>NC_044988.1:10532709-11172987 GCF_008728515.1 Papio anubis | reverse complement strand
GTATACAGCAAACGGCGAGAGGAAAATCCTCCCTGAAGATATAAACTCTGTTTCTCAAACTGTGATCTATGTATCTGAATCACTTATGACTCACTTTTAAAATAAATAAAATCAATAGACTCCTGGATTTCACTCCATACTCATTGAATCAGAAACTCTACAAGTAGGGTCCATGATGAGCTTTTTAAACAAGTATTCTCAGTAATCCTTACAAATCCTAAAGTAGGGCTTTTAACATTCAGAAAGACCTCATTCCAGAGAGAGCCCAGAATTGGTCTCTGACATCCAAATGTCAGTGCCATAATCAGACTCATTTCTCAGCGTCCTTCCTGTTAGTCTACTTTGTTACTCTGGCTCCACTGCCCTTGAATGTTCAAGAGAGGCAGTTGTTCCATCCAGCTGGAGCGGAAAAGTAATTTGATCCAGCATTTCCTGCTATGCCTTCTGGTCTCCACAACCTTCTTTCATGGTCTCCCTGCACCCCTCTCAGTTGGCAGGGAGGGCCATGACGTGCGCACAACTGTTCAGTTGTGTCATCTCAGGTTGACATTGGTCCTTCTGGGACCGTTGGTCAAGAAGACCACCTTTGTTGAAAAGTTGATTAAGCAACATGATCCCTAAAACAAAATGCTGAGAGTACAGCATGTCCCGAGGGCTGCTTCGTGGAAGTGACAGGTGGTGACTGGATGGAGCCCATGGATGTCTGAGTATTCAAACAACAAGTGCCAAATTTTTGTCCCTTCTAGCTTCTCCATTTTCCAATGACAATCTCAGAGTCTGAACACAGGCAGCACCTCAGATTCTAGTTTTGTTCTAATGCAGGGGTGCTCAGCCTATCTGGCAATGGTCTTCTGGAGTCCCTGTTGCTTTGAAAACAGGCTCTTGGGCCTATGCTCTGACCAATAGCTGAGAGCAGGTTCAGGCTCAGAGACGGAGCTTTGCCTCTTCCATGGCCGTGTATATTGGTAGGTGTTTAAGGAAGCCTTGTGGGGAGTTTGCTAAGAGAGAGAGGTCGAGTTTCTTGGGACTCAGGGCTGAACCTGAAGTTAATGCTCAGGTTTACACTTCTAAGAGAGTACAAAGGGTTTAAAGGAAGAGAAGGTTCTGCCCTTGTCTATATTCACTGGTCTCTCCCTACCCTCTTCAAGTGGAGACAGTGATACATGTCAAGCAAAATTGGAATAGTATATTAGTATTCCTCTCTTCCTGGCTTTTAATTAAACGGATCTATGGTGGATCACTATTATTAAGTCAGGTCTCTGTGACCAGAACGATTCACACAGCTGAGAACACACACACAAAACCGAAAACCAAACAGAGCTTCCCCTCGCCAAACTGATTTCAGTTGGCCCTCTATGCTGCTCCTCTTTTTTTGGTAATACTTTCTCCTAATGACAATGACTCTCCTATCCAAGAAACACATGTTCTTAAGTCAAATGCTCTAATAAGTTGATGATCCAAGTTTCCTGTGAATGATTTTGGGCATGAGAAATGGATTGTCCAAGCCTCAGCCATTGGTGCAGCTGGAGATTTCGCAAGTTTGCCCTAGAGAGTTGTCAAGGAAATCAAAGATGAAGATGGTGTTGCAGGTTGAGTTTCCTGGGAAGTGGATTTTTGTGATGGAGTTTGGTGTGTGGGAAGTTTATCAAGGAGTGTCGCTTGGAAGGGAAATGTCATAGAAAGGAAGAGGAATCAGTAGTAGGCAGAATACAGACCCATGGCTGTCTTAGCTGACTTCATGGCAGCTCTGGAGCTAGGATGGCCCTTCAGAGTTGGCCGGACTTGGTCTAAGATAGATCAGTAATCAGATATGGGCTGTCCCAGGAAGGGGCATAACCTTGGACAAGGTGGCTTTCTGCAGCTGAGGCGGTCCCAAGGACAGTGAAGTGAAGTCTTCTACTGACAGTGAAGACTTTATGCCAGTAGCACTCCCAATGGCTGAGATTCGTTCAGTAAAAGGGGCCTGGTTGGGGCATCCTTATGCCCAGCACAGATGGTGCTCCACGTGCCAATGACACATTCCCGTGAGAAACACGTGGGTGATTTTGCATCACTCACCACTCTCCATTGGGGATTATCCTCTTATCTCTTTCTTGTTCTTATCTTCTTTAGCTCTTTATCTTTGTCTATTTTCTTTCTTCCAAGATAATTCTTTACCTCTAGCTTCTAGCTATGAGAACGCAGAACCCTTACCATCTGTGTTAGCATTCAGTGGCTTATCCACATGGGACCCTGGCTTGAGGGTTGCCTTTTAAGCACTGATCTGAACCTTTCTGAAGGTTTTGAGCCCTGATCTGAACCTCTGCATTCTTCTTTATGGCCTCAGAAGTACAGATGGTCCCTAACTTACAATGGTTTTGCTTACAATTGTTTTTTGACTTTACAGTTGTGTGAAAACAATATACATCCAGTAGAAACCCTACTTCAGATACCAATACTGGAAGTCTTTCACTTTCAGTATGATATTCAATAAATTACATAAGAGGTTGAATACTTCGTTTTAAAGTAGGCTTTGTGCTAGAAGATTGTGCCCAACTATAGTCTAATGTAAGTGTTCTGAGTGCATTTAAGGTAGGCTAGCTATGATGCTCAGTAGGTTAGGTGTATTAAAAGCATTTTCAATTCATGATATTTTCAATTTATGTTGAGTTTATTGGGATGTAACCCCATTGTAAGTCAAGGAGCATTTGTGTATTGCATCCATGCCTTCCTCTGATAAATTCACTATGCTTTGGGCATATTTCAGCCTCCTTCTACAAAAAGAGAACACAAAAAACCAGCTTGGATTTTAAATAAGGCAGAAACCTGAGGCCACATTCTGTCCTTGATGCTTAGCTTTGCACCATTCCCTGGAGAAAGCGCTTATGTCTTTTAGGTTCTGTTGGGATGCTTCTTTACACATGCTTACATGGCCTTGTTCCCAGTCTTTGGCCCTTCAAAAAATGAGCTGGCTGTTCATTAAGAGTCATGCAGCTGAGCTCATACCCATGAATTTTTCAGGGCATATTACTGAGTGTCCTTTAATCCCTAAGACTTGTAGATCTTGGAGGGCTGGATCTCCGAACAGAGAGGTCCAGGATCCCACCCCTGTAGCATCAGCAATGACAGCTGCTTCCCATTTGCTGCTTAGATTCAGCTGAAACTCATCGGAAATCAGATCTGATGGTGGCCTCAGTTCTGATGACTACACTAACTTCATCCGATCAGATTTCCAGTGAGTCAGGCTGGTTGCTGAGCCCTTTGTCCCGTTGTTTCCTTTAGACCAATTTGGGATGGTGTTGCTTCATGAATAATCCATGCACATTAACCAGCTGCATGCATAAAGGCATTTCCACTGTGTCTTTGCTATGAAATTTTATCTGGTTCTGATGTAATTCATAAATAACCAAGAAGAGCCAGACCCTGACTTAAAATATCTAGAAACCTTAGAGAATCTTTCAGGTTTCCCAAGAGAAGGCATGGTATTAACTTATCTCTAAATGGTTATAACAGGGATATTTTCCCCGGAGAGTCTTTAATGTCACTGTTGGCTGTATTGCAGGGACAAGGAATATATGGAAATGAAGATACTTCTCAAAGTGTTTGAAACAAACTTTTATTTCAGTTTCTGGGGTTCTTTTTGGTTTTGGCTGTTGCCTTAATCACCAAGTGGTGTGGGTTAAAACAAAAGCCATAATTAAATTGAACCCAATTTGGGGAAAAAATGTTGGGCAACTCTTTGCTTAAGCAGAAGCAGGTGGTACTGGAATGCTTAGTGGAAGTGAGCTGTGAGGAGGGAATGCAGATTTTTTTTTTTTTCATTGAAAACAGTTAAAAATACTTGTGGTCTTTTATGCCAGGCTGTGATCAAGATTTTATATATATGTGTGTGTATCTCCCAGTTTCAGGAAAACTGTGATGGAAATGCAATATAGTTTTAATTAGAGAGTGGTCTTTTGTGGTAAGAGAGGATGGGATTTTGTGTGTGTGTGTGGTGTTTATTTCCAGGGTTGTTTTAAATAAAGATGTTCTTCTATTCTAGTAAAGATGTGATTTCACTTATGCTCCATTCAGGAACTCATCTGTAGAATAAACCAATATGTTTTACATAGCTAGCTTTCATAAATGGAACGAAGGATGGATGGGAGGATGTGGCCATGACCCCACTGGCTGTGGGGGATGAGAGAGCCAATCTTGTTGAAAAGGCGGTCATCCTATTCTTCACTAATTGCTCAAGAGTTTTCCTTTCAGAGACAGTTCAGTGGAACTTTCCCAGTAGAGAAACATGTCTTCAGGCTCAGGAATTAAGAGGGGGCCACAGCCCAATTGTGAAATGCCAATTTCCCTACAAATATGTTTGCTAGATAAAGTTCAATTTGAATTTCAGATTAAAAATAAATAATTGTTTTAGTGTAAGTATGTCTCATAATATTCGGGACTAGAAATTATTCATTGTTCACCTGAGGTTCAAGCTTAACCAGGCATCTGGTATTTTTAGTCCTGTACTGCATAAGGCTGTTTTAGTCAACGATGGACTGCATATACAACAGTGGTCCTGTAAGCTTACAACACTGTATTTTTACTGTACCCTTTCTATGTTTAGTTATATTTAGATACACAAATACTTACCTTTGTGTTCCCATTGTCTGTAGTATTCAGTACGTAACATGCTGTACAGGTTTATAGCCTTGGGGCAACAGGTTCTACCATATGGCCTGTGTGCAGTAGGCTATACTATCTAGGTTTTGTGTAAGTATCCTCAACGATGTTCGCACAATGACAAAATTGCCTAATATCTCAGAACTTATCTCTGATGTTAAATGACCCATGACTGTATCTGCTACATCTGGCATTCCTACCTCCAAAAGGCAGTTTTTTTTTTTTTTTTTTTTTTTTTGAGATGGAGTCTTGCTCTGTTTCCCAGTCTGGAGCTCAATGGCGTCATCTCTGCTCACTGCAAGCTCTGCCTCCTGGGTTCAAGCAATTTTCCTGCCTCAGCCTCCTGAGTAGCTGGGATTACAAGCACTTGCTATCATGCCCGGTTAATTTTTACATTTTTAATGGAGACAGGGTTTCACCACGTTGGTCAGGCTGGTTTTAAACTCCTGACCTCAGATGATCCACCCGCCTTGGCCTCTCAAAGTGCTAGGATTACAGGTGTGAGCCACCACACCCAGCCCAAAAGGCAATTCTCTCTCTAATTACCAAAAGGCAATTCTTTCTCTAATTAAAAGTGAGTCAGATGCTTATTGCTGTCTCAGATATTTTGTTGCTGTTGTTGTCATCGCTCTTTTTAAATAGATTTTATTTTTTAGTGCAGTTTTAGGTTAACAGTAAAATTAAGCAGAAAGTACAGAGTTCCCATACATTTCCTGCTCCCGCATGTATATAAGCCTCCCCCATTATCAACATCTTGCGTCAAAGTGGTACCTTTGTTATAACTGATAAACCTACATTGTGTGTCATTACTACCTGAAGTCCATAGTTTAGGGTTCACTCTTGGTGTTGTGCATTCTGTGGGTTTTGACAAATGTATGATGACATTTACCTAGCACTAAACCATATAGAGTGGTTTCACTGCCCTAAAAGTCCTCTGTGCTCTGCCTATTTATCCTTACCACCCCACTAACCCCTGACAATCACTGATTTTTTTTAATCACCTCTATAGTTTTGCCTCTCCCAGGGTGTTCTATAGTTGAAAGCATGCAGCATATTGCTTTTTCAGACTGGCTTCTCCCACTTAGTGATATATATTTAAAGCTCCTCCATGTCTTTTCATAACTTGGTAGCTTATTTCTTTTTAGCACTGAAGTATATTTGGATAACAGTACTTTATCAGACATGTGTTTTGCAAAATTTTCTTCCAGTTGGTAGTTTGTCTTCTCATTCTTTTCACAGTTTCTTTTGCAGAGCAGACATTTTAAATTTTAATGAAGTCCAGCTTAATCTTAATCTTTCTGGGTCTAGTCTCCATTTTTAAGAGTGAGGAGGCTAGATTAGATGATTTCTAAGACCCAATTTGACTCTATTATTCTACTAAAAATATATAATTTTTACAACACTCCAGTGCCATATCATTTCCGATTAACTTAGGAATCTGTGTGGGAAGCTAGGGAAACACCTTCAAGGCATAAAGAGATCCCCTCAGTGAATATGAATATGAATACGGATGGCAGTTGTTTCATCATTTTAGAAACAGCACCGTATTTCGAGCAGTTCTTTCATACTTGCTAACTCCATTTGCTGATCCAGTCAACATTTATGTGGTTGTATGGGTTTGAGACACCAGGAAGAATAAGACCAGGTGACTGTCTGCCTTAGTTCAGTGGGAGTTGGGTAAGGACGGGGATAGAGAGAAGCACAATGAAAATGTCAGCACAATGTGGTACGTACTGGGCTACAGACAATGGCACAGTATTATGAAATGTGGCACATGTGATTGTTTTTTAAGAAAATTGTTTTCCTCATTGATGCACATTGAATTGGTTGTAAATTCTGGTATCTGGCCACTGTGATCAGGTATAATCATTAGAATCACATTATTTACTTTTACTGGCTTGGGCATACATGTACACACGAGCTGGTACACACACACACACTGTATTAATCCGTTTTCACACTGCTGATAAAGACATACTCAAAACTAGGCAATTTACAAAAGAAAGGTTTATTGGACTTACAGTTCCACATGGCTGAGGAGGCCTCACAATCATGGTGGAAGGTGAAAGGCACATCTCACATGGTGGCAGGCAAGAGAAGAGAGAAGCTTGTTCAGGGGAACTCCTGTTTTTAAAACCATCAGAACTCATGAGACTTATTTACTATCATGAGAACAACACAAGAAAGACTTGCCCCCATGATTCAGTTACCTCCCCCTGGGTCCCTCCCACAACACATGGAAATTCAAGATGAGATTTTGGGGGGGGGGGACGCAGCCAAACCATATCACACACATTTCCACTAGTACAGAGAGAGAACAGTAGAAAAGTCATGTGTGCAGAAGCAAGGACAGAAAGAAGAGCTGCAATTAAAAACAGTCACCTTTTATCTCCATTTCTTTTTCTATTTTCTGATATTACTAAGATAAGGAATTTTAAAAAGTGGTCAAAATTTATGAAGTACTTGTTATTTTTAAGGCATTACTCACACTTACTTAATCCCATCAACTGTGCTATGCAATAGATACTATCATTATTCCCATTTCACAAATGAGAAAATGTAATCAGAAAGTTTTTTTTTCCTTGATTGTTTAAAGGTTATGTGTGTGTGTGTTTCATTTATTTTTTGAGATAGGGTCTTTCTATGTTGCCTAGTCTGGTCCTGAGTTTCTGGGATCAAGCTATCCTCCTGCCTCAGCCTCTAAAGTAGCTGGAACTACAGGGGTGTGCCACCATGCCCAGCTTTATATATACATTTCAAATTAAAAATCCCTCCACCATTAATAAAATGCGATTGGTCCAGGTCTAAGAAATACATTCAGCATTCTATGAGGCCCTGTATATCCTAATAAACTAATAATTATAATTTTGTGAAATATTTTTCTATATGCTTTCTATGTACTTATCTATACCTGGCTTCCAGAGAAAATGCACATCTCAAATGTAATGCTTTTATTATAAGTCTAGTTCTCATATTTCCCCCAGATCCAACTGAGCAGTTAGTTTTTTCTTTTAGAAAGAATCATAGTTATGTGATGCACATTTTCCCTGGAAGCTGGATCAGTATGTTACTTGAATAAGGTTGCACAAATAAATGAGAAATTACTTTTTATTATTTTTTTCAGTTCCTCCTCCTCCTCCTCCTTCTCCTCTTCCTCCTCCTCCTCTTCTTCTTCTTCTTCTACGTCTTTATCTTCATCTTCTTCTTCTTTCTTTCTCTTCTTCTTCTTCCTCTTCTTCTTCTTCTTCTTCCTCTTCCTCTTCTTCTTCTTTTCAGAGGTGGAGACTTTGTTTGTGTCCCACCCTGGAGTATAGTGGCATGATCACAGCTCACTGTAACCTCAAAATCCAAGGCTGAAGTGATCATCCTGCCTCAGCCTCCTCAGTAGCTGGGACTGTAGGTATGTGCTAACACACCTGGCTAATTTTTAAAAAATATATTGTAGAGACGAGGTTCTTGCTATGCTGCCCAGGATGATCTGGAACTCCTGGCCTGAAGTAATTCTTCTCTCTCAGCCCCTCAAAGCACTAGGATTATAGGTACGAGCCACTGTGCTTCACCAGAAATTACTTTTAAAACAACTAGTAGATATGAATGTGAGCATTCTAAATGGATCATTAGATTAGTAGCCACTGAGTCTGAGTCATGTTTCCCTGTGACCTGAATAAGAATTATGGTAGAAAACCTTGTAAAGCCTTGACTAGGAGGTGAAGAAGGAAGTAATTGCAATGGAGGGGATTGCTTGTTCTTGGCAGTAATATTCGTCTATGCCGTTCATTTAGGATGAAGAATAATGAGGGACAAAGCAAATGTTGGCCGTCTTTTCTGTCTTGTATTTGGAAAATGTATCTTGGATTTATTAACCAGATAAATTACTCTCCTGCAAAGTGTAACCGTAAATCAACACCATTGAGATGGTATCATTTCCTTTGAAATAATAAACCAGAGGTGGTGTGGCAATCCAAGAGCAATTATAACACAATTAAATGTCCAGGTTACTCCCTCCCTCTCATAATTTATACTTGGGAAAAATATACACTGAAGGTTTATATTTTTTAAGGGAAGTCAGAATTGTTGAGTAGCCAAGAACAATAAAAAGGACATTGAAGATTCTCAAGTGGGAAGACTAGCAATTTAATGATTTCTTTCTTCAAAATAAAGATACATGTATAGCAAAACTATGATTTTTTTCTAAAAGTCGAATGAGAAACCATTATCGGTTTGAGTAAAATGATTTAATCTGTAACTAAAAACAGTCTTAGAGTCCCAGAAGGTTTGAGTTGGATGAGAAATTAGACATCATTCTTTTCAGTCAAATAATTACAGCAAATTATTTGATAAACATTTGTGTTGACTCCTGTGAGGTGTGTGGTGCTACTTTAGGTACTCTGGGTTAAAAAAAGAAGTAAAACGATACTAAAAGTTCAAGCAACAAGAGAAAAAATTGATAAATTGAACTTCTTCAAAATTAAAAACTTTTGTGCAGCAACCCAAATTATTGAGAAAGTGAAAAGACAACCTATACAGTGGAGGAAATATTTATAAATCCTATATCCGGTAAGAGTCTAGTATCCAGAACATATTTTAAAAAGCAACCTCTTATAACTCAACCAAAAAAGACAAATAACTCAATTTAAAAAGGGGCAAAGGGCTTGAATAGACATTTCTCCAAAAAAGATGTGCAAATGGCCACTAAGCACATGAAAAGATGGTCAACATGATTAGTCATTAGGGAAATGCAAATCAAAATCACAATGAGATACCACGTCAAACCCACTGAAACGGTTATAATAAAAAAAGAGGAGAATAACAAGCATTGGCAAGGATGTGGAGAAACTGGAGCTCTGTGCGTTGCTGCTGGGAATGTAAAATGGTGCAGCTGCTATGGAAAACAGTCTGGCAGTTCCTCAAAAAGTTAAACATAGAATTACAGTAGGACCCAGCACTTCCACACCTTGGTGCATAACCCAAAGAATTGAAAACAGAGACTCAAATAAATAGATGTACACTGGTTCATAGCAGCACTATTCACAATAGCCAAAAGGTGGAAACCACCCAAATGTCCATCAATGGAAGAATGGATTAACAAAGTGTGGTAAATGCATGCAACTAACTATTATTCAGTCCAAAAGGGAATGAAGTACTGATTCAGACCATAACACGGGTGAGCCTCAAACACATTATGCTGGCCAGGCGCGGGGGCTCATGCCTGTAATCCCAGTACTTTGGGAGGCCAAGGCGGGCGGATCACCTGAGGTCAGGAGTTCGAGACCAGCCTAACCAATGTTGAGAAACCCCATCTCTACTAAAAATACAAAATTAGCCGAGTGTGTTGGTGCATGCCTGTAGTCCCAGCTACTGGGGAGGCTGAGGCAGGAGAATCGCTTGAACCCAAGAGGCAGAGGTTGCAGTGAGCTGAGATTGTACCACTGCACTCCAACCTGGGCAACAAGAGTGAAACTGGGTCTCAAAACAAACAAACAAATGAAACAAAACAAACAAAAAAAGTTACGCTGAGTGAAATAAGTCACACAGAAAAGATCACATGTTGTACAATTTCATTGAAATGAAATATCTGCTAAAAGCAAATTCAAAGAGACAGAAAGAAGACTTGTGGTTGCCAGGGGTGGGGGAATAGATGAAAGGGGAGTGACTGTTTGATGTGTATGGAAGTTTCTTTTGGGGTGATGAAAATATTTTGAAATTTGGTAACTGTGGTGGCAGCAGAACATTGTGAATGTACTCAATGACACTGAATTTTACACTTTATAATGGTTAATGTTAAGTTACATGAATTTCACCTCAATTAAAAAAAAAAGAAAAAAGTACAGCCTTGTATAGTGAAAAGGAGGCTGGATTGAGATCAGACTCAGGTTTATGACTTTGTTTTCCCACCTTCTGTTTGTACGAACCTGAATAAATCATGCAACCACACTCTGGAAAATGCATTTTAGGAATCTACAATAGGTGTTGTTTTAACTTCCCTTGGGTGGGCATTTCGATAACATTCAGTGGACAATTCAGATAATCTATGTCAAATACTTTCCTCCCTGGGATCATTATTTTCATATAAAACAGATATCATCTACCAAGCAAAACTGGAACGATTGCAAAATAATACCAGTGGGGAAAATGATGCATAAATACCATGGAAGGAAAGAACTACAAGGGTGAGCTAAGTGAGGTGGGGAGGTACACGCAGCAAGTCTGGTCAGCTGAAGGTTTCCTGCTGGCCTTTTCATGTTGCTGGGAAGGCAAGAACAAACTCTGTGAGTCAAGCAAAGGATCAGACAATCGGGGGAGAAAAAGGAGAAGAGAGCTTGACTCATCCCTGGAGGGATAAACCACTGCTTGAACTGAGAGCCAGCACACCCCTGGGAAAGGAGGAGTCACACCACATGATAGCTCCTCAGCCAGGACTGGCCCAAGCCAACTGCTGCCTCAAGGGTTGCTTATTCTATTCATTTTGCAATGTGTAGACGTGCCTAGTTGCCCTGGCCCCTGAGCACAATAGTGATCACAATGCAATTCCTTAGCCTTGCCTCATCGTCCTGGATGAACCCAGGCCAGGTGCTCACTGGCAGTTGATGTTTCTAAGGCAGAAACAAAGAGGGAAGATCCTAGGTGCCCAGCAGGAGGTGTCTGCGCAAGCACATGGGGACCTCGTGCTGCTTCTGCCTTAGTTGTGTGCAACTGCTTTCGTGATTTTATCGTCAGGAGCAAGGACATGGAAAAACCTTTTATTCAGGGGAAACGTTCTTTTTACAGTGGCTCAGCAAAAGTCAGTAAAAGCAAATTTACTCTACCAGTGATGGAAAAATATGTCTGCCATAGGCAGGTGCTGTTTAGAGCAAAAATAAACATATGCTCATACACACACATACAGAAATCATCATGTTAACGTTTAGTTTAACAACTATGCTGCAATAGAAATAATGCACTTGTCAGCAGCCAATATCTAAGGCATAGTCATACAAAGAAAACACATTTTTAGGCTAAAATAGGATAAATTAATACACTTGAAAACCTCAAGTCTTTACTTCACGTATGTGTGTACGTGTGCACATGGATGTGCTGGGCACAGGAATGCAGGCATGTGAGTTTGTATAAATGTCCTCTGCTAAGAAACCACAGAGCTCTGGCATAGATTTAAATCTATGCCAGACAAAAACGTCTGGCTTCTCTGACAGCTGCTCCGTGATTCACAGAATTCTCAGTTTCAAGTGGCCCCAGTGTCAGAAGTGAGGATGAGAGGACTGATTTGTCCAACTTTAAATTTGCTGAGAGCACCATGAGGTGTCTGTTTCCAGCAGAAATGAAATTTGAACTTCCAGGACTTCAGGTTTGTGTCTTTTTGACAAGACATAGCTTCCCATGTGTGAAAGGTGCTTTTTCAAATGTACAAAATAGCTGGGCAACATATAAATTGACCAGACTTGCGCAAAGATGGACTAACATGGAAGCCGTTTCTTAAGGTGTTACTGAAGCTTCTATGATTGCAGTGTGACGATGGGTCTGTTGAACAGCAGCGGTAGAAAATGAAGCTTGTAGAAAGCACAGATGGTCTTTGGCTGATTGGGAGAAGCAGAGACAAGGCATCTGGGTCGAGGCTGCAGACACACCTTAACACCCTGGGCCCCAGTGGGTAGAGGAGATGGAATAGGAAGAAGAAGACCAAGAAGAGAGAGAAAGTAGTGGGGCTACTTAGCTGGATGAGAGACACGAAGGTTCAGGGAAAACAAATGGGAAAAACATTGTTTTTCTCCTATCTAAGACTCTCCCCCTTCCTGCCTCTCACAATGAAAATTAGGAAAAAAATAGAATTATGAAATAATTTTAAATGATGAAAAACATATTTAAGACAAGTGGTTTACCTGGCTTTGAATTCCCCAAAATAATTTTTTAAATTGTGCAATAGGAAAATTTATTTTGAAACACCTTATTTGCATTCATTACATGCCACTATGATGGTAAATAGCATTATTAGAATTTTCCAGTGAGGTACTAGACATATTTCTCTCTCAAGGGAGTACCACATGGTACTGTGGTACAACTGTGGTGCAGCGGTGCCGTGTGGCACTGTGGTACAGTGGTACAGTGTGGTACAACTGTGGTGCAGCGGTGCCGTGTGGCACTGTGGTACAGTGGTACAGTGTGGTACTGTGGTGCAGCGGTGCCGTGTGGCACTGTGGTACAGCGGTACAGTGTGGTACTGTGGTGCAGCGGTGCCGTGTGGCACTGTGGTGCAGCGGTGCCGTGTGGCACTGTGGTGCAGCGGTGCCGTGTGGCACTGTGGTGCAGCGGTGCCGTGTGGTACTGTGGTACAGTGGTACTGTGATGATGATGATTCTGGCAAGGACATAGCTTCTTAAGAGCTTGAAAACCAGGGCAGCTTCCTTTACCGGCAGGAAAGCTGCTGCCGTACCTGCTCTGAGCAGCTCTTGGTCTCTCCTGTGCTGTGTCCTTCAGTACATTAGAGGGGCTGTGTCTTTTGCTGTGTCACATCACTGTCACGCATGTGACAACCATGAATATATGAATAGATGACCGTGTCTGCACAAGGGAGAAGACAGCACTTAAAAAGCAAGAAGAATGGCAGTCACGTGGGACCAGTGGAGTATATCGATGGTAAAATATAGAAAATACAGACAGAAGGAAATTGTGTGTTTTGCTGACTGTCAGTATAAGTAGCACAGTGCCCTGAGTCTCCCACAGCCCAGACTTAAGCCATCCTGACAACAGAGGGCTTGGGTGACTGCCGTAAGTCTATAGGGGGTGAAAAAACAAGCCCTCTTTTTTTAGTCTATTTTCAAAAAAGGGCAGGGAAGGACAAACCTTGATGCGCTTATTTGAGTAAGAGGCAAGGAAATTCTGTAAGAAAGAGTTGCAGTGAAGAACTGTAAAATGCCCGAGGTGTGACATGAAACACCTCGGTGGTTAGGAAGACTTCCGCATTCAACCGTGGCACTTCCTTGGGATGTCAACCTCCTTCGTCGCCATGGCATCCGAATCAGCCAGTTAATTTTGGTCAAAATTCCTCTCCAACTATCCCAGGTTCAATGAAACTCTCAGTGGACTTTTGTTAAAGAACAGAAGAAAGCAAAGTAAATGGCCCAACTGAGTCACTGGAAGAATTCTGGCAAATTATTTGTGCTCCCCAAGTCTTATTGAGTCTAAACCTAAGGCAGAAGTTTTCTAAAGGTTGGCACAAAGCAGAGAAAGCCTGTGACAATGACAAGACACTGTTACTATATTCTTTTGATAATACAAAGCAATTTTTTGATAACAAAAAGGAGTTGGTGTTGAGAGGTTACATTGAAGGGTAGCAGATATTGCGCCTCAGGTCTGATCTAGCCAAGCTCTGTGGGATCCTCTGAGCATAGGACGGGCAGCATTCACTATCTCACTGATCTTTCTTCTTGCTTTCTTCAGTAGGATGGGAAAGAAGTTGGTTTGTATAGAACAACCACAAATAAATGAGAAATTAGGTGCTTTCCTTATCGGCTCAATATCATGGACGAAACCACCACAGAAAAGGCAATGGTCCTGTTTTAACCTCCACATCAGTGGTTTCCTAGTTCTCATACTTCTGTCAGCTTAGCACAAACTGGCAAACCTCAGCATGGATTAGGTTAGATTTTTAAAGTTCATTAGTGTACAAGTTCATGCAAAGATATATTAAGTTTCAACACATTTCCCTAAGAAGTTAATGGACAGAACAGAATCATTTTACAAGCAAACTACACCTCTTTCTCTCCTCTTTGGTTCTGCAGGAGAAGTGAGGAAAGATGGTGGAAACTTTCATGGTAATAACATTTGTCCTGCCTCATAGAATATATTTTCTTTTCTTTTTTTGTTTTCTGTTTTTTTTTTTTTTTTGAGGTGGAGTTTCACTCTTGTTGCCCAGGCTGGAGTGCAATGGCGTGGTCTCGGCTCACCACAAACTCCACCCCCCGGGTTCAAGCGAGTCTCCTGCCTCAGCCTTCCTGAGTAGCTGGGATTACAGGCATGTGCCACCACGCCCGGCTAATTTTGCATTTTTAGTAGAGACGGGGTTTCTCCATGTTGGTCAGACTGGTCTCAAACTCCCGACCTCCAGGTGATCCGACCTCCTTGGCCTCCTTAAGTGCTGGGATTACAGGTGTGAGCCACTACGCCCGACCAATATATTTTATTTTCCAAAACACATCGAGAGACTTTAGCTTGTCAATGGGAATTTAAAAAAGCAAGTTGCTTCCATTACAATATTTCCTCCCCTGTTCCTATCACTTGCCAAGCAACAGCCTAGTGCAGGACGTTTCTTCATTTTATGGCTGCAAATTTTCTGAAAATTTTACATTTCTCCAAAGGACATATGAGGACAATGGATGAGATTCACTCAGTGAGGAAAGGAGAGGAGATGGTTTGATGTTACACCAGAATATGAGCTTCTCTCATTACTATGTCTTCCATGCATTTCTGTGTCCTTAAGCACCTAGCCCAATGCCCAGTAGGACTGCAGGTTCAATAAATGCCCACTGGATTAAACCAACATCAAAGATGTTATCCTTGGTCAGCAAAATGATGCTGTCTTTTGTTACAGCCACCTTGAGAGGGTGGGCTGGGATTACTGATGCCACTCCTTAAACACATTCTAAAGCTAGATTGGTGATATGTTTTAGTCAATAACAGTGCAAAGCATGTAAATTAGAAGTCAGTTTATCCTGTAGCTGATGGGGAAAAGGGTGGAAGTTCTGGAAAGGGGTAGGGAATGAATATTTGTTATTGAACACCTGATAATGTACCAGACAATGTGATCTCCAAAATTATAGATGAGACATACATTGTTGCTTGTAATCCTCTAAAGCACAGAGGAATAGATATTATTCCCATTTCTGAGATGAGGAAACTGAGGTTTAGGGAAGCTTGTAACTCACACAGAATCTCAGTTAATACATGTCAGAGACAGGATTCTAATCCGGGTCTGTCTAACTTCAAAATTGATGCTTTTACCCACAATGGAAAACATTCCCTTCATTCCTTTTCAATTCAGGAAGCTATTAATGCTATTGATATGGCAGAGTCTTCTGAATAGTAGGACACGTCTCTGTGACAGCCATGGTTAGGTGTGCTGGGTGCAGGAAGAGAAGTCAAGGAGTGCTCTCACTGGGGGATGGTAGGGATGCTGCCCAGTTGTCCCCTAGGAGCTACAGAGCCAAAGCACTCAACAGGAGCTTGGCCCAGAGCAGTGCTTAGAGGCAAGGAAAGCCTACAGCATGCAGGAAAGGGGCAGGTATGGGACACAGAGAGAAGTCAGGTCCCTGGATGCTGCGAGTCCTTCCTCTTTGAGAGGTTATGGCTTGCCAAGCCAACACAGACACATACAGTGTCATGGAGCAGGAAGGGATTGGAATGGACCCAGCTACCTAGGTCTTTTCTCCTTTAGATTGTATTGATTTCATGACCCTGTAGTTTGCATTTATTTTTTAAGGAAGACTGAACTCAACAGGAATAAGTTCTTTTAGTCTACTTTAGCTAAAAACCATCTTTTAAAGTGTTTAAAAAAAAATGGAACAGTAGTAACGTAGTAAAAATATGAAGCCCTTTCAGGACAGATCCAAACACTGGGGAGAAAATACGGGACAGGAAAAGAATATGAAAATTAACAAATAAACAATAGTGTCTATCTCTCTCTATGAATGACAGGATTCCTGGGGTCATTTTTATTTCTCTCTCACTTGCAGACTGGTATAATTAGAAGAAGAGAGATCAAAATCAGGTTCTGGCAAACAGGAAAGCACTTCAAATAGAGTTGAAATATGAAATGACTTAGGAGTCTAGACTTCATGTTCCCAGCACCAGGTTGTACACATGAGGCCGCTCAGTGGAGGAGTGACTTCCCAGACAGGGAAAGCAAGAGTTTCAGAGAGAAACACCCCGACGATGAAGAAGCTTTCATCTTCTATTTTTTCTTCTTACATGTTTTATTACTGTGTATACCACTGGGTGACATGACTCAGACTGTAAACATATTGGAGAGACAGGAGGTGGTTTAAAAAATATATATTGCCTTTTATATCATAGGAAGTGATTTAAAAAGGTGGGCACACCAGATTTATGTGTGTGTTATGGTGATGATACTTTTTTTGTCACCAGAGGAAATTATTTGATGAGGCTTCATTTGGTTTTATGAGGAAAATTGGCCTCAGAGGAGAAAGTGAGTGTTGCATTCTCTAATGGAGCTGGATTAGCCATGGTATCTTGGTCTCGGTTTCATGAAGGCTTTAGAATCTGTGCCCTAGATAAAAAGAGGTGATGTGCTACCTCACAGGTGGGATCTCAGGGATAAAATGTGCACGGTACTGCATTGGGAGCCATGGGTGATGCGTGTGAGGCAGCTCTTCATACGGTGAGAGGAGGGAGGTCATGTTAGTCTTTTTCCAAGGAATGTGAACAAATTGCAAAACTGGCTGCTTTGAGCTTCACCATATGTGTAACTGTACTGACTTTCAGTAGAGATTCTAGTGAGAGCTGAAATCATCTATGAGTTTAAACAGAAAAGAAAAAAAAAAAAAAGACGTTAAGAGAAGAGGAGAGTCAAATGTTAATCCTGTACCGGTACCTCTGTGTGGTCAATTTTTCTGCCTGTGAGTAACTCCCCAACCAAATCCAGGCTTGACTGGAAGTGCTGCACTTTGCCAGAAAATTATTTAAAAAGATGAGAAAAAGTAAAAAATAAATAAGACTGAAGAGGAATGAAAATGAGAACCTTTTGGTTTGATATCAAAACGAAAGTGAAATAACCAGTTGCACACAGTTGGTAATATTTCCTAGTTTACAGGCTACAGCAAGGACTTCTTAGGGATTTGTTCTCTCCAGGTCTTCTCCTGATGTCCTGTATCATCTGTTTGTTCATTCGTTCGTTCATTCATTCATTCATTCATGGATCCTAAAAGGAACACAGGATCAATTTGCAACAAACACAGTCCCAAAATATTTCAATTTTTTTTCTATCTACAAGACTCACCTTACTTTATTTTGTTTTTAATTGACAAATAATAATTGTGTGTATTTACGGGGTACAATGTGATATTTTATACATTGCAGAAAGATTCAATAAGGATAATTAACCTGATATTCCTCACCTTACCAACTCTCTTTTTTTTTGTGGGGAGAATGTTAAAAATCCTTTTTTTAAGCAATTTTGTAATATATAATACATTATTATTAGCTGTGGTTACCACATAGTGCAATAGATTACTAAAATTTAGTCTTCCAGTAGTGACATTTTGCATTCTTTGATCAACATTTTTTTTTCCCTCATTCTTTCCTCTCTGTTGATCTCTGGTTACCACCTTTCTCCTCCCTCTTTCTATGACATGGACATTTTTAGATTCCATATATAAAAGGGATCATACTGTATATGTCTTTCTGTGCCTGGTTTAGCCTAATGTCCTCCAGTTCCATCTGCATTGTCAAGAATGACAGAATTTCTTTCTTTTTAAAGGCTGTATAGTATTCCATTGTGCACAGACACAATAGTTTCTTTATCCATTGATGAACACTTGGGTTGCTTCTGTATCTTGGCTACTATAAATAATGCTGAAATGAACTGGTAGTGCAGATAGCTCTTCAACATACAGGCTTCAATTCTTTTGGCTATATATCCAGAAGTGGGGCTATTTTATCATATGGCAATTCTACATTTAGTTTTTTGAGGAACCTCTGTATTAGTCCATTTTCATACTGCTATAAAGAACTGCCTGAGACTGGGTAATTTATAAAGGAAAGAGGTTTAATTGACTCACAGTTCAGCAAGGCTGGGGAGGCCTCAGGATACTTACAATCATGGCAGAAGGCAAAGGGGAAGTAAAGAACCTTCTTCACAAGGTGGCAGGAAGGAGAAGTGCTGAGTGAAAGGGGAAGAGCCCTTATAAAACCATCAGATCTCATGAAAACTCACACGTTATCATGAAAATAGCATGGGAGAAGCTGAGCTGCCACACAGCTGCAATGGAGTCCTCCACTGATGCTACTAGGAGCCCTAGAACTGGGATGGGGCCTTCAGAGTGTTCTGAATTCAGGCTAGGTGGCTGGGCTTTTGTATTCCTGCATCAGCATCATTGGCTGCTGGCTGCCCGCTCTTTGAAGCAGTTCCCTATGCTGACGGCATTCCAAGACAGGGATGCTGCTGTGGGTCTCAGCAGCTGGGGGATGGGTGCATCAGTCCTGAAGAGGGAATCTGGACAAAGCACCCTTGCATCTCCTGCAAACACAGAATATTTTTTCATGAACAATTTCATGGAACAATGCTGTATGGAGCATCCTTTGGGATATTCTGCCTCTGGAAATCTACTCCAAATGTGATCAACACTCCAGCCCTCTAAAGGAAGAAATCATACCCTTGACTCTAATAGCAGTGATCAAAACAATGCTAACTTGTGTTAGCAGTGGCAAATCCTACAGGTCTGCAGCAAACTCAATTCTTGCCGCCAAAGAAGAGAGAATTTGACTGAGGGGCCTAAGGCAGGAGAGACGAAGGCAAGTTTTAGAGCAGGAGTGAAAGTTTGTTAAAAAGCTTTAGAGCAGGAATGAAAGGAAGTAAAGCACACTTGGAAGAGGGCCACGCAGGAGACTTGAGAGATCAAGTGTGCAGTTTGACCTTTTGACTTACGGTTTTATACGTTGGCATACTTCCGGGGTCTTGTGTCCCTTCTCCCAGGATTCTTCCCTTGGAGTGGGCCATCTGCATGAGTAATGGCCTGCCATCACTTGGGAGGGGAGCATGTGTAGTGTGTTTACTGGAGTTCTGCGCATGCTCACTTCAGGCTTTCTTCCCTTACCAGTCAAATGTTCCTAGAAGGTCATATGCCAGTTAAACTCCGCCATTTTGCTTCTTAATGTGCACGCTTGACCCATGTCATGAGACCCAGTAGGATCTCATTTCGCCCAACTCCTGAGATCTTATTGGGAAGCTGCTGATAATCAGTTTCAGGTGTTTCCATCCACTGGGAGATTGCCTTTCCCTGGTGCTGGCTGTGACCAATTATTATTTTAGAAAGACAGTTAACAACTGCATGACCATCACCTGATGGCCACCTGACATTCCTGATTTGGGGTGGGGGCTTGAGGGAGCCCTCTCCTGCCTTGCTGATGCCTGACTAGCTGTAACACCTGGGGCTTGGAATTTTCTCCATTGCCATTTTAACAGATTATTCTTTCCCTAACATAAGAAGAAGCTAAGTAGAGTTATGATATATGAAACAAGAGAAGGGGCACAGGATGCCACACTTCTTCATGTATTAGGCTTGCTCACACCCTCCTCTTTCACATCCAGTTTGTCAATAACTTGTAATATCTTCTATGTCAATAATACCAAGACATTCTAACTCCCCACTTGTCTTCCCTTTTGGCCCCCATACACCCTTGACATTTTTGAGGCAGATGGGATGAGGAAATTTAATTCTTTGATAATTTTGCCAGTTTCTGCTATGGCTTTTGATTGATTTACATTTTTTTCACATTTTCTCTGGTCATTCTTGGCCATTTCTATTTCATCTGAAAGTTATCTATATTATCTAGGCAAGGTCCCAACAGAGAACCTCAAAAGGGTCAATGGAAGAGAGTTTAATAAAATGACAATTCACAAAATTGTGGGCAGGATGAAGGGAAGTCAACCTGGGAAGGTGTTATCTGCTGGGAAGAGGAGAGGAAACTGTTTTGGGAACCTAGGAGAACAGCTGCAGGAGAGGACTTCCAGGGGAGCTGTGCCCTTGCGTGGAGTGAGGGAGCTGTCCACAGCAGCTCACTGGGAGGGGACTGGAGAACAGTCCCTCCCTGCTTGTTGCTCGCCTCTCACACCTTCCCCTTGGCTGAACCTGAAGTACTTGAAACCAGAGGGGTTGATGTGGCCCATATAGTTCAACCTGACACACAGCAGGGAGGATCAGAGGGGCAAAAGAAAAATCCTATCACCCAGGTCTTCACAGACAGTTGATTTACATAGAACTGAGTAAGGGCTCTCATAGTCTTTTTTGTTTCCTCTATATCTGTAGTTATTTTCTGATTTTGTCTGTTTTTCTCTTTTGAAAAGTTTGTTTACCTGATGAGTGACTTCTTTCTTGCTCTTTCTTTTCTCTTTCTTTTTCTTTCTCTTTTTCTCTCTCTTTCTCCCTTTCTAAATTAAAGAATTATTAATATATCTTCATGTCTTTAATTAGCTTATCTTTTTATTATTTTATAATTCATTCATTTCTGCTTTTATCTTTTTTGAGCCCCCGCTGTGATATTTAAATTCATTGCTTTCTACATATGATAAATACCTTTCTTTTTCTTTTTTCTTATCTTCTATTCTATTTTCTCAAGATTTCTCAATATTTCTGTGATGGTTAATATTAAGTGTCAATTTGATTGGATTGAAGGCTGCAAAGTATTGTTTCTGGGTGTATCTGAGTGTTTCTGGGTGTTTCCAGAAGAGATTAACATTTGAATCAGTGGACTGGGAGAGGAAGACCCACCTTCAGGAAGACCCACCCATAATGTGGGTGGGCACCATCCAATCAGCTGCCAGTGCAGCTCGAAAAAGCAGGCAGAAGACGGTGGAAGAAGCTGATTTGCTGAGTCTTCTGGCCTTCATCTTTCTCCCATGTTGGATACTTCCTGCCTTCTAACATCAGATTCCAAGTTCTTCTGCTATGGGACTCTTGGACTTACACCAGTGGTTTGCCAGGGGCTCTCAGGCCTTTGGCCACAGACTGAAGACTGCACTGTCAGCCTCCTTACTTTTGAGGTTTTGGGACTTGGACTGAGTCACTACTGGCTTCCTTTCTCCTCAACTTGCAGATGGCCTATTGTGGGACTTTACCTGTGATCGTGAGTCAATTCTTCTTAATAAACTCCCTTTCATATACACACCTATCCCATTACTTCTGTCCCTCTAGAGAACCCTCACTAATACAATTTCCCTCTGCTCTCTACCGATTTGGAGGTAATACTTTATTATTTCAGTCTTTACTGGTTAGCTTTACATTTATAAATTTTATTTGTATTTTTAATAAAGTTTTTATTCTGCAATAATTTTATTTACAGAAAAGTTACAAATATAGAATAGATTTTTCTATCTCTCACTATTTTCTATAATGTTAACATCTTATTTACCATGACATCTTATACATTAATACCATGTCGCATTTGTGGAAAACAAAAACAATCACCCACAACACTGATGCGTTAGCGTTACTATTAATTAAACTCCAGATGATTTTTGGATTTTACAAGTTTTTCCACTAGTGTCATTTTTCTGTTCCAAGATTCAATACAGGATACCACATTGTATTTAGTACCCTTAAATTTTAATATATATCTTTGTTAAGATCTATTGGGTCTAGCCTCTCTTTGAACAATACAATAAGGATCTTAACCTTGCCATCCCCCAATGGTTCACATGTTATTTTTGTCAAGTACTTTAAATCCTTCTAGGTTTAAACTATTCTAAATGACTCATTATGTTTACTATTCATTTTACAGCTAGCATTTATTTAGATTTAAATTTTAAGCATCATATTGGTGGATCCTCGGCTCTTGTATTTGCATCTTTCCTTTGGCATAACCTGCCCTCTCACTATCCTTTTTTATCCTCTCACATCCCTTTTTTTTTTGAGATGGAGTTTTGCTCTTGTTGCCCAGGTTGGAGTGCAGTGGCACGATCTTGGCTTGCCACAACCTCCGCCTCCCGGGTTGAAGCGATTCTCCTGCCTCAGCCTCCTGACTAGCTGGGTTTACAGGCATGCGCCACCATGCCTGGCTAATTTTGTATTTTTAGTAGAGACGGGGTTTCTCCATGTGGGTCAAGCTTGTCTCAAACTCCTGACCTTAGGTGATCTGCCTGCCTCAGCCTCCCAAAGTACTGGGATTACAAGCGTGAGCCACCGCACCCGGCCAGCACATCCTTTTAAATGTTTTTCAGTGCAGATCTGTGAATTATAAATTATGTCAGAATTTATCTGGCTGAAACGTCTTTTTGTGTTCTTGGTTAAAGAATAAAGTAGAAAATTTCGGCCGGGTGCAGTTATGCATGCCTGCAATCCTAGC
The DNA here is from genome assembly GCF_008728515.1 of Papio anubis. Lineage (NCBI taxonomy): Eukaryota > Metazoa > Chordata > Mammalia > Primates > Cercopithecidae > Papio > Papio anubis. Next base: position 11,150,280 of record NC_044988.1, on the reverse strand, counting down.
ACTTTCGCAGGCCAAGGTGGGTGGATCACCTGGGGTCAGGAGTTCGAGACCAACCTGGCCAACATGGAGAAGCCCCGTTTCTACCAAAAACACAAAATTAGCCGGGTGTGGTGGGTGCCTGTAATTCCAGATAGTCAGGAGGCTGAGGCAGGAGAATTGCTTGAACCCAGGATATAGAGGCTGCAGTGAGCTGAGATAGCACCAATGCACTACAGCCTGGGCAACAAAGCGAGACTCCATCTAAAAATAAATAAATAAATAAATAAAAAACTCTGAATATAGAATTTTAGTGTGAACACTTCTGTCCCTCAGGATTTTCACAATATTCCACTGTCTCATGGCTTCTATTGCAGCAGTTTAATTATGTTAGTTATTCTTCATTTTCTCTTTGTAGGTAATCTCTCTTTTCTCTTTTGTTGCTTTAAATAATTTCTCTTTAACATTGTGTTTTGCACTTTTAATGTACTGTTCTAGGTGTTGGTTTTATTTATTCTGCTTAGGATTTATGCTTATTAAATCTGGGGATTCATGTCTTTCATCTATGTGAGAAAGTTCTTGGACATTATTTGAATATTGTCTCTATTCCTACTAGTCATATGTTGGACCAACTCAATTATCCTCCATGTTTCTTAACTTGTATTAAATTTTATATGTCATTATTTTTCTGTACTGTATTCTGGATGATTTTTTCAAATTTATCTTACATAATCTGCTGTTTAAATTGCACATTCACTTTTTATTTTTATTAAAAATATTTTCCATTTATAGAAGTTTCATGTGGTTCTTTTTTATATCAGCCTGCTCACTTAGATTTCATTTCATGGAATCTAATTCTTTCCTTAATATTTTTAATACTTCAAACCCACTTCCTTTATAGTTTATATAACATTGCTTTTCTGTTATCTGAAGCCCTTGAGGAGTTAATCATCCTGCTCTGTCTACTACTTTTCACCCGTGGTGGATTGTTTTCTCAAGCACTTTGTAAGTCTTAATGGAAGATGAGTTTCAAAGAGATTTTGCTTTATGTTTCTTTGTTAATTTCTTGGCTTGGACTTGAGACTATATATCCCATGTGTGTAGTTAAAATAAAAAATTTAAACTAGAGCAAGATACTGGCACAGAGGATTTATTTGCCCATTTGAACCATTATGGATATAAGCTTCCTGGTTATTTTGCTGGGCTAGTGGGGTCATTGAAGTTTGCATATCTTTCTTTCATTGAGTTGCAGCCCTTTGAGACTGTCAATTTTTGTGGGGGTCTCAGCTTCAGCTCCCTACCTTAGGCATCCAAAGACCTTGTGTACTGATGTATATTTTTGCAAACTCGAATACTGGCTACTTTCGACCCAGCACCCTCCCCTTTCTTCCCCGTCCCTTGAGGCAGATGTCATATCCACTTTAGCTTACTGCTCTGACTCCCTGCATTGTCATCCTGCTAGTTCCCTCCTCAATGAGTTAAATAATCACTGACTTGTGCTTACTTTGTATTTGTATGAGAGTCATGTCTTCTAAACTTAAAAAAAAAGTCATTGTATCATTTATTGCATAAGGATTTGACTCAACTCTTAAAAGAGAGCTCTCAAGATTTAGTCTTTTGTTTTACTTGACATCCAACCTCAGAACCATCAAATTATTAATATCACCTTACCCTCATCCAAGTTTGACTTCAATTACAACATTTCAATGCCTAGGATAAATCTCTACCTCCTTTAATCTTTCCTGTAGCAGTGTCCATTGGAATATGTTTATATCAGGATATTACTTCCTTCTTCCTTTATTCATTTACTATTTATTACCTCATTTGTTGAACAAGATTGGAAAGTAAGCTCCTTCTCTGTCTTACCTGTGGTTCAACCAGCAGAGTCTATTACAGTATGTGGCACACAGTAATGAACAATTAATAAATTTTGGTCAAATAGATAAACAAATGAATAGTTGTGATCTATAGTACCAGACTTTATCATGTGCAAATCAGTGGCTGTTCCCAAGGACAGAGAGGAGAGAGACTTGCAAGCACTGAGTTCTAATTAAGGAATGTTATAATAGGGGGGCAGGTCAAGTATCATCAGTGTAGATGAAAGGCTTCATGGAGAAGATGGCCCTTGAGTTGAGTCTTGCAAGATGAGTAGAACTGGAGTAAAAGTATGACAGGCAAGGAAAAAGGCACGGGCAGATGCACAGAGAGATGGAATCACTCTAGGGACTGTATGGGCCTAGGGCCCCAGTGGCTGCTCTCTGAAATACATACTGGGCTTCTCCACAGCCACATATATTTCCCACAAGCTGCTCCTGGCCAGTCACTGAGTGAGACAGGGATACTAAGACTGGCCCATTCCTGGGAGACATGGAATTTTTTTTGGCTCTCATTGCTCTCCAAAGGCCTTGCTGCAACTGTCTTAGATTCTCCAACAGTCTGAGACATTTCTAGCAGATTTTCCCATCCCTCTTTCCTTCACTTGGGGGTCAAACTGCCATCACAGCCTCATAGTTCTTCCAGCCTTCTCCGACTCATTTTCTCTTCCACAAGTATTAGCCCTAATCAAATTCTACATATTTTTAATCCCATTTTGGTGTTTGCCTCCTGGCCATTCCAGATGATCACATATCACCTATGTCTTCTGCAGGGAGCAGACAGAAAAAGACACTACATACATTTATCTGGTCGAGGGCTTTTGATACCACTCTCAAGTTTGAGGCTTAGGCAGAGGGAATGCTAATGAAGATTTTAGAGGAAGTGAGATCTGGCTTGTATTTTAAGAAGATGATCATGATAAAGGCAGGAAGAGTGGATGTATTAGTCTGTTCTCATGCTGCTAATAAAGACATACCCAAGACTGTGTAATTTGTAAGGGAAAGAGGTTTAGTTGACTCAAATTCCACATGGCTGGGGAGGCCTCGCAATCACGGCAGAAAGCGAAGAAGAAGCAAGGCACGTCTTACATGGCAGCAAGTAAGAGAGAGCTTGTGTGGGGGCACTCCCATTTATAAAGCCATCAGATTCCAGGAGACTTATTCACTACCATGAGAACAGAATGGGGGAAACTGCCCCCATGATTCAGTTATCTCCACCAGGCCCTGCTTTTGACATGTGCACATGTGGGGATTATTACAATTCAAAGTGGGATTTGAGTGGGGACACAGCCAAACCACGTCAGTGGATTTCTGGGAAGCTGTTACAGTGACCTGGATGAGGCTTGATGGGGTTGAGATGTGTAGGAACAGTGAAGAAGTTGGCCTGACTTCACAGCTCCTGCAGAAGACAGTGCATGACGGGTGTGAAATTTTACCTTCTCTCAACTTTATGGAAAAGAAAGTAACCCCTATGTAAGTTTGTTAGAAAGGACCTTAAATGTGAAATGTTACAGAAAAATAATCACTCTGGGCTCCCTCCACTGTTATATCCAGGCATGGCCTCACCTACAGAGTGTGCCTGAAAAGCAACAACGGTTTATGCCTCTGTCTCTGGCCTTTCTTTTTTTTTTTCTAAAGAGCAACTGAAAATGGAAAAGACCCTTTCCACTTCTGTGATTTTCTCTGTCTGGGGTCTGTGGGGAAACCGTCTGGAAAACAAATCCCCCAAAGGCTCCTTGTGTTGTGTGAACCCAAGTAGGGTGTGGTGTGGTGCGAGAGAGTCCTATGAGGGAGGCTCTCACAGGTCTCTGGAGGACAGCATAGAAGTTCTGCATTTTAGATCTGAAAATAGAAGCAAGCTCAAGGAAGCAAGTACTGTGTATAATGACCGGACGTGGGGGTGTGGGTGAGAGGGCTGAGATGGGAATTGTAACAGGCATGTTGGCCAAGCCTGCTATAGTCCTGACTTCCAGTGCAGCTGTTCCCTTTATCCCCAGAACCAGAGCAGAAGAATGGTGCCCTGGAAAACAGAAGGGTGCAAGGGCCCTTAAAATGCCCCTGGCAATGGTAAGTACAAGCCCTGCCATGCCCCGAACTAAACTGTCAAACTTTCAAACTTCCGGCTGAATGAGCACTCAAGGTTTCTTGCAAAGAGGGAGCAATCAGGTGCTTGGAGGGTGAGTTGGCACATTTGCCTTCAGGCACCCTTTCGAACTGAGGCCTTAGCAGCTTCCTATCTGAACAAACAGGAAGCCTATTAAAAATGCCCATTGTCCCCTCCTGCCAGTGCTGAAAGGACTGTTAAAAGACTAAATCCGCAGACCTCTTGCCAAGTCAAGAAACTCAGGGAGCATGCAGCTGCTGGTGCCACCTGTGTCTATCTAAGTCCAGCTAAGAGACTTCTTCCTCAGGGCGCCCCCATTCTGAAGTGATGGATCCTACAGAGGCAAGAGCAGGCAAAGGCATTGAATGAGAAAGGAGGGAATGAATGTAGCTCACGGTTATCATTTGCTGAAAGTGCTCAGCTCGGTCCTCTTATTCCTCAGTTTCAGCAACAACCAGGAATCTGTCTCTGCATCCCCCACACCCCCCATCCTCTGAGATGTCCTGGCTGGGAATCAAATTCAGTGTGAAACACCTGCCATCCACTGCCGTGCCACAAACACAATACACCACATGCCAGTTTGTAGAGGGGAGAAGAGAGGGCCGCGAAAGAAGGTCTGTGATGTTATTAAAAAGTGAAGTCTTGCTGTTGGCTTCTCTCTGTCTCTCTCTCTCTCTCTCATACACACACACACACACACACACACACACACACACTCACTCCCCCAGGCCTCTAAAGTTTTGCACATGTCTCTGGCTACTCCACTGTCAATCAAACACTGAAAGAGACAGGCAGCCCGCATCCTGGTACCCTCTGTGGGTAACAGGTGTATATGTAGGGGTGCGTGCGTGTGTGTGTGTGTGTGTGTGTGTGTGTGTGTGTTGGTTATGAATGAACCAACCCCAGGAAGGTTCCCAGCCTAAGGAGGGGGTCGACACCAGGAACATCAGAGGCTTAGACCAGGCTCTCAGACCCAACTTGGAAATGAATTCTGCCCCCACAGCATTCCCAGCGTAGCCACAAGATGCTTACAGGCCTGAGTCCGCCGGTTGACCCGTCCATAGGGAATGGTAAATGAGGTGCGGCAGTTGCCGGAGGAGGCCTGGCACAGCAAGGCTTTGTACCTTTTGAGTACAGCAGCCTCAGGCCCTCGTGGGTGGCATCTGTGCGTGACAGCGCTTCCCTTGGCTGCAGGAGGACAGTCCCTGCTCCAGCATTGCCCTATCTCTCTCAGGCCTAAAACAGAGGCCCAGTGTCCATGCCACGCCACTCTAGCTGGATGGTCCGAGAGTCCTGCTGTCTTTCAGCCTAGTATCTCCCATTCCATCCATGGTGGGTGGCTCCTGGCCAGCCCTCCCTGCCCTCCTGGCCTGGCCGGACCATGAAGCAGCCGCTCCTGGCGGTCTGCGACAGACAGTGGGGCTCTGTAAGAGCAGTCTCCTGTGAGAAGCTGGATGTTATTCTATAGAAAGGACTCGTTATTAGAAGACCCAGAGGACCAGGGGTGGCACCTTGGGCTGTTTTCTTTCTCTTCGGCCTTCATTTACTTACCCTCTCGGAAGGAGCATGGGCCGCCGGCCGGTGCCCGCAATTCACTTGTCCTGGTGAAGGCAGCTTGACAGCTGCATAAATCACGCCGAGATACCACTAATAGGTTGCTGCCTGAGACTGTATTGGACCACCCAAGAGCAGCTCTGGCGGCCCTCTGAGGCCTGCACACAAATACGGTAATGCAAATGGCTTAACCCTTTGTTATTCTGCAGCACGCTGGAACCAAGGGGCTTCGTCATGTCCTCTCTCCCGTTCCCCAGGAACGGCCTTGGTCTGTTTCTCAGCTCTGCTCCCCACCCTGGCTTCTTACACCTCCTTTCTTCCCCACCCATTCTTCCAGTTTCTCCAGGCTTCAGCTGAGGCTTGTGCACCCTGCAGATAACGAGAGGAGGAAGGCCTGGCCAGGGCTGTTGGCTGAGGTGGAACGGGATTGGCTGAGGGTAAAAGAGAGGAATAGGTAGTCAGTGGCAGAGCAGGTCAGCAGGACAGTGGAGCAGGGTGCACAGGATTATGGGTCCAGGCAACGGCAAAGCCTGCTTCTCGGCCTGAGGGGGACGGCGGTGCCATGCATGCTGGGCACCTGGGTTTCTGCACACAGCTCAGTGACAGACACCCTGGCCTCTGTCCCTGATGCAGAAAGGAAGGAGAAGAATGCAGTGAAGGTGGAGAGGGAACCATGTCTCATTTTCTTGCCCAGTGGAGATTCAAACCAAGGTTCTTTCTTTCAGTCACAGTCCTCAAGTGCTAACTATGATGCTCATCCTGTGCCAAGTGTCAGAGACACCAATGTCCCTGCTTTCCAGAACTCACAGCCCTGCACCCGAAGTGATAAGCCTCTGGCCAGCTGGCCCTCCCATTTCCAAGCTGTCCTCATGTTCTGCCTCTGCACCTTTGCCTCCCTGTGCTGGAGACTGCCCAGGACTGCTCCCCCTCAGGGCTGCTGCATTATTTGTTGAATCTACGTGGCTCCCTCCCACCCTTCAAGCTTCTGCTCTAATGCCGTCTTCTCAGCCAACCTTTCCTAACCACTCTGTTTAGCACTGCAACTAACCTCCAAAATGGCACTCTCTAACCCACTTTCCTGCTCTTTTATTTTATCTTATCTTATGTTTTAAGAGACAGGGTCTTACTTTGTCACCCAGGCTGGAGTGCAGTGGCATGCTCATGGCTCATTGCAGCCTCAAACTCCTGGGTTCAAGGGATCTTGACACCTCAACCTCCTGAGTAGTTGAGACTACAGGTGCATCCCACCAAGCAGGGCTACTTTTCTTATTTTTTATTTTTTGTAGAGACAGAGTCTCGCTATGTTGCCCAAGGTGGTCTCCAACTCCTGGCTTCAAGCAATCCTCCCACCTCAGCCTCCCAAAGTGCTGGGATTACAGGCGTGAGCTGCCAGGCCCAACCTGGCTTATTTTTCTTTACAGCACTTAACTACTTCCAAATATGCTACATCATTTCCTTATTTTGTTTATTGTGTGCCTTCTCCTACTAGTGGGGTAAGACTTTGAAGGTAAGAGCTTTGGATTACTCTGTTGGCCGATGTATCCTCGGTAATGAGAATATGGTCTCCACATGTAGGTGCTCAATACATATTTGTTGAGTGATTAATTACTATAACAAAGGAATGTGCAATGAGCCATGGGGACCTGGGGGGACTCGTGATATATTAGCCCAGTGGGGCTGGGGAAGGAGGCATGAGTCCTGGGTTTATGAGTTCAGGGATCAGTCACCTTGTCAGAGATGCTGGAAGCAATACTGGAATTAAGGAGATCCACTTCCTCTTTGTTATCTCTTAGCATGACACCATTGGCTCGTGTGCTAATCTCCAGAACCCAGGTAAAGGAAATTTTGCAAATGTGATTAAACTAGGAATGTTGAGATGGGGAGGTTATTTTGGCATACACTGGTGGGCCCAATATCATCACAAGATTTTTTTTTTTTTTTTCTGATACAGAGTCTTGCTCTCGTTGTCCAGGCTGGAGTGCAATGGCATGATCTTAGCTCACTGCAACCTCCGCCTTCTAGGTTCAAGCAATTCTCCTGCCTCAGCTTCCCAAGTAGCTGAGATTACGGGTGCCTGCCACCACCTCTGGCTAATTTTCGTGTTTTTAGTAAAGACAGGGTTTCACCATGTTGGCCAGGGTGGTCTTGAACTCCTGACCTCTGGTGATCCACAAACCTTGGCCTCCCAAAGTGCTGGAATTACAGGTGTGAGCCACCGTGCCTGGCCACAAGATTTCTTGTAAGAGGGAAACAGAAAGATCAGAGAAAGGAGGAGATGTGACCATAGGAGCAGAGACTGGAGTCAGGTTGGGCCACAAGCCAAAGAACGTGGGAAGTTTCTAGAAGCTGGAGAAGACAACGAAATGGATTTTCCCCTAGAGGCTCTAGAAGAAACACAGGCCAACGGACACCTTGATTTTAGCCCAGTGAAACTGATTTTGGACTTCTGACCTCCATAACTGTAAGATGATAAATTTGTGTTATTTTAAGCCACTGGGTTTGTGGTCATGTGTTACAGTAGCATAGGAAACTAATAGGACATCCTCTTTATATGCTAAGCATTGTTTTTCCCTCCCCTAGGCTCGTTTTGGGCTTTGGCTCTGCTAACTTTCTTCCTACAGGTGGGCGACACTTACGCATCTTCGTTTTCACCTTTGCACACAACCTTCTCAAAGTGAAAGTAGTCTGAGAGCTCTCTGTATGATTCCTGGGGACTTTTTAAAAAGGAGTTCCTGTCATCTCCTTCGAGTTGGAATCTTTTGAGTTTGCGCAACCGCGTTTATTCCTGTATACTTATTTCTAAATGTTTCTCAAGCTTCTGGAAGTGCTCTCAGCATTTTCCAAAGGGATGTGCTTTGGTCTCTGTTGCAGGCGGGCCTTTTATTCTCTGGATTATCTCTACTGGGATGGATACTCTGCTCTATTTCAACCCCTCAAACTGATGCCTGAGAATAGCCCAGGCCCGGGTCCTGGCTGTGCCAGCTCTGTGCCACCACCAAAGGCGGTGGGGGGTGCGGGCAGGAGATAGAATCTGGTCGACCATCTAAGCAGAGTTATCTGGGGGCTCCCCTCCTGCCAGCATCCTCTCCCTTCTGTCTCTGTCCTGCGTCCAACACACATTTGCTGAATACTTGTGAAGCACAAGGCTCCATCCCCACCATAAAATATGAAAAGCTAGGTGCAGAAACACCCCCAAATCATGTGTAGGTGGGATTCCTGCGGAACTTCTGAATGTAGTGTCGAGAAAATGTCACTAGAGCTCAGGTGATGAAATTTGCTTTGTTCCTTTGGAATACATTGGTTGTAAATCCCTTCTTTCTCTTTTTTTTTTTTTTGACAGTTAGGCTCTGTGATCCAGGCTGGAGTACAGTGGTGCGATTAATCTCGGCTCACTGCAATCTCCGCTTCCTGGTACAAGCTATTCTCCCCCCTCAGCCTCCCAAGTAGCTGGGATTACAGGTGCCCATCATCACGCCTGGCTAATTTTTGTATTTTTTGTAGAGATGAGGTTTTGCCATGATGCCCAGGGCTGGTCTTTAGCTCCTGGCCTTAAGCGATCCACCCACCTCGGCCTCCCAATGTGCTGTGATTACAGGTGTTAGCCACTGAGCCCGGCCAACCTCTCCTCTTTTTAATCTGTCTTCTGTCTTTGTCTTCCACAGGGCTGGCCTCACTGTATACAGAGTAAGTGAGTGGCACTTAGGGAAGAACAGAAAACACAGCACTAGACTAGAAATGGACGATGCTACTCAAGTGCTGAATACTGAAGGCAGGGTGTTTGGAGCTAGACTTTTCATCTGTGTCATCAAATATCTATTACTTGAAATGTGACTAGTACAACTGAACCTGGTTATCAAATTCTATTTAACTTTATTTATTTAAACTTAAATTTTAAAAAGATACCTGCTTCAATTATTGGGAAGCTTTTGAGTATATTTAAAACAACTTGAGTACATACATTTACTTTTTCAATTGTACATTTTATGAAATAAATGCAGATGAAGTATTTCTGATGAAAATTTAGCGTTTAAGTTGAGAAGTGCTACAGTTTGAAATATTTTATATTCTTTTTCTTAATGAGAAAAAGAAAAGCATATAAAATATTTCAATATTTTATATTAATTATATGATGCACTGTTATTACTTTGGATTTATTGGGGTAAAATAAAATACGTTATTGACATTAATTTCATCTGCCTCTTTTTTTCTTTTTTAAATGTGGCTACTAGAAAATTGAAAATACAATGTGTGGGTCACATTGTATTTCTATTGACCAATGCTGTCTTGCATAATCATTATTATCCTTTTTGGATACCAACATCTTAGCAAGACTGGTCACCCCCATAATAATGTGTCCCAATTTTAAAAATAGAATTATGAGTTTAATTTTGAAAGATGTATTTGAATCCTTGCTGATTTTCCATATGGATTCCACTTTGAAGAGTAGACTAAGGAAAAAAGATACATTTTAGCTTTATATCCTCATAACATGTGAAACAAATAATAGTAAAAACTTAATAATCAAGAACAAATGCACCAAAATAGGCAAACAAAACACTCACAAAGGCTTTACCAAGACAAATGCTATGCTCCTAATTGGCTTTAAATTAAATGCATCCTTCGTAAGCTTTCAGTTAATATACACGGAAGATGGCCGAGTCTCCTTCCACGCTGAGGGATGAGGATATTTGAAATGTTTCTTTACCCCTCGAAACTCATCCGGGACTTTACCCCTTCTGCTCCCCTGTTTTCTCAGAAGAGATGCCCATCCTTATTTATGATTTATATTAGTGTGTGTGCTTAGGACTTCTCCCTTCTATCCCCAAACAACAACAATGATAGCTTGCCTGTTATTGTAGCTGTCATTTTCATCACCATCACACTAATGACATGTTGCTCCTGTTCACACACAACACACACACACACACACACACTCCTTTGGTGGTGCTATGCAATTTTCATCTTTATCAAGGCATTCTCACAAAAGCTACCCGCTATCACTGTGTTGGCTTTAGCCTGATACCTTACACGTGGTGGATACACATATTGAAAGAGTAAATGAACGAGTCTAACAGAAACATCCTTCTTATTTGAAATGATCAGCCACCAACAGAGTTAACATTTACTAGGTGTATACTGTGCTCTGTATGTGCATACAGTGTACCAATTTTTGTGTCTCATTAATATTTACATTCCTTGACTCTTGTTAAAAAGTAAAAAAATAACATGCTGGCAAGGTTGTGGAGGAAAAGGGGCACTTTTACCCTGTTGGTGAGAGTGTAAACTAGTTCAATCATTGTGAAAGACCATGTGGCGATTCCTCAAAGACCTAAAAACAGAAATACCACTTGACTCAGCAATCCCATTACTTGGTATCTACCCAAAGGAATATAAATCATTCTATTATAAAGACACGTGCTTACACTGTGTTCACTGCAGCACTATTCACAATAGCAAAGACATGGAATCAAACTAAATGCCCATCGGTGACTAGTTGGATAAAGAAAATGTGGTACATATACACCATGAAATACTATACAGCCATAAAAAGAACAAGATTATGTCCTTTGCAGGGACATGGATGGAGCAGGAGGCCATTATCCTTAGCAAACTAACATAGGAACAGAAAACCAAATACATATTCTCACTTGTAAGTGGGAGCTAAATTATTAGAACACATGGACACATAGAGGGAAACAACAGACACTGGGGCCCACCGGAGGGCAGAGGGTAAGAGCAGGGAGAGGAGCAGAAAAAAATAACTAATGGATACTAGGCTTAGTACCTGGGCAATGAAATAATCTGTACAACAAACCTCCATGACACATGCTTACCTATGCTAAAAACCTGCACATGTACCCTTGAACTTAAGATTACAGTTTAAAAAATTTACATTCTTAACCATAATAACAACACAAAGGTAACACAATCATCATTAACATTTATTGAGCACTTACTCTATGCCAAGACTCTTCATTTCATCTTTTAAAAAATCCCAGGAGGTTGGTACTGTTTCTACCCTTTCCACTTCAAGATGGAAAAGTTGATACTTATAGAAGTTAAACAACTTGGCCGGGCACGGTGGCTCATCCCTGTAATCCCAGCACTTTGAGAGGCCGAGGCGGGTGGATCACGAGGTCAGGAGATCGAGACCATCCTGGCTAACATGGTGAAAACCCGTCTCTACTAAAAATACAAAAAAAAATTAGCCGGGTGTGGTGGCAGGTGCCTGTAATCCCAGCTACTCGGGAGGCTGAGACAGGAGAATGGTGTGAACCCGGGAGGTGGAACTTGCAGTGAGCCAAGATCATGCCACTGCACTGAAGCCTGGGCGACAGAGCAAGACTCCACCTCAAAAAAAAAAAAAAAAAAAAAGTTAAACAACTTGCCCAAAATCAGCCAGTGAGTAAATGGAAGGAGCCACGAGACTTGAACCCATGAAACACTCGAACTATGTTTCTCTTCTCTTATGTGGTGCACAAAATCTAAACCCAGACCTGACGCTCTCAATGTGACCTTAGTTCACAGAGCAATCCTGACAAATCAGAACCTCAAGCCCACAGTGGGGGCAGCGTGCAGGTGGATTTAAACCACAGTGACAGTGTGGAAACTAAACTGGTGTCCTGGACTAGTGAGGACCATGGGGCTCAGCAAAGTAAAATCAAAACCACGCCCAGAGATCTCCGTGAGCCAGGGATGGAAGACACATGTTAAAAACTCCTTTTGTTGAAAATGAGCTCATATCCCCTAATTATGAGGCGTGAAAGTAAAAACACTGCCATAAAGGAACATCACTGGATTTAAAAGAAGAAAAAAAGCAAATAACCAAAGGAAAAGAAAAGAAAAGGCTCTTATTTTTATAACATGGAATACTCACTTCTAAATACCTGGATGAAAAAAAGAAACCTTAATGATAATGAAAAAATCTGTATGCAAAATGTTTCAACTAAAGAAAGTAAAATAACGAACAATCATCAACAACAACAAATACCCCAAAGTAAATCCAAAGAAAATAATAAAGATAAAAGCAAAAATTAATGAAATAGGCAAACTTCTTAGAATTGAAATTTGATCCTTTCAAAAAACTCTCTCTGATAAGGTTCATTAGAGAAAACAAATAAACCACACAGGAAAGGGGAAATAATTCAGATATAACATTTTCAAAACTATAAGAATAGTAGAGCTCTCTCTAAGCTCACAATTTTGAAAACTTAGTTATTAAAGGAAAGAGGTATGACTGATCCACTCTTGCCTCCTCCACATCCCCTTCAATGACTTGTTTTTTCTGGACTTTTCATCTCAACTCAGAATATCCTTATTTTTTTCTTTTCTTAGCTGTACTTCCATGAAACTGTTGGAGGGAACGTGTGAGCAGAGTTGCCAAACCCAGTAAATAAAAATCAGAATGCTCAGTTAACTTTGAATTTGAGATAGGAAGCGAGTACTTTTTAAATAATATGCGAGTTCCAAATATTGCAGTATGGGACATGGGTATAGTAAAAAACGATTTGTTGTTTATCTGAAATTCAAATATAACTGGCAGTCCTGTACTTGATCTGGTAACCATATCAACTTTTCTTTTTTTTTTTGAGATGGAGTCTTAGTCTGTCCCCCAGGCTGGAGTGCAGTGGTGCGATCTCAACTCACTGCAACCTCTGCCCCCCAGGTTCAAGCAATTCTCCTGCCTCAGCCTCCCAAGTAGCTGGGATTACAGACGCCTGCCACGGGACCCAGCTAATTCTTTGTGTTTTTAGTAGAGACAGAGTTTCACCATGTTGGCCAGGCTGGTCTTGAACTCCTGACCTCATGATCCACCCGTCTCAGCCTCCGAAAGTGCTGGGATTACGGGCATGAACCACCGCACCTGGCTGTAAACATATAGTTTTAAGGTCTATTGAGTTTGATACTTGGAAGGGTTGCCAGATTTAGTGTCAAAGTCCTGTAACATTAAAGTACAAGACACCCCAATTAGCAACATTTTGACCATACTTATACTAAAAAAATTTATTGCTTATCTGAAATTCAAATGTAACTGTATATCTTGAATTTTATATGGCAACTCTAATTTCTGAGGAAGTGATCTGCTGCTGTGTATGACTGTAGACCACCAGTGGAAGTTTCAGGGGCAGAAATGAACTTTTCTGTATCTTTAGGTTCTGGTCATGCATCTTAGAGAAGACCAGAAGCCTGAGTGGCCTGGAGTGGAATGGCTTCTGCCTAGGTTTCTGGTAAGGGGGCCTGGGTCCCTCCTTCATTTATTATAGAGGGCGTGAGACCTCCATAGCTCTTAGACACCTTGGTTGATGAGTTACTATTAAAATCCAAATCAGATCTATTCTGTTTCTTTTGGAAGAAAGCTACTCTGCTCCGGATACTCTGACCCACCTGCTCATGACTATTTTGCACTCTTGTCTTTGTTTATTCAGTGGAGCCCAAACCATTTCAGCGTGAAAGGAGATCTATGTATAGCTTAGGGTTTCTGACCCAAACAGGAACTGAAATGAGAGGGAAGAAATGGCTTATCTCTTTGACATCTGACATCATTTTCCAGTTATTAATCATTTTGGATTGGTAACAGTAAGACAGAAGTAAGGAGAGAGAGAGAGAGAGAGAGAGAGAGAGAGAGAGAGAGAGAAAGACAGAGAGAGACAGACCCAGGCTCAACACTGGCTTCAGCTGTTTAACGTCTGACTTAACTCCCTTTTAAAAGCTTTGTTTACCTTCCCCCCCCCCCCCCCCTCTCACAAAATACTTTTAAAAGAACGTTAACAGGAGGAGGATCAAGGATCTTGTTTTCTTTTCATTCTTTTTGATTTATGTGCCTTTGTCTTGAAAGCTCCTGTAATCTCCCATATCTTCAGAGCCCCTTCCCTGCTGACAGGGTGAAGGCAGTAAAAACTCCCCTGGCTTTGAGATAAACCATACCAAACTGGATCATTAGCTACACAAACTTTCTCCCTTGAATCCTCTCTTAAAATGTTTGGAACTCTAGAACTTCTTCCTTGAAAAGGAGTAAAAGCAAACATTACAGGTTATATCTTTTAGAAGCATGTAACCAGAGCTTTTTATTAACTCTAGTGAGAGTAAGACCTGGCACTGAATTGGTCTGGTAACATCTTTCTTGCAGCAGACATTTATTGAGCTGCTACTATAAGCCACTGACTAGGGCTGTAGGAGAGGCAAAGATAAATACGACGGGATCATCCCCACAGGAAGCTTGTTGTGAAATAGTTGGGGACAAATGCAACTTTTGCAATCTACCTTTGAAGACCCCATCAGGTAACCCTGTTAGGTACTCTTACAGAAGCCTGTATTTTCCTATCATTGCACATTTAAAATTTATATTTCTACATTGACTTCTGTGATGCTAAGTTTAATGTCTTGCTCACTCGCTAGTTTCTAAGCTCTGTGAGTTCTAAGAGGGGAGGAGCTGTGTCTATTCTGATTATTGTTATATTCTCAGCCTCAAGTTGACATATTCTAGGTAGTCATTAAATATTGGCTGAATACATACATTATTTGAATGAGCAAACTATAATGCAAGACAGAATTTTATCCATTGGTTATACGTGAAGAGTGATGTGAGCGGAGAAGGGAGCAATTCACTTGGGAATGGCTTTGCCGATGCTGTGAACACGACACAGATGAGGCGATCACCTGCCAGAGGATAACATCAGAAATAGACCCCAAATCTCTGGACATCAGAGGCCACAAGGATCTTGTCCCAGTGCTATCTGAGGGTCCTTGATTTAAAGTAGGCTCTAGCAGTCTAGCGGTTGGTGATTTCTAAGGTCTTTGCTCTTCTCCAATCCATAGTTTTATGCTGATTTAAATGAAAAGTGATTCCTTTCTTTCTGACCTTTTCTTCTTTAACTCCTGTTTGTTCTGCCATTCTTGGTAAAACGTCTCTGGAGACCTACTACCTACTAAGCATTTCATGTGTATTCTTCAGACATTTATCTCTTATGACTTGTAAAATAGATCTCAAGGGTTTTAAAAATATATGTCTGACATTCATGGGAAATCCATCCATAACTCAAATACTTCCTGGCCTAACCACCTGGGGTTGCTCCCTTTCCTGAGACATGCTCCTCATCCAAACCCACCACTTGCATCCTCCAGGACCCTTTATAGGTCCAAGGACAAGGAACAGCTCAGAAGGCCAGCTCTTCAAGGCCAACTGAATGACATTTTTCATTATTAGGAGAACGGGGTGGTAGTTTCAGATATCAGGGACCCTCAAAACAGGAAGAGTTCCTAGAGATCATTTGGTTCAATCCCTTTGGGAAAAGTTGGCTCAGAAAAAAAGAAATGACCTGCCTGGTCACATTGTGTGTCACTGACAAGGTGGGGATGGGGGTACTCTGGGAGATAATTGGGTGAGTTATTTCAGCTCAAGCCTCCACTTTTGGAGTAAATGGAGAAATTTATAAGTGCATGATAACACTGCCCTGACCTTCTCTACTTTACTCAGCGTGAGAATTAATTACCTGAGGCCAGTCCTATGGAACCTTGGGAAGGCACGATTCAAAGATGCCAGCCAAGCATCTGGCACTTGAAAGAGGCTAAGTAAATGCAACTTCCCTCTCACCCTCTCTCTTTCATCCCCTCGTGTGTTGAACTGAATGGCAATTACTGTGTTGTCTTCCCCCTGCTTATTACGAACATCTCCAGGAAATCCAGTTCCATGGACTCTCCCCATCACAGCATCGGCAATGAGGAAGAACACTCCTAAAAGAGAGGGGGCCTGTGCTGGCAGCCTAGGGTTTATCTACAGGATGGAAATGCTTCCAGGTAGGGCAGATGTGAAGTCTGCTCCTTTACTTGCCTTTCCTGAGTGTGAAGCTGACGAGAGTGACTTGTTTTCAGTAAAACGTGCCATGGTCTTCTTAGACATCTCCAAAAGCTTGGCGGACTCAACTCGCCGGACAGAAACGCAGGGTGCTTGGAGAGCTTTAGTCCCAGTGGAGAACACATTGCTGCCATTCACTGGCTCTGACTGTGGAATATCTAACTCAGCCCAGAGCTGAGGGTATGACTTCATGGGAAGCAGCTTCCCCATCTTCAGTGACCTCAGCTTTTGAGAATTAACGTCAACACCCAAATCATTAGCATTGGGAGTGGAAGTGTACTTTGTCATTTTCTAGGAGAGAGTGGAATCTTCCTTCTGAAAGATTTTCCCTAATGACTACCTGCAGTCCCAAGGGTCAGTGGCTGTGTCAGGCCCTGCATGGTGTAGCTTGGAAGAGAACCTTGACTGAGCTATGGAGACTTGAGAAGGTTCCCAAGGGTTTCCTTCTCAGTGCAGTTAGGTGACCCCCTGACTCACTGTCCAAAAGGGGACAATTTCGAGAATAAAAAGGGGCCCCTAAGTTGGCTCCCAGAGGTTTGAGGATCCACGACCCTGCCCACCTTCTGTTTCTAGGTCTGAGCCTTAGAAACAAGACACAAGACCCCAGCCCCAGAAAGATCTCAAAATCAAGAAAACTTTTCCATCAGGTAATAACGTTTTACTTGTTTCCTCATAGGACGTAAGCCCATCACAGGGCTTACCCAGCTGCCTTTGAGAAATGTCTGGGGCCACACTGGCTAAAATTAAGTACTTTGTGGTGAACTGGATTTGACTGGAACTAAAGGTTCAACTTCCAAGCTCACTCCCGTGGCTGTCGGCAGGCGGCTTCAGTTCCTCACCACATAGACCTTTCCACAGCATGAGGTGGGGACTCAGTGAAACCAGGTTCTGAATGTCAACAGAGAAAAAGACATTTTTGTTAATTGATTGATGTGTGGTGGTGTTTTAAAATAATTAGCATTTACTTTTTTCGTTTTGTTTTGTTTTTGTTTTAAGACAGAGTTTTGCTCTTGTTGCCTAGGTGGAGTACAGCAGTGCAATCTCAACTGACTGCAATCTCTGCCCCGCAGGTTCAAGGGATTCTCCTGCCTCAGCCTCCCAAGTAGCTGGGATTACAGGCCCCCTGCCACCATGCCTGGCTAATTTTTTGTATTTTTAGTAGAGATGGGGTTTCACCATGTTGGCCAGGCTGGTCTCGAACTTCTGACCTCAGGTGATCCACACACCTTGGCCTCCCAAAGTGCTGGGATTACAGGCATGAGCCATGGCACCCGGCCTTGCTTTTCAAATTAATACACACTTATAGCAGAAAATTTGGAAAAGAGAATCACAATGAAGAAAATTAAATCATCAGTAATCCCAACACCCAGTGCTAACATGTGGATGTCATATTTCTCATCATTAGTCATTGGGCAGTCATCAAATTGTTGATGTGATTCTGGCACTAGAGCTTGAAAGAATGCATTCTAAAAGCCAAAGGAAAATTCCACTGCAGGTAAACCAGAAGAACATTAAAAATTTGTATTAAAGGCCAGGCGTGGTGGCTCGTGCCTGTAATCCCAGCACTTTGGGAGGCCAATGTGGGTGGATCACTTGAGGTCAGGAGTTGGAGACCAACCTGGCCAACATGGTGAAACCCCATCTCTACTAAAGATACAAAAATTAGCTGGGAGTGGTGGCGGGCGCCTGTAGTCCCAGCTACTCAGGAGGCTGAGGCAGGAGAATCGCTTATACCAGGAGATAGAGGTTGCAGTAAGCCAAAATCGTGCCACTGCACTCCAGTGTGGGCACCAGAGTGAGACTCTGTCTCAAAAAAAAAAAACTGTATTAAAATTATTATTTTTAATTGATAAATCAGGCTTCTATACATTTATGGGATACAATGTGATGTTTTAATATATGTGGACAATGCGGAATGATTAAATCAAGCTAATTTCACATATCTACCATCTTGTTTACCTATCGTTTTTTATGGTGAGACATTTGAAAGTTATTGTCAGTTATTTTGAAATGTATGGTACTTTATTATTGATTATAGTCACCCTGCTGTGCAATAGATCTCGAAATTTATTCCCTCTGTCTATCTGAAACTTCAGAAGAACATTTTTGACAAGGTGGATGCTAGGATTTTGGTGATTGTTATCATGCAAGAAAGGTTTGGTAGAGCTTTGGTTATATTTTTTCCTGATGAAACAGGAGTTTCCATGTCTAGTGACTGTGAGTGCACTGAAAACAAGAACTTTATTTTCACTTCATACCTTTCATAATTCCTGGCACATGAATATTTGTTGAACTGAATTGAGATACACTTTCTATCATTCAAAACACTTTCGCATGCTCCAGGTTGGAAATACCACCTTGTTACAAAGGGCCACTACTGGTCTAATGAACCTGTGTATTAGTTATCTGTTGCTGTGTAACAAATTACTGTTAAATTTACCAGCTTAAAATGACAAACTTTTTTTTTTTTTTTGAGATGGAGTCTCGCTCTGTCGCCCAGGCTGGAGTGCAGTGGCGGGATCTCAGCTCACAGCAAGCTCTGCCTCCCAGGTTTACGCCATTCTCCTGCCTCAGCCTCCCGAGTAGCTGGGACCACAGGTGCCCACCACCTCGCCCGGCTAGTTTTTTGTATTTTTTAGTAGAGACGGGGTTTCACCGTGTTAGCCAGGATGGTCTCGATCTCCTGACCTCGTGATCCGCCCATCTCGGCCTCCCAAAGTGCTGGGATTACAGGCGTGAGCCACCACGCCCGGCCGACAAACATTTATTAATCTCACAGTTTGTGTGAAGCAAGCATCTGTGTGAGGGAGAAGCGTAGCTGGGTGGTTCTGGCTCAGGGTCCCTCATGAGGTTGCAGTCAAGCTATCTGCCAGGGCTCCAGTCTCTGCCGATTTGACTGGAACTAGAGGATCAACTTCCAAGCTCACTCCTATGGTTGTTGGCAGGATGCTTCAGTTCCTCACCACATAGACCTTTCCACAGCATGGCTTCCTCTAAAGTGAGTGGAGAGAGAGGGAGAGAGACAGAGAAACAGAGAGGGAGAGAGACAGAGAGAGAGAGAGAGAGGAGGCAGAGAGAGAGAAGAGAGAGAGAGGGGAGAGAGGAGAGAGAGAGAGGAGAGAGAGAGAGAAGAGAGAGAGAGGAGACAGAGAGAGAGAAGAGAGAGAGAGGAGACAGAGAGAGAGGAGAGAGAGAGAGAAGAGAGAGAGAGAAGAGAGAGGAGAGAGAGAGAGAGAGAGAGAGAAGACAGAGAAAGCAGCCACACTCCACAGTGTTTTTATAACTTAATCTTGGAAGGGACATGCCATTACTGCTGCTTTAATCTATTCTGTCGAAGCAAATCACCAAGTCCAGTCCACACTTAAAGGGAGGGAATTGGGTTCTATCTCTTGCTGGTAGATGTATCAAAGAATTTGTGGACCTAATTGTCTTTAATTTTAAAATTTGCTATCATTAATTTTTTTCTTTTATATTTATTTTCAGTAGTGCCATGACAGTGGTACATATATATACACACACATATATATACACACATTTTTTTTTTTTTTCGAGACAGAGTCTTGCTCTGTCACTTAGACTGGAGTACAGTGGCATGATTATGGCTCACTGCAACCTCCGCCTCCCGGGTTAAAGCGATTCTTCCACCTCAGTCTCCTGAGTAGCTGGGATTACAGGCTCCTGCCATCATGCCCAGCTAATTTTTTTGTATTTGTGTAGAGATGGGATTTCACCATGTTGGCCAGGCTGGTCTTGAACTCCTGACCTCAGGTGATCTGCCCACCTCGGCCTAAAGTGTTGGGATTACAGGCATGAGCCACCGCGCCTGCACGAGAGTGCATACATTTTTAAACCATTGCAATCTATATAGCCATATAGATGACATATATAGAATCTCTAATTTATACTCCTTTAATAGTTCATTATGTAAGTAATATAAAAACACATTCTCCACACACAAAAAGCCAAAACATTACCTATGACCAGACTCTCCTTTGATCCCTCCCCTGACACAGTTCTTGTCAGCTGAGAAGCTCTTAACTGACCAGTACTGTTACTACTATATGTCTTTCCAGATGTTTCACTGTGCATTTTATACTCAGAAAATAGTTCATGTTTCATCTACGTATTTATACACGTAGTGTCATACTGCATGTGTATTCTTTACCTTATCTTTTTTCACTCAACAATATACTTCGAATTTGCCCTTTTTATTTAAACTACTACAAAGTATTCCAGAGTACAGATAGACCAAAATCTATTTAGCGATTCTTCTATTGCCGGGCACATAGGCTGTTTCTAGTTCTTCATATGACAAATACTGAGCCTTGCGTAGAAGTTTCTTGTGCTAGCGGTTCTCTCTAGGGCACATAACAAAAGGCAGAGTTTCTGGGTCACATTTTCCTGCTAAATGTAATGAGGATGCTTTTTTATTGAGATGGAGTTTCACTCTGTCACCCATACTGGAGTGCAGTGGCACAGTCTTGGCTCACTGCAACCTCTGCCCCCTGGCTTCAAGCGATCCTCCTGGCTCAGCCTCCTGAATAGCTGGAATTACAGGCACCTACCACTGCACCTGGCTAATTTTTGTATTTTTGGTAGAGACGGGTTTTCACCATCTTGGCCAGGCTGGTCTCGAACTCCTGACCTTGTGATCCACCTGCCTCGGTCTCCCAAAGTGCTGGGATTACAGGCGTGAGCCACCATGCCTGGCCATGAAGATGCTTAAAAAGGAAACAAAGAGCTAATGTAGCTTCATTCAGCTTTTTATTTACCATTTCCTTCCATCTTTCCTCATGTTCTCCTGGCCAGCTCTTCACTAGCACAGATCCAAGACCTCCATGACATAGGAATGAATGAACAGTTGATGTGGATCATCCATGGGGGATAGAAGGTGGACATCGGTGAACAGTCTTGGCCATCCCCACCTTGAGGTGCTTGCCTCCTGCCACTCACACCTTTGTGTGATCTCGCCCCTTCAGCATGGGCAGGGCTTCTGACTTGCTTCTGACCAACGGAACATGTCAGAGGCAATGGGAGGCCACTCTGTGATGACGTTGTGTTAAAAAACACTTTGTCTCACTAGCCGACGTGTTCTGCTGTCTCTTTGTTTGTTGGCCTCGAAGAAGCAAACTGCCGTGGACTCAGCTGAAAGGAATCAAACGCCTCCAACAATCACATAAGCAGGGAAGTGGACACTTTCCTAGTGGAGCCTCTGGTGAGAACCCAGCCCTGGCTGGCGCATTAATTGCAGCCTGTGAAACCTTTAGCCAAAGGCCTCCTGACACCCGCAGTAACTGAGACGATAAGCCACTGAGTTTGTGGTAATTTGTTATGGTGCATAGATAACTAGTGCACACAGTCCTACTAAGATTTTCTCTCTCTCCCTCTTTTTTTTTTTCTATTAATAAACACCTTTCTATTGTTGAGCTTTCTTTTCCAAGTCACACATTTTATTTCAAATGACTGATAGTTGTAATAATCAGCTGTTGCTGCTTGGAAATGCCCGCAAGCCTCAGGGGCATATTGTCTTAGTCTGTTTTCTGTGGCTATAACTAAATAACTAAAAGTAGATAACTTATAAAGGAAAGAAAGTTCTTTCTTACAGTTCTAGAGACTGAGACTGGGAAGTCCAAAGCTGAGAGGTCACATTTGGTGAGGGCTTCTTGCTGGTGAGAACCCTCTGTGGAATACCAAGGTGGTTCAGGGTATCACATAGACAGAGGCGCTCACTGAGAACCAAACTGGCTTTTACAACAGACCCACTCTTGTGATAACTAGCCTACTCCTTTGGTAACTCATTAATTCATTAATCTGTGAATGGATGAATCCATACATGAAGGCAGGATGGATTAATGTGCCTTCATGTCCCAGTTACCTCTGAAAGGCCCCACCTCTTGATACTGTTATATTGGGTATTAAGTTTTAACATGAATTTGGGAGGGGACAAATATTCAAACTATAGCACACACCATAATAACTTCTTGCTCATGCATCTATAGGTCAGCCAGGATTGGTTAATCTAGGCCGGCTATTGCACTTGGTTGCAAGCTCCATGCTGAATGGGCATCTGCTCCGTGAGTCTTTCGTCCTCCTTGGACCAGGGGACAAGTGAGGCATATTCTTCTCACAATGCATAACATGGCAAGCCCAACTGTGAGGCACATTTCAATTCTTGCTTGGGTGAGGAGTGTTGACACACCATTGCTCAAAGCAAGTCACATGGCCAAGCCCAAAGTCAAGGGACAGGAAAGTATATTCCCTAGACTCCAAGGCCATGGCATGGAGGGGGTGGACTGGGGAAAATACTGGGAGCAGTAAGTCAGTCTCTCAGTGAAAAAGCATAGCATTTGGTGTCCAGACATGTGACTTCTAATCTTTCCTTACAACATAACCTTTAGCAAATCAACTTCTCTCTTCAGGTCCTAGTTTCTTCATCGACAGTAGGGGAGGTTGTACTAAATTTTCTTCAGCCTTGAAAATAATTGTTAAATATCTTCTACGAGCAATGAACTACTTCGTGTGGTAGAAAAAAATGAGTGTGAATTTACTGAGACAAAGGATTTGTGGAAATAAACAAAAATTACATAACTGAGAACAAACTGAAGCCATTTATTCAGAGCTTGCTATAGCAACGGTCAGCCACCAGCACTAGCACTTGGTAGAGACTTAAAGGCAGGCAGGAAAGTCGGAAAGTTTTATCGTGAACAAGAGGGAAGGTGTCAGGGGTGCTCTGAAAGGAGGTTGGCATGAGGAAGTTGGAGGCAGGCTAACTAGAAGCAGGGCAATCTTATGTGATTGGTTCAGGGAACATACTTGGCTTTCTCTGGTTGGGTAAATTTAAAAGTAGAGTCAATGATTAGAGAAGCTGGCAGTCTCTGACCAACTCCTGACCACTCTGGGCAAATTGCTGCAGAAGTTGTGTGAGTTCCAGCCTCTGCTTTACAGATTTAGTCTCTCAGCTTTAAGACAATGTGTTACTTTTCTATGGCTGCTGTAACAAATGACCAGAAACTTGAGGGCTTAAAAGACATTTGTACTTTCACAGTTCTGGAAGTCAGAAGTCCAAAGTCAGTTTCACCGCGTTGAAATCGAGGTTTCTGCAGGGCCATGTTTTCTCTGGAGGCTCAGGAGAATCTCTTCCTTGCCTCTTTCAGTCACCATTCCTAGGCTTTTGGAGGCATTACTCCCGTCTCTGCTCCTGTGGCCACACTGCCTCCTTCTCTCCTGTCTCCATCTCCCTCTTTCTCTTACAAGAATACTTGTGATGGCATTTAGGGCCTGTTTTAGTCTCCTTGGCCTTCTAAAATTTCATAGGCTGGGTGGCTTAAACAACAGATATTCATTTCTCATGGTTCTGGAAGTTGGAAAGTCCAAGCTCAGAGCACCAGTATGGCCAGGCTCCTACAGAGGGCCCTCCTCCTGGTTTGCGGGTGGCTGCTTTCTGTGTCCTCACATGGCACAGAGAGAGTGCTGGTCTCTTCCTCTTCCTATAAGGACACGAATCCCATCACGGGGGCCTCACCCACATGACCTCAGCTGGATCTAATTACCTCCCAAAGGCCCCACCTGCAAATACCACTCCACTGAGGGTTTCAACTTCAACAAGTGAGCTTTGGCGGGACACAAACACTCATTCTATAGCAGGACCCATCAGATAATCCAGGATAATCTCCTCATCTCAAGATCTTTAATTTATTCACAGCCACAGAAACTTTACCTTGTAAGGTCATGTTTGTGGTTTCCAGGGATTAGGACATGGACATATCTTATGATATATCAGGAGCCATGATCAGCCTACCATATTGTCCTTAAGCCCTAGTCCAGTGGTTCTCAAATGCAGTTCCTGGACTAGCAGCATCAACATCATCCGGCAGCTTGTTAGAAATGCAAGCTCTCTGAAGCCCCAAACCTACTCAACTAGAAATTGTAGGGATGGGGCCCAGCAACGTGTTTTAGCAAGCCCTTCAGGTGGTTCTGATGTACACTGCAGTGTCATAACCTTTGTTCCAATCTAGGGTTCTTTTCTCAGCATTTTGGTGCCCAGTCTAAAGTGTTCTTTTATAAATATATATATTTTTTATCTTTATTCAGAGATTCCCAGATTTCTCTCAATTTGGCCTCCACTTCTGTGCCACCTCTGATGGATGGCTACATGCTTGGAATGTTTTGTTTAGAAGAAACAGTGCCATGATAGATTAACAAGGTCTGTTGTGGCAGAGGAGGGACAGTGGTGCTACCAGTCCCACCTTAGCCTCTAGCTTTCTGGGGGAATTTGTGATGGAAAAAATAAACAAAAACCCACACATTTCACATTTTCTTTATGGGAAAAACATTTATGTTGTCCTCAGTTAGTACTATTTTATATTGTGTTTGCATTCTTTATATCTTTAGGAGAGGTCTGATTTTGTATTAGCCACAAATATCTACACAAGTGAAACAAAGCAAAACAAAACAACAAAAAGAACTCACTTTTTTTTTTTTTTTAAGCCAAAACTGCAAATGGCTCTGTGTCGATGGAAAGCTGTTTTTATTTGGCAACAAGACCTGGAAGGCTGGGTTTGAATTCATTCCCCTCCCAGGAGGCTACCCCAGAGCCCTACTCCACACCCACAGAGGACTCTGTGGTTACTTTTCATAAGCTGCCATAATTTTCAAAGCCCAAAGGGCTCATAATCAGATTTGGGAAAGCTGCTCTATTTGTAAGCATCTGAGTCTGCCTTTCAGAAGGCTTTTCCCTGAAGGGACCGATGACTGACAGCAAAGACATCCTTTTTTTTCCCCACTTGGGGATAATCCTTTGTTTAGCAGGTCTTTATTGTTGCAGAGGAAGTTTACTTAGCTTCTGATCCCACTGGACTGATCCAGCAACTATCCCAGCAGCCCCACCTCACTCAACATCCCCCTCCCGTCCCACCCCACACAGAACAGCAGACTTCTGAGAAGGGGTGGGATGCGAGAGACAGCACATGGACACAAATCCACATTTTGAGGCAGGTCTTTTTTCTCCTCAGCCTTTTGGATTTTGTCCTTCCACCTGCAAACCCAGCCTCACACAAGTGGGACCTGTTTTCAACTGGGTTACAGCAAAAGGAATCTTTCTGCAAGGATAATGCAGACAGGAGAGGGTTCCAGCTTGACTCCGTGTTCTTTCCACCACATCTCTGACTCAAGAAAAGCCCAAATAGCTAACATACAGATTCTAAATCACACTCAGTTTTTTCAAATATTAATCGGGTGAGTCTTCTGGATCCCTTTCATTTTTATAGGCTTGCTTAGGCTTCTTTAAAAACTTTACCACTTTGGTCAGGCTAAGACCCACTGAATCCCATTGCTTAACTATTGTTTTAGTTCTTAATCACTTCTTCAACTTCCAATGTCAGTTTTCTTGATTCTTGTTAAGTAGCATGCTTTCACAAAAAACAAAAATTCTGACCCACCATTAATTTTTTTTAAGTAGTATTAATTGTAACTAACATTTATCCAGCACTTACTTTACGTCTCACACTCTTCTAAGAGTTTTCCACAAAGCAACTCATTTAATCTTTACAACAACCCTATCTCGTGGATAGTATTATAGGTTGCAATTTAAATATGTGAAAACCAAGATTCAGCGAGGTTAGGTAACTTACCCAGGGTCATATGTAACATTTCCTCTTTCCAATTATGTATAGCATTTTACTCTAAATTTATTACAGTCTTTTGTTTGGCAAAAGGGGTCTTGCTTCTAGAAGGAGGAGACTGTTTAGGGAGAGTAGATCAATCTCTGGTCATGAACAAAAGCTTTCTCATTGTGATGTTTATTGCTAATCGGGCTGTGGGGTCTTGAATCCTGGGCATTGACCTAATTAAATATCAAGCTCCAAACAGCTGAGTTGACTGGCCAGCCAAAGGTCACATATTTGCAAAAGGGAAAACAAACTCTTCACCCCAGCTAGAATGGGTTTCCTCAACCAAATCTTATTTTTTTTTTCATGGTTTAAGAATTCAAACGATATTTTTCCCTGATTAGTACAGTTCCTCCAAACTCTTTCTTCTGCCATCATTCAGGGCAGAGGCCCCTTTTACCTGTGCAGTTCTGCTCTGTGGACTTCTAAGCTGCTACTGACGCTGTTTTTTTCACATCTGTCCCCGGTACTTGCTTCTCCAATAGAGGCAAATGTCTTAATAATTGATTATTTTTGTTTGTTTGTTTGTTTTTAACACTTTTATCTAGGTTTTAAACATGTTAGAGACTCAACTCACAGATAAAATACAGAATTGATTTTTATTTCAAATATATTTTTAGACTGGATGATTGTTTGATTTTACTTTTGAAAGAAAAAACATTCCCCATATTCAAGTCATCCAAGTAACTTTGTACAAGCTGTGATTAAGGATTATTGCTGGATGTTAAAGGGAGTTCTCTTCTTCCTTTTCTGCCTTGAATTCCAAGAGTCTCACAGAGAGGAGTATGACTCACCTACCCTTGGGGAAAGTATTTTTTTGCTTTCCGGGTCCCTAACTCACCTTGCAGATGTTGGTAAGATTCCAGGCAGCACCGAACCTCTGGGATCACATCCTCTGTGTATTGTAATTCTAGATGAGCAAATGCTCTTGCATTATGTCATTGTTCGACATATTTCTGACTACAGGAAGGAAACCAGGGGGAACTAATAATAATTTCCTGTACAGAGGATGGTGCTGGATTTGGGATATAGTCAACAGGTGTGGGAACATCTGTAGCTATCCAGCAGTGCTTTCCTGAATAGTTCTTTATAAACATAATTAGTTCCCCTTCCAACTGATTTGACCATGTTGATAGAATAGAGCTAAATCACAGGAATAAACTACTGAAGGCTATTAATTGCTTTTGGTAAATTCTGTAATCAGGAATCTTTTGTCTTGAAGAAATATTATAGAATTAGCAATTACCAGAGCACCCACATAGTTATTATTTTGGGATTTGTTTCTGAAGTTTTATGGAAAAATTAGGTATAATTTTGAAAATTGTTGCTTAAGTTTAAGGAGACAAAGCTTATTCCTTTTACTCTTTATGTGTATTGAGAAGAACACAATAATTTCCGAAATAGACTGTTGTTACATTTATAAGATGCCATAGGTTTGGACTGCGCTCCTTCACTGGGCTCCTATTGACCAAACCAAACTGGAGTTATTTATGCTAAAGTTCTGTGCCACCAAGCCAAAACTAAGTTGTTTATCTGATCCTTGGAGAGATCAGGCGAGAGAGGTAATGGTCAAATCCTCTAACAGGCTAGTTTTAGCTGGCTTGATAAGGAAGCACTCTGCTTTAACCCTTACAAAGTAAGTAACTTCGAAATGGCCACTTTGCTTTTTGTTCCTTGTTTCTGTTTTCTTCAGCCATTTTCTGTTTATAAACACTCACTGCCCACATTGCAGGGCAGAGTTCTCTGAACCTCTTCTTGGTTCTGAGGGCTGCTCAATTTGAGAATCATTCTTTGCTCAAATAAACAAACCTGTTAAATGTATTTTGTCTAATTATTTCTTTATTGCTGTCCATGAAAAGTAGAACCTAATTTATGGTCAATATCTGCAGGGACCTAAACTTGAAGGTGAGAACAACCAGCAAATCAATGACTTGTGTTTAACTGTTTTTTTTTTTTTTTTGGTTGGGGTAGGAGGAAAGCTAATTGCTAAGTTGTTTTGAGTAAAATATGCTTCCATGAGGAATAGCAATAAAAATCACTTGAATTCTGGCAGTCAACCTTCTTTCATACCTGTCGTCCAGAATGAGCAAATGAATCTTTTGTTTCAAAGGTTTTTTTGTTGCGTCTTTGGACCTAAAGAGGAATTATAAACATTTAAATTTGAATGTATATCCAGAGTTAGACGAGAATGTGTGTTCTGGTGTGAGCAGAGCTCTTGTCAGTCATAACGTGGCCATGCGTTCATTCTAGCAGTTGCTGTTTTTCTTCTCTCCCAATATACATGTGCTTGCTTTTCAATTAGAACTTGAGTCATCTCCAGAAAGTTACCAAAATAAACTCACTATCAGTGAGCTCATAGGAAAATATTGCCCAGGTGTTCTAGCAAGTAGGGGTCATGATCTTTAGCCTTCTCTCCCACTTACCCTCCCTACAATTCTTAAGAAAGACTTCTCTAAATGAAGCTATTGCCTTTAAGTGTCCTTAGGAATTTGAACAGATTGAAACTGCCTGAAGCCATGGGGTTTATTGAAAGGCTTTAAAAAATAGTCATTTCAAAGAGCAGAGGAGGGAGCCCTCCTTCAAAATGGCCCAACAGTTCCTTGGTTCACAATAGGCAATAGATAGATATTTTAGGCTTGGCCGTCTAGAGGCAGATGCTACCAATTGTGTGTGTGTGTGTGTGTGTGTGTGTGTATGTGGTACAACTCTAGTAGTTAACAACATTTTATATATTAATATATGAAAGCACACACCTCTGTACAGACATTGCATTTATTTATCAATTATATACATCTTACTGTACCAATAGATAATGTATATGAAAACACCCAGAGAAGTAGAATATATAGAAGAACAAGTGAAGAATAAAAATAACTAGAAGTTCTATTATTTTCTTACCAGAAGTCCTTGTGCACTCGGGGTGAATTATGCTCACCCTACTTTGGGATCCACTGCTCTGGAGAACTCAGGGATTATGGCCCTCAAATACTCTTCAGTTGAGCCCCTCCTGTGTGTGGCACTGAAGGAGTATGGAGTTAGTTCACAGGGGCTGGATCTGGCTTCCTATATAGCTCAGAATCCCCACTTTATTTATTTTGAGTTTCGTTTTGTGGAATAAAAATGAAAGGGGTTGAATTTACTTAATTTATTCTGAGGTTCTTTGCAACTCGAATAATCTATGATTTTAGAGAGTTAAATTTTATGGCCCTTGGGCAAAATGACTGAACTCTAGGGGAGGCCAGAAAAGGTGGTGCAGAGGAATTGTTGGAAATGGGTGGGTGTCCAAGAATCAGACAGAGGAAGGAGAGGATTCCTAAGTGGGGTGGAGGCAGCTCCAGGAAAGAGCCGACTCAGGAACGAAGGTGGCAGGCATGGGAAACCATGAAGCAGAAAAATTGCAGGCTGGTGGAAAATGACTTTGGGTAGGTAAGAAATGAAGGGTGAAATGGTTAATTTTATGTGTCAACTTGGCTGGGCCATGGTGTCCAGAAAAGCATTATTTGGATAAACATTTTGATGTTTCTGTGAAGGTGTTTTTTTTTGCGGTGAGATTAACATTTAAGTCAGTGGACTTGGAGTAAAACAGATCACCCACAATAGCATGAGTAGTCCTCATCCCATCACTTGAAGACCTTCATAGAGCAGAGATTGGATTCCAAAAACAAGAAGGGATTCCATCGGTAGACTACCTTTGGACTCGAAATTCAACTCTTCCCTGGGTCTACAGCCTGTTGGCCAATCCCATCAAACTTTGAAGTCTCCAAATCTCCACAATTATGTAAGTCAATTCCTCAATATATGTCTCTTTATCTCCCTACATACATCTTATTGATTCAGTTACTCTGGGGAACCCTAGCTAATATGAGGCACTTGGATTTGGAGCCCTCAAAGTAACGCAGAACAGTTCAGCTTGATGCTGTAGATGACAACGAGTCACTTTAGTAATAGGATCATTGTAATTGTTTAGGAGAAATCGTGTGATGGTGTTATTGTTAGCACTTGGGAATATATTCGAGTCACACAGCACCAAATTATGTTACTGGTGGTGAATCTGTATGGGTCTGCAGCAACCTCAATTCTTGCCTCCTGAGAAAAAAAGAATTTAACCAAGGGGTAGAGTGAGAGACTGAGGAAAATTCTGGAGCATGAATGAAAGCTTATCAGAAAGCTTTAGAGCAGGAATAAAAGGAAGGAAAGTATACTTGGAAGAGGGCAAAGCAGGTGACTTAAGAAATCAAGTGCATTTTTTGACCTTTAACTTCGGATGTTATATATTGGCATGCTTGTGGGGTGGGTTGCATCCCTTCTCCCCTGATTCTTCCCTGGGGTGGGCCGTCTGCACGCACAGTGACCAGCTAGCACTTGAGAAGGGAGCATGTGCAGTGTGTCTACTGGAGTTGTGTGCATGCTTGCTTGAGGCGTTCTTCCCTTACCACTTGAATGTCCCTGGAAGGTCATATACGAGCTAAACTCTGCCATTTTGCTTCTTAATGCGCATGATTGAGCCCACTCACCCAGCTCCTGAGATCTTATCGGGAAGCTGCTGATCACCAGTTTCAGGTGTTTCTGTCAACTGGAGACTGCCTTTCCCCGGTGCCAGCTGTGGCCAATTATTTTTTAGAGAGACAATTTAACAACTGCCTGACCATCATGTGATGGTCGCCTGACATTTCTGATGGGGGACGGGGCGGGGAGTGGGGGGGCCCTCTCCTGCCTTGCTCATGTCTAACTAGCAACCTACTGTAACAGTATGTAAGATGAATTGAAACGAAAAAGTCCGGAAATAACATAGAAGCCTGAAAGGCTGGTGCATGTATTCATTTATTCATTCAGTCAATTGAGCATTAAGTCTTGAACATATCACTGTGGCATACTTAATGTATGTCAGGGTAATAGATGAGAACAAGAGTCAGGTCCTTTCATAGGCCTCTTAGAATTGAGTGAGGGAGACACATATTAAACAAACACACATTAATATTTACTTAAAAAGTGTGATAAACACTATTAAAATGAAGAGACTGCTCATAAGAACAAAAAATAAATTAGTGACATAGTTCTCAAGAAAGAAGAGAAAGGGTGTATTTAAGAGAGATAGCAAAGGAATAATAACAGGGTTTGGAAATATTTTGGAAATCAAGATGTGGGGATTTGAAGAGTCAAAGATGGCCCCAAGGTATCTAGTGTGGGATGAAACTGTTCTGTCAAGTTCCCTGCATTCTGGACTTTGATGATTGTATCTGTTGGTGTCATTTGCCATGTTCTTCTAGCCCCTGTATTTCCTGTCAACTGTTAGCTTCATCTGGAGCCTTGATTAGATTCAGGTCCAAAGTTTGTGGCTAGAGTGTATCACAGATGGGGGCTCCCTCCTCCCTATTGCCTCACAGTAGGAGGTGACTACTATTTGATAGCCATTTTTGCAAGGTTCATGTTGATCAGTGGCCTGAGGTATTGCCAGCCTGACCCATCCATTCTACAGTTCCTTATCAGTCTTTCCCCTGATGGTTCTATTAGCCACTGATGATCATCAAGGGC
This sequence comes from Papio anubis, assembly GCF_008728515.1. Classification (NCBI taxonomy): domain Eukaryota; kingdom Metazoa; phylum Chordata; class Mammalia; order Primates; family Cercopithecidae; genus Papio; species Papio anubis. Next base: position 11,118,723 of record NC_044988.1, on the reverse strand, counting down.
TGGAAAAGGATGACTTTCTACTTCCGTGATTCTGTCTGTATTTATTGGCTAGAATTACCTCATTGCTGTCCCAAAGCAGAACAACTAGGGATTTATGAGGGCGAATGAGAGGGATTTGCTCTTAGGCCCTCGTGGGAGCTGGCGAGATGGTCTTTGTGCCTGGTGTTGAAACAGTTGGAAGGGTCAGAGCATCAAAGTGGGGACAGCAAGGACAAGCTGGGACTACCAGCAGGAGCAAGACCGTGGAGATGGACTAGAGCCCCTGTCAATCTCTCAGCTCTTTCCACCTCAATGATGTCAGTGGTCTCTAGCAAAGAATGTCCCTGGCCCAGGGGTTGGAGAAGGTGAAGGAAAATCTGGGGAGATGGAGTAGCTGCAGGCCCAGCTGCTGCCTGTGTCAATAGGAAGTTCCACAGAGAGAAGTGGGAGCTGCAGTAGCACCTAGGAGCCCTCCATTGACCTTCTGAGTGTAGTATTAAGGTGCTGCTTCACTTCCACCTTCCAAATCTCTCACAAAATGTCTTTGGTGGCCCTCCTTCTTCAATTCTGCTTAGTCTTTATCTTAATCACATGAGCAGGATGCCCCATTTCTTTCTTGCTGTGGTATCAATTGGGCATTACAGCTGTATCACCAGCTCTAACAAGGATTCTTTGCACCAAGTTAACAATGCTTGAATATTATTCCTTTCTTCTCTCATTACAACAACAAAGTTTCACAATGAGGCCTTTCCTGTAGTCACCATTTTGTTATGAAGGGGGCAGACTTGAAGTAGTAAATTATACTTTTAGTGAAAACACATTTTTCCACCAGGGTGAAGATATGTGGTTACAACACTCCCTCAAATGAATAAAAACTCAAACAAACCAAAAATGCCTGTGCCAAAGTACCAGAAAATGGATCTTTCTGCGAGTTCACTAGTGATGGTGGTAAAACCAGCAGATATAGTTTATTGCTGATGCTGAATCATATACAAGAAACACGCCATCTCCTAAAGACTATGCTGGATTTCAAGCATTCTTTCTGGTATTACAGTTGAATGTAGCAACAACAATTAAGGTAATCTAATTAGAAGCTTAGAATACTCCTTAATTCGCATCTCAGTGGTGCCTTTTGCAGAAGAAATTCCACTGCTCTCAAAGGAGGTTTCAAATCCTTGGAAAGGTGATTTATATTCATTGGTTTAATTTTGATTCTTAATCTCCTCTCGGAATAATTTCCACACTTCTGAATGTTGACTTCTATTCTGCCCTAACTAGCTCTGTGATCATACTCATAGGCTCCAGAGCCCCACCTGCCACATCTTGAAATGATAGGGTTGGACATGGATGGTTCTTAATGCTTCTAATGGCTTTAAAGATATGTGTGACTATGACAGATTAAATGACCACTTTCCCATAACCATCGGGTTTCTCTCTCCATGCTACCAGAAGACAAATTGATGGCCCCATGTGACCTATAATTAGTACTAAGCTTTTTTCTGGCTCAACTTAATATATACTTTTGTTTTCTCTTGATTATTTCTCTTATCTAGAGCTGTTTCATGCTCTTTCATTGTACTTTATGTTACTTCTGTGAACTATCTTAAATAAACTTTGGAAAACAGCAGGGTATAAATACACATTTATTCCTATTTTATAATACAGAATTAACAACACAAGATTATAATTATGAAACAACTTCCTAACTACTGGATGTAGAAATGGAAAATGGATTTCTTTCTTTCTTTTTTTTTTTTTTTTGAGGTGGAGTCTCGTTCTGTCGCCCAGGCTGGAGTGCAGTGGCGCGATCTCGGCTGACTGCAACCTTTGTCTCCCGGGTTCAAGTGATTCTCCTGCCTCAGCCTCCCAAGTAGCTGGGACTGCAGGTGCATGTCCAGCTAAGTTTTTGTATTTTTAGTAGAGACGGTTTCACCGTGTTAGCCAGGATGGTCTCGATCTCTTGGCTTCGTGTTCCGCCTGCCTCGGCCTCCCCAGGTGCTGAGATTACAGGTATGAGACACCACGTCCAGCCTAGAAAATGAGTTTCCATTATTTGAGGACATCAGTTAGTTGAGTTGTGTGCAGTGTGGTGGTGGAGACAGTGGAGACAGTTGAGTAGCATGTGTGCAAGCACAGACACATCAAAGAGAGAGAGGTATGTGGGGGGGGTTCTGATCTGACCCCTCCTGTGTATAGGCCCCAGCTCTAGCCTGATTTCCTGATTTTGTACAAAGATGACAAGCTCGTTCCCAACTTCAGATCTTTGCTATTTCCTCTTCTATTTCTACTTTCCAGCTCCTTTGCCCTGCCTTTCTCATGCAGCGAGACTTTCCATCCCTTATACGTCCATTTATTCTCTAGTCTTCAAGGATCATTTCTAACCTTACCCCCATGCCAATGCATGCTGGATGTCTAAATTGTAGACTTGAGTGCTTCTGTTTGTATCATCCCACACTTTTTTTTAAAAAAGTATAGTATTTAGCATCTTAAGTCTTGCAAAAGCTAAGTTTGGTATGGCTTTACTTCTGGATGTGCTGTAATTTCTATCACAAAGAGTTGGTGCTCAATAAATCTTTCTTACTTGATCAATAGTCATAATGAAAACAATGTAAACAAAGGTATGAGCTCCAAGGGTGTAAAAATATTTTGAGAGTGGGGGGGAAGCAGAGCAATAGATGATTTAGTGGTCGTTGCCAGCCCCAAGTGTTTTCACTGAAAATATGAACTCAGCCATTTAAAAGTGGCTAATAGGTTTGTTTTTGTTCTCACCTGGGTTTCTGTGACTGGCAGATACAGCATGAAATGTGAGTTCTCTGCAAACCGTAGCTAATATTGGAAATGTGTATTGTGGCTTGAAGTTAGGTATCCTACCTGAGCTCATGTATCTTTTCTCACTTGCTTCCAGCACGAGAAGGTGAGATTCCACACAGCAGGATAATTACCTGTTTACCTGCCAAGGCCACCCTCTTGGTGGCTCAGTTCTCTGAGGAGAACCTGGGCTCATCACATTCACCACTGTTTCCCTGGGCAAGGCCTCCAGAGCCAGATAGTACATTATCCCTGAAATGAAATTTGAATCAAACACTTCCAGAACAAAAAAAGTTTTTATTTGTCCATGAACTGTTTTAACATTTTTGTTGACAGGTAGGTGGGTATGGAAAGTAGTTTTTGAAATAGACATCAGGATCTATGACCTTTTGCCAGCATGGTCTGATGTCTGAGCCCATGTTTAGCTTAAAGTTAAGCTTATTAATACATTATTCTCTTTATTTGGCTTTTTAAACCACGATCCTCCTTTGAGACCCAAATTATTCAAACATAGTAAAATGTAAGAAGTGGCAGTGGTCCGGTAGACGTAGGTTTTGCAGCAATTCAGATCACAGAATTCCAAATACAAAAACCTCACATTTAGGATTAGAATATTGCTGTAGTTTTGTTTTCAAAGTCAATATAGCATGTGTGTGTGTGTGTGTGTGTACGCACCATGAGGTCCTGAATCAAATTTGTTCAGTCAATTGTGCTATCAAAAAGAAAAATTACAGGCTACACATTCCTAGAGCAAATATGTTTTACTAATATCATATATTTACAATTTATACTCAAACTGCTTCCCAAAGATACTAGAAGCAATTTATATTAATAACCATCTATAAAAAATCCTGTTGTAGCAATGACTCTGTACCAATCAGAAAAATTATGAGCTATAAATTCCTAAAGCAAATATGTTTTACTAATATTATCATATATTTATAATTTACACTTAAACTGCTTCCCAAAGACATTCAAGCAACTTATATTAATAAGTAAATATAAAAAATTCTGCTGCAGCAGTGACTTTGTACCAGTCACTGTTCTATTTTTTACTTACAGTTCTATATCTTTATATCTATGTGTTCTGTTTATGTGCATTAACTTATTTAACTGTCCCCATTTTACAGATGAGGAGACTGAGGCACAGAAAGGTTAATTAGCTTCCCCAAGGTTACACAGCTGATGAGGGGCAGAGCCAGGATCCAAACTTAGGTAGTCTAACTTCAGAGCCCAGACCCATGCCCTCTGCCAGCATACTGAATATTTTTAGAGTAAAACTGGGCAATTCAATATCATACAGAAGTGAGGAAGGAAACAGACCTATGGCATCGGCTAACATAGTTATTGTGATTAGATATTCAGTGCGAGTCTCAAAGTCTTGGCAATTAAGACATAAATGGAAACATATCAGTGAGAGAAAGTCACTCAGTTCAAAATTCCTGATGCTGAATTTATTTATTCATTTATTTATTTATTTATTTATTTAGACATGGAGTCTTACTCTGTAACCCAGGTTGGAGTGCAGTGGCACGATCTTGGCTCACTGCAACCTCCGTCTTCTGGGTTCAAGTGATTCTCCTGCCTCAGCCTCCCGAGTAGCTGGGATTACAGGCACCCGCCACCACGCCCAGTTAATTTTTGTATTTTTAGTAAAGACAGGATTTCGCCATGTTGATCAGACTGGTCTCGAACTCCTGACCTCAAGGGATCCTCCCACCTTGTCCTCCCAAAGTGCTGGGATTAGAGGCATGAGCCACCACACCCGGCTGATACTGAATTTAAAAAGTAACATCATCATGCACATGTTTGGGGGGGGCTATAAGGCCTCGACTGGTTTCATCAGGATAGTTTAGTCAGCATGTATGTGGGGCAATGGCTGGGTGCAGACTGACCTCTGAGTCTTCCTCACAGGGGCTGGTACTGCTGCGGAGGAAATGAGAGGGAGGGATGGGTAATGCCTTCTGGGTCAGCATGTTCAGGGCAAGGAGGGTGTTCCTTAAGGGGACACGCTTTCTGTCAGGAGCAGAGCTGGGCCTCCAAGTGAAAGGCATCTGTTGCTGTCAGGCACATTCTTGGCATTTCATTTGAGAGAAATGCCTGATGGCCAAAATACCAGCAACGTGCTTGTAAATAACAAATTCCTTGGAGTTACTGAACACATCTCATCCTCTTTTTCAAAAAAGCTTGCAATCACTCTTTTGGAGCTTACATAGATGTATTGTTTGCACACCAGGGTTTTTCCTGTCAAATATAATACATTCCTTTGTATCCTCTTGCAATGATTTTGAAACATGCAGTTATCTACCAGAGACTTAGTCCTGAATTCCGGCACCTGAGCATGCATTGTCATGCCTTGTGAGGTTCTCACGGAGTGTGCTATGGGAACAAGCAGGCAAAGGCCCCCCGAAAGCATGGCTGATGACATATGGTCAGAATCATTCATTCCTTCCACAAATATTTAACCAGTTAGTTCATGGCACATGTTAGGATCTATGCTGGGGATTCGATAATGAATCAAGCGTAATCCCTGAAGGAATAGAAGGTCCTTTGGGAAAGTCTGACAGGACATACGCAACTATCGTACAGAGTGACAGGTGGTAAAATAAAATTAAAGACAGGGCGCTGTGGGCACCTATTTCAGCAGGGGGCAGAAGTGAGCAGAGAAAGATCCTTGAGGAGATGACATCCTCGCTGAGCAGTTGTTCTGAAGATGAGAGTAAGCAATGCTGTAGGAAGAGGCCATTAGGAAGACAGGGAGGCATCAGAAAGGCTGGGAGAGTGGGACAGCAGGTGCTCTGGGAAACTCTAAGCAGTTTGGAGTGGCTGTAGCACATGCAAGGGGTGAGCTGAGGGGCATGCACTGCCTGGGTCATGTAGTGCCGTGGAGTGTGCTAAGAAGTTTGGACTTTCTTTTTTTGGGCAATGTGAAGCCATGGAAGAATTTTAGATAAGGGAGTAGCATCGTCATCATCACTATCTTTTTCATTGCTCCTTTGTATGACTTATGTGTTAGACAATGTTCTAGGTGTAACATACACAGTATTGCAGTTGATCCTCCCAACAATTCTCTGAGAGAGATACTATTGCTATTTCCATTTTGCCAATGCAAAGATGGGCTTTAGACAGTAGAGTCTATTAGCTTGCTGAGGCTGCTAGAACAAAGTACTGCAGACTGGGCGGCTTAAACAACAACAAAATTATTATTATTTCTTCTTCTTCTTCTTCTTCTTCTTCTTATTATTATTATTATTATTATTATTTGGAGACAGAGTCTTGCTCTGTCACTCAGGCTGGAGTGTAGTGGCGTGACCTCGGCTTGCTGCAACCTCCGCCTCCCAGGTTCAAGTGATTCTCTTGCCTCAGCCTTCCGAGTCGCTGGGATTACAGGCATCCGCCACCATGCCTGGCTAATTTTTTTGTATTTTTAGTAGAGACAGAGTTTCATCATGTTGGCCAGGCTGGTTTTGAACTCCTGACCTCAAGTGATCTGCCTGCCTCGGCCTCCTAAAGTGCTAGGATTACAGGCGTAAGCCACCGTGCCCGGCCCCAAAAATTATTTTCTAACAATTCTGGAGGCCAGAAGTCCCAGATCAAGGTGACAGCAGGGCTGGTTTCTCCTGGTCTCTGCCCTTGGATTGTAGATGGCTGTCTTTTCCTTGTGTCTTCACATGGTCTTCCCCCGGTATCTGTTTGTGCGCCAACCTCCTCTTCTCATAAAGACACCAGTCAGATTGGATTAAGGTCTACACTAATGACTTCACGTAAACTTAACTACCTCTTTAAAGACCTCATCTCCAAATGCAGTCACAACTCAGCATAAAAGAAGAAGTAACTGTCCAAACACAGAGCTGGTAAGTGGTGGTGTGTGGAATTGAACCCAAGCATTCTGACCTGGAGCCCGAGTTCTTCACCGTTATGTTGTAAATCTCAAATTTGTGTTTCAGAAAGCACATTGAATGTAAAAGGAATACACGCTGGAAAGGGTAAAGTCAAAGTGAAAAGGACAAGTGAGGAGGCTTTTGTAACAGGTCTAACTGAGAGACAATTACACTGAACTCTAACAGTAGCAAGGGGAGTGCCCACAAATAGATACCTTTAGGAGAGATTAAGGAGGTATGAGAACATGGTGATTGAGCAAGAGAGGGGAGTGAAGGAATGGACGAGTTGAGAACATCTCCTAGGGTTCTGGCTTGGACACTTAGTGGATGGGAGTGCTATTTACTAGGAAGATAGGGAACTGATGCTGTTACCAAAGGCCACTCTGCATCGAAGCTCTTTGAAGATCTTCATGACAAACCCTGCTCTCTCTGTCCTACTTGTTGGGGCTGGTAGTAAGAATCATGGCTGGCTGATTCAAGATAGACAACAAGTATTTGCAGCTGCTCAGCCACCTAAAAAACGCATCTCTCTCCTCTTTCCAGAAAGGCTTAAGCCTTTCCTGAAATTTGTATTTTCTTCTGTTTTCCTTTAAATGTTACTTTCCGGATTTTCATACTTGGATTCATGGACCGATTTCTCTGTCTCCTGCTCTGTGCGTCAGCTCAGTGAGAATTCGAGAACTCTCCAGTTATGTGTGTCTCTGTGAGCATGTGTGTGTGCCTGTGTATGTGAGTGCTGTGTGTAGTCATAGGCTCCACCAGCTCTGTGGTCACAAGAAATTGTAATTGCATTGAATGTGGAAAGATTAAGTGCTTAGTTACGAATTAAGTTTAATAATGGCCCAGGCGTGCTGACTCACGCCTGTAATCCCTTTGTAAAGCACTTTGGGAGGCCAAGGCAGGAGGATCGCTTGGGCCCAGGAGTTTAAGACCAGCCTGGGCAACATGGCGAAACCCCGTCTCTACAAAAAATAAAAAACAAAATTAGTTGCATGTGATGGTGTGTACCTGTAGTCCCAGCTACTCAGGAGGCTGAGGCAGGAGGCTTGCTTGAGTCTGGGAGGCCAAGGCTGTAGTGAGCCATGATTGCAACACTGCACTCCAGCCTGGGTGACAGAGAGAGAGCTTACCTCAAAAAAATAAATAAATATATAAATAAAATAAGAAGAGAAAAGAAAAAATGGCAATGCCTTTTTTTGCTTTGGGTCTTTCTTCAAAGAAAGTTATAATAGGTGTGACATGGGCATCCGTTATAGTACTGGCTCCTGGGTCATTTGTTCCAATGGAAAAAGAAAACCTTTTTGGAAAGAGTGCCATAGCATTTCTGGCCACTAGCAACTCCAGCAGGAAAAACAAGCTAGAATTTCTCTCAGAGTTATGCTAACAGCAGCGATGGCCAGACCTGGAATTGGTATGACATATTAGAGTTTACACAGTGCTTTCATGTACATTATTTTATTTAATCCCCAGAAAAACCTCCACTTTTCACCTGGCCAGCTCCTTCATATTTTTACATGCTTTGGTTTTGTTTTCAGCTTCTTGATTCTTTTTATAGGATTGAATTACAATTTACACTTGTTTGTCTTTCTCCCCAACTGAGAATGGGCGTTCCCTGAGGGGAGGCACATGTCTTCTTACTCACTCTTTTATTCCCAGCAACTCTGCTGAGGATGTTTGAGGAGAGATGGAGGCAGTGCAAACTAAATCTTCATCTATTTTTTGTTTTAATTTTAGAGGGTAGAGAACAAGCTTGAATTTATTCATTCTACAAATAGTATCAGCTACTTTATACAACACACCATGGTAGGAGTTCCAGAGATGCTCAGAACTGAATAAAGTTGTCGTTATCCTTAGATGTACAATCTAGGGGGGTCAAGATGAGGTTACAACTTGGGTGAAAATATCAGTTTTCCCAAGACAGACTTGTTTTATGCGTACTGTCCTTCCTTGTTTTTCTTTTCTGATCTTTAAAATTCAATACTGTAGTTCATAAATCAAAAAATAGAGATACAAATTCATATTCATAGTTATGGAGCATTAAAAACAGAAATTATTAAATAATAACATATGAGTAATAAGTTGGGGCGTAGAGAAAGATGGGATAAATATTAACTTTCAATATTTTTCTGAATATGTTTACTTTTTTTTTTTTGGAGACAGGGTCTCACTCTCTTGTCCAGGCTGGAGTGCAGTGGCGCGATCTCAGCTCACTGCAACCTCTGCCTCCCGGGTTCAAGCAGTTCTCATGCCTCAGCCTCCCAAGTAGCTGGGACTACATGTGCACACCACCACACCTGGCTAATTTTTGTATTTTTGTAGACATGGGATTTTACCATGTTGGCCAGGCTGGTCTTGAACCCCTGGCCTCAAGCGATCCACCAGCCTCAGGCTCCCAAAGTGCTGGGATTATAGGCATGAGCCACTGTGCCTGGCCGTGTTTAAATTTTATACTTAGAAAATGTGAAGAAAAATTTAAGTGACAAAAGGGAAAGAAATTAGATATGCTAGACCCAGCCGAAAAATACAGTAATTTCTTCTGACAACCTGCTTATTTCTGTTATCACCAATGACATATTTTAATGAAAACCGAGGTTAACCATGTAATATCTAATCATGGCTATGTTTAGGTTCATCTAAGGACAAAATGGCACAATTATACAATTAACCACCGTGAAGGAAAAATGAGGCATTATTTTCTTCACTTTACGTGTGAACAAACCAACAGCCAGAAAGATCAGATGTTTCTGATAATTATTTATTCATTTATCTGTTCATTACACAGCACTTACCGGGTGCCTATTAAGTTTCAGACACTGAAAGGGCACTGGAGCTGGAAAGAGGAATGAAATCCAGTCTATGCTTTCTGAAAGCCCATAGTTCAATAGAAGAAATGAAGACATACAGAGATGATGGTGACATGGCTGGAGGAGTCCCTACTGGATGGACAACTAACTATACCAGGCAGGGTCAGGGTAGGAGGTTCAAGAATGGCTTCCTGGAGAAGAAGAGGCCTGGGGTAGGTAGAACTGTTAGTCCTAGTGTCAGCGAGAAAGGTGCTGTTAGAGCTAGCGGTGAACTCCTTACCCAATCTAGATCAGGACTCAGCAACTTAGGGTCCCTAAGCCAAATGTGACCTACCCCTGTTTTTGTAAATTTAAATTTTTCTTTAAATTTATTGAGATGAAACATATATAACATAAAATTAACCATTTCAGAGTGAACAACTCTGTGACAATTAGTACATTCACAACATCTTTCAATCACCACCTCTATTGAGTTTCAAAACATTTTCATTGTCCCGAAAGGAACCCCCTGAACTGTTAAGTGGTTACTCTCCATTCCCCTCTATCCCCAGCCCCTCTTAGCCACCAATCTACTTTTTATCTCTATGGATTTCACCTATTCTGTGTATTTCATATCAATAGAAGCACACACCATGTGATCTTTTGTGCATGGCCCATTTCAAGTAGCATAATGTCTTTGAGGTTATTCGTGTCATAGTATGAGTGAGTACTTCACTGCTTTTTCATAACTGAATAATATTTCATTACAGGTACATGCCACAGTTTGTTTATCCATTCTTTTGTTGATGGGCATTCGAGTTTATTTCCACCCCTTTTCCATTGTAAATAGTGTTGCTATGAACACTATTTGCTATTTATTTGAGACCCCGTTTTCAGTTATTTTGAGTGTATATCTAGTGGTGGAAATGCTGAGTTGTATGTTCAGCTTGTAGAGGAACTGTCAAACTGTTTCCCACTGCAGCTGCACCATTTTACATTCCTACAAACAATTGGTGTGATTATAGCTCAAGGCAGCCTCCAACTGGGCTCAAATGATTCTCCTGCCTCAGTCTCCTAAGTAGCTAGGACTACAGGCACATGCCACCATATGGGTTCAGCTTAAATATATATATATTTAGAGGCAGGGTCTTGCTATATTGCTCAGGTTGACCTCAAACTCTGGGTCTCAAGCGATCTTCCTCAGCCTCCTGAGTAGCTAAGACTAGGCATGCAGCACCACACCTGGCTTCCCCTTTATTACAAATTATAACCATCCTAGTGGGTGTGAAGTGGTGTCTCAGTGTGATTTTGATTTGCATTTCCCTAATGACTAATGAGATTGAGCACCTTTTCATGTGCTTATTGGTCATTTGTACATTTTCTTTGAAGAAATATCTATTCGAGTCTTTGTCCATTTTTCATTTGGGTTGTCTTTTTGTTGTTTAGTTGAAAGAGTTCCTTATATATTCTGGATATTAGGTCCTTGCTGGCCTCATAGAATGAGTTAGGAAGTGTTCACCCCTTTTCTCTTTTTTTAGATGAGTTTGAGAAGGGTTGGTATTAATTCTTCTTTTAATGTCTGCCCTCCATTTCTATGAATAGAATTTTATGAGACATAGCTGCATTCACTGATTTCCATATTATCCATGGCTGCTTTTTACTGCTGTCAATGGCAGGGTGAGTTGTTGCAACAGAGAGTGTGTGGTCTGCGAAGCCCAAAACAATTCCTATCTGTTCCTTTACCAAAAAAAAGTTTGCTAAATCTGGTTTTCTGCTCATATGATTCTCTTACATGGAAAACTAAGAAATATCCCTTTTTGGAGCAAAATAGTCATAATAATTCAAACATTGCAGGAGGTCATTTAGTCATGCAAGTGCTGTTTCACAGGTACATTTCTGTATTTTGGACACTGGACTGAAGAGGGACTTTCACTTGTCACCCTAAGAAATAACGCCGATTAGGATGTTGACAGTGGAGAAAGATAGATATGAATTGGATACAGGATATAAAAGTAAGGGAGAGAACATTTCTGACCTGTGCAGTGAAGGAGACAAGGACGTTTCCTCACTTAACTAGGAAAGACAGAGGAGAGCCACGTGGTAGGGAAATGATACAACAGGTCAACTATGTCGTAGTATAAATGAGTACTTCATTCCCTTTCTGCAAGCGAATAATATTTCAGTGTATGTATGTGCTGCAGTTTGTTTATCCACTCTTTTGTTGGGAATATATCTGTGGTGGAATTGCTGGGTTGTAAGTTTAACCTTTTGGGGAACCACCAAATTGTTTTCCACAGAAGCGGCACCATTTTACACCCCTACCAGCAATGTACAAAGCTTCCAATTTTTCTACATCTTTGCCAGCACTCTTATTCCCTCTATTTTGAAGTTATAACCGTCCTCGTGGGTATGAATTTTTGTGGTGTCTTCAAGTTTTGATAGGCTGAGTTTGGGGTTATTTAATTAATTAATTTTTGAGATGGAGTTTTTGCTTTGTTGCCCAGGCTGGAGTACAATGGCGCCATCTTGGCTCACTGCAATCTCTGCCTCCTGGGTTCAAGTGATTCTCCTGCCTCAGTCTCCCAAGTACATGGGACTACAGGTGCCCGCCACCACGCCTGGCTAATTTTTGTATTTTTAAAGAGATGAGGTTTCACCATGTCGGCTAGGCTGGTCTCAGGTGATCCACCCACCTTGGCCTCCCAAAGTGCTAGGATTACAGACGTGAGCCTCCACGCTGTGCCCAGCCTGGGGTAACTTTTAAACATTTAAACAGAAGTGGCATGACGAGGCGACAGATCACCCCTAAAAATTAGTCCTCGCCTCTCAGTAATAAATGTATCAAGGCAGACTCTCAGACCTTCTGACTTCCAGAGGCATTTGCTACCTAACTGGGCCCTTCTAAAAGATGGGATGAGGCCGGCATCTCCCCACACCCTTAACCCTGTCTTAGAGGCCTCTCCTGTCAGCTCCTGAAGTTTTCACATGGTTTCCCTTAGGAGGCACATCAAGTCCTCTCACAAATTGCGTCTCCGGTGTTTTAAAGTCTGAGGTGCCTAAGCCGATTATGTTTTCCCTAACTCTCACTAAACACACAAGTACAACTACCCAACTTCCATTGTTCACACTAAACTGGAAGCTTTCTAATACGTTATACAAAAAAAGTGTTTGCCTATGTAAAAAATACATATATATAAAATCTGAGGCAAGGAATGAATCAAGATGAAGAAGTCAAGCATGGAGAGATGGTAGTAGAAAGACTAGTTGTGAGTGTGGATTCCATTCAAATATACATCTAAGAAGAAATGAATGGGGGAATTATGATTTATGTAAAGGTCACAAACTCTGATGAAATAGAAATAATATAAAGCAACAAAAATTGGGAGGGAGATTGGAGGTGGGAGGAAGTAAAAGAGAGTCTCATCTTTTTTTTTTTGAAACGGAGTCTCACTTTGTCACTCAGGCTGGAGTGCAGTGGCACAATCTTTACTCACTGCAACCTCACCTCCCAGGTTCAAGCAATTCTCCTGCCTCAGCCTCCTGAGTAGCTGGGATTACAGGTGCCCACCACCATGCCTGGCTAATTTTTGTAGTTTTAGTAGGAACAGCATTTCACCATGTTGGCCAGGCTGGTCTTGAACTCCTGACCTCAAGTGATCCACCCACCTCAGCCTCCCAAAGTGGTGGGATTACAGGTGTGACCACCATGCCCAACCTGGGTGTCATCTTTTTTAGTAGGGAATCAATTCAAACTGTTTAAAAATAAAATATGTATTTTTTAAAACTAGCAGCCACAGATGATGACTCCAGGCTGTGAATTACTTAATTTCTTTCTGGATCTCAGATGGCAAAGAAACATTTATCTGAAATTCTGCAGTTTCCTCACTTTTACTTCAGTTTCTTTTATCTTTGTAAATGCACATAAAATAAGATCAAGTATTTTTAAAGAATAACTACTATATAATTTTATTCTAATGAAATCATTTTTGTATCTATCTTTATCTGTTTATAGATCCCTCTCTCAAATCTTACTTACATTAATTCTTCTGTGTGTTGGTTTGGAGAGATTCTGTAAAAATAATATTCGTAGACTCTTACCATTGCTTATTTCTGGGTGTCATGATTCGAAGTGAGTCGTTTCTTTCTTGGAACTTTGTGGATTGCTGAGTTTTTTATGCTTTTGTACACATGTAGGTATTACTTAAGAAGATAAACTTAGCCGATACTTTCCCATAAATTCACTTTATAAAGGTTAGTTATTTTAAAGGTTATATGTAAAATTCCTAAATATATTTAGAATTTTACTTAACATCATATTATGAAGACCATGTTATTACTTCCCACTATTCATTTGAAAGGAAGATTTTTTTTTAAGATTCTTATATTTTTACAAACACTGCTGAGCTCAGAAAACATTTAAACTTGCAGGTCACATTTGCCTAATTAGAAGTGTGAGCCTTTTTCTTAAGTTTCATAGTCTCTCTTTAATAACTGTATTGGATTTATATTTCTAATACAGAATCCTACTCCAAAGGGAGGAACATCACACCACTGGTTTTATTGGTCTTGGAGAACAGTAAGACCATTGAAAATATTCAGAGGAACAGAAAAATCAGCACATGTTATATGTGATACCTGGATCTGTTGTAAAAGAAGAAAAACAAATTGGAAATTAAATATAAACTATTGAGATAACAAGAGCTCTGGTTGAATTCCTAATAACTAGGAAATTTGTTTGGGCCTGGCATGTGAGATTTAACATATTTCTTTATGACCAAGTTTACATTTGAATGGAAAGGAACCATTTTCAGAAATTACTTGAAGTTTTAATTAATGCATTTTCAGCTTCCCTGGCAGAAGTTTTAATCTCTCTCTTTCTTTCATCCTTGTATAATTTCCTTTCTTTCCTGCTCCCTCCCTCCCTTTCTCTGTCTTCCTCATCTTTCCCCCTTCCACCCCACCCTCCCTCTCTCCTTTTTTTTTTTCTTGCATTCTTTTTCTAAATGTAGTTTAAGGCCTATTTACTTAGGCCTCGTTTCCAGACCTTGACAGATGCGAGCTGTGCCCTAACACCGTGCGTCCAAGTCAAGCCTCAATGTGCTCTAACCCCAGTGTTTATGCTGCCTATTAAAGGCATCACTTTTTGGAAATATATAGGGAGTTAAATGATCTCTGACAGCTGTGAACGGCAGAAAAAAAGGACTCTATTGTTCAAAGAGCTGCCTTTAATATTGAGAAGCCCTTGCTAAACACTGCAGTCTGCAGTATGGCAAATGTTAATTGGCTGTAAACTTAACAAGAGCTGGTTTTCCTCCGTTCCCTCAACCTCCCCCAGTTCATTTTCTCCCCATTGCCTCTTCCAAGGTTCTAGTTTCTAGTATTCTACTTCCCTCAGCCTTGTAAACCCACCTCTCTTAGATACCCTCTAAGATTTTTGGGAGTGCTATTTTCTCATAGTACTTTTTTTCTTTTTGAAAGTAAATAGCGTACAACCAGACTCATTAGAGGCAAAAGTTCAGAACCTTTCAACGTCCGGTCTGTGGAAGTCCTTGGTGTTCCTGATGGCCTCCTGGACACTTCTGCTTTTGTAAGCCATGTGAGGTTAGTTTCCTTTCAGAGTTTCTCCAGTTATTTTCAAGGGCAAACTTTATTTTATTATTTATTTATTTATTTATTTATTTATTTATTTATTTGAGAAGGAGTCTCCCTCTATCGCCCAGGCTGCAGTGCACTGGTGCGATCTCAGCTCACTACGACATCCGCCTCCCAGGTTCAAGCGATTCTCCTGCCTCAGCCTCCCGAGTAGCTGGGACTACAGGCGCCCGCCACCATGCCCGGCTAATTTTTGTATTTTTTAGTAGGACGAGGTTTCACCATGTTGGCCAGGATGGCCTCGATCTCTTGATCTTGTGATCTGCCTGCCTCAGTCTCCCAAAGTGCTGGGATCACAGGTGTAAGAACAGCAAACTTTATTTATCCCTGGGCATTTTGTGACTAATAAGCAAGGGTAATAAGAACAGTGTATGATTGTTTAAGTCTTTCAGAATGGAGGGGAACCCCATAACCTTTGGTGGCCTCTTCCTATCGCTAATATTCTTCCTAATCTCTTCCATGAGCCCAATCTAACGTGTCTATTAGGCCCAACTCAAGTTCCACTTTTGTTTTATGACCAACGTTTGTAGTGCCTATCATCATTCAATACTCACATATTGTGTTAGTTTACATACACGTATTTGCCAGAATTTAGATTTCATGTAACTCGACTATTTTTAAAAATAAGATTCACTGAAGATGTTACTAATATGGCTGAATATTTGCAACTCATACATAAGCTTACAAATCTGAGAGCGTGTGTTGATTTTGACTGCCTCATTTTTTGCCTTCATCTTTTTAGTCTACACCATACAATGTAATGCCTAGATAAACACTTTGAATGGCCTGTTGACCTGGGCACTGCCAGGTACACATTTTCAGTTCATTAGTTTGGTTTCCTTCCGAGGTTGTAAGCTTCTTATGAATTGAACATCACTTTATCATCCCTCTACCTCCATAACCAATTCAGAGCTGAGCACTTTGCCGGTGTTCAGTGAATGATTTGAGTGATAAAAATTGACATTTTAAAAGCTGGAGGAGGTCTTAGAAATCAACAACCACTCTTTCACTTTGTATTTAATTAGTTTTTTTTTTTTTGCTTTGTTCTTTAATTACTTTTTGGTTGTATGCAAATAGCAATTTTTTTTTTAATTTTTACTTACATAAAATGTCTTTAAAAATTAATACATGTTTGATTACCTGAAAAAAATGTTCTGCTCATTGTCTAAGTCTCAACTGACAAACTTCACCCTTGGTGAAGGCTTTCCTGACTTACCCTCATCTTTTCAGTCGGCCATGAGACCATACAGTTATCACTCATTATGGGTTATATGATTTTATATGTTAATTGTTGGACTCTCTTCTAGACTGTAAGCTCCTCAAGGAAAGATACCATGTTATTTCATTTTGTAAGCTAAACATTCAGGCCTTCAACAAAATGCATAGTTGGTCAAACAATTCTCAAGGAACCTTTTCCCTGTGTTCAGCATAATCTTGTTATTTCTTTATTGTGCTATGCATCTTTTAATATTGATTTGTAGGAATTCTTTAAATATTAAGGATTTAATCTTGTGTTGACTTTGCAAATATTTTCTTCTAGGCTGTGAACTCTCTTTTAATTTTCGTTTATGTGTTTTAAACTTCTGTGTAGTCATTGTGTCCCTCTCTTCTCACAAAAAGACCTTTATGATTTGTAAGTGTAATATCATGTTTAGTGAGGCCTGTGGGAGGGGCTCTGGCACTGCATCTGAGTGACCTTTAATCCATGTGTTCCACAAGTATTTGGGCGCCGGCTACTTGCCCAGCACCAGGACAAATGCTGAGTAGACACAGTGTCTCCCCTCAGAAAGCATAGAGTATATTGTGAGAGATAGTCACTCAAAACCGTTTATAGTCTAGAAGGTTCTATGCTGTTAAAATAAGGAAAGCTGGGCCTGGTGGCTCACTCCATTAATCCGAGCACTTTTGGAAGTCGAGGTGGGCAGGTCACCTGAGGTCGGGAGTTCGAGACCAGCTGACCAATGTGGAGAAACCCTGCCTCTACTAAAAATACAAAATTAACCAGATGTGGTGGCACATGCTTGTAATCTCAGCTACTTGGGAGGCTGAGGCAGGAGAATCGCTTGAACCCAGGAGGCGGAGGTTGCGGTGAGCCAAGATCGCACCATTGCACTCCAGCCTGGTCAACGAGAGTGAAACACCATCTCAAAAAAAAAAAAGAATAAGGATAGAGTGCTGCTGAGGGAAGATTTAGCAAGGCATATCACAAAGCCCTCACTTGTTTGCGTGAGGATGTAGTTAATTGGAAGAATACCCAGGTGAATGACATTCTAAGCTGGGTCCAGAAGGACATAATGGATCTGGAAGGAAAGATGTTGCTGGCCTCTCAGAATGTCTCTATTTAGTGGGTCTCAATTTATCATTCCAGTTTATCAGACTGAGAGGCACCTGGCAGGTATTGGGATATTCCCAAGCCCTGGGATTCAACTCCTGTGTTACAGGCAACTCCAGGTTAAGCTGTGCTCAGGTCTGCATTTCATTCCCAATCCTGTCATTTATGGCCTGACTTCCTCATTGTTTAACCTCTTTAGCCCCAGTTTCCAAATCTGAAAAACTGGACAAGATACAAATAGTTGTCTCACATAATAGGAAAGATTAAACTATCTAATGAATGAAAAGCTGCTTGCATGCTCTGGTTTCATGCTCAATAAAATCTTGATTCTCCATTCCCTCTTGAACTTTGCCTTGTGTACAGCACATTTTATTCTGGTCACTTAAAGAACTCCTTCTTATATAAAAAATATGACTGGGGGTGGTGGCTCACACCTATAAACCCAGCACTTTGGGAGGCCGAGGCAGGCGAATCACAAGGTCAGGAGTTCGAGACCAGGCTGACCAACATGGTGAAACCCCGTGTCTACTAAAAATACAAAAAATTAGCTGGGTGTGGTGGCGAGCACCTGTAATCCCAGTTAGTTGGGAGGCTGAGGCAGAAGAAACACTGGAACCTGGGAGGCAGAAGTTGCAGTGAGCCGAGATCATGCCACTACACTACACTCCAGCCTATGTGACAGAACAAGACTGTCTCAAAAAATAAATAAATAAGAAAATGTGGCAGATATACACCATGGAATACTATGCAGTCTTAAAAAAGGATGAGTTCGTGTCTTTTGTAGGGACATGGGTGCAGTTGGAAACCATCATTCTCAGCAAACTTTCGCAAGAACAGAAAACCAAACACTGCATGTTCTCACTCATAGGTGGGAATTGACCAATGAGATCACTTGGACATGGGAAGGGGAGCATCACACACCGGGGCCTATTATGGGGAGGGGGGAAAGGAGAGGGATGGCATTGGGAGTTATAACTGATGTAAATGACAAGTTGATGGGTGCTGATGAGTTGATGGGTGCAGCACACCAACATGGCACATGTATACATATGTAACCAACCTGCACGTTGTGCACACATACCCTAGAACTTAAAGTATAATAAATAAATAAATAAATAAATAAGCTTATTTATTTATTTATTTAAACTCACATTTAAAGTGAGTTTATTTTAAAATGATCTCTAAACTGTCATTGATGGGTTATGTTGAAAGTATTTATAGATTAAAAAATTTAGAGTGCTATTTCCCACAAATATGAAATATGGCATTAACTATTCAAAAAAAGACAAAAAGTTAAATATTTCTTCTCTAGGTGAAACCAGCTCCTCCCCTCCTCTTTATTTATTACATTCTGCTTCTAAGCAGTACTTTCATTTGAAAAATTCATGCAAGTTACTGCAGAGCCTTTTATAAATCTTGTGCATGCACGCTTGCGCACACGTGTACACTTGGCAATTGAGCTAGAATGATTTACTGGGAAATTGATGTGTTTTGTTCTGTCACTTGCCTTCCCCAATTGAAAAAGAAAATGACAGGTTCTCTCTCTGTCTCTGTTTCACCCAATCTCTCTATCTCTCTTTCCCCAGCTTTAGCGATTTTACAGAACCCATAATCAAGACTGCTGTTTGAGAGCCTCCTCTTTTTGTGTTTTATGAAATGTAAAGACCATTGAAGCCATTTCCTGAGGTGTCCTCAAGGGAATGGGAAGGGGGACAAGTGCACTGGAGAGCTGAACAGTGACAGCAGCAGCAGAGGCAGTTTCTAAATCAGAGGTGTGGTCAGAGGCCAGCAGTTTCTCAGCGATGGGACTTGTGCCTATAAAATGAAATGTCTCAGCAAGACCTCAGGAGGCAAAAGGCTTTCTGGTGCTGTTGGGAAGGGCAGGACTTTAGCATGAGAATTTCTCTTTGTAAACGGTCTCTGTTACCCCTTGAAAAAGAAAAGCCTGTTCGCTCACAGGGAGACCTTGGGGCTTGTGACAGTGAGAAGAATAGGGTCTGGTAGCAGATTCTGTTTTCCAAAGGTGGACTCCACCATATCTTCCATCCTACATGCCCTTCTTTGATGTGGCCTGGCCACAATCTATAGAGGCGTGAGGTCTAGTTTCTCTTCCATTGCATCTGGGCTGGCCTAGATATTGGCTTGTAACCTGAAGTCATGCAGCTTCTGCTTTTGTATTAGTCCATTTTCATACTGCTATAAAGAACTGCCTGAGACTTGGTAATTTATAAAGAAAATAGATTTAATTGACTTACAGTTCAGCATGGCTAGGGAGGCCTCAGGAAACTTACAATCATGCAAAGGGGAAGCAAGGCACCTTCTTCACAAGGCAACAGGAAGAAGTGCCCAGTGAAGGGGAAAGAGCCCCTTATAAATCCATCAGATCTCGTGAGAACTCACTCACTATCACGAGAACAGTATGGGGGAAAACGCCTCCGTGATTCAGTTACCTCCACCTGGTCTTTCTCTTGACATGTGGGCATTATGGGTAATGTGGGGATTACAATTCAAGATGAGATTTGGGTGGGGACACAGAGCCTAACTATATCAGTTTCGGTCTTTGGCAAACAAGTTCTCTGGGCATTCCTTCCAGGGGTGCTCCATTCCAGGACCCAGCTGACGGCTATGCTATAAGAAACTCAAGCTCCGTGGACAGGCCATGTGTAAGCACTCCAGTCAACAGCATTGGCCAGGCTCAGCCTTGCAACCATCCTGAACAGCTTCCAGATGATTCCAGCCTCTTGCTCTTCTTCTTCCTATCTGAGTCCCCAAACATTGTGGAACAGAGACAAGCATGCACAGTGTGCCCCAACTGAATTCCTAACCGCAGCATTCATGATTGTACTGAAATTGTTATGCCACTAATTTTTTTCAAATGAGCTTTATCAAGGTATTTTAAGCATGTCCATCACCCAAAAATTTCATTGTGCTTTTTGTCATTAGTTTCCTCTCCTAATCCCAGTCCCAGACAACTTCAGATCTGCTTTCTGACTCTGCAGTTCCTTCTTTTCTAGAAATTCCATACAAATGGACTTATATGAGTCTTTCTTTCTTTCTTTCTTTCTTTCTTTTTTTTTTTTTGAGACAAAGTCTCACTCTCTTGTCCAGGCTGGAGTGCCATAGTGCAATCTTGGCTCACTGCAACTTCTGCCTCCTGGGTTCAAGAGATTCTCATGCCTCAGCCTCCTGAGTAGCTAGAATTATAAGTGCCTACCACCAGGCCTGGCTAATTTTTGTATTTTTAGTAGAGACGAGGTTTCACCATGTTGGCCAGGCTGGTCTCAAACTCCTGACCTCAGATAATCCACCGGCTTCGGCCTCCCAAAGCGTTGGGATTACAGGCGTGAACCACTGCGCCCGGCCTATATGAGTCTTTTATTTGAAGTTGCAGTGAGCTATGATTGCACCACTGATCCCCAGCCTGGGTGAAACAATGACTCCCTGTCTCCCAAAATAATAATAATGATAATAATAATAATATGAGTCTTCTCTATTTTATGCCACTGCACTTTTGGGATATTTTGTTATGTAGCAATGAATGGCTAGAAGAACGCCCCTTTCCATTGTCTGGACATTGCATGAGTTTTATGAACAATTGTGCCCCTAAGGAGGGAATGGTGCCCGATAATGACTAAAACTGAATTCTCTCTTTAGGCTAATTTAAATGGATTTAAAAGAAGTGGACATGTGCTGTTTCCTGTTTATCTGAGTTAGTAAACTAAGATTCATTTATGGTCTATACCATGATTAAGTCAGGGACAGGCCTATTTCTAGAGTAGTGTTTAAGGGATCTACACATTTTCATGAAACACGAAGAGCTACTGAACATGGCCAGCTGACCAGCTCTGCTCCCCATCAGCTGCCTCTAACTGGGAAATGTGGCAGAGCTTAGCCATCCATCCTCTGGTGCCCCAAAACAGACCTGCTGCCTCATTCCTCTTTTCCAGGGTTGTAGAAGGCAACCAAGGTCACATTATCAAGTGGGAAACTATTGTGCCTCTGTACTTTCAGGGAATTTTAGACTTTTAGAATCCCTTACAGGTTTGGGAGCTTTATATTTTTATTCTTCGCCAACCCAAATATCAAGAAGCCTGAGAGGAAGAATTGACTCGGCAAATGAACTGCTATGGAGCGGTTCCTTATTTATAAGAAAGTAGTTATAAAAATCAAGGAAAGAGCCTGGTGCCCTTGCTCATGCCTGGAATCCCAGCACTTTGGGAAGCTGAGGCAGGAGGATCACTTGAGCCCAGGAGTTTGAGACCTACCTGGGCAACATAGGGAAACCCCATCTCTACAAAAAATTTAAAAATATAGCCAGGTATGGTGGCACATGCCTGTGGTTCCAGCTACTCAGGAGGCTGAGGTGAGAGAATCCCTTAAGCCCAGGAGGTCGAGGCTGTGAGGTGTATGGCACCACTATTCTCTAGCCTGGGAGACAGAGTGAGACCCTATCTCAAAAAAAAAGGCAACGAGACAAAATCTGTGGGGAAAGGAGTGGGTGAAAATGGAAGCAAACTCAGAAAAGTGTCCAAAATATTATACCTAGAGGCAAACATAGGAAGGATCAAAAGAAAACATTTAGTCTCTCCTCACCCCTAATTTGCATGAAATCCAATAAACACAAGTAAATGCACAACTAAACGGGGTTCTTTTCAACACCTCTGGGGAGGGCGCTCACAAATCCTCCTGAAGTAACTCAGAGCTATTTAAAAATAATGAAAGGAAAGAATACTGTTGACAGGTGCTCTGTACTTTGCTTGATGTAACCCTTGTTTCTCAAATTGGTCCATCTCTAGGTAATATTTTTATTGATCCTCTCAGATGCTTTAGTGTCACCTCATTGAAATTAATTTTTGTTGTTGTTGTTCCAGGCCTCTGCAGAAGATGCTCTTTGCGGAGTGAATTGTTAACTGGGGAGGAGGCCACCTAGATTCAGTTATAGAACATCGTGGATTAGATTGTCATACATCAGGGAGTCGAGGACCATTCCCTGGGTAGAGAAGGTGATTATGATTTATTGTAATTGTAAGTGGGCTCCAAGCTGGATAGAGGATTATCTGCTCATTACTCTCTCTTTGGAAAATCCAATCCGAAAGGAGATCTTTGGAGGTCACAGATCTTTGGAGGGTCTTTGTGTCTTGTTCCTTAAGTCTGTCTTTACTCGCGTGTTTATAGAGGACACAGATGAAGGCGGCTTGTCCCCTTTACACGGGACTCGCGGTGCTCCTACTCAGTGTGGCTCTCATGGGAGATCCCAGGAAACTCCCCCAAACCCACTGCAGTGAACTGAGGCTCAAACTCGGAGAGGAATGTCACATCCTGTATGTGTGTGTGACTCCTGGGTGATGTTCTCGGGGACAGGGGCGCCTTCTCCAGGAGGGCCAGAGTCCTGTTTGACTTGGACCTGGTCATGATCCTGTCCACTGCATCCTGGCCGTGTACTCTGCTGCTTTTCCATGAGCCCCACCATTTGGCCCACACCTGGCCGGCCCCAGAGCTCTTAACACTGCTGGAGTTGCCAGTCTCTGCCTCAAATTGCACAACATTCAGTGTTTTTTTGTTTTTGTTTTTTTTTTTTAAATACAGAATAGATTTTCTGCTTTTTTTTTTTTTTTTTTTTTTTTGAGACAGGGTCTCACTCTGTTGCTCAGGCTGGAGTAGAGTACAGTGGCACCGTCTCTGCTCACTGCAACCTCCGCCTCCCGGGTTCAAGCGATTCTCCCACCTCAACCTCCCAAGTAGCTGGGATGACAGGCACACACCACCATGCCTGGCTAATTTTTGTATTTTTAATAGAGACAGAGTTTCACCATGTTGGTCAGGCTGGTCTCAAACTCCTGGCCTCAAGTGATCCACCCACCTCAGCCTCCCAAAGTGCTGGGATTACAGTCGTGAGCCACTGCTCCCGGCCAATTTTTTCTTTTAAGATTCAATATTGTTTTCCTGTCTTTTAGTCTAGATATTTATCTTTCTACTTATGATCGTATGGACTTACGCTGTTCTGGGAAGTTTTCTGAGCCACTCCTCCAAATAAGAATTCTCTCTGCGTATGTGCAATCTCAAAAAAAAAATCTCTTTATTATTGATCTGGAAGTTTAAACTCCATGACCTAGTTTCGGATGGAAACAAGCATCACTTATAAACTAAGGGCTGCTTGGAAATTTTCTCATTATTCAACAGCTTTCCCCCCACCGCCTGGTCATTTCCAATCTATTATTCAAGGATATTTTGGTTGAAAAAGGTGGGGTTTGGAAAGATGTGACTCAGCACTGTCACTTTATGGTGTCACTGTTGTTTTTTTCTCTTTCTACACATAAGACACAATTACTTAGGTTACAGTTTTAATTAGCAAGCAAGAAAAGACAAGGCAAGAGGAAAGCCATCGCTTCTCTGACAATGAGAGTGCTTTGAACTCATGTGCACACTGGCTGCTGTTGCCTGGCCAGGAGTGGGGACACATGGAGGGATACTGGGCACATGGAGTAGTATTAGTTCACCTTGACTTAGGTGGTTTTAGGTGGCTCCTCCTTTTATCCTTTGGAAGAATCCATGTTCTTTGCCTTTGGTG
Organism: Papio anubis; assembly: GCF_008728515.1. NCBI lineage: Eukaryota > Metazoa > Chordata > Mammalia > Primates > Cercopithecidae > Papio > Papio anubis. Next base: position 11,094,720 of record NC_044988.1, on the reverse strand, counting down.
GAAATATTATTTTGTATCTTAGCCAAATCCCATCAACACTTCTTTAAAAATAATGAGTCACAGTCATTTTCTTAAAAAGGGACAAAGAAAAGGCTAATCAGTAAACATGGTATGGAGGAGAAAATTGGCATGCATATGTCAAGTGATTTAAGCCCCTTAGCAAGTGAGGGTTTTCTCCATCAGGCCAGGCCTCGCATGATATATTTAATTGGGAGTCGGGTGGGAGTTTGGCGGAATTCCAAGCCAGAGCAACCCCGGGGAGAGAGGTGTGTGTGAGAAGAAGGGGTGTGGGGTGGAATGAATACCTGAGCATTCAGAATCACAAAGATTTCCAGGCAAAAAGCATCCGTGCCCTCACCTAGACCCAATTAGGGAGACTGACAAAGCCCACATCATTGCTTCTCAGCTCATTAATTCCTGCCACTTGAGAATGCAGCTTTTCTTTCCCCCTGTCATATCTCAAGTCCCAGGCAATGTGCTTGTAGCTTGTGATGCTGCTGCCTGAAGGCCTCGTGGCCGTGGCAGGCCATGCTGTAGAGGCTGGGGCTGTATCTGTTCCATAGTGAAAAGGCAGTAGACCCATGCAGAATGCTAGAAAGAGCCTCACAATGACAAAGTGACTCCTGGTAATCCTAACTTTTTTGACTTAGTGGCAAAGGCTGACTTAAACCCCAAACGTTCTCATTTCAAGGTCAAATGATATTCCCTTGTCCTGCTCTAAGCTTAATAGGGTGTGTATTAGTCTGCTAGGGCTACCATAACAACATACCATGGGCTGTGAGGCTTACACAACAATTTATTTTCTCATTGTTCTGGAGGCTGGAAGTCCAAGATCAAGGTGTGCGCAGGTGTGGTTTCTCCCAAGGCATCTCTCCCTGGCTTGCGTTGCCTCTCACTGGAGGCTGTGAGAGGCTGGAAGTTCAAGATCAAGGTGTGTGCAGGTGTGGTTATGCTGGAGGCTGGAAGTCCAAGATCAAGGTGTCAGCAGGTGTGGTTATTCTGGAGGCTGGAAGTCCAAGATCAAGGTGCCAGCAGGTGTGGTTTCTCCCAAGGCCTCTCTCCCTGGCTTGCACTGCCTCTACACTGTCCTCACACGGTCTTTCATCTTTGTTCTAGCATCTCTGGTAAGGACATCAGTCATATTGGATTAGGGCCCACTCCTAACAGCCTCATTTTAACTTGATCACATCTTTAAGGGCCCTTTCTTCAAATACAGTCACATTCTGAGAGATTCAGGTTAGGACTTCAATGTACAAATTTTGGGAGAACACAGTTCAGCCCATAACAGGGTGTGACAAGGACATCAAGAACATGGGAGGGAGATCACAGCCTGTCCTGTGGCTTCCATGCAGTCACTGAATCAACGTATAAACCAGCATTCTGTGTTTCCAGCCTTATTTCATTGTCTTTTTTTGTCTGGGTGATGATCTTGTTTCTCAGTAATTGACCATTCAAAGGGTACTCAGTTCCACAAGGAGGATGATGCTGGCTCTCAATATTGGCTATTGCACTTAAGAAATACTTGGAGGAACTCTAGCATGGGACTCTACAAGGCATGGTCATCTGTAAAATTCTCTGGGGGACCCCAGAGAGAAATTCTAATTTCCAGTCCTAATTTCTCTGTGTGTGTGTGTGTGTTTTTTTTTTACATTCCTTTTTTCCTTTCCTTCAAGGAATACGTTTTACATAGATTTGCTTTGATCATGCATGTGGAGCAAGAGTCATGTAACATTTTAAAAAATAGTTGTCTTTTCTCGACATCAAAAACATGATAATTTCTGTTACAGACTAAATATTTACGTCTCCCCTGACCCCATCAATTCATATGTTGAAGTTCCAACCCCCAGTGTGATGGTACCTGGAAGTGAACCCTTTGGGAGGTAATTAGGGTTAGATGAGCTCATGAGGGTGGGGACCTCTTGATGGGATTAGTGGCTTTATAAGCAGAGGGAAAGAGAGATTTTTCTCTTTCTCCTGGGAGCACAGTGGAAAGGCCATATAAGGTCACAGTGAGAAGATGGTTATCTGCAAGCCAGGAAGAGAGCTCTCTCCTGATACCAACCCTGCTGGCAGCTTGATTTTGGACTTCCAGCCTCCAGAACTGTGAGAAAATAAATTTTAATTGTATAAGCCACCCAGCCAGTGGCATTTTGTTATGGCAGTCTAATACCATTTCTTAAGAAAAGAGTAATGCTTCCAGAAGAAAAGTAGGAGCAGCCATAATTTTAGAGACAGTCATAGATCTTGGGTGTATCTATCAGATGCCTTCGAGTTCACAGACACCCTAGATTTCTGTAGAGAACACTGATCTTTTTCACTTTGTGAGATTTAGGAGTGGCACTTTCTACCAGGATACACTAAGTCACTTGGTGGAATGTGACAGAGGCATGAGAATCAGGTTGCCCTGGCATAAACTGATGCGAGAATAGGTCACCAGGCACCTGCTATGGCTGGAAATGCCTATGTACAGGGCGCAGTGCATTCACCCAGCATGTTCCTTGTTCACTCGCCAGGACTCTTCTCCTGTCAAATGTGCAGAAGGAAAGGAATGAAGGTCTGGCATTTTAATGGATTTGAGGTAAAACATTGCATCCTCTGAAGTGATCCATATATTCTGGAAGTCAAAAATGTTTTATCTGAGTAAGCAGATCATTGCCTCAGTTCTCTTACAGTTTTCGAAATGTGTATGTGTTTGTGTGCATGTGTTTGATGTGTACTTAAAGTGTCAGGTTCCTGACATCACAATTGTGGGTGGTTAGATCTAACGTCAGGAGGGGACATTACGGACAGATAGAGAACTACAGGGAAGGCAACTTGATCCATGTCTGCTCTGGTGTGTCTCACACAGCTTTGAACCCACGGACTGTCCTCCTGCCCTTGGCTGCTGGGAAGCTTACAGCTCAGCCATCTCTGTGTTCTGGTTTCTTTCTTCCCATTCCCTGGAAGCAGTGACTAGGAGATAAGAATAACTTATGCTGGAAGTGTGACTGTGGACCTAAGTGTGGATAAGCATAATATATGAAGTGAATGCCGCTGGCACCTAGCAGGCTGTTACTCTCCACTCTTGTTATCAGAGGCAGCAAGCAGGGGAGGGGAGTTGGCTAATCTGTGTCCAGGTCCTGCTCTGAGGCTCCCTGGCTCGATACGACTTTGGCCTCCTCATCTGTAAAACTGGAGGAATTTCTGCCATGCCTGACTCACAGTGTTGCTGTGAGGATTAAATGAGAATATATTTGTAATTTGGAAATGTATTTGTAGGATGTACTTATATCACATACATATGTAATATGTATGCATATATGTATGTGCATGCATACAAATATGTATATGTATGAATTTTTCTTATCATTTCCTAGTCATCATTTTATGTGAAATGGGGCAATAATGGAGAACTTAGTGGAGGCAAATTCAGTATTATGATTAACATTCTGAAAGGAACCTATGTGGGGGAGGAGGGGGGTGCAGTAATGTATGATTTCATTTGTGGTGAGAGGGCGTGCAGTTTTGACTATGTGTGGTCTACCAATTGTCTCTAGTTTGTTTTCTAAAACCACAGTTCATGACATCCAGCTTTTAAAAAACGAAATATTCCCTGATGAAAAAAATATTAGCAGTAGGTTAGAAATATCGAAAGAAACACGTAAGTTTGTGCCCTCCAATGTGTCTGTAAGACTCCTCAGAAAGATAGCAGTTACTATTCCAGATCTTTTCCTAACTTAAATTTATTTCTCCTCCTCCCTCCCCACCGTTTTTTCCTAATTAGAATTTAGCGTTTGCTGGCTGGGCTTGTTGAGCCTGTACTTGTCGGCTCCAGCTTGGGTCAAACGTGAGCGGCTGGGGATCAGGGACCACAAGGTGGCGCTCTTGCCCGTGGGGGTGGGATCTGGCCCACCTTAAGATGGCCTCCACCTCGCCTTGGCTGTGGTTCAGAATCCCCCCAGACTCATGCAAAGAGGGCACAGCTATTTGTGAACGAGGTCAGTGCCTGTGGCGAGATGATTGAAAGAAGGGGCTGAGCTCTGGATTCCGCTCTCTGGGTCAGACTCTGGACTGATGGGGCGTTGATGCTGCATGTCCTGTGGAGTAAGTTCACTGGGAGTCTAACCTGGAGACAGCCACCCACGCTTGACTCCTGTCCCAGAAAAGAAAAAGGCTCAGGAAAGTTTCAGGAAGCTCTACTCTGCTTTCTACCCAATGATCTCCACCGCAATGGGCATTTCTTTTCTTTTTCCCCCTTGAAATTTAACTTAATATTACATTTTATTTAATTATTTCTCCCCATGCCAAAAAAAAGGATATAAAATAGCTTAATTGAGACCTAAAAGAGAATAAACCGAATAAAAGGAGCTCATGGCAAGTGGAAATTAAAATGAAGATCAAGTTAGACTCAGTGTGCAAACCTATAGAGTCTATATATTTACACTTGAAGTTCTCAGGGAAGCAAAAGCTCTTCGCCTTGGGCCACCTGCTGTAATGCAATTTGTGCAGGCCCTGAAGGTATTCACAGAGCTGTCTGGGCCATAAAGGCCGTCAGCCTCATCCTCCAAGCCCTCTCTCTCTTCCTTGATGGCTGGTCAGATATTAGAGGTTGCAGCAGAGGACTCTGATACCCTAGGGAATGGCAGGGCCACAAAAAGAAAGTGCCTGGGTCCCTGAATTACTGTGTGTATGAGAGCTTCCCACTGACCAGGAACCCCTCTTGGAACTTTATTAGGTCTGTTGTGTTTGAAATTGTTGGTTGAAGCAATAGCCTGTCTGACTAATAAGCTTTCCATTGTACTCCAGGCAGCCTTGAGAACCATCAGGAGCTGGAGCGACAGTCAGAATCATGTTGGCGGTGAGCCTCTATCCTGTTTGATTTTGTGCCTGCCCTGTGTGTCCCAGTTGGTGCCATGTGCCTCCTTAGGCCTGCTGTAGATTTGTGATTCTATCACTGAAGTTTGCTTTGGTCTCTGATTATTGCTCTCTTCCTACTGCTACCTATTTTCTGCCCATTCAGAAGTGGAAGATGATCTTTTTTCTCAGTTGACCAAAGCTTTAGCTCTAGCATTAGATATTTAGCTTACCAAGGCATTACACTTTTTGCCTATAGATTTTCTTCTTTCCCAGTCTATTCCCCAGGATACTGTTTCCCAAATTGCTCTGTGGAACACTAGCTTAGTACATGGTATTGATAGATATGTAGGGATAAAGAGGGATTTTATGGCCAAATTATTGAGGAAAAAATTGGATTAGATGAAGTTAAAGATTTCTCGATGAGTGTGGTGGCAAATGCTTGTAGCCCAGGCTACCTGGGAGGCTGAGGCGGGAGGACTGCTTGAGCCCAGGAGTTAGAGTCCAGCCTAGGCAACATAGTGAAACTCTCTGTAAAATACATAAATAAAACAAGACAATTTTAAAAAAAAGATTTCTTTAATGCAGGACTTCTCAGAGCTTTTAACATTCTAGTGAAGGGAACAGCCAAGTTTGGCTCATAGGCCAAATCTGACCTGCCATCTGCTTTTGCAAGTAAAGTTTTATTGGAACACAGTCATGCTGATTTGTTGACATATTCTCCATGGCTGCATTCTTACTACAATGGCAGAGGTGAGTAGCTACCTCAGTGACCAAATAGCCCACAAAGCAGAAAATATGTACTTTTTGGCCCTTTAGAGAAAAGGTTTACCAACCTCTGCTCACATGTCTCCAAAAGGCGGAATACATGTGGGTTCACACTTATTTGGCTTCAAATGCCTTCTTTCCTTGGACAACCTATTTAACCTCTTAAGAGTTTCAGTTACTCTTGGAAGATGTCATCAGAAGATCAGAAGGCCTTCATATGACCCTTCGTATTACCATATATTCATATTATCTTTTATCTCTACCTCCACTGCTAAACTCAAACACATTTCTAGTTGCCCATGAACCCTCATCCCAACCTTTTTCTCACAGCAGGTTCCCTGCCCTGTTTCTTTTCCAACTTCTCAGTCCCAGGAGTTGCTTCTCTTAATCCCGATGTTCTGAATGACTGCAGGATTGAAAATCTGCATCCTACTTTTCTCTAAGAGCGCTGGATGGCAAGGTTCACCATGTATTCACCATGGCGGAGGGCGATGAACCTGACAGAGTGCACAGGCTGCCAGCCGCCCTGGAGCCTGCCCGCTCCTAACTGGCACGCAAGCCATGTATGGTAATGCAGGAGGCCAGCCTCCAGCCTCGGGAAGGCTCATTCCTACCTCCGGGCAACTGTAGGTGTGCAAATAGCTCAAGGAAGGATCATTTTAAATGCCTTGAAAGCCTGATTTGTAAATAATCTAAGACCAAAGACAGAGCAAGTTAAATATTTATTTGAAGATTATGTCTCTAAGGAGGGATTGTTGAAAATTAGTGAGTGCCTTCCCTTCTTGCCTTCCCTCCCATGCTGGAGGGCATATTATTTTTACGGCTGTGTTTGACAGCCAGAACAAGCCTCTGTAGATTTAGTGGTTGTTTGTAGTGGCATTTATGTGTTTGAATGAGCTGGGCAAACAAGAAGGAGGGAGGTGTGGGTGGTTAATTAACTCTGAGAATCTCTTCGCCCACACTTCCATACTCGGGAAATGCTGGTAAAAGAACCATTCACAGGTTTTTTAAGAAGAATAGCCACACAAAAATCCTTCCCTTCACAGGGCTGGTTTAGAAAGCACAGCAAATCAGCACTCCTGCCATTGTAGACTCAGAATCTCCAGAGTGAAAGGCTTGCCTCTGAGCAGAAAATATACGTGACCATGACTTTCGGGATCAGAAAACCAGCAGTCCAGTCAGTTCTTGGGATACTGGCACTCATTCTTTCACCCGATAGTTTCTTGCCACTTGATAGTTGTAGGTCCTGGGCATGTTTTTATATATATGTGTGTGTGTGTGTGTATACACATACACATATACATATATACCTATACATACATATACATGTATATACCTATACATACATATACATATATAGGTATATATGTGTGTGTGTGTGTGTGTATATATATGTATATATCTGGGTCAGCCTGCTTTCTGAGGTATATACAGAAACAGATTTGAAAAATTGCTATTTTTTTCTTTTTTAATGAATAATATATAGTGAAAATCAGGGCTGATGGAAAAAAAAAAACAAAAAAACTCCAAAAGTCTTGGTCGATCAACCTTGCATTTTATCCATCTACAGCACTTTCCTCTCCTGGGATATTTTATCAGAAAATAAACTGGGCTCAGACTGTGGGCACCTGGATTCTCATCCCATTTCTCCCAGACAGAATTTGTGAATTCTTGGGGGAAGCTCCTCACCTCTTTTGGCCTCATTATTGAGATGAAGGTGTTGGATCACCTCACTCTCTGGGCCTCCTTGTTGAGATGAAGAAGTTGCATTAAATCAATGTTCTCTCAACTTGCATGATCTTAGGACTTATCTGGAGGATCCAATTCAGTAGATCTGGGGTAAGGCCTGGGAATCTAAGATTCTATTAAAAGCCCCAGGTGATGGTCATGGGAACATCTGGGAAACACTGGATTAGATGACCTTTGGGTCCCTCTGGATATGACCTTTTAATATCATCATTTTTCTAGGAACTCCCCAACCCACTTCAATGAATATCTCTGAAACAGCTTTAATAAGAGTCCTGAGAATCACTGGACTTTCAAACCACACACACAAAGAGAAGCATCAGAGGAAGGTCATACACAGACGTTTCAAAACCACTGATGCACTGTAGCTCACGGGTGTTCTCCTTGAGAATGGGGTAGCAGGAAGATAAATGGGGCAGATTCCCTTAGTGACAAAAAGCACAATGGCGAAATGAGGACAAAGTCACTCTACTGTGCCATGCCCCAGGACTGTGGAGAGTACCTGGGATGACAGGACTGTGTGTGGATGTGAGGTCAGAAGCCACCCGTCCAGCTTTGACACTGTGGATGCTGCTGGGCACTGATTTCAGGAGATACACAGAGGAATGGGGGAACTGTGGGCACCTCTTCTTTCCCGGACTTACCATGGCCCTCTGGGGTAGGGAGGTCAAGAACTTACAGGCACTCACTCTCCCCTCCGTCCCAGGCTTTCATCCCAGGCACTGTGATGCTGCTGCCAGCTCTCTCTGGGTCATCCTATAGTACTTGCTCTCCTTCCATCTCTTCTCCAAGGCACCTTTCCTCTCTCTGCAAGAAACTTTTCATGCCTACAAGCCCTACTCCTTGTGCATGAGAGAAGAATGAGAGAAGCTCTTTTTTGTTGTGCACAAAGGTTTTGCAATACCTCCTTCTCCTCCTGCTCTGTGGGTCTAGCCCTAACTCCTGCTACGTGGCTTAAGCTTTTGGGCTCTGGGGAGCCCTCCACCACTCATTGTCCCTCTAGCCTTAGGGGAGGCATCAGCTTTGTGCTCTTCTGAGCTTTAGGTTGCCTCAGCATCTCCCGTTTGGCTTCTCAGCTCTTATTTCATCTTGTGTTAGTTTGTGGTATGAAGTTCCTTTGGTGTAAGAGACCTGTATGCGTTTCTGTTTTTCTGACTGGACCCCAAACATCCTAATTTTCAAGGTAGGCCCCCGGCTGAATTGCTGCTCTGAGTGATGTATATAGCAGTAGCATCTGACAAGTGATTGGCTGAGATGTCATACTTAAACAAAACCTCGCACCTAGGATGTCCCAAATTGAATATATTGACCTTTCCAATTGTCTTCCGATCTCAGTGTTTACAGAATAACATTTCTGGCCCGTTGCAGTTGCCAGTGTTCAGATTCTCAATGTTTTCTACACCTTTTCCCTCTACCTCACCCTGCACATTCAATACAATGCCAGTCCTCTTGATGACAGTGCCCTGATATGTACGAATCCACACCCCCCATAACCCAGCTTCAGGCTGTTATTTTTCCTTTTGCTGCAAAGGCCTCTGCTGGTCCCTAGCTTTTGGTGTCTTCCCACCTCTGATCCACATGTGTGCTTCTGGAGGGATATTAGTCTAGCACAACTCTGTTCTGTCCACTGCTGACAAGATAAAGGCCCAACTCTCCCGACAAATGAGCCCTTGGAGGATCTCACCCATCTATACAGCCTCATTCCTGCCAGGCGGTACCTCTCACCATTTCTCAGGCATACCTTGCATTTCCTGCATTCACGCTGTTCCCTCCTCTCAGAATGCCCTTTCTTCTTATTTCTACCTAGCTTCAAGTCTTGGTTTAATGCCAGCTCCAACCTAAAGCCTCTCCTAATCCTCCTATCTGGAACTAATCTCTCCTTCCTCAACGCGCTCCTGCGTTTCTTTGTTCAGCCCCTTTGCCTCTTACCACATTCTGCCTGGTAGGGTCGCTATGTTGCTAAGTCACCCCCAAATGGTAAGTCCTTCGGACGTGGTGCTTGTGCATATGTACAGCTCCTATCAAATAGTTGCTGCTCAGTGGAGACTGGGTAGAAGACATGTTATGGTCACTCAGTGAATGCATATCACATTTGTGAATTATAGCAATGCTTTCATACATACCTCTCTATATGTAAATCTATCTATTATTTTGTCAGTGATATCGCTATTCTTCTTGCGAAATAGTACTCACTTCTCTTTTTAACCCAGTCTCTGAAACGTAATCACTGGATATTAATAATTTATTAGACTAAATTTCCCATACAGATGATTTGAGTGTCAGTCACATGCACATGTTAGGTGATTTGCATACATTATTTTATATAATCCTCTCAAGGAGGGACTCTCTTTATTTTATAGATGAGAAAAACTAAGGCTCATACAGATTAAAGACTTTTACCAGCATCACACTGTTAGCTGGTGAGTGGCGGGGCCAGGATCTGAATGAAGGGGGATCTACATGATTTAAAATCTAGAAGGATAGGTTCTTTACCTTCACCTTGGGGAAGAATCATTTATCTCATGAGAAAAGACTAAATTTACAGATGAAAACTTCCACTTCTTGTTTCTTACTGGACTTGGAATTTCTCCACTGGTCTTTGATGACCCTGGGCGCTACCGAGGTTGCCCACCTTACTCCATTTCTCCTCTGGTTTTCTCCATAATAACACAGATACTTCTTAATGAAGTCCTACACCCCGGATTCCCGGTCTAGTTCTTTCACCAGCTCACTCTCATTAACCCCACCCCCAACCCCAGGTAGGCATGCCTTCTAATTCTCAATAGCTCACCAGTTGAAAAATAGCCTATCCTTAGAATAGACCCAGAGGATGCCACGCTGGCCGGTGGGAGATGGATCTTGCCATCACGGTCACAGACATGAGATGAGCAGCAGAATTCCTGGCTTGGCTTCTGTGTCGCGTCCGAGCAGGCTGGAGCTGTTGGCAATTCTTTCCGGGGTCTATCTTGCCTGCCAAGTTGGTTGACCTCTGGGGCATGGTGAAAGGTGTAGCTTTTTGGTTAGCTATTTTTCAGGGCTTTTCGGTTCCCTTGCTTTCTTTCCTCTTTAGTTTTTCTTTTCAGAGAGACTCTTAGCTTCCTCATTCAATGCAATAGCCCAGATGCATTGAGGCATGGGGGCCCAGAGGCACTGGACTCATTAACATGAGTCCTGTAAGTGAGTATAAAAGTGTTAATACAGTAGCAACGTGAGCCGGCTCACTTTAAAAAAAAAAAAAGAGAGAGAAAACCCTTAGTTTTAGATAGATAATCCTCATTGTCTTTCTTGCCTTATTTCTTCCCCACTCAGAGTTTCTGTCCTTCCTTTTACCCTTTCTTTACTCTTCTCTCCATCTCCCTTTGTCTTTCATCTCTCTTTAAAGGCAAAAAGAAACAAAACAAAACAAAACAAAACAAAAAACGACACAGCTTCTCAGTGTATGCCTGTCAGACTTGTTGGCCCTCAGGCTGAAAAAGTTCTCTGAGTTCTCAGGAATCCCCCCCAAGGCTGGCTGACTTTGAGGACTAGCACACCAAGCAGTACAGCTGCCTTCCAGGTACAGACCAGGTTGGACTGGATTGGGAGTCTAATTACCAGCAGAAAATTAAAGAAAGGTAATAATTGCCCTTAAGCACTTAACAAAAGCAAATCTCACCTTGGAGGTTTGTAAATGTGTAGTGAGGACTGGTTTCAGCGAGCTTGCGCTGCACTCTTTGTGTTTGATTTGCAAACCAGAATGCACACGCCTCCATATGCATAATTGGATCCTCACGGTCTCTGCCTCCATGTGACCATGCAGTAGTTTATTTATCCAGGGCTCATTCAAAGAACAGCTGAATGGAACAAGAAAACTCCCACTTTGCGATAGGATTAGACACCATGGAGTAGTCCTCCCCCGTACTCTTTCAAAGATTTTTTTTTTTTTTTTTTTTTAAGTTTCTAAATCTGCTTGGGAAGAAAAAGTAAATTGCCAGAAGTGAGATTAGTGGGGAATATTGTTCTTAGGACAATAGTGTCTTTATGGCTTGACTGGTATGAGCTCCCCGCTTCAAAAAAATACAAGAGCTGGAGGTGTGGGGGTTCTTAATTGCCTACATCTGATCAACTGGCAGCAAAAAAAAAAAAAAAAGAAGAAGAAAGAAAGAAATCTCATTCAGCTCTGATTTGGCCTGGATCAAGTCCACTTGCTAATCAGAGTTTAATGAGGATGCCACTGGCCCTGTTGTATTTGCCGATGCTCCCACTAAGGTCCCTGGCCTTCTGTTTGTGCAGGGAGCCCTTGCATCCCGCCGCCCCACGAAGCAGGATGCGGGCTGAGATGGAAAAGTCCCGGCCCGGAGAAGTTAATTAAGTTTAGGCCCTTGGCATTCCAAGTCACCGGAACCGATGGTGGGAAGCCTCACCCACCGGCACAAAAGAGACCCACACGGAACTCTGAATGACTGTCCCTGGCGGTGGTAGCTGGGCTTCTGCGCGCCCCACTGCCAGCTCTTAACCCCGGGAACTGTGTCCCCTCCCCTCCGCTGCACAAACTGAATAGGCCTGCAGGACCGCGGAGGGCCCTGGCTCTGGCGTAGGAGGTTTTGGGAAGCGCATGGTCCAGCATCGGATGTTCCAAGAGCGCGGATGCCAGGCCCCGGCAGGGATTGACAGATCTGTGAAGGCCGAGATGAAGGCCTGATTTGTTTTGTGACGGTCCCTTGGGTTTTTAACACAAATTATCATAAGCAAAAAAACAAAACAAAACAAAACAAAAAAACTGACCTTTAGGTGGGCAAGCCACTCCTTTTTTCTTTTCTTTTCTTTTTTTTTTTAAGTTGTGTATTCCATAATCTCTGAGTAGAGGAAACTGAGCATTTGTGCCTGCATGGGGATGCTGCAGAGAGCTGTAGGTCTTGGGTTCAAGGAGCCCCAGGGTAATGGACACCCACTCCTTGCTGCCCGTTTGTGTTCCTGGCAAGCGAAGCCAGGAGAGCAGTGGGAGGAACGGGAGGTTGAGAGGCTAACTGACTTGGGTTTGAGTTCCAGGCCCACCTGAATTCTTTGAGGCTCAGTGTCCCTCATGACAAATAGAAAAATAATAGTCATTGGCCAGATAACAATGTCTTGGTCAAGACAGGGCTAAATTTGACAGAGGTCCCATAAGATTAGGGTGGAGCTGAAAAAATCCTGTCACTTAGAGACATGGTAACTGTGGTAATGTCATAGCACAAGGCATGACTCACGTGTTTATGGTGATCCTGGCAGAAACAAACCTACTGCGATGCTGGCCGTGTAACAGTCGGGCACATACACACATATGTGCAGTACGTAATACTTGATAACGATAATAAATGACTATGTTATTCATTTATGTATTTACAATACTATACTTTTTATTATTATTTTGGAGTGTACATCTACTGAAAAAAAGTTAGCTGTAAAAGAGCCTCAGGCAGGTCCTTCAGAAGGTATAACAGCAGAAGGGATTGTTATCCTAGGAGAGGATGGCTCCACGTGTGCTTCTGTCCCTGAAGACCTTCCAGTGGGACAAGATGTGGAGGTGGAAGACAGTGATATTGATGATCCTCACCCCATGTAGGTCTAGGTGTGTTTTTAGTCTTAGGTTTTAGCAAAAAAGTTTACAAAGTAAAAAGTAAAAGCTTAAAAAATAGAAAAAGCTAGTAGAAAAAGGATATAAAGAAAAATATTTTTGTAAAGCTGTAAAATGTGTTTGGGTTTCAAGCTAAATGTTATTATAAAAGAGTCAAAAAGCTTAAAAAAGAAAACTTTAGGCCAGGCGCGGTGGCGCACGCTTATAATCCCAGCACTTTGAGAGGCTGAGGTAGGTGGATCATGAGGTCAGGAGTTCAAGGCCAGCCTGGCCAAGACGGTGAAGCCCTGTCTCTACCAAAAATACAAAAATTAGTTGGGCGTGGTGGTGAGTGCCTGTAATCCCAGCTACTTGGGAGACTGAGGCAGAGAATTGCTTGAACCCAGGAGGCGAGCCGAGATCGCACCACTGCACTCCAGCCTGGGCGACAGAGCAAGACTTCGTCTCAAAAAAAAAAAAAGTAAAAGAAAGAAAAAGAAAACTTTGTAAAGTAAAAAAGTTACAGTAAACTAGGGTTAATTTATTATTGAAGAAAGAAATTTAAAAAATAAATTTAGGGTAACATAAGTGTCCAGTGTTTATAACATCTGCAATAGCACACAGTCATGCCCTAGGCCTTCACACTCACCCACCACTCACTCGTGAACTCACCCAGAGCAACTTCCAGTCCTGTCAGGTCCATTCATGGCAAGTGCCCTATAAAGGTGTATTGTTAACAAAGTAATTTTTTAAATATTTTTTTTTCATTTTTAAAAGACACAGTCTTATGTTGCCCAGGTTGGTCTCAAACTCTTGAGTGATCATCTTGCCAGCCTTGACCTCCCAAAGTGCTGGGATTACAGACATGAGCCCCTGCCCTCAGCCCTAAAATGAAATATTTTATACTGTATTTGTACTGTACCTATTCCATGTTTGGATATGTTTAGGTACACAGACAGCTACCATTGTGTTTCAGTTGCCTACAGTATTCAGCGTCGTACCATGCTGCCAAGTTTGTAACCTAGGAGCATAGGCCATACCATATAGCCTAGGTGTGTAGGAGGCTATGCCTTCTAGATGTGTAGAAGTACACTCTACGATGTTTGCACAATGATGAAATCACCTGCAGTTGTGTTTCTCAAAACGTGTCTCTGCCGTTAGGTGACACATGACTGTACTTACCATGGTGTAAGGATTGAGATATGTGTGGACATTGTCAGGAGTGCCATTCTCAAGGTCACATGATAAGTGGGGCTGTTCCCTCTAGGCTGATGGTTCTCAGAATCTACCATCATCAGAATTCCCTAACGAGCTAGTGAGCATGAGTGCTCCTGGGCTCCACCTACAGAGACTGATTCAGCAGGCCTGAGAATGTGCTTTCCTAACAAGCACCCAAGTGATGCTGATGCAGGTGAATTGTAGACCAGGCTTCAAGACGTAACCTTAGGGCAGTCAGGCAGGGTTCTGCAAGCACTAAGTAGTTTCATGACATCTGAAGCCACCTCCATTTACAGTGTTATGTAGAATTTATTCTACTGGTCTATAATTAATTTTTCTTTCATTGTCTCTCTTATTAACATTTATTGAACATTTTCAGTGTACCAAGCATTATATTATACTAAGCCTATTACCAATATTATCTCATTTAATCCTCTCTTTTTCTCATTAAAACTTGCAACTAGCTGCATGGCTTTCTCATTCCATTCATAATAACTTGAGCTCAAACTGTTACCTTTTCAATGAGGACTTATGCTTTTTAAAATCAAACCCTCTCTTCATTCCTCAGCACATCTTAGCCTCCTTTTCTGCTTTTTTTCCCCCTTCAAAAAGTATTAATCACTATTGAATATTCTATATATTGTATTTCTTTCATTTATTATCTGAATACCCTCAAGATTACCTTCCTTCCTCCTTTCCTCTCTCCTTTTCTTCCCTCCTTCCTCCCTCCCACCCTCCCTTCCTTTCTTCTGTGTTGTTTATTGTGATTTCTCTAGTCTCTACAACAGTCACTGACCCATTCTAGGTGTGCTATTAAAATGTATTAAACAAATGAAAGAACCAGCTCAGGAAGTAGATAATTCACTTTGTGGATGAAAAACAGGTTTAAGAAAGATAGGTAATTTGGTCAAGATTACACACCAATAGGTGGACAAGAAAGAACAAAAACTCAGGTATGTATGTCTCCAAAGCCTGTGCTCTCAACCCGGGGCCACCTGCCCTCACTCCCATCATGCTCTGGGCTGAAGCTAATTTGGGCAGGTTCCAGTGGGAGCCTAGAAGCCTAACAGCCCGCATCGCACAGGCTCCGAAGGGCTCGTTCTCTCCTGAGAGAGCAAACTGAGAGTGTAGGGTGCAGGTTGACCCGAGGTGGGGAAGGTGGTCTTCTGAGAACATCACACCTCAGCCACCCCATCGTTTTGGAACATCTGGCTGCAGCAACAGAGAATTTTACCAACACACCACTCCCTCTTTGCTGAAGAGCTGACTGAACATGTTTTTCTGCTTCACAATTTGAATTTGCCCTCCAAGAAAATCCTTTCTCCAGCCCATAGGCAAGCTCATATATCTTATTTTATAATCCCACTGCTGAAATGTCCCCTGTAAACTGTGGAAGCCCATTTGGTTTTAATGCGCACGTGGCTCAATGCATATTTGAGCGAATTAATGAACAAAACTTTTTAAATTAAACTATTTATTTTGAGATAATTGTAGATTTGCATGCAGTTGTAAGAAATAATGCAGAGATATTCCTCGAACCCTTTACCCAGTTTCTCCCAATGATGATATCTTGCATAGCTGTAGTTCAATATCACAATCAGGATATTGACATGGATGCAGTGAAAATACAGAACATTTCCATCTCCACAAGCATCTCTCATGTCACTCTTTTATAGACACACCTAGTTCCCTTCTATCTTCCCTGTCCATAACCTCCTGGCAATCACTCATCTGTTCTCCATTTCTATAATTTTGTCATTTCAAACATGTTATATAAATGGAACCATACAGTATGTACCCTGGTAGGATTGACTTTTCTCACTTAACATAATTCTCTAAAAATTCATCCAAGATGTTGCATGGGCCAGCAGTTCATTTCTTCATGCTGGGTAGTATTACTTCCTGATATCATTATACTAATAGTTTGTTTAACCATTTACCTATTGAAGGACATTTAGATTGTTTCCAATGTTTGGCTATTGAGAATAAAGCAGCTATGAATATTCATGGATAGGTTTTTGTGTGAACGTGAGTTTTCATTATTCTGGGATAAATGTGCAGGATTATAATTGCTGGGCCATATCAAAGTTGATGTTTAATTTTTTTTCTAGAACCACCAAACTGTTTTCCAGAGTGGCTGCAGCATTTTGCACTCCCATCGGCAATGTATGAGTGGCCTAGTTTCTCTATATCTTCCTCGGCATTTGGTGTTATCATAAATTTTTATTTATGTCATTCACATTAGGTGTGTAGCAATATCTCACCGTGGTTTGAATTTGCATTTCCCTAGTGGCGAATGATGCGGAACAACTTTTCATATGCTTATTTGTCATCCATATTTCCTCCTTGGTGAAATATCTGTTTATGTTGTTTGCCCACTTTCTAATTATACCGCTTGCTTTATTGTTATTGAGTTTTCAGAATTTTGCGTACATTCTAGATACTAGTCTCTTGTGAGAGATGTGATTTGTAAATATATTCTCTCAGTCTGTAGCTTGGTTTTTTTTGTTTGTTTGTTTTTGTTTCTTCCATTTTCTTACCCGGGATTTTCACAGAGTAAAAGTTTTTAATTCTGGTGAAGTTCAGTTTATCAACTTTTTTCTTTTATGAATTGTTCTTTGACATCTAGTGTATGAACTCTTAGCCCTAGATACTGAAGATTTCCTCCTAATTTTTTTCACAAAACTTTTACATTTAAGTCCATAATACATTTTGTGTCAAGTTTTGTATAAGGTATAAACTTAAATCAAGTTTTATTTTTTTCATTGGTGAATGTCCAATTACTTTAGCACCATTTACTGACAAGACTATCCTTCCTCCATTAAATGGGTGGCACTTTTGTCAAAAAGTTGAGTATATTTATGTGTCTGTTTCTGGGTTCTTTATTCTATTCCATTGATCTGTGTGTCTATCTTTCTGCCAATACTACAATCTTGATTAATGTACGTTTTGATTAATATAAGTTTTGAAATCGAGCTGACTGATTCTTCTTACTTCATTCTTCTTTTTCAAAATTGTTTAACTCTTCTAGTTTCTTTTGCATTTCTGTATAAATTTTAGAATAATCTCATCTATATCTATAAAAAATTCTTGGCAGTGTTTTGGTAGGAACTACCTTAAATCTTTCTTTAATTTGGGAAAATTGACATATTTACTATGTGGAGGGTTCTAGCCCATGTCCATGTGAGTTATACTATGTCTTTGATTTCTTTCATCAGTATTTTGAAGTCCTATATGTATTTTGTTAGATTTATACCTCCTTTGTTTTTTGAGCTACTGTAAATGATAGTGTTTTAAAATTTGTTACCCTGTGTTTATTCATAATACATAGACACACAATTAATTCCTATATGTGGATCTTATATCCTGAAGCCTTGCTGAAGTCACTTATTAGTTTTAGGAATTTTTTTTTTTTTTGGTAGTTATCTTGAGATCTTCTGTGTAGGAAAATCTGTCTGCATGTAGAGGCAATTTTATTTCTTCCTTTCCAATCTATATGCCTTTGTTTACTTTTCTTGCCTTATTGTCTTGGCTAGAATGTCCAGTACTATATTGGATTAATGATGCATGCAGATGTCCTTGTCTGATTTCAGTCTTGGAGGAGAAGCATTCAGTCTTTCACTATCAGGTATAATTTTGGCTGTAAGTTTTTTTGTAGATGCTGTTTATCAAGTTCTAGAAGTTCTTCTCTATTCCTGTTTTTCTGGGAATCTTTATCATGAATGGGTATTGGATTTTGTCAAATGATTCTCCCGTATCAACTGATAAGATCATGTGACTTTTTTCTTCTTTAACTTATTAATATGGTAGATCTTATTGATTTTCAAATATCAATTGATTTTGCATATCTGAGAATAAAGCCCACTTCACATGGTGTGTAATTATTTTTATGTATTGCTGAATTTTTTCTGCTAATATTTTGTCAAGAAGTTTTGCATCTAAATTCATAAGGGATGTTGGTCTGTGTGTTTTTTTTCCTTCTCCCTTTTTATACTGCCTTATTGTCTTTATCTGGTTTTGGCACCAGGGTAATAGAAGCTTCATAAAATGAATTGGTAAGTATAACCTCGTCTTCTATTTTCTGGAAGAGGTTATGTAGAATTAATACTAGTTCTTCTTTAAACATTCTCCAATGAAACCACCTGGACCTGGAGATCTCTTTTTTGGGAATTTTTAAATTACAAATTCAATTTCATTAGTAGTTGTAGGGCTATTCAGATTTTCCAATGATCAATTTCATTTTGGGTGAGTTGTGAGAAATTGGTTCATGTCCTCTAAGTGTCAATTTTATGTGTGTAGAGTTGTTTGTAGTACAGAAGAGGGAGTCCCTGACTTATGGTGGTTTTAATGCAGGACAAGTGAGCCTCAAAGTGGGACTTAGCCCATGAAGGTTCTTGGCTTTGCCCAGGAAATAATTCAAAGGCAAGCCAGAGGTAGAAGAAAACAGCTTTATTGAGGTAGCAGTGTTACTGCACTGACGGTGTTTCAGCTCCGTGACTGCTCCTGCAGAGCAGGGCTACCCGGTAGGCAGAAAGTAGCAGCTCAGGACAGTCTTGTAGTCATATCTATACCCACTTTTAATTGCATGCAGATTAAGGGGTAGTTTATGAGGAAATTTCTAGGGAAGGGGTAGTAATTTTTGGGTCATTGGACCATTGCCATGGAAAGGGGTGGTAACTCCCGGGTGTTGCCATGGCAATGATAAATTGCCATGGCACACTGGTGGGTATGTCTGATTGGAAAGCTGCTTCTGCCTCAGCCCTGTTTTAGCTAGTTCTCAATCTGGTCTAGTGTCTGAACCCTGCCTCTGGAGTCGAGTCCTGCCTCCTACCTCAGTTCCATAAAAGTTTTGGATGGTGGGCGCTCTAGTTTTGTCTCTCTTTAGTTTTGTCTCTCTTTCTTTCTCTAACGGTGACTTATACCGTCATTAGAATTCTCTAGTCAATTTTCCCAGCAATGTAACAGCACTTTCATATGTGAGCCACTGAGAAAATACTGCAAAGACAGGCAAAGGCATAGCTTGGCCCTCAGGGGGATCATAAACTAACCCAGACAGATGCTTGCTTGCCCAAAATGATCCTGTTCAGATAAAAGAAGATGCAATTTGAAATCTAACCCCTAATTCAAGTTAAAAAACCAACCTCCATGGTTTTATTTATAGCTTATTTCTTGATTCCAACACCTTTCCTGTCCAAGTAAGAACCAGTCCTCCCTCACGTGTGAAGGGGTAACAAATGAGTCTGACTCACCACCTAGCTCTATATGGGGTAAACACAATAAAAGTATGTTAAGCCAACTTTGATTCAATAATATAAGCAAATTTTCTTTTACTGTGGTAAATTATACATAATATAAAATTTACCTTTTAACTATTTTTAAGTGTACAGTTTTGTGACGTTAGTATACTCTCATTGTTGTGCAACCATCACCACTATCCATCTCCAGCAGTCTGTTATTATTCCTGTATCCGTTAAACATTAACTCCCCATGTCTGTCTCCCCCAGCCTCTCGGTTTAAACTTCATTTTGATGGTAAGGGTTAAAGGACATGTAGCCCTTGGAAGGCATATGAAGCACATACTCCAACTCTTTCTTTCTTTTTTTCAATAATCCTTTATATCAGACCCAACACTGTGTATTAGATAGGTTTCCATACCTATTTTACAGATGGGAAACTAAGGCCTAGTAAGCTAATGTCACCCCCTTTAACTCAACATAATTCTTGCTTGGCCTTTCCTTCTTGCCTAGGTGAATTATCTGCCCACCAAGAGTCAAATGACATTTCATGGCCTCTGTTGCTGGCTCATGTACTGCCCTGGGGTTTCTGGAATCCCAGCCATGTGCAGGTGACTTGTAGATGATTGTATTTGTATTAGTCCATTTTCACACCGCTATGAAGATACTACCTGAAACTGGGTAATTTATAAACAAAAGAGGGTTAATTAACTCGCAGTTCTGCGTGGCTGGGGAGGCCTCAGGAAACTTGCAATCATGGTGGAAGGAGAAGGGGAAGCAGATCTGTTCTTCACAAAACGGCGGGAGAGAGAGAGCTCAGGGGAAACTGCCCACTTTTAAACCATCCAATCTCATGAGAACCCCCTCACATATCATGAGAACAGCATGGGGGAAACCACCCCCAGGATCAATCACCTCTCACCAGTTCCTTCCCTGGAGGTCTGTCCCTCCCGATTTGAGATGAGATTTGGGTGGGGACACAGAGCCAAACTATATCAGTACTGATGGTACTGCTGTCATTGATTCTTGGTTCCAGTTACATCAACAAGGAACCTGGGGCTCCACCTACTCACAGTTTAACTGTGAGAGAATGAGATCTCTGGTTTTATTTATTTATTTATTTATTTATTTTGAGATGGAGTCTCGCTCTGTCGCCGAGGCTGGAGTGCCGTGGGGCAATCTCTGCTCACCGCAAGCTCCGCCTCCTGGGTTCATGCCATTCTCCTGCCTCAGCCTCCTCAGTAGCTGGGACTACAGGTGCCTGCCACCACACCGGCTAATTTTTTTTTTTTTTGAATGTTTAGTGGAGACGGGGTTTCATGATGTTAGCCAGGATGGTCTTGATCTCCTGACCTCATGATCCGCCCGCCTCGGCCTCTCAAAGTGCTGGGATTACAGGTGTGAGCCACCGTGTCCGGCCTCCAGATCTCTGGTTTTAAGGGGTTCTTAGCCTAGATCCCAGGCTTGACTCTACCTCTCAACCACTGTTCAACTTTGAGCGGATTACATGGTTTCTCTAAATCTCAGCTTCCTCATTGTAAAGGAGCTTCAGTTTTTCCATGGTACAACAGGGATAATAACAAATTTGATGTTCCCACTTAGACATCTGATAGGCATCTCAAACTCAACAGAATGAAATGGAACTTTTGATTTTTTCCTCCTGAATTGGTGTCTTCTGCAGTCTTCTTAAGACTAATTAATGGATCTGACAGATGACATGACAGAAACCCAGGAGTCCTCCATTCCTTTTTTTTCCCTTAATCATCAGAAACTCCTATTTATTATGCCTGAGTTACAATTTTGTTATGTACATCAATTTCTCCTCAATTTCACAGCCATTACCCTGCTTCACCTCCAAAAAGGACTATGAAAATTGCCTCTCAACTGATCTACCTGGTGCTTCTCTATCTTTAACAGTAAGAATGAGGATAAAAATAAGAATGTTTTTACAGTGCTTTGTCTGCCAGCCACTGTTCTAAGTGTATTACATATATTAATTTATTTAATCCATGCACCAGTCATAGGCAAATCCCCTACTTAAAATTAATCCATGGCTTCCCATTGTTTTAAGAATAAAATTCAAGCTCTCTATCTTGCTCTGCAAGATTCTGAATGATCTCACTTCTCCCTCCAATCTCCCCTCCTGTCTTCACCTTCACTCTTCAGAGGCTGACTACACTGTCTTCCTTTTTATTTCTCAAATGTTTTCTCAAGTCTTTGCAGTTCCTGTTTTTTCTATTTTGTCTCCCAACTCTTTGCATGGCTAGGCTATTCCCATGCTTGAAGTCTTAGCTTATAAAATACCTCCTTGGAGAGGCCCTCCCAATCTTGTTTATCCTGTTCATGGGCCAAGAATTCTTGATCACATCATCCAGGTTATGATGTGATGTGAGCAATGTCTATCCCAGTTTGTACTGATCTTGTTAGTTTATTTGTGTATTTTTTTTATTACCCCGTTAGGCTGAAAGCTCTATGAGGACAGAGACTTCATATGTTTTATTCCCTGTTCTTTTCAGCACCAAGGAGAATGCCTGGGTCCCAAGGGACTCAGTGGCTGTGGCTAGAATGAATCAGTGAAAGAATGAATCACATACGACAGAAGGCCTTTTACTTCTTAAGGGTGTTGGAAGATTAAAATGCATGGGATAGCCTATTGGTTGTACTTTATGAATCAGTCCCCAGCTCAGATGTTTGAAAGCAATAATTATTTTCTTTTCTGTTATTTATCATTTCCTATAGCAGTTTTAAGTAGAAAGTTTCTTTTTCTTAGACAAGCAGACACGATAACCACAGTCTTCCTCTTTCAGACTCCTCCCAGATGTGTGCCAAGCTCAGGAATACCTTGTAATGCCAAAATTACATGAGGCAGGACGATCCAAGTTACTGCTAAGAACCAAGAGCCATGTCTACACAGCTCCGGGTGTAGCTCTTTTTTTCTTTTCTTTTTCTTTTTTTGAGACAGGGTCTCACTCTGTCACCTAGGCTGGAGTGCAGTGGCACAGTCGTGGCTCACTGCAGCCTCGATCTCCTGGGCTCAAGTGATCCTCCCATCTCAGCCTCCTGAATAGCTGGGACTACAAGTGTGTGCCATCATGTCTGGCTAATTTTTAAATGTTTTGTAGAGACGAAATCTCATTATGTTGCCCAGGCTGGTCTTGAACTCCTGAGCTCAAGCAATCCTTTTGCCTTGGGCTCCCAAAGTGCTGAGATTTGAGTGTAACTCATTAAAGAATTCAGGACCCGCTCAGGTAGGGGACCTTCAGAGACTCCCGGCGTCTGCTCTGTCTGGATGGACATGCAGCTGCTCCTCTTGGATCCTGCCCCTTCCTCTGTGGCATTGCCAGGAGAGGCCCACTGGTCTTACTTTTCCCACTCCTCTGCTAAGCTAGGGAACACTTAGGGGAGGGGAGACCAAAGGAGGAGTTCTGCTGCACCCCCTACTTCTGGCAAAGACCCCATTCCTGCTCTGGAATCCCCTAGGGTCTTGCGGCTTAGATTCCTGGGAGATGATTGTCAGGGAGATATTCAGGCCGCCTCCATTTATCCTCCCTTTGGTCAACGATTACAGAAAGGAAAGGAAAAACACAAGAGGAAAACCATATAATGTTATATAATAAAAAATATCTAGCCAACACTCACAGAACACCAGTTACAGTGACCACTTAATAGATATTAATTCCTACTTTTGTCACATTCCTCCCTCCCTTAAAGGTGTCACAAATGATCTGTGGAGTGAAACTCCATGGGGTCATTAAGGCTGACCATGGTGAAACAACCACTTCTCTCATCAACTGACCTGTTTCCACAGGACTCACACTGTGGTGTAGCATGTAAAGTTCTTTCTCCTGTTAGAAAGTGTCCAAACAGGCATCCGGGTGACTTAACCGAACTCCACTTTTGCGTGGAGTTTGGATAAGTCCTCCTTTTTCTCTACTTCTCAGAATGGTGCTATTGGGTTTGAGACATTCATATGCACAAAGTGGGGGTGACCTGCTTCAGAAATCCCCGGGCCTGGGTTTATCCACATTACCAAGCTTCATTTCCCATCCTGTGTTCTCTGGTTTCCAGATGCCTTTGTTCAGGGCTGTGCATGAAGCAGATCCTCTCCAAGGACTGTTGAGAAA
Organism: Papio anubis; assembly: GCF_008728515.1. Classification (NCBI taxonomy): domain Eukaryota; kingdom Metazoa; phylum Chordata; class Mammalia; order Primates; family Cercopithecidae; genus Papio; species Papio anubis. The sequence goes on along the minus strand of NC_044988.1, from coordinate 11,071,225 downwards.
AGCCAAGGCCAAGGGCAATGTCCCCGTGGAGTGCCTGGAGAAAGAATTCAGGGACAATCTCCATTCTCTGTAACTCTCTTCACTGTGCTCCTGCTTTACTATATATTTAGTATCTCACTGTGGGGTTTTTTTTTTTTTAAATAGACTTTGTTTTAGAGCAGTTTTAGGTTCACAGTGAAATAGAGCAGAAGGTATAGAGATTTGCCATATATCCCCTGCCTCCACACATGCACAGCTGATGCCATTATCAACAGTCCCACCAACATGGTCCATTTGTTACATTTGATGAACCTACATCAGTACATTATCATCACCCACAGTCCTTAGTTTACGTTAGGGTTTACTGTTGGTGTTGTACATTCTATAGACTTGGACAAGTGTGTAGTGGTGTGTTGTACATTCTATAGACTTGGACAAGTGTGTAGTGGTGTGTTGTACATTCTATAGACGTGGACAAGTGTGTAGTGGTGTGTTGTGACATTCTATAGACTTGGACAAGTGTGTAGTGTGGCCAGGCCATTCTATAGACGTGGACAAGTGTGTAGTGGTTTGTATCCAGCACTGTAGTATACAGAGTGCGCTCACTGCCCTAAACTTCCTCTGTGCTCCACCTATTCATCCCTTCTTCTCCCCACTGATCTTTTTCGTCTTACCTTTTCCAGAATGTCATAGAATTGGAATCATGTGATATGTAGCTTTTGCACATCAGCTTCTTTTATTTAATACTATGCATTACAGGGTCTTCCATGTCTTTTGTGGCTTCATAGCTCATTTCTTTTTAGGGCTGAATAATATTCTATTGTCTAGATATACCACAGTTTACGTATTCACCTACTGAAGGTCATCTGGTTACCTTCAAATTTTGGCAATTGTGAACAAAGCTCCTGTAAACACCTATGTGCAGGTTTTTTGTGTGTGAACATAGTTTTGAACTCTTTTGGGTAAATACCAAGGAGTGCATTGCTGGATCAAATGGCAGACTCACTCAGTTTTGTTTTTAACTTCCCATTATGGAGAATTTTGAACATATGCAAGAGTAGTCAGAATAATCAAATGAACACCTCTAGACCCATCAGTGACAACCAACAATCATCAATCCATGGCCAATCCTATCCCATCCACACACCCATTCATCCCCCCAACCAAATTATTTTGATGCAAATCCCAGACATTGTTTCGTTTATTTGGTAAATATCCCAGTATACATTTTTAAATGATAAGGACCTTTTACCGTGCCATTACCACAAAACCATGATCATATCTGAAGTAAATAAATAAAATATTCACCTTTAATCTCATCAATTAGGCAGTGTTCAAATTCCAGTTATCTCATGCTTATCATACATACTTTTATAGCTTTATGTTTGAATCTATTCCAGTAAGATCCACACATTGTTATTGTTTGATGTATCTTAAAAGTATTTCTAGGTTTCCTCTTTTGTCTTTTTTTTCTGGATTTTTTTTTTCTTTTAGAAATGGAATTGTCTCTTTGAGTTTCCCACAGCCTGCACTTTGCTGACTGTTTCTCTGTAGTGTGTAGTGTGGGTTTTTTGTTTTGTTTTCTTTTTTGAGACGGAGTCTCGCTCTGTCATCCAGGTTGGAGTGCAGTGATGCAATCTCGGCTGACTGGAACCTCTGCCTCCTGGGTTCAAGTGATTCTCCAGTCTCCTGAGTAGCTGGGGTTACAGGTGCCCACCACCACGCCCGGCTAATTTTTGTATTTTTAGTAGAGACAGTGTTTCGCCATATTGGCCATGCTGCTCTCGAACTCCTGACCTCAGATGATTTGCCCACCTCGGCCTCCCAAAGTGCTGGAATTACAGGTGTGAGCCACTGTGCCCAGCCATTTTTACACGTTCTTCCAGTTTCTGCATTTCCTGTGAATCACAGTCTTGTTAAAATTCAAGTTCTATTATTTTGGCAAGAGGATGTCAGAAAGTGTCCTGTTCTCAAACCTGGGTAGGGTCTTGTAGAATAGCTCTGTCCAATAGAACTTCATGTAATGATAGAAACAGTCTATATTTGTGTTGTAGAGCTATGGTATTCACAAGCTCTGTGTTGCTATTAAGCACTTGAAAAGTGGCTAGTGCAACCAAGGAATTACATTTTAAATTGTATTTAGTTAAATCTAAAGAGCTACATATGGCTGGTGGCTACCATATTGAACAGCACAGCTCTAGAGTTTGTGAAGTCGTTGTTAGTGAGCAAAGTGTGGCCTGTGGGGCTGTTGTTATGGGCTAGTGATGAACCGTCTTTAAAAAACAAGCAAACCAGCAACTGCCCCCTCCACATGATGCAGTCAACACAGTTGCATCCTTTAATATCTGAAAGGGCCAAAGCTGAGCTCCAGCACCCATCTTTTCCTTTTGGACTGAGATGAGAACTCAGTCCTGTGTGCATCTCTTATATGCTGGGACCTGGGTACTGGCTGCTGCCTCTTCATCTATGGATGTCCTCAATGGCCCTAGCCCCCAAGCATCCTCAAGAAAACATACAATTTTCATGCATAATTCTCGTAGCTATCTTCTGTAGAAGACCCTTTTGAGTATATTTGGTTGTAGTTTTTCAAATGAGTATCAGTTGTCTTGAGAAGGATCTTTACTACGGAGTAAGTAAAGAAAGGCAGGATATTATCTGACTAAAGACGCCATCCAAGAAAAACCAGTAGTACAATGGGATTTGGCTGCTCCTGGGCTGACACCGGCCTTCCTTTCGGGTGGCTTTGATCCTGTGAAACACATTGAGGTAGTCATTAGTGCTACACTAGTACCCAATTCTTCTTTTCTTCAAGACACACAAAAGGTTGTTTCCTGTCCCCCTCTGTGGTGGAGCAGAGCCATCTGACCTGATCTGGCCAATAAGCTGTGACAAGTGTTTCAAGCTAGAACAGTTCATCTTCTTTTTTTCTCCAGAAATGAAACTTCCTCAGCTAGGGTTCTTGAGTGAAGGTAGTAAAAAGAAGAATGTGTTCCAAGTGAAGGTCATGTAACACAAGAAATAAACCTTTGCTGTTTTCAGCTACTGTCATTTTAGGAGTGCCTGTTCCCTCGGCTGAACACAATGTGTTCTAGTGAGTGCACCTCTTTTAAGCCTAGCAAGAAGATGACTCAATGTAGTGTGAAGGAATGCCATAAAGAGATTACGGTCCATTTAGAAAAAAAAAAAAAGGAGGAACTTATTAAAGTTGGTAACTAGGTTTCCTGAAGATTGGGTCTCTGCAGTTGGATCTGCTCTTCTCTCTATAGGACTTCATTGGACCTCCAGAATCTTCTTCATGGATATTCATTGCATAAGATAAAGATTCAGTGCGTTAGCGCTGAGATTCTAATTCTGCATTAGAACTGAGAGTTAATGTAAGGTGGTGTTAAAATGAGTGTTATATGTACAAGCATTTATTTTTTGATTGTTGGTTAATGTTTGCTCCCTAAACTAGACTCTAAAATCCATCATAGCAAAGACTGAATCAGTTTATCACTGTGTCCCTAAATAACTATGAACGAATGAGTGAATATATGTAGATATGTATCACTGAGCATTCCTTGAGTGTTTCAGTGGGTGTGGAGCAGCTGTCTCTGTCAAAAGGCACAGGATGTGGTGGGGTGTGGGGTGAGAAGGTTTGTGGTGTGGTCCACGATCCAGAGCCAGCAGATTTCCTGACTCAGAGCTCAGAAGAGAGAAACCTGCACACTTGAAATGTAACAGGAGAAATGCTTATTAAGTACACTACTGTGAACTCATATGCAATAGCATATTTCAGAGACATGAAAAATAATAAATATGCATTATACAGATGCTCCTTGATTTATGATGGAACTGCGTCCTGATAAGCCCATCACAGGTTGAAGATACCATTAAGTAGAAAATACATGTAATACACCTAACCTACCAAGCATCATAGCTTAGCATACCCTCCCTTAAACATGCTCAGAGCACTTACCTTACCCTACAATTGGGCAAATTATCTGGCAACACGGCACACTGTAGGGTGTGGGTTGCTTATCCTCATGATCACAGGGCTGGCTGCGAGCTGCAGCTTGCTGTCACTTCCCAGCATCCCAAGAGTACTGTACTATTTATCGACATCCTGGGGAAATACCAAACTCAAAATTTGAAGTATGATTTCTACTGAATGCATTTTGCTTTCATACCACTGTAAAGTAGACAAATCATAAGTCAAACCATCATAGATTGGGGACCATCTAAAAATCAGTGCAGCTGCCTGTCTTGTTTCAGCTTTGGTCTATGTAGAATATATGTACATTTGTCTTCATTTATAAAGATGCCAATGCTAATTTGCCAGTTGTCCCAGTGCACAGCATGAGAGGTGATTACTTTTATTTTTTTCTTTTTTTTGAGATGGAGTCTTGCTCTGTTGCCCAGGCTGAAGTGCAGTGGTGCCATTTCGGCTCACTGTAACCTCTGCCTCCCAGGTTCAAGTGATTCTCGTGTCTCAGCCTCCCAAGTAGCTGGGACTATAGGCATGCACCACTATGCCCAGCTAATTTTTGTATTTTTAGCAGAGACAAAGTTTCGCTATGTTGGCCAGGCTGAGGTGATTACTTTTAAAACATTGTAAATGGCTTCTAAAGTATTGATAGTTATTCATCATGCAGTACTTATATACATTTATACATATATATATATATATATAAATAATTGCTTTTCAGTCCAACATTGCAATTAGTTTTTAATCAATTTCAAAGTCTGGTTTCGTGACTCATTTGTAGCATCAGTTATCTTAGGGGTCAAGGGTGGGCTGGCTGGCCCTTTAACATCATCTGTGACTGTTTTCAAGCCATACTGGGTGCAAAATTGACAGGTAAGTAACTGAGAAATATGGATGATCCTGCAAATAATTTTAATTTTAAATTTCTCAGATGGTAGAATTTGGATAACTGTTTGTGTAATTCTTACTATATCTTTAGAGATAGAAAAGATATGTGCGGATTGATTTCTTCCTTCATGGGAAAACAGTTAAGGACACAAGGCTAAGAGAGGTAGAATGCTTTTCTATCATCTTGTATAATTCAATATCATACACCATATAATGTGATAAAGAACTGTAGATGCCATAGAAATACACAGAAAAAAGAGGTGATTCAGCTGAATTAATCAGAGAAGTCTCACGTGGACCACGCAGCTTGAGTTGGATATGGTACCCCGAAGATAAAGGGGAGGGAAACCAGACAGGTAAGATTGTGTGCGTGAAATGTGGGAAGGAATGCATACAGCATGTGTCCCATTACGATTGAGGCTATGTGGCTGCGAGTCCTCAGAAATATGATAGCGGGGGGAAGATAGGGGCGAATACCAAGAGCCTAGAAAATGACTGTTGTATGGCTTTGAAATTACTTCATACACTTCCATAGTTTGCTATGTGATTGACATGTGTTTTACTATGATAAGATCTTGCCCTGCCCCTTGGGAATGTGATGGTTCCACTTTATCAGACTCCGTATGTGAGCTACTGATCTCAACCACTGGACTCCATCATACATATAAACCTAGGAGTTTGACAGAGACTTTGGGAGCTTAGATTGAGGCAGGGTGCACTCTGTCAGTTGCCTCTTTAAAATCTGAGAGCTCAGGCTACGGCGGGGCCACACCCTGTTGGCTTTGGAGCTGATCTCTGGAGCCTCACCAGCCTACACTAGCACCTCTCTCTAGCGCTGAGCGTTCTTGCATCTCATTATAGATCTTCACTGTGTTGATTGAGCCTTCTCTTCCAAGAACCTCTTGTATAAAGCTACATCTCAAACTTTAATTAGACTTACACTCTACCAAGGCTTGCATCTATCGTCATTGAGCAACAAGACTTTAATAATTGGACTCTTAACAAAATTGGAACTAAATGGTTACTGTACCACATGAATAGTACACAATAACGTACACTGCACACTATATATACAGTACAGTATGCAACGTATACCGTGTACAAAATAATGGTACACAATAAAGTCTATTGAGTATATTTTCAATGAGATTTGTCCTTGTTACTCCCCTCTTAAACTTTATGAATGAAAGTAAAACTTTGTCCTTGTATGGCAAACCATGTGATTCGTGAAATTATTCTCTGATCATCCGTTTATTTTAACTGTGCAAAAAAAATCACCCCTAAGAGACTTGTCAGAGGCAATGGAGAGCTTTGAGAGAAAATGTATCCATTGAGAAGCTTTGAGCTACAAGTAATAGAAAATTTGACTCAACTGGCTTTAAGAAAAATAAAACATATCATTACTTCACCCAGAAGTCTGAATGTGGGGCCTGGGGCTGGCTTTTTTTCCTTCATCATTCTCTGCTGGTTGGCTTGTTCTGAGCCTGGCTCTCCTCCCTGTCACAGGATGGCTGCTGCGATTCCAGAAATCACATCCAAACACAACAAAGTCCAGATGACAAGACAGGGCACTCCACCCTAGGAGGCATTAAAGAAAGAAAAAAAAGCTTTAATCAAAGAAGCAAACCTTTCACCAACTCGCCCAGCAGACTTTTCTTCCTATCCATCACCAGAGTTATACCACATGTGTATGCCTAAAGCAATTGCTGGCAGAGGAATGGGATCCTATGGGAGTACAGCTGGAACCACCTCCCTTGAAACCCAATGTCAGACAGAAGAAAGTAGGTCCCTGAATACATTTGTATTCTCTTAGGAGAAAGGAAGGGGAATTGACTATTGGCAAGATAGCTCAGGTTTTATATGGCTCACTGCTCGTGTACTTTAGGGTCCTCTTTAAGAAAAGGCATACAAACCTATAAATACAAAATAGGAATGAAAAAAGAGTATTTTCATAGAAGAGTATTTTCATAGATTGAGAAAGGAAACCACAACAAATTACAAAACAAAAAAATGGTAAAATGTGCTGCAAAATCTAAAAATGTAAAATGACTTTTTAAGTAATTGTCTGGGTTATTCCTATGACTTTTTTCCTGCTTTTTGTTTGAGGCAGGAGCTGTATAGTCTTTAAAAGTCTCTTCACATGACAATGATTTTGCATATTATCTTTTATAATCATGATAGAGATATAATTCAGTTTTTTCTCAACGTGGTAAATCAAATAATTTTTAAAATTGATGGTTTAAAAATGTTCCTTTCAGCCTGATGCCTTGCTGTGGGTAATGTGAGATAAAGATTTAGGGTTGTTGCTAAAGTCGAACAAGCCTCCATCCAGCTTCTTTCATACATGAGTTGTAAGAGTTCTCAGATTTCGAGCTGTCTTATGTGTTGACTAATCTCAAATACTCTTTTCATTCATTACACTCATCAAACATTTTATCGTCAATGTCTTCATTGTAATGTGTATTATGAGGTTTGGGTTCAACTTGTTGATATTGGTATTTTGTGCCAAATCAGCAAGAAATTAAAATTGTTTCCAATGTGTCCACATGATTCAAATTATCAAACAATCGAAGAGCCTATTTATCACTTGTATTCAAAATCTGTCCTTTCTTCCTAATGTATTACTGTTTTTTAAAAATTTATTTATTATTATGTAGAGTTGATTTAAGTGTAGGAATACATGTGAGTTTTCAGGGTTTTTTTTAGGAGATACAGTTTAATTTTATTTATTTTTAACTTTTATTTATTTTTGACCCATACTTGTCCATATGTATAGGGTATATAGTGATGTTTCAATACAGACACTGCATAGTGATCAGAACAGGCTAATTAGCATATCCATCACCTCAAACATTTATAATTTCTTTGCATTACTGCTTTTTATTCCCCAAAATGTTCTGAGTATAATCAAAACAGTTTCCAAACCTCACTATTTGCTTTCAACCAATGCGGGTGCCTTTAAGTAAACCACACAAACATGTTCCACTGAACCCGAACTGAATGTATCACCAACTCCACTTCCCCTTATCAGCATATCGTAAAAGACCCGCAGACACCCCACCGCCACTCAACACGAGGGAAACGGGTGAAAAATGACAGGGGTCACAACCACGGTGGTTAAAATATCTTACACAAATATGTAACCTTGTCAGTGAAATGCTTGCCTCTTCCTGGGCCTTGGAAAAGAGCCCAGGCAAGTGAGTGCACTTGGAGCTCCAACCTCAGGAGCTTCATCCTGATCTCCCTCTGGCAAGGGTGTCTGGAATCAGGGATGGCAGGAACCAAGCCGCGTCTGCAATCCAGGAGGACCTGGACGGGGAGAGGCAGCAGGGGTGGAATGGATGTGGGAGGTAGGAGGCCCAGGAGGCAAGCATCTCAACACCTGGTGAGTGAGTGGATGTGGCAGATGAGAGAGTGACTCAATCAAGCACAAGTCTCAGTGTTCCAGGCTGGATCAGCAGGAAGATGGGGCATTACCGATGGGGGCAAAGAGGCTGGAAGGGTGGGATTTTTATATTCCATTACAAGGCAAAGCACAGCTTAATGAAGTGTGTCAGGAGGGGATGAGAACTGAAGCTGGCTGAGCCCTCCAAGGATTTCAGAAGGTGATTTGGTGCTACAAGAAGTGCCTTATTCAGGGCTATTCCTTAGTGCATGGGAAAGCTAAAAAGAAACCCAGTTTTTCTGACACACTGTTCTTGTCTTTACCCCAGGCTGCCTCCCAAATACAACCTTTACCCCACACTAAGCATTCCAAACTGGAGGAAGGTCTCAATTCTTGCTTAAGGAGAGCCTTCCTGGGCGGTTGCTCCAGCAAGTCTTGGTGGGTGGTTCCTGTTATTGATGATTTTATCAGTTGTAGGAAATCTGTGCTGGGTGCTAAGAACATCCATAAAACAGGGGAGGTATGGGGGGGAAACCTATTGTATTAAGTCCTTTTCTTTCACTTCAGTTCTCCCCCACCCTAAGGCCTCCCACAGACATCTGGGATCCAGTGCCAAAATACGCATTCTAGAGCCTTCAAGCAAAACTAGGTCTTCTGCCAGCAAGAACACTGAGTCAAAGCTTTCTGTACCCCACCCCATCTAAAAACCCTTTATCAAACTTTCACCACACTAAAATGGAAGCATTTCAGTCTCTGAAGCTGGTCAATGTGACTGTGACTGCTGCATCTTAAAGGGGATATTCATTCATTCAACAAATGCATTTTAATTTCTGCTATGTGATCAACACCACGCTAGACACAAGAGACACAGCAGTGAGCGTGTGTAGTCACGGTCCCTGCCATCTGGGAGACTTCTCAAATAAATCACAAACAAATGTAAAATTGCAACAATGACACGAAGGAGAGGGACATACTTGGCTGATATGTATTCTGCCATCCTTCCCTTTCCTCCCCTCTGTACACACCATGCCTTTCTGCCCCTCAAGAGGTGAAGTCTTTCCCTTCCCTTGAATCAGGGTTGGCCTTGGGAATTGCTTTGAACAGTATACTGGAGGGACACTGAGACTTCTGAGCCAAAGCCTTAAGAGAATGGGTAGATCTACTTCTACCCAAGGAAACCATTGGCCATATAAAAAGCCCAACTATCCAGAGACGACTGTGGTGTGAAGAAACCAAGCTGGTCTGAGCGAGAGGCTACATGGAGACAGCAATGCCCAGCCATGTCTCTGCTCTTTAGCCACCCGAGCTGAGACACCAGGCACGTGATTGGAGAAGCCATCTTGGACATTCCTGCCCTAGTAAACACACAGGGAGCAGGAAGACCACCCAGTTGAAGCAAGTCTGGACTGAAAAATTGTGAGAAAGAATAAATTGTTGTTTAAAGTGATGGAGTTTGGGGGAGGGGTGTTATACAGCTGTAGAGTTGCTGCCATGGGCTCCCAGAGCACCCACTCCCCTGTGTCCTGGACCCTTCACACCATGTCTCCAGTACCCCTGGGACTGCTCCCCATACCTGTGTGTTAGTACTAAGTGGTTAATTCCTGGTCCAGAAGGAAGCCTCCATGATCTTGTCCCAGCATCCATTCTAATGGGGCCTAGGTTCTGGTTGGTCGATATCTGCACAGTACCAGTCAAGATTTTGAGTAGCAACCTTGGTTACAGGGTGCTCTCTGGTCTTATACTGATGGTGTTTGACCTCTTTAAAGAGTCCAGTAAAGGAGTCCGTGAGGAAGCGGCACTGAGCTGAGATCTTAAGTGTGTAAAGGTGGGAATTTGGTGGTGAGGGAGAGGAAAGCATGACTTCAGAGGGGTCATGTAGGAGGGCTCTATGGTAGGACAGAAGATGGTGGAAAGAGGAACTGTCTGGACCTTGTAATGCAGGGCACGGTGGATTAGATTAGACAGCACCCTTCCGTAGGCTGGCCAAAGACCTAGGAGAGTCTGACCAAGACTGATGCATGCTGGAAGGTGACTGGCCAGCCCAATCAGGTCCTGTCTTTCAAAGAGTTCAAATCAAGATGCACCAAGAGAGCCAGTTGGCCAAGAGCAGAAGTACAGCTGAGTCACCGTAATGGAGGCTGGGGCTGGGGCACAGGACACCTTTCCTCAGTTGAGGACTGACCTCCATTGTTGCTAAGAAGCAGAGGTCGCAACCCATAGGCTGGTTGGTTGGGGTGGCCAATGTGATCCTTTTTTTGGGCCATCCACATAGGGTTGCCGGAACAATATTTTATTATTAAATTAGTTGCCAGCATTGAAATATCAAAGGTTTTCAAATATGAATATCTCAAATGTGGGAAATTTTAGAATATTTCTGCCACATCCCTAATTGCAGCAGTAGCTAGAGGTGAGTAGGAACTACTCACTTTAGATGGAGCATGTATAGTGCACACCAGTGTATTACATGTCCACTGCTCCCTGGGGTGGCTCCAACACTTGAGATGAGTGTGAGTCATCATGCATCATCCCACACAGGCCCTGCTGCACACATTCACACTGCCTACCCAGCCTCTGCAGTCATTGGACAGTGTGATCTCTTTTGTTGGGACACTGAGGCTGCTGTTGTAAACCAAAGACCTTAATGTCCTCCTGGTTGTCTGTGAGGCGGGGTTGCTAGATTTAGCAAACACAAAATACTGAAACAGAACAACCACCTCCAAGAACAAAATAAAATGGAATGTCCAGGTAAACTTACATTTCAGACAAACAACAAATGATTTTTCAGTGTAAGTATGTCTTCAATACTGACATTTTCTCTGGCCTCTTCGTGAAGCAAAGCAGCATTGGTGCTGAGATGGTATCCTGGCTTTGTATTCCTGGTACACAGAACCAGGTACATTCCCTACCCATGGCTGCCCATTCTACACCTCCATTGGCTGAGGTCACCTTGAGAGAGGCTCTGCTTCTTGCACCTGATGCTCCACAAAGCCCAGGTGTGGATGAGTAGCCCGTCAGAATAGATTGGCTCAGAGGAATGATGACAGACAAGGTTGGAAGGTCATTTGGGGACAGACTGCAGAGGGTCCTGATGCCAGGATCAAGATTGAAGGTGATCCCATGGCAGTGGCATGTCAAGAAGATGCAACTGACATTGTTTTGAGAAACAGGAAGATAGCATTCCTGGGGGCAGGGAGCTCCAAAGAAGGTTGTGGGGATACTGAAGTTGGAAGTAGTGAGGGTCTCCATTGGAAGGTGGAGGCTGGAATGGAGAGGAGTTGACATAGGCAACCAGTGTTGTAGGAAGAATCAAGAGGCTTTGGTGACAACTTGAATGAGTTGGTGACACTTCTATGGTTATCGAATTGGGGCAGCACCACTGCCCTGAGCTATATTTCCCAGGAAGTTGGGAGGGGAGCTGCCCTGAAGAGAAAAGGAACAATGCCTTTTTCAATGTGTTGACCTGGAGGTGCAGTCAAATAGAAAAATCCAGTAAGAGGTTGAAAATTCTGGAAAGTTACAAAAGGAGTTAGGATTTACTGTGTGCGGGCCGGGCGCGGTGGCTCAAGCCTGTAATCCCAGCACTTTGGGAGGCCGAGACGGGTGGATCACGAAGTCAGGAGATCGAGACCATCCTGGCTAACACAGTGAAACCCCATCTCTACTAAAAAATACAAAAAACTAGCCGGGCGAGGTGGTGAGCGCCTGTAGTCCCAGCTACTCGGGAGGCTGAGGCAGGAGAATGGCGTAAACCCGGGAGGCGGAGCTTGCAGTGAGCTGAGATCCGGCCACTGCACTCCAGCCTGGGTGACAGAGTAAGACTCCGTCTCAAAAAAAAAAAAAAAAAGGATTTACTGTGTGCTTACTACATATTTCTTGTTCTAAGAACTTTATATGTATTAATTTGTGAAATCATTACTAAAACTTTCTGAGAGATATACTATTTTTATTCCCACTGCATAGATTAGGAAACTGAGTAACAGTGTGGTAACTGGCCTGAAGTCACATAGCTACAGCTGGTAATGTTCCACACTAGCTGTCCCGTAATGACTGTGCCTCACTTCCTCACAATTTAAACCCAAGGATTCGCTCCTCCACTTTCCTTTTAGCTGATCAATTCAATATACAGCTAAGAAGAAAAAGTTTTGTCAGTATATCAGTTAAAATTTTATAATAAAACATGGACAATAAGGTCCAACATCCAAAATCAAATTAGATTTATACATAAAAAAGAATCAAAATGGGTATGTGGCCAAGTGGGACATTTATTTTGTGGGTTATAATTAGGATGCTTTGATTTTACATCACCATCTCTGTGTTTGGTAAGGCCATAGGTGGAGATCAGTAGTGAGATGAACCAACAATAATAATATTATGCCTTTGAATAACTTTTTAAATATGACATTAAAATTATTAGCCACAATATATTAATTAATGAATTCTAGCCTTAATTTAATGCTATATATCTAATTGTAATTAAATTCTACTTTAATATATCATATTCAATTATAAAATTCCAATCCATGGCAATTTTCCTATATGGGTGGCTGAAAGTAAACAGCTTGCAAGTAATACAGTTTATCTTTAAGAAATGTTTATTTTTTTCTGTGTAAAATGCTAATGCATTTTCATAAATCAATTTATTTGTCATACATTCTTGCTGGGTTGAAAATTGTTATTTTGTCTTTTTGGAGAGAATTGTTGGATCTAAGTTCTTAGATTAATAGCTGCCATTGCTCCCTTGTTTTGGAAACATTTTGAAAGAGACCATTGCATTCCTGAAGTCGGAATGTGGTTAATTCAGCTTTCATACGCACAAGTTCTATTGGAAGAGAGAAACTTGAGGGAGGGGAAATTGCATCCCTGGAGATGTAAAGAGCTCATCACCAGTAGAGGAGATTTAGGGCACAGGTGCACAAGACAACTGTTGCCTCTTCCCGCTGAGTCAGCAACTGCGCTTCCAACTTCACAAGCAGCAGGGAGAAATCTGGGGAAGAAAAACATCTTCACTCTGGTGCATGTTTTGGCCTGTTGCTGGCTCTGCTACAGGTCATTTGGGGTGTGATAGCAGCCTGGCTCTTTTTAACACCCTGTTTTTTTCCTGGTAATAGAGCAATAAAGAAACTTGGAAAAAGTGATAGCCTGGAGAGTGAAATTCAGGAACACCATTGAGCCATGGGGAGTTCCCAGATCTCCCCAATAATTCACTGCTGACACTCCTAGTCTGACTCTGAGGAAACTCATTTGTGTGATTATGGATGGCAGGGCTGGGGTGCTTTGGGGTGTACTAAAGACAAAGTCTCTCAGTGCTCTGTGAGATGCCAGTGGGCTCAGGGTGCTGGGTTGTTGAACCATTGAAGGGTAATTGACACGTGCATTTCACAGGCAAATTGGCAAAGATTTTGTGAGCTTGTGCAAATCAGATAAATAGGCTTAAAGTAGATGAATTATGATCAATTCCTATAACTGAGCCTAGCCTGAGAGCTGCAAGAATAAGAATCTCATGGAGAAATCCCAATAGGTTACTAAACAGAGTTGTATATGTGTGTCTATGTGTATGTGTGTTTAAGAACCCTCCTCCCAAATTGCTATGTAACTTTCAATACTTGTATCCAAATTCCTCTTTCTGTTCTGATGGCATTCCTTCCCAGCTGTTCCCCTGCAGCACACCATCCCTTTCTTCTCATTTCTAAACTTCAATAGTGAATTCAACTGAATTCTTTTTCTCTTCTTGGACACATGATTTTTTTAAGCTAGGAAAGAAGGGAGAAAACTTCTTGGAGATTTATTTGAACACTTGATTAAAACAAATCTTTTAATTGAAAATATTAATGGTTCATATTTTTAAGGGATACAAAATTGACTTATTTCACACAAGTTCTATTGGCCACTTGGAATAAAGTGAAAACACCTTTTGGATAAGTCATCTAAACGTCTTTTTTCTTGTACATAGGTTTAAGCAAAACCAGACTGCTATGTCCCTGTTTCCTTGACATCGCTATGTGATGTTACTTGTCTGAAGGCCAGACACAAAATGAGGGGTGTGTATGTGTGTGTGTGTGTGTACATATGGAACTAGTTTTCCTCTCAATGACAAACACATGAGTGGTTCCTATGCTTCCTCCCTGGTTATGCAGCTTCAAGCACACAATGAGGCTACCCCAAAGCTGTGCTATTTGGGGTAGAGTGGAAATTCTCCCACAGACTCTTTCAACTTCTTTTCTGGTGGTAGCTTAAGAAATAAGATGAGAACAGGAAATAAGTATCTTCAGAAATAAAAGGTCTAAGTCAAACTTTAATTTGGGGAAATCTTCTGCAAACTTGATCACTTGACTTAAACTTAGTGGTTCACACTCTAGGGTGTTCTGCTGACTGTGTATTGCACTCTTAACAGCCAGATTAGTATTTTATTTGCTTTTATTTTTTTCTCTCTGGAGTAAGGGGAGGGTAGGAGGCAGCATAAAACTATTTCCAAGTTATTTAAATGAAAGCTATTAAGCAATGGATGATTTATTGTATTCACATTCTACATTTTTTTTTTTAAATCTAGGCCATTTATGTTTATTGTGTTTAGGATACTCTGAGAAAATAGTAGGAGTAAAACATTTCACTTTTCCTTGTCTAACAGTTTTACATGCAAATTTGGTTAAATGATAGAGGATGCATGTAAAGGAAACAAATTAAAAAGTGGTAGTGAAAAGAAAAAAATTGCATATGTTCTTAGTAAAAGCTGTTAAACTAGCTTTATAAATATAAACTGTAATCACTAACAGATAAATAGCAAATATATTTTAAATGTAATAGCACATGCAGAACCATAATAATGACTGTCCAGTTATGCCAAGATGTATATATTATGTTATATTCCTTAATGGGGTGGTGTGAAGGACCTTTTGCAGCCCTTCCTAGTAAATGTGGCATGCTTGGGTAAATGATCATTTTAAGCGTCTGTTTTAAGTGGTAGATGCCTCAGCAGCCTTTTGGTGTTTAGTTGTTTTGGGGGCAGTAAATATGTTCACTTTGTGTTTTATACAAAGGCGGGAAGGAAGAGCTGCTGGGGAGGATAGGTGGGCACATCCCCTTGTACTCTGGGGCTTTTGAAAACTGCCTTGTCTTCCTGGCAGATTATGATAGGCAGAGCCTGTTACCTCCTTTATGGAACACCCACTTCCTTTTTTATCCCCAATCCATGCCAGTTCCTATGACCGAAGAGAATGTGTCTTATCAGGTGTTTGGGGACAGGAAAAATGTTTGAGAAAATGATTAGTATTTCTGAGAGAATTTTTATTTCCAAAAATAGGGGTGTATTCTATCACCAAATATCATTCTGCCAGTCAAGAAAGATAATGTTATGCATCTATAATCAGTGATGATTTCTTTAAAATTTATATTTGATACTCAACATGCTATGCAAGATCTTTGCAGAATTCATTTTGCACTGCAAGACTGCTTGAAGTCTCACCCAGAGGGCTACCTCAAGCAAGAAAGCTTTAAAGTTCTTCTTGTGAACCGTGGTAGGAAGAAGAGGATGTAAACATGATTTCTGTTTTTAAGTCACTGAAATAGTTTATTTCTGCTTATTTTAATTTAAATGATTCATCTAAAAGATTGTTTAAGGTGGTACCAAACCCCAGTGATCATGAGAGAACTTACTACTTCTGCCAGCCAAAAGATCTGAAGTGGTGCCAAGATGCCCTGGATTCAACCAACTTCAATGATGATCTATCAGCTTTGGAGATTTGGACTCTGAGATTAGAGGCAGCTGTGAGCAGAAAGAAAAATCCACCCCCACCTCCACCCCTCCTTCTTCATTCTAACATTCCCACAGAAATGAATATGCTTTTAGTTGAGCCGACTCAGACACAGAGGAGTCAAGGCTGGAGGATTTATCTGAAAAGGAAACCCAAGAAAAATCCTGACACATCTTGAAAAAGCCTCTATAAATCTAAACATAACTGCAGTCCGAAGTCCTGCCCATGAGATACAGGTCAAAGGGAGATGGTCCAGGCCTGAAGTGCCTCAATCCACTGATAATTGTTTGTGAATTTGGGTCTGGCTCTCCAACACATATGGCGATCTGGATCCCGTAAAGGAGACAGTCCATCTGTGGGGCACAAACAGCTCCTTCTTAGGGGTGGTGGTTCTCGGACAAAATGTAGTATCTCCAGAGTGTAGTACCCAATACGGTGTGGGAAGGTACTTTTAAATACTTCCATTTTGGCTTTTCCACTGTCCATTTCTGCTCCATTTATAACGCTTATAAAGATGGATAACTTTAGATTCTGAGGAAAGGGTATTTTTTCTTCATTTTTCTCCTTCAACTGGGAGATAAAGCAGTTTATGGGAGACATGTTGAAGAAGGCTGTCAAGACCTGTCCCCCACACTCTCTGTGTCCTATAAACAAGCAGAGTGCTGCATGGAAAACGTCTTCTATCTTCTATGTAGCTGGAATAAAAGAAAGGGAAGGAAAACACCCCAGCTGCCAATTCCGTTGCAGTCATGAAACTTGAGAAGTCTCTGTTGTCTGTTCTTAGGAAACGGCGTGGGTTCTTTTTGGAGTGGTTATGTTCAGGAGACCCAGAGCTGAGAGGGAGAGGACTTCAGGAGGTTTATGCAGTGTATCCTTCACTTGTGCAGAAGGATAATCTATAAAAACAAACTGGACTACACGTAGGCATGCATGAAAATGAGTATTCCTGAACATACTGAAGTCGGACTAGTATAATTAGTGGTGGCTAAGTGCCCTTGGGCCAAGAGGGAGTGATAAGGGAATGGGGACCCCTAGAGCTGATAATCCTGGGGAGAAAGTGCTGTTTGGCATGGGATGAAGCAAGAGCTGGGCCATAGCCTGAGTGAGTGGGGCCTCTTATTTTCTCTCTCTCTCTCAGGGATCTCATGGCAAAAGTCTGCACTCCAGAAAGAAGGTAGGAGAGCTGGACTGTGTGACATGGTGTCAGGCTAGGACACAGGAAGGGGGATCCTGGGACCTATAGAGGATGAACCTGTTGGCTGGCGATTAAGCAGGTTTATCTATTAAGCAAGGTCATCCCTAAGGAAGATCCCATAAGGTACCTCCACGAGTGCTCAGGCTTTTTGGAAAACAAACTCCAACAGATAGTGAGCATCTTAGTCGCTCAACTGAGTGATCAGGTTGTGAAAAGGGATTTAATGTTTTCAGAAGTAAATGGGCCAGTGTTCCATGCATCTACTTTCTCACCCCAAACCTCTCTTCTCACTGCTAGTGAGACGCTAACCTCTTAGGCTAAAGAGGCTTGATTTTATCATCTTTCATCTTGCCTCTGTTGCTCCCTATTGCTAAGAGAACACAGTTATATTTCTCAGGTCTTCTCTTTACTTGCCCCACAGCTGATGATTCTATGGTGGATGATACGGAGAAGGAAAGCAAAATAATCTAACATATACTAAGAAGGGATCAACTGTCCATGCCAAACACTTTGCCTATGTTTTTGTACTTGCGCCTTTTGGAAATTATGACACATGAATATTATTATTCCTGTTTTACAGATGAGAAAACCAAGGCACAGAAAAGTCAAATCACGTGGCTAAGCACAGCTCACTAATGAGGAGAAGACCCATGTATTGAACGTAGAATCATCTTCCTCCAGAATACCTGCTTGGTTTTTTTTATGCCATCTCCCTGCGTTTCACTCCTGGGCACTTTTTCAAATTCACTGTGGAGAGATGAGTACACATTTAGCTAGCATGCAGGAGCAGGATAGGTATGCAGATGTGCAGGTGGTTTACAGGAGCAGGATAGTCGTGTGGATATGCAGGTGGCATGCGGGAGCAGGAGACAAGGCTGGAAGCATAGTGAATTCTCATCTCCCGGCCTTTTCTGACTCTACCTCCTGCCCCCTCCTCCCAGCCTCCAACAATCTCCTGCCTCTGAAAGAAGTCACAACAAGGGATTTTTCTCTTGAGATCAAACCAGTGATCCATCCAGCTCTGTTTCCTGCCTCTTCAGTTTGGCTGAGTCATGACACTTGAGCAGGAGACAGAAGGCTCAGCAGCCCCTAAGGCGAGCAAACAATATTGCATATTGTAAATGGGATGAAAACGTACCGGCTGACCCCCAGACCCATGTGTGCCCGAAAGCAGGAGATTTAATGAAGCAAATGGCCAGGTGAGGTCACAGACCAAATTCCAGGCATGTTTTGCCCACACTGGCTTCAAGGGTCTCCTTGCATTTCCCTGTCATATTTATAGACACATCTGAATCTCATTTTTAAAATTCCAGCCTCTGAGCTTTGATATATTCCCTTCTAATACTTTTCTGCTGTGGCCTGAGGAGGAAGAGGGGACATTTGCATCTGCCTTGCAATTAAGGTAAACAGGAGAGGAAAATTTTAAACAATCTTTAAAATTACCTTAATAACACTTATAACACTGGCATGTTAAGGTACAGGAAGAAAAGCAGCTTTTATTTTAAAATATTTTCTTATGTCAGATGAAGCTGGTTTATATCCACAACCCTGCCTTTCATGTCATCTCTTATTTTCCCACCACTTAAGCATGCCGACTGCTGCCACAGTGAGAGCCTCTGGCTACGAGGGCTAATGGTTCACCAGCAAGGCAGGTCACAAGAGCCACGTCAGTGGCTGGGCGGGTAGATTCTGGGTCAGATACGGAAGGAGCAGAAACTCGAAGGACCTGATGTCTTTTAAGGCACTCAGCTCTGGCTCTGAAAGTGACAATCTGGGAACATACTGGAAATGTGGGGAACCAGAGCAGAGGTAGAGCTTGCATGGGTATGGAAGCTATAGTCAGGGACCAACCCCCAAAGCTGCTTGGATTAAAGATACATGGTGTGGGTCCTGAGGTGAGCAGGCCAGAGGTTGCCCCCTTGCCTCTGCAGTGGATCCTCTGTGCTGTACACCCAGCCATCCAGGGCCAGGCCAGGGTCTCCCACAGGGTGCATGCAGGATCTCCTGCAGGGCCCGGAGAACTTGATACTGTTGGTGCAATTGTAGGAGTGAGTGTTTTTTTTTTCTTTAACTTTTCCCCTGCTTCTTTTTTGCCCAATGTGTGAATTTTTGTTTATTCCTTTCACATCTCTTCTGCACTGATTTTTTTCTTTTTCTGTGAGGCTGAATTAAGTCTGGCCTACAGGAGGTGTGCAGAGTTGGCTGAAATATTGAAAAGAGCAATATTCCCTTTTCCTCGTGCCTTTTTTGTTTTTTAATGGCATTTGAACACAAAAGGTGGATCTCAGGATCTTGCCTGGAACTTTTCTCAGATTACCAGGGTTGCAATACAGTGCCTGAACTCTGAGTCATTTTTCAAGCCCTTCCCTGAGAGCCAATACCAGGCGTGCAGAGTTTCCTCTGATGGCATACGGAGTCCAGAATCAGCCCCTGGCAGGCTTGAGAAGAAGGGCAGATTCGCCTTGGGAGGGGTGGTCAAGGGTTCAGGTTGATTACATTGGCATTTCTCTTTGGAAAGTTGCAAAGCATTGACATTAAAATATCCTCCCTGTTAATTAAGAGTTTTCATATAACAGGGGTAAAGAACTTTAATGAGCATCATGGCACCCTGGTCGCTGAATTAATGACTAAGCGAGGGGGTCTTGGGCTCCAGGCTTATCTGCCATTAGGCATCTCTGAGCTGGCAGGAGGAGCAAACTGACAAGAATCACTGTGGAAATGATTGAGTTTCTCAAGCAGCCTGTGTTATTTTAATTAGACCAGGATATTGAGAACATGGTGCATTGATAAACTGGAGAAATAATGAAGGTTGTTTCTTCTCCTCTCATCTCTTTCCACCCCCTTCAAATGAAGCAATTATTTCTCTGACCTCAGGAACTGCATTTCAAAGAGGTCTGAAGACAGGCTTAGGCCTGCTGCTCCAGTGAATTCTGTGGTGCCCAATTACTGACCTCAGGAGTCAGCATTCTGAAGATTAGAGTCACGGGGAGTTTGCTTCACAGACTCACTTCTAATAATATACCTTCCATGCAGACACCATTAACCTGCCTTTTCCAGTTAGCCAGTAAGGTACATCGAAGGGCAAAATTGTTATCAGCTCTCCAGGGGTCCGGCCTCTGGCTCTAATTAGAAACAGGGGCATCTGCAAGGGAAAGTCATAAAAGCACCTAGTGAGTAAAAGCTGACAGTGAATGGAGGCAAGGTGAGAAGTCATTCAGGCCTGGAACCTAGAGACATAATACATCTTTGGTGCTGAAAGAATCACAGCTCATTTAGGCTATCCAGCATTTTAAAGCTTAGCTCTTCTTTTCCTTGCCAGGTTTTTTCCTATAAACTGGTGAGGACACAATGAATCCTTCTCCTTGCCCCCAAACCTGGAGACCTTAGTCATTTAGTTGAACTAAACACACATTTACTGAGAGCTACAGTGTGTCAAACACCACGTGGGTGGCTAGCTGGCCCTTCTCCATGGGGTTCCCTGAGAGAATTGAACCCTAATGCCCAAGGCATCTATAGTATATCTTAATGTTTTTCCTACCCATCTAGAATGATGCTGGCTACAAGGTATCCTTGGGAGTGAAGCAAGAGAATAGGGTCTGGAGGCAGGGAAGCTAAGGCCGATTTGAGCTGACTTCTTAGAACTAAATCAAAAGGAAAACCCCAACTTTCCACACCTAAGTAACAAAAGGACCGGATGCTACTCCCTTTGCAAAGCACCTCCACCGCCCCCCACACACACTCGTTTTCTGTGTGGCAGATAGAAAATGGAAAGTATCTCTAATTGGTTGTTTTCTCAGACGTTGGCATAGGAATGTAACTTTGCAACTTCATTTCAGCCTCTGACTGGTTGCTTTCCACAACCAACCAGACTGATTGCAGCCAAGTCTTCATTTGTATAGAAGTTAACCTTGTTACTTCATTTTAGTCTCTGATTAGTTGATTTCCACAACCAATCAGATGCTTGCATAGGGTGTAACCTTTGTAACTTCACTTCAGCCTCTGACTGTGGGCCATGACTTGATTTACATCGGATGCACACCAGGTAACCAATGGGAAACCTCTGGAGGGTATTTAAACCCCAGAGAATTCTGTAAGCTGGCGCTTGAACCCCTGTGCTCAGGCCTGCTCCCACTCTGTGGAGTATACTTTCATTTTCAAGAAATCTCTGCTTTTGTGGTTTCCTTCTTTCCTTGCTTTGTTTGTGCACTTTGTCCAATTTCTTTGTTCAAAAACGCTAGGAACCTGGACATCTTCAACTGGTAACAGCAGAACTGAGAAAATAGCCACCCATTTTCTATAGGGCTTAATTTCCTTGGGTGGCCCCCATTGACAAAGGCTGGATCATAAACACAATTTCTCCTCTCCCACTCGTCCCATTCCGGCCAAAAAGGAAAGTAATAGTGTGAAGTTTTGTGATAAAGTCTGGAGGAGGAGCATGTGCTCCCTCAGTGTGGATGAAGCAGTTAGCTTGGTCAGAGAGGCTAAGACAGTTAAGGCTAAGACAGAAGGCTAAGAAGTCTTCCTAAGGGAGAAACATTTACACTCCTGTCTGGGGGAAGAATTAGAGCTGGTCAGAGGAGGGGAAAATAAGTTCCCGGCTGGAGGGAAGAGTGTGATAACATGAGTGAAGGCCTTGAAGGAGTCAGAGGGTAGCTATTCCTGGGTGGACATTTTGATGACCAGTGATTCTTCAGCATTGGGCACATAGTCTTTATAGCATGACACACAGAAGATGTTCTGTAAACGTTGAATGTTAGTGGGAGAATGGTGATGATGGGGAAAGGGTTGGGAAAGAACAAGTCTGGATGTGTTAATAAGAACTTTCCCAGCTGCCTTAAATAATTTGGGTTTTATGCTACAGTTGCCAGGAGCTGCTAAAGGTCAGTGACACTGATTATGTAGCTTCTTAGTCGTGTGCCTGAAGTATGGGAGGGAGCCAGGCATGGGGGCTCATGCCTGTAATCCCAAAACTTTGGGAGGCCGAGGTGGGAGTATCACTTGAGGCCGGGAGTTTGAGACCAGCCTGGGCAACATGGTGAGACATCATCTCAACCAAAAATTTAAAAAATGAACCAGGTGTGGTAGCACGTGCCTATAGTCCCAGCTACTAGGGAGGCTGAGGTGGGAGGATTGCTTGAGCCCAGGAGTTTGAGGCTGCAGTGAGCTATGATCATACCATTGTACTCCAGCCTGGGTGACAGAGCAAGACCCTGTCTCAAAACAACAACAGCAACAACAACAACAACAACAACAACAGAAACAACAACACAAAACAAAAATAAGTACTGGAGAGTATATAAGTGCAATACTTCCCCAGAGAGTAAGTCTTGCAATTAGCTGATGACAAACAGGCACCTAGTTGAGAGGCTGGTAACCCACGCAGAGCCCACGTCTGTTGGCCATCCTGAAGTTCTCTTCTCCCCCTGGGCTCTCTGTCTCCTTCCCTCTTCTCCTTCTCTCCATCCCTTTTCCTACTCCTCTGCCCTTCTTCAGGACCCTGGCCATACTTGGAGAAGCAGCCTCAGATCCTAAGGTCTGGCAGTTTGGGAGAAAGCCTCAGGTTCTTTACATTCTGTGATAGAGCATCTGCAAGATAGCTCTCTCATCCTATAGCATAATTTTGATATGTTATTATGCTTGGGACCTTTATTCAACTTAGTATGATTCTACATTTGTCCTTTTTGACACTTATCATCTTTCCAAATGTCCCAAGTAGTTAACAGCAGCAGTTGTATTACGGCAATGAGGTCAGTGAGAACTTCTCTCAAAGTTATTAATAACATAATTAGATTAGTTTTATTCTAAATATTCATTGTATAATGAAAGCATTGTAGTTACAAGTTATTATTTCTTTTTCATGTGGGGATTTGCTTTCTCTCTAATGCTCTGGAATCTGGGTTTTCACAAAATTCACACCTCATTTCTTCCATCAGTTAGATTCCAACACACTCTAAGACTTAGAGTATGGTTTTCAAACTGGGGCCCCTGGTGGACCCCAGTTTGATGCATGTGGAAGGGTGTGGAGGGAACAGCGGGGGAATGCAGGTTCCAGGTTCTCAAATCCCTGCTTCAACCCCAGCCTTGACCTCAGGGTTAGATTCCACTGGAATGAAGGACTCCACCGTTGACCGAACATTGAAAAGAGAGTAGCTCAAGGTTGACAGCATCAAAGTAAGCGAGGAGCCATTAACTGTCAGTACCACAAAGAGTGTGTTGTCTTCAGCTGTAGACCTAGAGGAAAAGCATCTAAGAGTCTGGGAGCCTCGGAATCACTCACTGCTGCTGCATTTTAAGGACCTGCAATAATTCCCCACCATTCTTTGGGGAATCCTCAAGACAAACCACTATGAGATTTAAGAGATGAATTGAACGGAGGAAACCAGCCAGCATTTATTGGCATCTCCTAAATATTGGGCCCTGTGCTGAAAGCTTTACATATGTAATTCCATTTACTTTCCTTAGAAACTGTAGGAGAAAGGTTTGGGAAAGAAGAGAAACATTACTGATTCTAAGTCCATGTGGCTCCTGATGAAGCACCGACAAGCCAGAAAGAATGTGACCTTACATTCCGTAACTTGCAGTGACTATTGATTGGAAAGGTCAAGTTAGAAGCAAGGTCTCCAGATGCTCCAACTTGCCATGGCAGGATTATTAATCATAGAGGGTATGAAACAAGGCTGTGGAAGTTTTAGAATTGAGGTTTTCAAACTTTAGTCTGTAAATATCACCTGGGAACTTAATAAAAATAAAAACTTTCCGTCTCCACCTGTGAAGATACTGATCTGATAGGTCTGGAGAAGGGTCCGAGAAACAATATTTCATTATGTGGTTGAGAAGTGCTGGTAGACTAGTGGATAGGAAGGCAAAATAACCTTCTATTAAACCTGGAAGCTGGCTTTGCTCAAGTTTGTTTGCATCAGAAAAAGATAGGACTGCTAATTGATTTGGAAATCAAAGTTGTTGGATTGATTTGTGTTTGGTTATTGTCCTGCAAAGCATTGGTAAGTGAGTGTGGTTAGAACTCTTCAAGATGGTGCAATATCTTCAGCATCTATATTAGCATAATAGAAATGTTCTTACCTCCCTTTTTCTATTTTTCTTAGAAGCTACAATGTCTGATGGCAAGTAATTAAACATTCCCTTATAGCTGATTATTTTGTGAAGTGTATCTGTCCATACAACTAATTCAGCCTTGCAAATACATTCCATTTCCCGAGTCAATAAGCCTGAAGACCGTCTGGGGAGATCCTTCCTTCACTATGGGCAGGAGTCCTTGCACCCCTGTGCCTTTGTTTGTTTCTTTGGTATAGGATGCCCTCTTCGCCTTGTCAGATCTTATTGATCCTCAAAGGCTTATTGAAAACATCATGTTGTTCTAAAGCATTTCCTGATTTGCCTCTTCTACTTCCTTTTTATTGTATAGTCAAATAGGGATTTGCATTATCTTTGAGTATGCAAAGCTTGTGGTTATAATTCTCTAATGGTGCATATTTTTTCTTTTTTACATTCAATTTGTATTGCTTTATTAAATTACTAAAAATGCTTATTGTAATACAGTCATTTGTTTCTTAATGGTGGGAATATGTTCGAAGAAATGTGTCATTAGGCGATTTTGTGGTTGTGCCCACATAATGTTTACTTACACAAACCTAGAGGGTATAGCCTAATACACACCTAGGCTACGTGGGCCAGCCTGTTGGTTCTAGGCTGCAAACCCTTACAACATCTTACTGCATGGAATAATGTGGGCAATTGTAACACAATGTTAAGTATTTGTGTATCTAAACATAGAAAAGGTAGTGTGTTGCAGTGTAAGAGCAGGAGTTAGCAAACTATAGTAATGTCTGCTTTTGTATGGCTCACAGCTATGTCACTAGGCAATAGGAATTTTTAGCTCCATTATAATATTATGGGATCATCATCAATATGTAGTCCGTTGTTGACAGAAACACTATTATGTGGCATGAATGTGTTTAAGTGCTACAGAAGCATATAGAATAAAAAGCTAAGCCTCTGTCATCTGCATCACTTCACTCCCCACTACAGACCTTTTAAAAATGTGTTTGCCAGTAAAATAGAAGGAATAAATTTAAAGTTTGATAACAGTGTAGGATAACTATACATAAAAAATGTATTGTACTCAGGTGACGGCACCCCAAATACCCTGACATGATCGCTACCCATTATACATACATGTAAAAAATTTCTCATGTAGCCCATAAGTTTGTACTAATAATTAAAATATAATATAATATAATATAATATTATTTTCAGTCTGCATCTGTCACATAACCACTCCTTCCTCCTAAACACACACACAGACTTACTGTGCTTTTTAGAGAAGGTTTCATCTATTGCAAAGTGGGCTTCCTGTCAGCTGCTGCAGCACATATGTGGAATTGCACAGAATGTTCAGTCTGTCCCTTCATTTGGATTTAAGCAATATGATGCATTCCATAGAGAAATTCACAAGTGGATTTCCTAGTTTATTCATGTTGTCCTGATCTCTTTGAGGACACTGGTGTTATTTCCTGGGTCTTCAGGTTCCCCTTACGCGTAGTCTCGCAGTCAGAAATGAAAGTGGCCCCTGGATTGGCCCCTTACTCTCATGCTGCTCTTTTCTCTCCTCCTCGGTTTTTCTCTTTTATTTATCTCACCCAGCGGTTGGCAAGCCTTTCCTGCAAAGGGCCAGAGAGTAAAGATGTTGGGCTTTGGGCCACGTGGTCTCTGCTGGACCACTCAACCGTGCTGTTGCAGTGCCAAACAGCCATGGACTACGCACAGACACTATGCAGGCGCTTGTGTTCTGGTGAACCTTACTTATGGACACTAAAATGTGAATGTTATATAATTATTACATCACGAAATATTGTTCTTTTAATTTTTTTCCAACCATTTAGAAATGTAAATAAACCTCTGTTAACTTGTTTGCCTTACAGAAACAGACAGCTGGCCACTTTGACCCAAGGACCAGGGTTGCCATCCCTTGCCCTCCCCCAAACTCTCATTTCCTATTCTATACAGTTTTTGATGAAAATGATAATAATTTTCTATTCCCCCTACAAAGGATGGGGTAGGGGCATGGATCTTAAGATTCTGAGGCTCTAGGAGAGATGGTGAAAGAGGTCCTCAAACTGTTCTGGGCTTTAGGAAAATATCGAGATGGCAACAAACAAAAACAGTATTAGATCTTCATATCTTTTATCTTACAGTGCTAAAAGAGTGTATCCTTGCGAGTCTGGAGTTAAAACATCATTGTTTATTGTACATATTTTATTCTACTTCATTAGCTTAGCTTTCTGAAAATAAGGACTTTGAAAACTCTATTGCCTCTGTATCTGAATGCCTGGTACAAATTCAGTGGTCAAACCTCTTGAACAGTTCTTGGTATCTCTATTAACCCCACACTTCTTAGCCATTACCCTTATCCTCCTATTTCTACTCCTTTCTGCTATTCCACATATAAATCAGTAAATAGAAAATGAGGGCGGGTGTGGTGGCTGACAACTGTAATCCCAGCACTTTGGGAAGCCACGGTGGGCAGATCGCTTGAGGCCAGGAAGTTGAGACCAGCCTGACTAAGATGGTGAAACCCTGTCTCTACAAAAAATTACAAAAATACAAAAATTACCTGGGTGTGGGGAGCATGCCTGTAATCCCAGCTACTAGAAGGCTGAGGCACTAGAATTGCTTGAGCCTGGGAGCTGAAGGTTGCAGTGAGCCCAGATAGCACCACCTCACTCCGTCCAGCCTGGGCAACAGAGTGAGACTCCGCTTCCAAAAGCAAAACAGAACAAAACAAAACTGTGAGAATATATCTTTAAAATTCTTTTATAAACATAGACTATCGTGAAAATAAAACAAAAATGGGGTAGAATCAAGAGAAGACATTTATCTCTCCAGTTTCTTTTCTTAAATCGCAAGGTGTGGTTCACTGGGGATGGAGGGTACAAATCTTTTCAGCTGCTATCCTGTGATAAACCAAAACATGGTAAAATTGGGCTGGCTTTCTAAAAAGTTCAACATTCTCAGCCACTTATATGAAGACAGAAATAAGATTCTGTCTGCATACCGGTTGAGTGTATCTTAACTCTGTGATCAAATCTAGAGTTGCTTCTGACCGCCATCTCCACCCCATTCTTGCCTTCTTTGCCTTTCTTGCAAGCAGATGTGGAATTCTTAGTAAAGACTGAGTCTTTTTTTTATATTAGTAACTTCTGAGTTTTGGTGACAATGGAGAAATGGACATTGGTCAAAATAGCAGAAGGGAGGAGATGGGTAAGAGGGGAACTTCCAGAATGCTGAAATACACCTTTGACTCTGAAATCTGAGCTCACACATCAGGGTCTTCGGTTTACAAATGTTTCCCTGCTCTAAAAAATAAAATGTCTGACAAGCCTACAAGTATACTCAGTAGCCATATTAAAGTTCTCATAAATCATTTATAGGATTCAAAGTAAACATGCCTGATTCTTTGTATTTTAGTTCCTTGGCAGAAATCTCCATTCCAGCTGGCTTCAGGTCAGCATGGGTGCTTTTCCCAAACACTCAAGTTCCTTCTTCTGACGTGATCTTCTTCCATTTTTTAAATGAAAACCTAACTCTCTGTCCTGTTTACAGCTGCACATGTGGCCTGCATGAACAATTGAGAAGTATGCTTTGCCATCACTTGACAGAATGAGACCCTACTGCTCATAAGCCAGAGAATAAACACATGCTGTCTTTATCTAGAAAAAGCCTTTCATGGATATATTTTCAAGGAATCATGGATCCACTTTCAAATATTGGTTTTGATTCTGCTGATGCAGTGTAAGAGCAGGAGTTCACAAACTATAGTAATGTCTGCTTTTGTATGGCTCGCAATCTAAGAATGGTTTTTACATTTTAAACTTATGTTGAAAAATCATATAATAATATTTAGTGGTATGTAAAAATTTTGTAAAATTCAAACTTCAGTGTCCATAAATTAAGTTTCATTGGATCCCAGCCACGCCCATATGTTTACATATTGTTTTTAGCTGTGTTTGCACGGCAGTGGTAGAGTCGAGTCCTCCTGGCAGAGACTTCTGAAAGAGTTTGCTGAACCCGCGTTAAAGGCATGGGCTTTGGGTAGGACTTTCTGGTTAGAATTCTGGCTCTGCCACTTATAGTGTGAAACCTGTAAATTTTTCTTGTCTATAAAATATTTTCTTGCATGCAAAATAGGCGCAGAATATGATTCCTTCCATTGTTTTCTTGTGAAAATGAGTTGGTATCAAGTTGGGGCTTCTCGAGGTCCTGCATTCCCTCCAGATGCCACTGTTCCAGTTGTGGGAATTCTGCTCCTTCCTGATCAAGGACAAGATCTGCAACTAGACTTTGCAAGGATATAACCGGTATTTGAATTCAGTGAACAACAGTATCAGTCTTTTGGGTTTTGGCTTTCCATCATCTCAACTCTAAGAAGATAAAAAACATTTTCAGCACTCACCGAAAAGCCATGTGTGTTGTTGTTTTTCCATGCCCAGGGGTGGAAACTCCGAGTTTTCCGCATGTATTCTGTAGCTTTAATTCATCCTGTGCATTCAGATATAGCTCTTAGAGATTTCATGGGCTGGTTCCCACCCCTCTCAGATCACAGATAGGAATCCCACTTCTTTTGTGCCTCATCTCAGTATGATAACCACATTTTTTTCATTGTACTCTTTGTTACTACGTTATCCGCTGTGGTTGTTTGCATATATTCAACAGAAATACAGTCTGGTAAAGAATGAAGCAATTGTTGGAAGGATATTGGGTGGCTAACAAAACTGGAAGAAGAAATAAGGAGTTGCCCACTCAACTTCAAGGAGGAGCCAAGGAAGCCTTGAGGGTTTGAGAGCACAGAACTCACAGACTATCTCAAGATGCTGCTTTTGGGTGACTCATGCACATTACTGCTGTCCCTGTGACTTTAGGGACAACATCCAAGGGTCTGAGAGAACAAATCTGATGAGCTACTCATGTGGTCAGGAGGAGGGTCCTGTCATTGAAATCTCTTTAGCATCACATGAGGTGGATGCCCATTGGTCCAAAATAAGATACATTAACTTCAGTCTTTCTTTTCAAATTTTTGGTTCTGGTGGTTGCAGGAGAGGGAGAAGGGGAATGCTATTTAAATTTCCTTTAAACCTTTGTTTCTTAAGATACAAAAGCCAGATAATACTCATTTAACTCTATTGATGTAAAGATTAAAAAAATAATACATGGAAAGTGATTTACACCATGCTTGGCACACAGTGAGCATATAATGACTGGTAACTATTATTCAATTATTGTTCTTTATGTCGATTTCCATATATAACATTTTTTTAAAAATCAAAAGCTGTGATCTCAGCTCCCAGGACCCATAATCTAGAACCCATTTCCTGTTTCTAGGCATAAGACACAGCAGAAAGTGCTCTTAGGGATAAAGGGTTTGATCATGTAAATTGTTCATTACTCTTTAAATAAATGGTTTAAGTCCTTGCCAAGGCATTTGTATACCAGGTCAGTAGCTGTTTGCTGACGTATTTGTGTGTTAGACCAAAATCTCTCTTAAAACAAGACTGGGGGTTGGGCGCCGTGGCTCACGTCTATAATCCCAGCACTTTGGAAGGCCGAGGCGGGCAGATCACGAGGTCAGGAGATCGAGACCATCCTGGCTAACACAGTGAAACCCCGTCTCTACTAAAAATACAAAAAATTAGCTGGGCGTGGTGGCGGGCGCTTGTAGTCCCAGCTACTCAGGAGGCTGAGGCAGAGAATGGCGTGGACCTGGAAGGTGGAGCTTGCAGTGAGCTGAGACCGCGCCACTGTACTCCAGGCTGGGGGACAGAGCAAGACTCCTTCTCAAAAGTGGGTCTTTTTTTCATTTTTTAAACTTAATTCAATTAATTTTTAAGTAGGCTGAGCATCTACTATGGGCAAAGGTCTGCTGAAGAGGCATCGGGAGGCATACAAAGGGAATTCTTCATTAGTAGAAGCAAAGCCATTGTCCCTTCATAACAAAACAATTCCAATGCAGGAGTCAGGGGTCGAGGTGTTATCCTAAAGGTTCTCAGGACTGCCAGGCTACAGAGACTGATTAAAGATCGCAGAGATGATAACAATGTCCTGTGGGTCCATCTGAATATGATAGTATTGAGAAGACGTTATTGTACTATGTCTGCTGCGCTAAAGCAGTTTAACTGTGTTTTACTAATGTAGCCTGAGTGTATTTACCAGCCAAATTGTGGATGAAAAAAAGTGATATCCAACTAGTTGTCTTTGTTTACATTTTACAGCAGCGTTTTCACATTTAAGAGTCTTTATCTCAGTCCCATTGTGAGAGTAACTTTATATAATAAGAATTCAGTGGTAAATGTATATGCCAGCAGAAACACATCTCTAGTCTTCTCCCCTGTTCATTCTCAAGAATATTTGCTCTAAAGATCCATGAAATATGAGAACATTCTCACTTTATCTTTAGACTCTAGAAATCAGTCTTAAATTAGCTGGTCATGGTGGTGCATGCCTGTAACCCCAGCTACTTGGGAGGCTGAGGCAGGAGAATCCCTTGAACCCAGGAGATGGAGGTTCCAGTGAGCTGAGATCCCGCCACTGCACTTTAGCCTGGGCGACAGAGTGAGTCTGTCTCATAAATAAATAAATAAATAAATAAGTCAATCTTGCCCTGCACAAGTCTAGTATCTCTAGTATCTCTCAACAATATTAATCGAACTAGTTAGTTTATTCCTTCCTTCATATTTTTTAATCTTTGGGGAATTACCAAAGACCTTTTGTGACCAGTTAATACATCATTTTAAAAATGATTAAAAATTTGTTTTTACCGATGAAATTATTACAGTTATTTATTACAGTGTTTTGTGGGAGTTAAAAATAATAGTAAGTGTAGCATAATATAAGAGTGAGTATAAAATAATCACATCATTTCTCAAGCACGTTATACTAGATGCTTTGGTGATCGATTCCTGTGTGACAAATGACACCAAAACTTGGTGGTTTAAAACAGCCATTTTGCTTTGCTCGTGATCTTGTGGGTCAGGACTTTGGGAAGGGCTTGGCTGGGTGGTTTGTCTCTGCTCCACCTGACGTCAGCATGGGCAGTTGGCACCGGGGGCTCCACTCCCTAGGTGTCTTCTGCAATCACGAAATCTGACTCCTCCCTCCTTTTTGGTTTCTCACTTCACATGGCATTTTCTCCTCCAGCCTCCCTCCATGTGGCTTGAGCTTCTCACATCATGGCTGTCTCAGAGCAGTTTTACTGCTTTTGTGGCAGCTAGTTTCTAAGAGGCAGAAGCGAAAACTGCCAGGTCACTTATGGGCTATGCTCAGAAGTGGCACAGCATCACTTCCTCCCTATTTGTTTTTTGTTTGTTTGTTTGTTTGTTTTCTGAGACAGAGTCTAACTCTGTCACCCAGGCTGGAGTGCGGTGGCACAGTCACGGCTCGCTGCAGCCACGACCTCCTAGGCTCAAGCAATCTTCCCACTTCGGCCACCAAATTCACTGGGACTACAGCCATGTGCCAACATGCCTAGCTGATTTTGTTTTTTTTTTTTTTTGTAGAGACAGGGTCTCATTATGTTACCCAGGCCGGTCTTGAATTTCTGTACTCAAGCAATCCTCCTATCTTGGCCTCCCAAAGTGCTGGAATTACAGGCCTAAGCCATTGCGCCTGGTCTCTTCCCTCCACATTCTTTTGGTCAAAGCAGACCCATGGTATGCCCAGGTTGAAGGGAGTAGAGAAATAGAGTGCACCTCTTGATGGAGGAGTGTCAAAGTCACTTCAAAAAAGAACATGTGCAATGGGGGTCATCTTTGTTGCAGCCATCTTTGGAAAATACACTCTGTCACATTAGGACATGTTCAAGATACTTCTTCATAAATTCCACTCACTTAAGCCTTTCAATAACTCTTAAGTAGTCACTATTATCACTACCATTTTGCAGATGATAAAACTGAGTCCCATGGAACTAAATAACTGGTCCAAGGGTACACGGTTTGTAAAAGATAATTTTACTTAAATAATGAGGAATCTGGTTCCCAGGCCAAAGTTCTTCACCCTGTGTTTTCTTACCTATGATATTAGACACGTCTATATAGATAAGCTATGTAAGCTGGGCAAGTTGCTTAACCTCTCTGGATATTGGCATCCCTAAAAGCATGAGGAAAGGTACTCTCCTTCAAGTGTTTCTGTGAGGATAAAAAGAGAACATGTAAGGATGATGCTTAGTACAGCCTGGACAGAAGAGACACACAATAAGTGTGTCTTACTGAGGCGTATGAGCTCAGGGACTGTGAACATGTTGATTTTCTTCCTGTTCACCTGAATAAACCTCATCCTGCCTCTACAACCTGGGGTCAGAGGTGCAGCTTGCTCTGTTATTCTCTTCATTGCAATTTGGCTCTGGGTTCGAACTCTGGCTATCTTCCTCCATGTTTTCCCTTTACTTACCCTTAATTTTAGCTTAAATTAAGTAAATTCAGAGGTTTTACATTTTAGAGTGTGCACAGAGAATACTGCGGTAAATATCTTTGTATGTGTGTCATTGGCTTATTTTGTATATCTGTATACAAAAATGACTTGCTAGATGAAAAGGAATGCATATTTGTAAATTTGATAAATTCTGCCAAATGTCCGCCCGTAAGCTTTTTTCAATTTATAATCCCCAAACAATGTATGTGAGGCCTGTTTTCCATCACTTTGCCAAAAGTGTGATTTGAAGCTCTTTGATCTTTGCCAAATTAGCCAGTGAAATATGATATCTCGTTGTCATATAATTAGCATTTCTCTATTCATGGGTGATGTTATTTGTCTTCTCGTGTGTATGAGAACCACTTGTATTTCCTTTTCTGTAAACCATATCTCCATATTGTTGCCAATAATTTTCTAATAGAATGTATAACATATATATAAGAAATTTGCTTCCAACAGCACTTATGTATTAAGAACATCAGCATTTTGCCTGCATATGTGCATCTTTACTGGTTTTTGCATGTGAGTTTGCTGTTTTTTGTTATGCAGAATTTAAAATTTTTTTATATAGCCATGTTTTGTGCTTTTTTCCTTGTTTCCTGCCATACCTAAAAAGATTTTTTTCCATTCTAAGATAAGGAAAAACATCTTCCATGTTTTATTTCTTACTTTTATGAATCAAGCAGTTTCTCTTCATCTGATTGAGACAAACATAAAATGAGGTTACTTTACATAAAAATCTGGAGACTTGGTTTGGGAGATCTGCAGCCCTACCCTATACTTCCACATGGAAACAATTGGCTGGAGGTGAAGGGCAGGCCCGCCCCTTTGGACAGGACCAGTTCTCTCTGCCTTGCCAGGGTCCCTACCTTGCCCTTTGTACTCACTGGCATTCCAAGCAAGTCCTCCTAGTCAATTAAGCTTGCTACTTCTGAATTAGAGCCTCATGTGGGGTTAGGAAGTGGAAGGGCTGAGCTGATGAGAGTTGGGATCTCTTGGCAGAGCAGTCTGTTTTTTGTAAGTTTTCACATTTCTCTTCATTTTGAACATTCTAATGTGGCTTCCAAAAACAGGGTGCACACCTATGTCTTGGAAGTAGACAAAGCCATCAAACAAATGTTGTACATCTTACACAGTGTGTGAAATGTGTGTGATGATAGTGGTGTGCAATTTAATTGGTAAATGATTTAAAACATTGTTGTTAAAAACAAGCATGGATTTAATTTAGAGTATAAATAAATATCCGGATGACTTTTTTCTAAGATTAAAAAACCCTGGCTACATTCCCTCACCTCAGGCATGTGGTCACTCCACTCTGATGTCAGGATCACTTGGGTATATGTTTGATGCCACTGGATAATGACTTCTACAAGAAGCCTAGAGACAAATAAATTTCTTTGACTAGTCAAGTCTTGTACTTTATATAATCATCTTATTTCAAATAGCTGATATTGGACTGGCGTCCTGTTAATTTGAGTTTTCAGGTAAAAATTAGGTTACTTGGTTCATGAAACGAGAGGGGTATTTTTAATGAATATAGTGTGTATAAAGACTGTGTGTTAATCAAACGGAAACATTTCTATGTAGGAGAAAAGAAGTAAAAATGAAAAGCCAAGAGGGAGAACTTATGTTGTTTCTCTATAAGTCTTTTCAGAATTTTATTCAAATAATAGAGAATAGATTTGTTTCAAACAAGAAACATTTATTAAGTCTTTAACGTGTGCAAGGAATTACTAATGTAGCAGAATAGAGCAGTTTGAGTACTTACAATCTGGTTGGGAAAGAAGGATAACTCCATAAGTAAATAAATAGTGTTAGCCAAAAAACACCCTAGACCCTATACATGTGTCCCTCCAGGTGCATAACACTTAAAACGATGAATGAAATGTAGTTTAAAATAAAACATTTAAAAAGCATAGCTGAGCTGACAACAAAGAAAATACTGAAGGTAAGAAATGATGAGAGAACACCGGTTTTGTTTTTTTTTTTGTTTTTTTTTTTGGCTTGGGTACATCTGTCAGTGTATGGTGTTCTACATACTTGCTTTTAAAGGACTGTAGTATGGAAGTCGCAGGCCAAACCTAGACTCCAGACAGGTGAGAAATCTGATTGGGGAACCCTGAAGAAAATGAGACCCTGAAGGTTAACACTCACAAAGGGCAAACTAGAAAGCCCAACCCCACAAAGGGGATTTGACCATCTTAGACTTTGCCCTGAATTCTATAAAAAATGACATGGAAAAATAAAGCCTCACATGAGAATTCCTAACCATAAGCCAGAATGGGCTTGTATTTGGAGGCCATAATTCACACTATATGAGGAGTCTTAACAAAATTTCAGGATGGAAATTTAGTAAAAAGTGGTCCTATGTTGATAAGCACCTGCAGGCAACTGATGGAAGCAAACAGATCCTTTTTTTTTGAGGATGCACGTTAAACACAGGTTTCAGAGAATTCTGAAAGAAACATGAGCTCACAATTAAAAAATAAATTAAAAGTCACTAACAAGAAAATTGGACACTATGAGAGAGAGACAACAGAAAACTAGCAAATGGTAGAATCAGTTTTATAAAAACTGCAGGCTCAACAGCCACAGACTATAAAACAAATATATTTCATACATTTAAATAAATCAGTGAAGATACTGAAGTCATGGTAAAGGAACAAGAAACTATGAATATTGATGAGGCAGATTTTTTTTTTTTTTTTCAGACAGGATCTCACTCTGTTGCCCAGGCTGTGTGTCATGGCATGATCATAGCTCACTGTAGCCTCGAACGCCCAGGCTGAAGCAATCCTCCTGCCTCAGCCTCCCAAGTAGCTGGGATTACAGGCACACACCACCAAACCTGGCTAATTTTTGTACCTTTTGTCGAGATGGGGTTTCATCATATTGCCCAGTCTGGTCTGAAACTCCTGGGCTCAAGTGATTCACACACCTCGGCCTCCCCAAGTGCTGGGATTACAGGTGTGAGCCACTGTGCCTGGCCAAGGCAGATTTTTATAATAAAATCAAATAAAACTTCTACAAATAAAACTCCATAGTATTACATCTTAAAACTGTCAGGTAAACAGCAAATTAAAAACAGCCAACAAGAAAATTAGTAAACTAGAAGATAGATCTGAAGACATTACTCAGGAAATAGCACAAAAATAAAAAGATAAAATGTACAAAAGAGAAGTTTAGACATAGCGGATATAGTATGAAGGTCTAGTAAGTGTTTAATTGAAAACCCAGAAAGATAAAATAGAGAAAATTGGAGAGAGATAATATTCAAAGAGATAGTAGCTGAGAAGTTTCCTTAATCGATGAATAGCTACAATCCTTACATTTAGGAAGCTCAAGGAACTTCAAGTTGGATTAAAATGAAATTTCATCTGAAAACACCCCAGTGAAACTGAAAATAACCAAAGACAAAGAGTTGATCTTGAAAGAAATCAGAAAAAGAAAAAGCAGTCCGAGAGGAAAGAAAGGTTATCTGCAGAGGTGTGTTCACCTATATAACTTCTCAATAGCAACAATGGAAGCCAGAGGAAAATGTAATAATATTCCTCAATATACTGAAGAAAAAATAATTGACAACAAACAATTTAACATAGAATTAAATATCTATCACAAGTACCTGTTGAGAATGAAGCCAAAATAAAGATATTTTTAGAAAAAACCAACAAGGCCAGACACGGTGGCTCATGCCTGTAATCCCAGCACTTTGGGAGGCCAAGGTGGGCGGATCACCTGAGGTCAGGAGTTTGAGACCAGTCTGGCCAACATGATGATGAAACCCTGTCTCTACTAAAGATGCAAAAATTTGCTGGGCGTGGTGGCACGTGCCTGTAATCTCAGGTACTCGAGAGACTGAGGCAGGAGAATTGCTTGAACCTGGAAGGAGGCTGTATTGAGCCAAGATTGTGCCATTGCACTCCAGCCTGGGCAACAAAAGCGAAACTATTAAAAAAAAAAGAAAGAAAGGAAGGAAAGAAAGGAAGGAAAGAAAAGGAAGAAGGAAGGAAGGAAGGAAGGAAGGAAGGAAGGAGGAAAGAAGGAAAGAAGGAAGGAAGGAAGGAAAGAGAAAGAAAGAAAGAAAGAAAGAGAGAGAGAGAAAGAAAGAAAGAAAGAAAGAAAGAAAGAAAGAAAGAAAGAAAGAAAGAAAGAAAGAAAGAAAGAAAAGAAAGAAAGAAGAAAAAGAAAAGAAAAAACAAGCAACAGAACTGGCAAAAACCTGAGGGGGTTTAACTATGAATAGCTCCCCATTAATGCCTAAGGACTGTATTTCAGGAAGGAAAAAATGAGCCCAGAAGAAGTACCCAAGGTATAAAAAGGAACAATGAATAATACAGTGTACTTTTGAGTAAATATAGATAAACACAGACTACATAAACAAATCAAAAATCTATCCTATGGGTATATAAGATTGATAATTGCAATACAATCCTCAAATACATAACATATAAGTCAGAAGGCATGTGACCAATGTTTAAGTGCTGTAAGTTTCATTTATTTTCAAAGGAAGGTAAAAATATTGATTAGCCTCTACTTTTTAAAGTTAAATACGCATGTTGATCATTTCTAGTGTACTGCTAACAGAATAAACATATAAAGTATGATTTTCAAATGAGAAGAGGAAAAAAGTGAAATGGGGGGGAAAGCAACACTATCAAGTCAAAAGGAAGCAAAACAAGGGGGGAAAGTTAAAAAATTAAAGAAAATACAAAACTAAGTGCTAAAAATTAATCCAAATGTATTATTAAGAAAATGAATATTAGTTGAGTAAAATTTATAGTTAAAAGTCAAAAACTGTCAGACTGGTTGGAAAACATCAACAAAGAAACATCAGTGCCACAAATTCAGATATGGATGAGTTATAAGTTCAAATAAAAGGTTATAGAAGGTTGAAAGTAAATGGATGGAAAAAAATTATACCAGACAATACAAACTCAAGAAAACTATTATAGCCAGATTAATACTAGACAAAAATCTATTTGAAGGCAAACGACATTCTGGAGATCCTTACAAGATGTCTAATTTGAAAACTTCAACATTTGACTAAATTACAGAAATGGACAAATCACCCATCTTAGTGGGAGATTTTCAGACTATTCCCTTCGCCATTTATAGACAAGGCAGATAAAGAATCAGTAAATATATAAATTAAGCAGCTCTAATGGACATATATGGAATACTTCCCCCAACCAGTGGAGTACATTCAGAGGATTTATGAAAACTGACCTGGGTGTGAGTCATAAGGTAATTCCCAACAAAAATTAAGAATGAGTGCCATATGGACCACATTATAGAAACAGAATGGAATTCAGCTAAAAATCTATAACAAAGAATAACTTTAAGATACACCGTGGGCCTAGACATTTAAAAATACACCTCAACCTCCCTGAATCAAAGAAGAAAGCAATACAAAAATTAGAAAATTATGCAAAACTAACATTTTTAAAAACTGCTGTTTATGGAAATCTGTGGACAGTTGCTGTTCAATTCTAACTGGTGATGTGGGGGCTAAAAAATGGCAGAACTTCTGTTTCTTTTTTCCAAAGAAATTCAGGAATCTGAGATTTTTATTGAAAAATGTTCTGATGTTTATGACATTATGTGTGTCTCCTCACCTCCCCCTAAAACATTGGCAGGCCTGTATTCATTTGGTTTGACATTTCTAATGTGAGAAACAGGAAATCATTGAAGCTTTAATGAACTGAAGAATGACATGATCAAATTAGTTTGATTGGAAATACTCAGGTGCTAGTAATATTTTATATATTGTTATTATTTCATATCTTATATATCTTAGTTATATAAGATATACAAAATATTACACATATATTTTTATTTTTTATTTTTAAGGCAGAGTCTCGCTCTGTTGCCCAGGCTGGAGTGCAGTGGCACGATCTCAGCTCACTGCAATCTCCATCTCTCGGGTTCAAGTGATTCTTGTGCCTCAGCCACCCAAGTAGCTGGGACTACAGGCACATGTCACTGTGACTGTCCTATACATATATTTTTAAGTAGAAATAAATCTGGCTCAGTCGTTCACTGCCAAGGTATATACAGAATTTATCAGTTGATTTGGAAACTTCCCAACATTAATCACTTTCCCTTAGGTTGCACAGAATCCCTATAGTCTTTGTAAGTCCAGGAAAATATAAAAGGTCCCCAGTCCTAAGCCTGGTGACGGCTGCAGCCATTGCTTCTTTGCATTGACCTGTGTGGCACATTGTAAGCACCTAATACATATTAGTTGTTTTTATTCCTGTGCCCAAGCAGTAAAATAGATTTAATAATACCAGCATCATAGTGCTGTTCTGAGGATCATCCAACACTTCTGGCAGAGAGAGTGAACAGAGGCTACTGCCCTTTTTCAGTCTGTTGAATAAATGAAACTGGAAGTCAAGGGAATGGCCTGCTTAGTGGAAGGCCTGGCCTTGGAAGGCTGTTGCAGTGTAAGAATCCCGGATCTGCGGTAGAGGAAAAGGAGAAGGAAAGGAGCTGAGTAAAGGAAGAGACATAGGGTAAGCTTCTTGAGCCTTCCTGTCACTGAGGTTTCAGGTTATAAGGTCACTTCAGAGAGGACGTCCCTGATCACCCAGTTTCTTCTATGGCATGGCCCTTTCTAATGATGTGGAAAGGAAGTGTTATGACCTGACATCTTCTTGTTTATTTGTTTCTTATAGTTCACTCTGCTAGAATAAGAGATAAAGGTCTGTCTTGTTGACTGTGGAGTCTCCAGAACCTAGAGTACACACTGCACACAGTAGGCAATCCATAAATATTAGCTGGCTGAGCAAGTATATACTTTATAAATTCGCCTGACTTTACTCTTAGTTTTGAACATTAGGAAGAGTCTACTGAGGTCTGGATTCTGGCAAGATAGGAAATATTAGTAAAGATGACTCAGCAATTGCATTTACATCCTCTGTCTTTTCTCCAAATTCATTCAGGCCATCAGGACCTGGACTACAGTCCAAACTTCCTTTGGAAAAAGACTGAGAGGAATTCTTCCTGAAGTTCCTTGTTTGACTGTGGCCACTGTCTCCCTGGAGAACTGCACTCATTTCAGAAAGAAGAGAGACTTCTAGATAAAGCAGGTGATGCTGGCTTCAAACCAAATTCAAAAACAAGCTGGAGATATACAAGTTGCTAAACCATCCCTTCCCTCAGACTCAAATCAGAGGACAATTGGTAACAACCACCTTTCTCCCATTTGGTTTTGAAGCCCAAACAAAACTGTCACCCTCGCCAAAACCCCTGAAATACAGAAATGTGGTATTAAAACAGTTATGACTGGAAAAGAAGTTCAATGGCCTCATTTCATGATGAAATTACCTATTACTCTTATTATGAATAGTGAATTCTACTGTTCATATAAGTTTTGATTTCATATACACCTGACATTTCAAAGTGCTCTTTCCTTTATATTTCACTTTATACTTGTGACATTCTTAGATATGTTATATCCCATTTTAGAAGGTATAAAAACCATGACTCGAAATGATTACAAGCTTTTCCCAGGATCACTTCATTACTTATCAGGAGACCAGGATTCTAGTCTTGGCTTTGCTGCTGTGTAATGTGCTGTGCTTCTGTCTCTGTCTGTGCTACCTGTCTCAAAGCTAACTCTTTCTTAAGAAACTGAAAGCATCCTCAAATTAGATCAAATAAGATACAGATTTAGAAAATGAGAGGAAATACTCTAGGATTCTTTGTTGAAGAAAAGCTACATGTTACAATTATCCAGGTTTATGTTGATTATTTTTGACAACGTTACATATAGTAATTTAAAAATTATATTTTATACAAGACATTATAGATAATAGTTTTAAAGAGATAATCATGATACTCTGTAATTATACTGTGCTTTTTATCGTTCCAAAGAACATTAAAATCTATTATCTTATTTTATCCTTACAAATGATACCTTAAATTCTCATAATATTGTATTTTTTAGCAGGTTATAGAATCAGAAACCTCTAAATAATGTTTGCAAACTATAACAGAAGGCCTATGCAATTGCTTAGGGTGAAAAGGAACTTGAGTTGCCCTTAAAAATACCTGGCAGCAAATTAAAAGTGGAGAAAGAAAAATCCTCCACATTTAAAAACTTATCTATCTAATTCCCTTGGGATTTCAGGCTCTGTTCACAATAGTGACTGTTTTGGCATCAACTAAAACTGCAAGTTGTATTCATTACCGTTAAGAGTGAAATGGCAGTGAGCTTTGGCTTTCACTGGTTGCTGGGATTAAGAACATGCTAGTAATTAGCTATAACTCATTTGCCTCAGCAATTATCCACAATTATTCATAATCTCATGGGTAATGGAACACACAATGCAGTTGGCTCATGCTGCCTTTTGGGTACTGACCTCTTGGGTGAGAGGTCATCCCAGGCATGAGAAGGGGTGGGCTTTCAGCAGAGTCAGTGGGTCTGCAGACAACATGTGAAAATAATTTACTAGAGACACCATAGAGACATTGTGCACACAGGGAAAGATTTTCAATTTTTTTTAGAGGTGGAAGAACAGAAATAATTTTTGACTTGTTTTATGTTTGAAAAGAATGCCCTGGAAAACAATATGGTGGACTTTCCTTGGACTGTGCCACACAACTAGGTCTTGTGTAGAAACCATGTATATCTTCTAGGTAGAAAACTATATGGGAGAAGGGAGTGGATTGTGGAGCACAATACCTGGACCAAGCAATCTTTGGGATGGAAGCTTGTAGAGTCTTAGCCCACAGCCCTTTCAGGAGCAAACATACACGTAAGCATCATGTTACTTTATTCTTTGCAGAACCCCAAAGGAAGCTTACAAAGGAAACTCTCATTCCTTCTATATTCATTAATTAGGATTCTTCTGTAAGGAAGAGCTGTCCCTTCCTCCCCCATTTATTTGTTGATTCAGTTATTCATTTATATCAATATATGCTCCTAGATAATTATTTTATTCTGTGGGTTATGATCTGGTACTGCAATTAATTCTTTCTTTGCTCCAATTATGGCAGCTTTGCCCATGGGGATCTCCTCCAAGTTGTGTCCTTGTCTTTTGGCATGTCCCATCCTTTCTTGTGGATTTTCTTATTTCCTGACAGCACAAGATCTTTCAAGCTCATCTTTTAATTTTCCTGTCCCAGCCTTGGAATCAACCTCTTTTCCAAGGAACCTTGTCTCTTTCATTGGAAAATGGTATATAGGAACCAATATCCGGACACTAGGGGTGCTCAAATTGCTATGGAATTGTCATTGTTCCTAGGCTGTCTCAGAGCTAGGAAACATGTACACACACAAATACATTTATATTCCTATATCTGCCTATCTGCATATATATGAATTCATACTGAGTTCAGGAGTTCATACTGATACCTCCCAATCCAGCACACATGTTCATTCTAGCCTGTCCTTTTCTTTGTCTGTAGCTTCTTTCTCCAATGATGAGAAGTCTGGCTCTTGTTATCTACAATGTATTTACTTACCAAAGAATAAAATAAATTGTTGTAGGTTTATGCTATATATATAACACAGGGGAAACCTTTGTAGCAAAAGCTACACTACTACTACACTCTATATTCATACTACTCTCTATATTGCAGTATATATATTCACACTAGTTTCTATATTGCAAGATTTCTCAGTTCTGTTTTCTACACATATTTCACATACAACCAGCCTACAGTTTTTCACCTTTCCCACTGATCCTCCCACTTGACAGCCTCATGCCTTTCTGCACATTGAAGGCTGTGGTGTAGTCTGTGGTACTGGCCATGGTACAACTGTCTGGTATACCAAGTTGCCAGTAGGAGTGTTACTAACTGAAGACTGGAAGGAGTAACATCCCTTGCTCCAGTTTTTTCAGTGAATGCCCTACATGCTGCCCTGAACAAGGAAATATTAGTCACTTTGCATCTGAAAAGGGTCAGGTATGACAGGGAAGCTATCACTATGGTCAACTCTCAGATTTAACTGCATATTTATGGGAGAACTGTTTTCTTTCCATGATTTTCCTAAGGTGCTAGATAAACCCACAGCATGACTTGGAAGTCTACCAGACCTCTCCTGGTGAATTACTACAAATGTTGGCTAAATGTACTCTTTTAAAAACATCCCAGACAGCAGGCATGTCTGGGTGCTCCCAGGGTAAGCCAGTCTTGGGTGAACTAGCTATAAGATGACTTACTCTCTGTGTAAAAGGTCTATGATACCTTTTTCTCCAAATCCTCATCTCATTTGAAACTCGGAGAAGCCAGAGTCAGCAGAGGGAGGGAAGGAGGAGAAGAGAAAGAGCCAGATTTTTAAAAAACAATCACAGAGAGGCTCATCACACCCCATCTACTCCTGCAGGTTTCCAAGCTGATTCTTGCCTAAGCTAGGGCAGGGGAGAAATTTAAAATTAGATAACAGCTTGGAACTTTAACTTTACATTTAACTGGCTTTCTGATACCTGAAGGAAAAAAAAAAAAAAAGCTAGAAAAACTATGGAATCTTCCTGGTATTTCATCTAGGGCAGAGAAGAATGATTTGGCAAAATTTGGTTGAAAGTGTTTTGTAAATGAGAATGAGTTATATGTAGGAGGACATTTCTCCCACCATGTATGTGCGTGTGTGTGTATTTTCTTCTGAAATTAGGATGCATCTTAGCACCAGTGAGTACATTTATGGAGGTAATTTTCTTCCTTTCCCTCCCTCCTTCCATTTCTCTTTTTTTCTTCTTGTTTTTTTCTGAATAGCTATTATTAAAACTGTATTGTGTCTTACAATCAGAGCTGAGGAATTGCTGCAAGTTCAAGGTTTTTTTTTGTTTGTTTGTTTTGTTTTTTTTTTGAGACGGAGTCTCACTCTGTCGCCCAGGCTGTAGTACAGTGACTCAATCTCAGCTCACTGCAAGCTCCGCCTCCCAGGTTCACACCATTCTCCTGCCTCAGCCTCCTGAGTAGCTGGGACTACAGGCATCTACCACCACGCCCGGCTAATATTTTATATTTTTAGTAGAGATGGGGTGTTAGCCAGGATGGTCTCGATCTCCTGACCTCGTGATCCCCCACCTTGGCCTTCCAAAGTGCTGGGATTACGGGTGTGAGCCACCATGGCTTGACGCAAGTTCTATTTTTAAAAAATTTGTATACATTTATGGGGTATAAGCACAGTTTTGTAACAGCATAGAGGCCAAGTCAGGGCTTTTAGGGTATCCATCACCTGAATGATGTACATTGTACCTGCTTAGTAACTTCTTATTATCTACCCCCCTCCCACCCTTCACCCTACCTAGTCTCTATTGCCTATCATTCCACTCTCTGTGTCCATGTCTACCCATTTTTATCACCCACTTGTGAGTGAGAAAGTTCTATTGTTACTACACTTGATCTTAGCCAAAAGGCCGAGAAGCGATGAAAGTTCTAGTGTTTAATGTAATATTGCTAGCGTGAATTTTTCAGTGGAAGAATGCTTCTTAAGCATAAAACTGTTCCTTAATTTGTATTATGTTATCAAGCTCACAATCTCATGACAAGAAATGGACAGCTGAAGTTTCCCACCTTTAGCTATCTTTGGACTTACCTCAAGACAGATTTCATATTTTAGGCAGAACACTTTGTCTGTAGTGAGTATATTTTCCTTTCTCAGGATGGTTTCAGAAAGGGAAAAGAAAAAGTTTATTTCTGCAGGAAAAATTGGAACCGAACAGACTATCTATTAACTTTGGCTTTTTTGGTTTTTCTGTTTAATCATACAGTAAATGGCAGAACCAGAATAAGTTTCTCAAAATCTAAAAAAACAAAAACAAAAAAACCAACAATAATAACCATAACACTACAAAATATCCTCATTTTTGATGAGCTATATAGAAATTTCTACTTTATGTGATTTAAAAGGAGAGAGCTGGAGAATCCTGAAAAGATGGAGTTTCTAATGGAAAGGCTGACAGACCCTTAACGACGAGTCTGTTGCCAGGCGCCGCCATAATAAATGGTGGCCAGCATCCAGGAGGGCTCACAGCTGCATGTCTGAACTTTATGAAATATCCAACTAGAATGTGCAGGCCCCGGCCAGCTTGTAACTCATTCCTGGCTGACACATTCCAGTTCGTAATTAGTGTAGTGCTAATATGATCCTCATTTTTTAATTCTTTCCTGTAAAACTGGACTGTTTCAAAAGACAAAGATGTACTTCACTTGGCAATCAGGAAATCCACACAGTTGGATTCTCCAGG
This sequence comes from Papio anubis, assembly GCF_008728515.1. Classification (NCBI taxonomy): domain Eukaryota; kingdom Metazoa; phylum Chordata; class Mammalia; order Primates; family Cercopithecidae; genus Papio; species Papio anubis. The sequence goes on along the minus strand of NC_044988.1, from coordinate 11,026,386 downwards.
CACTCATGTGTGGCTGGAATCTATAGAAAAGGGAAGTAGGTTCAGCTTTCTTCTGTTTGCCTGTGAAGCAGCCTATAGATCCCCAGATTTTATTTCAGCTTATGTTGTCAGTCTCTCCTCTCATAAAATCTTGTTTTTCTTTTGGCCTGCTAATGCACAGAAAATGGATCACCACTCCCCCTTGATCTCACGCCTCGTGGACAAGTAGATATAGACGCAGCCTGTCAAATGGAATGAGCAGGATGTGCACAGATCATACATTTCCATCATGGATCTGCAACTTGCATGTTTCACATTTGCTGTAATTTCCTGAAGTTGCTCTGATGGATTTGTAGTGTGGGCGCTTGGCGGAGGTGAAACTACATTTCCCAGAATTCTCTACCTGCCTGGTTCCAGGTTGACTTGCACCACAAGAAGTGAGAGGTAGAAGTGACGTTTGGGGGTACAGGAGCACCTTGTTGGCAGCTTCTCCAATTCCTGGCCAAGTGTAGATTTTGCTCTGTGATGAGAAAGGTGCCAGAATCACATCCTTTAATTGGATGTTTGGAGAAACCAATATGGATTTCAGTCCATCCTCGTGGGTTCAAGCGCATTGCCATGGGCTCCACTTTTGTCCTACTCTCCCCCATTTAGATTCCGTCTTTCTTTCCCAGCTGCCTGCCCTGCTGACTTTAGGGCCAACACAGATACAACAACCTTACAGCCTTACACAGACTGTTTAATCATCACCTATCATTGTGTAAGGTCAAATTCTCATAACGAATCCCTTATTTTATATCACTGTAGTGATTCTTCTCCTCTCATCTCACTCTGCCTGATACAGTTACATAGCCCTTCACAATCTTGCCCTAAAGCAGTGCCCAGGAAGTATGCAATCAATTTTTGTTACTGAGGCAGAACAGGTATCTTTATTCTCCTTTTATAGCTGAGAAAACTGTGGACAAAGGGATTCAGTGACTTGACCCAGCCAGTAAATACCAGAGATAGGGTTTGAATGAGACCTTCAGAGACTATACCCAGTATACCTGAGTGGGTGGCATATGTAAACTGAAATCAAAAGAGGTAACATGTGAAGAGGTACTCAACGTTCCCAGTAATCAAGATCACACAAATATGAGATGCCATTTTTTTTTTTTACCCATCTGGCTGCAAAAGTTTGTAACGGTTGATGTGAGAATGAATCTTCTCACGGGAAGAGGAAATACTTATGAACTGCTGGTGTTAACTGGGATAGTCACTTGGGACAATTTGATATTTGCTAAAATTTAAAGAATTCATATCCATGACCCAGCAAGTTCATTATGCACAATTTACTTCAGCATACACTGCCATGTGTGCACAAGGAGGCATTTTTAAAGATGCCCAGTAGAATAAAATGATGTGCATTAGCCTGATGAAACGATGATGATGCATTCGTACTCCAGAATAAGGTAGTCCTGTCCACACTCAGGTGGACACCACTTCATGAGTATTGTAACATAAACAAGAAGCCAATTACAGAATTATGTGTTTAAGGAGTACAATTCGTGTGAAAACACACAAATTAAACAGGGATTTATGTTTTCCATGAGCAAATATATGTAAGTAAAAGTATCTTTTAAAAAGTTGGCAAGCTAATGATGATTAGAAGAGAGAGGGAGGAAGCTGGGATAGGGAGTGATAAAGCTGGGTTTAATTTATTATGTTTTTTTCTTTTTTAAGGAAAATGTATTTATTACCTATGTAATTAATTTTTAGCTCCAAAAATAAAGGTAACATGTACAAAAGATGAGTTATAGGCCTCACTGAGTACTAAAAGAGGAATGGTATGTTTGAATTAATTTAGTTAATACTTTCATTTTATAGAGAAGGAAATTGGTACCCAGAGGCAGGAAATGATTGGCTGAAGGCAGAATCCAGTAAAAATTTGAAATCGGAGTGTCTCAGAAAAATTGGTAACAGAGTTTCTGAAATAATCTCTGAAAACACTTTGATGAAATCAGAGTGTATTTCAGAGCACCATTGTGGAGACCCCCTGAATAAACATGATGCAGTTTCAGGGGCTGTGATTTAGATAGTTGACAATGTTGCCCAGGGGCCCTGTTAAGATCACACAATACCTTACTATCATCTGTGATTCTTATAGTCTATTGCTAATTCTGTGTGTTTTTCTAACATCTTCAACCTTTGTTGCCTCAGTAAATTCATTTTCTCTGTAGCAAGTTCAAAAATACTTTGACCTTTGTCCTTCCTCAACGTGAGCCATTTTTGCAATATTTACCTAAAGGACAGAAAACTCAGAGGCAGTTCCCTGAGTTGATTAAAGCCATTCTTTAAATCAACAGAGATATGTTGGTGATAAAATTTTGGTAGTAAATTGTGAGCTTTTTTTCTGATGACCCAGGATAGAGGGAATTGGGTTCTGCTTCTACGAATACACAGTACGATCATGTGCTGCATAACAACGCTTTGGTTGATGACAAACCACATATACCATAGCGGTCCCATAAGATAAAGGAGTTGAAAAATACCTCTTGCCTAGTGATGTCATAGCTGTCAAAACATAGACAATGCATGACTCATATATTTGTAGTGATGCTGGTATAAAGAAACCTACTGCACTGCCAGTCATATAAAAGTATAGCATATACAATTATGATTAGTGTATAATACTTAATAAAGACAATAAGCAACTGTTACTTTTTTTTTTTACTATACTATACTTTTTAGCATTTTAGAGTGTACCCCTTCTACTTATACACACATACACACACATATGTATATGTATGTAAAGTTAACTGTAAAACAGTTTCAGGCTGATTCTTCAGAAGGTATCCAAAAGAAGGCATTGTTGCCATGGGAGATGGCTCCTTAAAGATCTTTCAAAGCACAGGATGAGGAAGTGAAAGAGAGTGATATTGATGATCCCGATGCTATGTAGCCTAGGCTATTGTGTGTGCATGTGTCTTAGTTTTTAACAAAAAATTTAATAAGAAAAAATATTTTTTAAATAGGAAAACACATAGAATAAGGACGTGAGGAGAGAAAATATTTCTGTGTAGCTATACAATGTGTATGAATTTTAAGCTAAGTTTTACTATGAGTCAAAAAGTTAAAAAAATTAAAAAGTTTATAAAGTAAAATTACTATAGTAAGCTAATGTTAATTTATTATTGAATAAAGAATTTTTTTATAAGTCTAGTGTGTCCAGTGTTGATAAAGCCTACAGTAGTGTATAGTCATGCCCTAGAACTTCACATTCACTCACCACTCACTGACTCACCCAGAGCAACCTCCAGTCCTGCAAGCTCCATGCATAGTAAGTGCCCCATACAGGTGTACCATGTTTTATCTTTTCTATCATATTTTAATTGTACCTTCTCTATGTTTAGATTTGTTTAGAGACACAAATATGATGTGTTACAATTACATATGGTATTCAATATGGTAACAGGCTGTTCTGACTTACAGCCTAGGTCCAATAGACTACACCATATAGCCTGGGTATGCAGTAGGCAATACAATTTAGGTTTGTGTAAGTACACTCTAGGATGTTTGCACAACAACAAAAATCCCTAACTCATCTCTCAGAAAGTACTCCTATTGCTTAGCGAGACATAACAGTAGCTGCACTTGGCCTTCTCAAGGTTGGGGAATAACCAACCGTAGCGCAGCCGGATAGATAGAAGTCTCTTTGGCCGATAGCCTAACTGCAGTCTGTTTGTAGAGTTATGCTTGATGAGTAGAATTGATGAGTGCCCTGACTTGTACCCATCATTTCAGTCCTATATGTGTCATCCCCAGCTCTAAAGATCATCTCTGAATCGCTGACCCTCACTCTCTACCTTAGGTGATCTCCCTCCAGATCACCTGGGCTCACCCCATTTGTGCTGGAACAATCTACTCTGTGTTTTTCTCTTTCACAGTATTGTGAGCAGAGGGAGAGCTGCTGGATGCTGGTGGGGAGCAAGCTCAGAGGCAGGGGACCTCCCTGTGACTTCCTCCCCTCTGGGCCTCAGGCTCTATCATTGCCTTTACCAGAACATCTTTTTCATCATAGTTACAGCAACCACCACACAGTACGGTATCTGAACAAAATTGCCGAAAAGATGCAACTCATGGAGATGTTACTTAGCCAGAACAATGTCTTTCCTTGTTGCCTCCTTACCTTTCTTAGCTCTGTGTCCGCCCGCATCCTCTGCCTCTCGGACAGCAAGCTCTTTCCCGGACCACCGTTTCCTCCTCTGCTATTCTTTTCTCATGGGAAGTGAAAGCTCTCATGGCTGCTTCCAGAAGCAATTCTGTTCCTCTCCTTTGGGGCTGAACTCTTCTCCTCAATCCTGGTTCCATGATGCAGAAGAGGCACTCGAGCAATCACAACTGCCTACAGCTCTCACAAAATGTTTGATTCCATTAAATGTGCCCATAAGTTTCACCTTTCTCCAAGCAAAAAATAAACACTTTTATTTTCTGTACTCTGATACCTGGAGGTGTAGTATTATATTATATCCCTTTTTCATCGTCTGCAATTTAAAGGGTGTGGGAGATCGTGGCCTCATCTCTATGCCGAGTCTCAAATGAATCAGAATCCAAGGCTGTCCAGCATCCAGTCTCCTCCAAGGCTTACTCTCTTTAGGTTAACATTTCTGAGCTCTGGATCAACAAGTATCAACACACGCCACATTTGTTACTCATATTCTTCAACCTACTGAAAAGAAAACTACCCAAGCCTACTGTGTTACCGGAACTGAAGTAAACATTGGCAACAAGTATGGAAAGGCTGACCTGCTGGTTTAATATTTTCCCATTTCAACCTCTTAAGTGCATCGTGTGAATCATCTAACACCAAAATATTGTGCTACCCACACTCTATGAGGTCTTTTTTTGTTACTTATACAGTGAATTTTGCCTTCAGTGTTATGTTTTGTGTGATCATGTGTTTGTGTGATTTTTTAAAATGTTAAGGGTTCTATTGCTTAATTCTTGGGCCGATTTATTGGAAAAGGGAGCTCCTGTCCTCTTATCTATCCACCTTAGTCTTCCAATATTTTATTTCTAATGTTTACAAAAAAGAAAAGTCCCTCTGATGATATGAATTGGTATGAACTTTTGTAGGGAGATGATAAAGAAACAGGAATTAGTTGACGTTTTATAAGAAGTAGCTTATTCTACTACTAATAACGTCAGTGAAAAATGTACTGTGAGCTAGGTATGTTGAAAGTAAAAACCATGAATAAAAGGTGGTTCTATTCCCAATGAGGGGACAGTTACATGTATTTGATGAAAATTAATAATCACCAAATCATTGTGTTCCATACTGCTGGTGGCATTAGGGGGGTCTGCTGGTATACCTCTCGTCCTCTTCAGAGTCTGCCCCTTGAGGCAATGCCTCTCACAAACCCCAGCCCAAACCTCCCTGGAAGAGCAGGCAGGACAAACCAACTCTGGGCTGTACTGGTTCATGCCAGGACTCAATATTCCCTCCTCCATTCTTAAGATGATTGTATGAGACTCACCAATCCAGCGAAACCCACAGTTCCTTGTCTTTTAATCTGTGGTTAACAGAGTGTGGTCTCCAGACCAGCATCATCAGCATTACATGGGAACTTACTAAAGAGCAGATTCTCAGGTCTGACCTCAGACTTCCTGAATTGGAAATCCTGGAGCCGGGGAGAAAGGCTCAGTGATCTGTGTTTTAATAAGCCTTCCAGGTGATCCTGATGTCCTCTCAAGTTTGAGAACTGCTGTCTTCAGCCCTTTCCTGGGTAGAAGCCCTCCTGCTTCAAGTTCATTAAACACGGGCTCGGGTTCTCCCCTCAGCCCATCACCTTGCCTGGGAGGGGACCCGTCTCCGGAAGGACATCTGCATTTCACCTCTAGGCATGGGCTCAGGATCTACTACTAGTTCTTCTCCCCAACCCCCAAGCCCTTGTCCTATATTAGTTTAGAGCTTTGATTGTACCTTTATTGTCAGATCTATTTTATTTATTTACTTTTTTAACTAACCCAGGCCGGAAGCAAACATAATTGGGAGAGTCCAATTTTATCAAATGTATCACAGAATCTGTTTTTGAGCTAAAATGAAACTACGGCTATAATTCACCAAAATTAGTGTTCTGTCCTGAGGTTATTGCAAACCAAGTTGCCTGCCAGATTTCTTCAAAAATCTTGGATTGTTGGAAATAAAGTTTTATGCGTTCCCACCTTAGGGGTTGGTGGAAGCCAGGTAGGGGCCTCAGATTATGTCAGAATGTCCAGTTTCGTCTATGTTTATGACAGTGTTGTTACTGTTCTTGCTGGAAAAATCTTGTCGTTGGCTGCATCTCTCCAGAGCCAAATGGAAGATTGCTTTGATATGTGAGAAAGTTCCCAAAGGAGAAGGCAGAGACCCTTCTGACGACTTGAATGAGCTCTGCTGTTTTTCCTATCACTTCCTATCACTTTCCTATCACTTCTAAATCTGTTGTCCCTTTTCCTCTTCTGCTGGTTGATCCCTTTGGGTTCACCCTTTAGAGGTGGGCTTCGGAGCTCCTCACTTCTGTCCTGTCTTCATTCTCCACTCTGGGAATGTACCTTTGTTCCCACATCTATACCCCTGGACCTGAAGGTTCCACTCCCCGCTGGGCTATTACCACTGGGCCATCTCATCAGAGAAGAGATGAGGGCTTCCACCAGCCCTAAGGTGAAAATGCATGAAATTCTATTTCCAACAATCCAAGATCTTTGGGTTGTTGGAAGGTGGCTTGGTTTGCAATAACCTCGGGACAGAACACTAACTTTGCGGAATTATAGCCATGGTTTACATTTTAGCTCAAAATCAGATTCTGTGATACATTTGATAAAACTAGACACTCCCAAATTATGTTTGCTTCCTTGACTTCACTAAGTGGAGCCCTTGTTTTCAAATCCCAGCTCTTCCTCTTCTCATTGTCCATTTTATACACATTGGCATGCCTTCAACTATTCTTCTCCTTTTGTTGTGTGTCTGCCAGTCAGTCAATTATACCTAGTTTATCCCCAGTGCGTATCATATCTCTGCCCCCTTACCACTGCTTGGCTTCAGGGCAATTCTTGTTTACGTTATTACAATAACCTTTCAGCTGTTCTCTGTCTCTCTACTCTTTTACTGAATTCGCGTACTCTACATACCACCACAAATGATCATCTTTCTAAAACGCAGATCAGATATTTCTTTCTCCTTGTTGAAACATGCCATGGCTTCCTATGGCCCTATAATGGAATAAAGTCCCAGATCCTTAGTAGCCAGCTCCAAGTTCCCACGATGAGGCTGCTCAACCTAACTTCAGGCCACTGTGGCACGTAACCTCCGTGAAGTAGCCTGTTTCCCGAGCTGTTGCACATTCTTATCTGCTTATTTCTTTTCTTATGTTATTCCCTGCACATTACCCCAGGCCACTCTTCTGCTTGTCAAAGCTCTGCTCATTCATTAAAGTTTACCTTAAAATATTATTCACAATTTTTTATTCACAAGGACACAATATGTGTCCCTTTCTCTGTTAAATTATTCCATCTGTTGAACTTCCCACTGAATTTGGATACACTGTGATTGTACTCGTTTAATCTTACTTTTCTATGAGTTTGTCTTTTTTACTAGATTGTTCATCTCTGGGTAGCTTAGGTGTCACTTTGTCCCCTAACTGCTTTGGACATTTCTGCATCCACTCTTAGGCTGGTGGAAATCTGAGGCCCTCTCTAGAAATCTGCTGAATATGGGGAATGTGTGTGTGTGTGTGTGTGTGTGTGTGGAACATGGGGGACCACATTCTCCTGACTTTCTCTGCTTACCTGACTTTGTTCACTTGTTGGGTTTGATGGCATCATTTTGTTCCCAGTAAGAAACATCTTTGCTTCCGTAATGAGGAATGTACTTATCTCTCACACTGAGGTCTCATGAGTTTGATAGACTTTCTAGAAAAAGAAAATTGTTGTGTGGAGCAGTCACGGGGTGAGCACATCACTGAGTTTCCAGCCTTCCACCAGCAGGAGCTCCACTGCTTCCTCCCTTGTCTCTCCCTCCCAGCTTCACTTCCCTCCCCTCGCAGGTGATCTGGGACCTGCAGTTGGTGTCCTTTCAATGCTCAGAACAATTTCCCTTCTCATTAGCCTGGGCGCAGGAGGAGCCTGTGACACTTACAAGGCTTACCTTTTCCGAGACTCTGATGATCGAATTTTTCTTAACGCAGTTGCTTCTTAAAGGAAATCCTGGTGTCCGCTGTGAAGATCCTCACGTTGTCTCTTTTTCAGAGCAGCACATGTGTGTTCTCACATTTTTGGTATAATATTGCCGAAGACATTCGGAAAACAAATAACTGGCTGCCTGTCACTGTGTGCTTTTCTCTTTAGAGAGGGAACCCCAGGATAGGTAGAAGTTGATGGGGCCAGATACGGACTCTCCAGACGGTCTTTGGGAAATGATACAGATCTAACTGCAGAGGCAAGTGTCCGGTGCCGTGGAATGAAGGGCCTAAAGGTGGTGTGGTGGCTACAGTGTGTCTGAGGTCCCTGGCACCACTGGGCATGTCCTGGACTGTTGCTCCTGTGACTGGGTCATGGCTGCTCTCCGCCTTCCTGGGTTCCTTCCAAGCCTTGCTCTCTAGCTGTCCAACGCGTTTCCCAAGCTTCCCTCTACTTGTCTCCTAAGTTCTTTCTTTCTGCTTAAGTTCATCGGAGCCCCTTTTTGTTGTTTACCACCAAAAGCCCAGACTGCTACAAAAGCTTTGCATATGGTTTATGCTGAAAAATATCTTTAGAGGAATCTATTGAATGCTTAAAATTACCAAAATTATGAACTATGGCTTTTTTTTTTTTAATCATTTGGGTAGTATGCCTCCCAGGTTCAAGCAATTCTCCTGCCTCAGCCTCCTGAGTAGCTGGGATTAAAGGCTCCCGCCACCAAGCCTGGCTAATTTTTTGTATTTTTTTATAGTAGAGAGGGGGTTTCACTATGTTGGCCAGGCTGATCTTGAACTCCTGACTTCGTGGTCCACCCACCTCAGCCTCCCAAAGTGCTAGGATTACAGACATGAGCCACCGCACCTGACGTTTTTTTGTTTTTGTTTTTGTTTTTGTTTTTGAAACAGAGTTTCGCTCTCGTTGCCCAGGCTAGAGTGTAAAGGCACGATCTTGGCTCACTGCAACCTCCACCTCCTGGGTTTAAGCAATTCTCCTGCCTCAGCCTCCCAAGTAGCTAGGATCAGAGGCGCCTGCCACCACACCCAGCTAATTTTTGTGTTTTTGGTAGAAATGGGGTTTCACCAGGCTGGTCTCAAATTCCTGACCTCAGGTAATCCACCTGCCTCGGCCTCCCAAAGTGCTAGGATTATAGGCGTGAGTAAATGTTTTTATTAGACTATAAAGGCTTATTTTTTATTGAACTCTCAGAGAGGTTAAAATGTCTAGATGCTATTGGTTCTGAGTATACACCAATTCCTGCTTTTGTAGTTAACTCTAAGTGACGTGCTTGGGGAATGGATTTAACTTGTTTTCTTGGATGAAAAGTAAGTGCTTCTCGACAAAGCATTGTAAAGAACGTTCCAAAGTCATTTGCAGATGTTAGTCATTTCCTAACTCCTTTGTAAGTTTCTCGTTTTGGTAGGCCTGGACCACATGCCATCCACAGCTGTCGAAGGGAGTGTCTATGGGCAAAAAAGAGCTGAAAACCTTTGAATTTAGAATTTGATTTAAGTGGTGCTGATAGCAAGAGTTTTGAAACAGTGCTCTGCAGAGCCCAAGGGCCTTCACAGGGCCGGGCTGGGAGTCTTACAGGACGTGTGCATGGGGAAGTGACAAGGCCAGCATCTCTGCATGCAGGACAGCATCTCTCTCTTTTTTTTTCTATTTAAGTATTACATTTTCACACAAGTCAATGGGCCCCTGTTGAACCTAGCAAACACTGGACCACTACCCCTTCCACGTACACCTAGGGAAAAAAATGTACATATGCACATACATTTTTGCATGCAACTTAGGATGTTCACGGACCCTCTGAAGATCTTCACAGACTTTCATTCCATAGGTTCCCAGATTAAGGAATTTTTTAAAAGTTTTCTTAGTTGAAAGCTGCTTTGACTCAAGAAGGAAGAAGACGAAGGAAAGCCTCTGTTCTATCTATATTCCTATGCCTTCAGATTCTCTCAGTATCTTCATATCTGGTTGGTTTTCAAGAACTGCCTTTTCATGGCCCTCTGAAAATAGATTTCATTTGCACAATGAAGGTGTGTGTGATGAATCTTTGCTCTTGGACAAACCCAGGCTGCCTGTTGGCTTTGCGTTCAGAAGATCATTTACTAAAACAAGTTTGTTTCTCTGCAGAGTATGTCTTTGCATGCTTTTGCGCTGAAGAGGACTCCAAGTTTCATAGAAACAGGTTGGTATAAGGTGCTCATGGTCTGAAAGGCATCCTCAGGACCCCAGGGACCCAATGGGGCCTAGATCAATAATAGAGAAAAGGCAAGAGAAGCTGAGAGCCAGGTATGGGGCAAGAAGAAAAGAAGCATAGGGAAATGAAGAAGGAAGGAAGGAGAACTTGGTGAGGGTCAGAAACTAGCTGAAGGATTTTTCCTTCCCTAGATCCTTCTGCCTGAATCTTTCATTCCCCTATTTATGGAACTGACCCCCTCGCACTCTTTGGGTCTTAGATGAAATATCACCTCCTTTTACTTACCCCTAATATAAGTAGGTTTCCTCTGTTTGTTCTTTCTCATAGCATTTCAAATACTCCGTTTATAGCATATATCACAATTTAATATTGTATATATGTTTGTGTGTGTGTGTAAATTTGTATATGTGTGTGAGCATAATTTTACACACCACACATATACACACTTATATATGTAACATTACATATATATCCGTTTGTACTCTTTCTTAATTATTGGCTATCTCTCTGTCTTTTAGTGTAAGCCACAGTAAGGGCAGGAACTTATGTCTCTTTTGTACATGATACAGAGTACAGTTGGTTGATAAATAATTATTGAGTAAGTGAATGAATAAATGGATCACTGGAAGTTTTTTGCGGCGGGTCTTGCTTTGTCACCCCTTGCACTCTTGCTAGAGTGCACTGGCGTGATCATAGCTTGCTGCGGCCTCAAACTCCTGGGCTTAAGCAATCCTCTCACTTCAGCCTCCTGAGTAGTTGGGACTATAGGAATATGCTACCATGCCTGGCTATTTTATTTTATTTTTTTTGAAGATGACATCTTTCTGTGTTTCCCAGACTGGTCTCAAACACCTGGCCTCAAGTGGTCCTCTCACCCATGGCCTCCCTGAGCACTGAGATTACAGGTATTAGCCACCACACCTGGCTTTCATTGGAAGTTCTAATGCCAGGAAGATGCATGAAGTACGGTTCTCTCTGAACTATGGAAAGAGCCATGCTACCCAGTGGCCTAAAGATGGATGACTTAGACTTGGGGGAAGAACTGGATAAATGAGAGAATGTGGACTTTTCCCAAAAGGACACAGTTGGGAAAAATCTCAGCTCAGAAATTGCTTTGCTCTGGATTTCAGTGTGAAAACCCCAAAGGGAGGACCACCACAAACTAGATCTAGCTGGGCTCTGTAAACAATCTGAGTTTCTGTTGCTAGCTTAGAAGGTGCTGTGCCCCTGAGAAGGAATGCAAGGGAGTGGGCTGAGAGCAACGCCACTTTCTGGAGTCCAGAATGTTAAGGCAGCAGATCCTAACACATCTCATGAGGGCAGTGGAAATAGTAGGGAAGGTGACCAGCCTTGCCTTCTTTTGGTTTCACAAAGAGTGATCTCCAAGCTTATGTGTAGCCCATGACATTGACACCCCAGGTGAAACACGGTTGAGGGTGAGTAAGAACTGCTCAGAAAGTGAGAAGTTTCTATCTTCTCTGACATTTGCTGTTACGTCTCAAATCTTTAGCCCTGTGGACACCAACAAACACTTTAAAAAGCACGCATTCAAGGAAGGCATTCGGTGCTGCAAACTGGAACTGGAAATCTTCCGTTTCCTAGACTTAACCCAAGGTAAAAGGAAGACATCTGCTGGAAAAGCAGATACTTCCTCTGGAAACATGTCCTAAATGGAAATGGAAGAACTGAATCCATTATATTTAGAAGTTTTCTCATTTCATAGTATCCACCTCTAAGTGTATTAGCTTTCCTATAAACAGTGATAAAGATAACGTATAAAAGGCAACAGCATTGCATTTCTTAGCTTGGGTTCTCATGAGTTGAATTTTCTTGTTCAGTTAAAGGAAAAATAATTCTCTCAACTTGCCTGGTTTGCCTGAATTATTCTAGAGAGTGGTTTAAGTTTCCACTTCACTTCATGTTCTGTAGATGTGGTATTGGCAAATCCTATATACATTCTCTGCAGTAAAAATTCTAGGAATGGTTGGCGATTGAACTTAAGAAGTCAGAAACTTGGTTTTGAATCCAGGCCTGTCACTTACTAGGGGGATGACCTTGGAGAAGTGACTCAGTAACTGGCCTTTTGTGACTAAGAATGAAAGCATTGGTTTAGATGGTCTCCAAGCTCCAGTTATAAGATCGTGTGATATTCTTTGTGAACCCAGGAATTGATGTCGACGTCCTTTTTCTTCTGTAAATTACAGAAGAGGAGGCTGAGCAGTGAACATAAGTGATGTTCCTTCTCCGATCTATCCCACAAATTAGCACAGATCTTACCTCTCACTTGTCCCTACCCTTCCCGGGGAGGGCCAAGGTATGTCCCTCAGTGGGTTTCACCCATCCTGATAAAACATGAGGAAAGGAGTGGGGGCTTATGTATTCTTGTTGAACAAACCAAACTTACAGGAAATGTCAAAATCCTGGACTTCACTTCAGCCTACAGTCAAAGAATGTGCTAAGGAGATGAAATAGCCCACTCCACCTAAAAGAGAAGCCATCCAATCCCTCACAAACTGAAGTGAAGTCACTTGTAGCATTGTTTCACAGTTTAACAATGTGGGGGTTAAAGCCAAATTTTTATGAAGAACAGATGGGCCCACAGGCCACAGAAAGGGAAAAAACTGCCTCAAAATAGGCTTGCTAAATATTATTATCTCTAAATATAAGCAGGGAGAAAATTCATTCTGTTTAAAACATGCTAAAAATGTCTTATGATATTTTTTAGTATTTTTAATTAATATGTTTTTTAAAGATGGAATCTTGCTACGTTGCCCAGGCTGGTCTCAAACTTCTGGGCTCACGTTATCCTCCTGCCTCAGTCTCCCAAGTAGCCGGAATGACAGGTGTACGTTACCACACTCGACTGTCTTAGGGTCTTTTTGTTCATTATCATTCCTCCAGCACATAGATAAATGTGCTACAAACCATGTAATACTGCCCATTCTATTACACTTAGCATTATTTTCATTAGCAAATTCAACTCTCTTTTATAAAGTATTTTGTCCAAAGACATTGTCTGTGAGAGATATATTGAGAATCTAAGTACAGTCTAGGAAATGTGGACCAAGGGAGGCTTGTCTGATCTATGGGATGGGTAAGTAACAAGTGGTTTGGAAACCAGAAACTTCCCCTTGCTTCTCCCAAGTATTTTTTGTCCTGTCTGTTACAGATTCCTGAAATTTCTTTCCCCGTGACTTTCTTTCATTTTATAATTAAAATGAGATATAGTAGACAAAAACTTCTACAGACGTAGCACCTTGGCTAAAGTTTTTACTAAGGTGTAAATGACTAATAGAAAATTTTTCCTTAAAAAGTGAATTTCAGTGGAGTAGCTGGGGAAGGTCATGTAAAGAAGGTACAGACTTGCCTTCAAGGAGCACATCTACAACAAAAATAATTTCTTATGTCAGTTTACACTGCATTTTTTACAACACAACACACGCTGTATTTCAGGTCTGTCAACCTCTAAATGTCCAGTTGCACATATAACTCACTCCCATGCAATCCAGATGATCTCATCCAGAGAAGCTCCACACTGCACCCAGTTAGCTGCATCATTAGGGGATCATGCAAAAGTCAGGGGGGGCCAGAGTCAAGAGCCAGGTTTCATTATAATTCTCGAGTGGTCATGGATAGCTGGAGCCTTTGAAATGGACATGGATTATTTATGGATAGAAAGCATTTAGAGGATAAGGTCTCTGGAATGAAAATCCAAGAGGAGAAATAAATGGGGAATGCATCCCAGGGAGATGAATAATATTTCCTAAAGTGTGTTTGTTTCCAGGCAGTTTCCTTTATTTCTACTGCTTATAGAGGTAGTCTTTGTGAGAAATCTCAGACCTAAAGAAAGGGCTGGTGGAATGAAGTCTGCTTTGTGAAATGCTCATCTTTGGCATCTGCATGCATGGTGAGGGGGCTGGGTGGCTTCTCTAGGGGGGCTGTATTTTTTTTTTTATTTTTTTTTGAGATGGAGTCTCACTCTGTCGCCCAGGCTGAAATGCAGTGGTACGATGTTGGCTCACTGCAACCTCCACCTCCCAGGTTCTAACAATTCTCCTACCTCAGCCTCCGAAGTAGCTGGGACTACAGACGCGTGCCAGTGCACTTGGCTAATTTTTGTGTATTTGGTAGAGACAGGGTTTCACTATGTTGGCCAGGCTGGTCTTGAACTCCTGACCTCAAGTGATCCCCCAGCCTCGGGCTCCCAAAGTGCTGGGATTACAGGCGTGAGCCATCGCACCCCGCCTGGAGGGCTGTGTTCGAATATTTGCCTTCTTTTTCCTTCTCCAACCCTTCTAGAAGCTTTTCCTTCAAGAAGTGTTTCCTTAAACACCGATTATATACCTGCAATGACACTAAGCAAAGGAAGTAGAGCAATAAGCAAGCGATCCACAGTCCTGCTGGGGACACAGGCATGAAGCAAACGACCACCAACGACTCGCCGATTTTACTCGGAATAAAAACGTTAGGAAGGAGAAGAACACAGCAGTGAATGTTTCAGCCACTTGGTCTGAAGATGGAAGCTTCCCTAATTGTGTCCTGGGTTTCAGACTTGGTTTGTCTTTATTGACTGTAAACAGGTTGGTCACACTGAGCTTAGACAAGGAGGACCCCATCCTTTGCTGCCCTTCTGACCTGGGTTTTCCTCCACCGCCATATTCCTCAGTGGCCCCCGTCATTCTGTTAGTCCTGAGTAGACTGTGAACTCCTTTAGGGAGGAGGAACCACAGTCTTACCTTTGAGTATTAATGTTCCATACAGTGACTGTTGCATAGCAACTGCCAAATAAATGTGAGTTTGATTGAACTAGACCTTCCTGTTGCCTCTGTGATTCCAAGTACAGACATCCTCTGGGAAGAGGGGCTGTGGGTCCCATCTGGTTATTATTCATCAGTTACACCCTGTGGAGTGCTTCCTTCACTGTGACGTCTGGCCAAGAGACCTGGACAAGATGCTGAAAGGTGAACAGGGCTGGTTGCGTGAGGCAAAGTCTTCTACTCCATGCCCTCCATGTCCTCTGTAGGATGACACAGGCTTTGTGAAGATTCCTCTCTCATGCTGTCAACAAATGTGGGAGATTTGGATGTCAACTTTTCCCCTAAAGGGTTTCAGAATTAGACTGATGGCTACATCTCAGCCAGCCTTCCAGATCTTCTCTGAGGTGCCTCCAACACATCCAGATGGGAATTGTCGTATTTCATGGAAAGCACGCCATAATAAAAATTAACTCTACATTCCCCCCAACAAAAAATAGTTTTTCCTTGCATTCTTTGGGTTGCTACCATCCACTGAGAAACATTATTATTATGTTGGTGCAAAAGTAATTGAGGTTTTTACAATTAAAAGTAATTGCAAAAACCACAATTACTTTTGCACCAACTGAATATCATCCGAAAATCCAACTTTCTTTCCACCACTACTTGCTTTTCCTTCAAGCTCATAGCTACTAAGTCCACCTCCTAAATTTGTTTCACAACTCTCCCTCCTCCCAGTCTCTAAGTTCTAATTACTTAGAATAGGCAACTGGTCACTCTCTTTCCAGCCCCTGCTATCGGCAGAGACATCCTTTCAATGTGTAGAAATTTGTAATGACTATCTTTAATGAGATGCTGTCATCCACAGTGTAAAATACAGTCCTTAGGTGGACATTTAAAGCCCTGATGATCTGATCCCACACCATATGATTGTCCTTGTCCTCCATTCTCTGTCCCTTCTCAGATGTCCTGTGCCCCTGTTACACTTGTGACACTGTGTACCATCTCCTCGAATACCCCTCCAGCCTCTCACTACTCCTTTCTCCATATCAGCCTTGTCAATGTCTACTCACCATTCAAGATCCAGCTGAAGTACCTTCGCTTCTGAGAAGTCCTCCTCCCAGCTTCCCCACCCATTCAACTTACCCAGTTAATCGCACCCTCTTCTAGGACACTATGGTTTCTGCATGACTCTCCTGGAGATTGTCATACAGTGCTGGAATTTCCAAAGACTGTCCTTTAGTTCTTACCTGTGTCTTATTCAGACTTAGGTTCACAGAGCCTCACACTCTGCCCTTTATTAACCATGTGACCTTGGACACATTACACAACCCCTCAACTTCATTTTTGGTTTATTAAAAAGGACCAATTTATTTCAGCTTATTTAAGGACAAATAAGATTGTTATGAGGATTAAATGAGATGAAGCATATAGCAGCAGGCCTGGCACGTAGTAACTATCTAATACATGGCGTTATCTGTTGTTGTTATTATTATCAACTAGCATAATATCAATGCAGATATCAATTGTTTTCTGGAGCTGTTCTGGGACTGGGGGTGCCATCAGATGGAAAGCTTTCTCCTGCGCTTTGGGCTTCAAGGAACAGATTTAGAGGAGTGGGTGCGGCTATTACCACTGGCTGCTGAAGGGAGATTCTTACTAAGGAACCAATGGTAGTCCTTGAGAGAAGATGGATGTGAGTTTTGACTGTACTAGCCTGGAGCTGTTGGATTGCGGATGTGGTGCATGGAAAATGAATAGGCTTTTATTTTAGTTGTGCCACCATTGGAATTTCAAACCAAGATGGATATGACCTGGACAGAATCATTCAAAAATCTTATATGAATATATTTTATGGATTTGAGTTTACCCATTGCATGGCCATTATGAATCTATGGCAAAAGAAGTTCAAGGTATTGCTCCGGCCTTCAATATTCAAACCCCTACTTCCTGCAACGGGGGAGAGAAAGCTACTTATATTTTGGCATCAGTGTATAATCCCAGGCATAGTTGATCCAGCCTGGTGTGATACAGACTTGGTCTCCTGGAGTTCAGTGAAAAGTGAGGTCAGCATGTACAGAGGCCTGGTGAAAACAAACTGACTTAAGTTACTAAACTGGAAAAATACTGTTCCATTTCCTTCTGGATGGAGTCCACAGTGGTACTGGAAAATCATCTGGAGAAACACAGCCCCAAGAGTAACAGCATGCTGTAATGCATTTGATTAAAAAGAGGAAGGAAAAAAACATGGTATGTGCTGTCCTCCTGCTAGGATCGGGGAGCAGGCAGCCTGTGAGTTGTGACCCGTGGAGATTTCACCTGGATTACTTTAAAAGCACTTTTGCAGAGCCAGGCAAATGAAAATCATGTGTTTTTTCATCAAGGAGACCTTCTCTTGGGAATATTTTATTTGCAGTTCTATGAAGAGGGAAAACCTCCACATTTTTAATCTTTTGTGCAAGAACTTCTAAGTGCTGAAAAAGCAGTGACAGGAAGAATGAGTTTGGATGTCCCAGAAATCCTGATAAAGTTTGGAAACTTGTCCAGACTCTTTGAACTTTTCTTCTGGACCATATTAGATTCTGTGTCTCTGAGAGCAAGTTCATTCATAGCGTGTACATTTCTCAAGCTACAGTGTTTCAGTGTTGTTATCAAGGGCCTGGCAAAGATGACACTGAGACACCCAGTCTTTAATGTAGGTATGTCTGAATACCGCCAAATGGCCTCAGGCTTCGGTGGGTATTTGAGAGACATGTTCAGGTCATTTAATTCATCAGGGGGACATTTTCTGCCAATCAAAATTGCCTTTGAGGGATTTCGGTGGTCAGTCTCCAGTCTTCTCAGTCAAGTGGTGTCTGCCTAGCATAAAGGGTTGTGCCATAATATCGTGGGACTCGTGGAATGAGACTTTTTGCTTCATTGTTTGGAGACTTCAGAATGTTTAAATGTAGACCCAATAAGCAACACTACTTTGTGCTTTGGTTTGAACCATGGGAAACTGGGTCGAATCACAGATAGTCAACTTTAGCTCCTTGCGATTCTCTGGAGAGTCAGGGTGACAAGTCGTGAAGTTGCACGGTACTAAGTACACTTTTAAGTGTGCTGAGTCTGGAGGAGGCTGGAAATGGGCTTTAATTTCTTTGTCTCACTGAATTTTGTGTACACTGGACACACATGGGGTGTGGTGAATGGAACGCAAGTAAGCTTTTATTTTGGTTGTGCCATGGGAAACTAGGTTCAACCATGTCTGCTCCATGTTTGTTCCATGGGCAAATGGAGTTACTTTTGAGGAAGTATGTGCATAAGTTATCTATTGCTACGTAACAAATCACTCCAGAATTTAGCAGATTAAAACAACAGTTATTATCTCACAGTTCTGAAGATCAGAATTCAGGAGTGGCTTAACTGGGTGGTTCTGGTTCAAAATCTCTTGTGAGGTTGCAGACAAGGTGTCAGCTGGGGCTGCTGCCATATGAAAGCTCAATTGGGGCTGAAGTGTCTCCTTCCAAGATGGCTCTGTCCCACGGATGTTGCAAGAGGCCTCAGCTCTTCCCCACTGGGTGTCTCCATAGGGCTTCTTGAGTATCTTCATGATATGGCAGCTGGCTTCCTAAAGCAAACCACGTGCGTAGGTTTGCATGCACACTCTTGTGAGAGAGTAAGAGAGAGAGAACAAACAAGAAGGCAAAATAAATTGACCTAATTTCGGAAGTCACACAGTTTTGAAGTGGGCCTCTAAGTACAATCTACTTTTAAGGGTCGAAAAATTAGCGTCCACCTCATGAAGGGAGGAGTCTCAAAGAATGTGTAGACATATTTTAAAAGCAGCACACCATGAGCCTCAGAAGTCATTGACATGAATGTGAATCTCCAATCTGTCTCTTATTAATTGTGTTGCTGGGGGCAAACTGATGAATCTTTGAACTTCAGTGTAGTCATTTATGAACCGAAACTCAAAATACCTACCTTGCAGTGTTATTGATAGCATTAGAAATTCTGCTTATAATATATCTCAAACAGTTCCTAAAGCTGGTGCTAAATAAAGAGTAGATATGGGGATGATAATGACCGTCATGGGGATGATGATAAATAAGTTTGGGTAAGTGACACAGTCTCTTTGCACCTCATTTGATTTATAATACGTACACCATGGAACTCTATCAAGAATAAATACTGTAATCTATGGAAAAGAAGTTCATGGCAGAAAGTGTATTAATTTCCCCACTCTTGAAGAAACACCAATGAAATGATATTTTGGCTGTTTTTGTTGCTAAAAAAAATCTTGTTTAAAAAACCATTAACATCATAAATATTAAAATTTCTAGAGCACAACCCCTGAAAAAAATAGAGGACTCACACTCTAAAATCCACTGATCTAGACAAAAGTCCTCATCTCTCCATTAGAGCAACGATTTTCTTGTGTGATTTATTGCACTGATCGGTGGTTCTGTGTCAGCCAGTCGTTTCTGGGAATTATACCTTGAGATGACATTTACCATGTCCCCTAAAATACACACTTACACACACAGATACAAATCAATCTGTCATTTAGTACATTGCCGTCATCCAAAAATAATTATTCAGTGGATGATGACTTGACTGGATGTGAAAATGGATGGAAAATATCATATAGTGAGACATTTTGTGGCAGACGCCTTTTTACTCTTTCAAAATGATGCTTTGCCGGGAAGCCAGCGGGACTTTTGGTATGAAGACGGGGTGAAAGAGTTGCCTGATGTTGTGTAGCTTCCCAATGGAGCGATCAAATCTCACAACCCAAGCTCAGAACAGTAACAGAGTGGCCCAATCACCACTATTTTTTTTTTTTTAAATTGGGTCTCTTGCCTCCCCAAAACCATTTAATTGAGCAGTTCCTGGCAAGGTTACTCCAACAAAGCGCTGTTTACGTGTGGTAATTTCAAGGTTCCAGGAATTTAAGATAAAGTTGGCAAAGCTACCATTAATTTGAGGAGCAAGGGAAAGCAGTGTTGTAACAGTGATGCAAATGTGGGAAGAACTAGGAACAAAGGCCATTATGTTCAGGCCTCCCTTCCTTTCCACCTCCTTAGTCAAAGGCAGGGTGGGTGGGGAAGGTTCCAGTTTTCCCTGGAATGAATTGTCAAGACTTTCCCCTCCAGGCTTGAAACATGTTCTCCTCTGAGCCGCTCAGCACGTTGTCAAACCGGTCTTTACTTGAAAGACATACGGCATCAACATGAAGGTTGTCACATAAGTTCCCCTCTCCCCATTTTCTGAGGGTTTTGAAAGATGTCACATCCTGCATCTGGGGCCAGCAGAGCAGAGTCTGCAGCCAGTCCTACAGGGGAAGCTGCCAGGGGGCCAGAGACCCCCACCTCTGGAGAGGGTCCCTGCTTGGTTTCTGCAGAGCAAATGAAGGAGAAAACTACGGACAAGGGAGGTGGGGGGAGACAAAGCAGGCAATGGGAGAACTCAGTTTTATGGAGCTTGCAAACCTGAGCTCAAATATTAAAAATGCTTTCATCAGTCTTCTTAATCCAAAGAAATTCTTTTTGGCTTAGATGGGAGGAAAAATCAGTCCCTTAAGGGGAAAGCAAGAGGAGAAGGAGGTAATAAGGATGTGAGTCAGACGCAGGGAATTGCTGGCAAATGCATTCGTTTTGGGAGGCGGAGGACTGTTTTCAAGCTGCTCTAACGTTACAGACCACTGATAACACCCGCCTGCTTTTTATTGATTTCTCCCTTTAGTTATTAAAAGGTTTGATTCCATTAAGTGGCGGAAAGGTGAGGAAAAAAGAATCTTTTTTTTTTTTCATGCTTATTTTTTTCTCCTCTGGGGAATAAGCAGCACTTGGGCTCCAAAGCTGTGTTTTTCTTTGGGTTTTGCCTTTTAATAGGGGTTGAAGAAAGCGGTTATAGACATTTGAGGGGAAATAAAGCCTGTGGTTTATTAACAGGGCTGGTTTTAATCAGCAGTGATTTGACTAGGGTAACATTAGAGCTGCAACAATGATAGCTGATACTATGATTTTCTATGCTTTTAACCCCAGACTGAAGTCTTGTGGGTTCATGGACAGAAATTCATTTGTTCCCCTGGCCAGGCTGTGGGGAGGAGTGTTCTGGGACAGCCTCAGGTAAGGAGAGGAGAGGGCGGGGGGCGCTGGGGCAGCTGCCTCAGGAGTACTTCTCTGCTGGAATTCCAGCTGCTGGGGAGCAAGCTTTGCAGATGGAGGGCTTCGAAAGACCAAAATGGAAGGTGGGCTTGGGACCGCATTTGGCCACTCTATGTCCGAATCCAGATGGATAAGTATTCATGAGCTTATCTTTCCAGACCTGAGGCGAAATCTCGGGTCATAACACTTTACACTCTATTAGGAAAGTTAAGGAAGAATAGGCCACTTCCCAGGTGGAAGACTGCTGTCAGGTGAAACCCAGTCTTGTCCTACGCAGAATGAAATCTGTGGGATCTTTCGCACCCAGCCCATTATTTACCATGGCCACCGCCAAATCACTGCTAACGTCCCAACAAATTTGGGATAAAGACCAAACTCCTACATTAGTCACCAATTACCATTTGCCATATCTGCAGCCAGCAGTAGCAACAGGATTTCTGGGAATGTTCTCTTTAAAAGTAAGACACTTTATTTTTCAGTGTGTTTTCTAAAAAGAAGAAACAGAAGGCCAACATATACCCATGTCAACTACAGGACCTGCCTGCTTTGAAGATGAATGAGGTCATTTACAAAAGCTTATGGAGAGGTCCATGAGTACGGGGCTGATGGGGGAGTGTGAGTGGATGGACTCATCCCCCAACAGTCCTCTTGACGTTTCTGTAACGTTCTGTGTTTGTGTGTTTACATGTATACAAGCTACTCTTCCCAGCAGTAGAAGAGTGCTTGCTCTCTTGCTCCTGTCTCTTGCTCTCTTGTTCTTGTTCTCCTGGCTGAGAAGCACTGACCAATCCCCAGTCTCTCCCTTGGTGCTCCGTGTGAAAGGGGCAGGTAACCAGGAGATGGTGCCTGAGATGAGAACAGAACCAATATGTGGTACAGGGAGGAACCTGAGAGGTCCCCTAGCTTGAAGTCAGAGTTAACTCACTCCACCCACCCCACGTCTCTTGCTTCCTCCTCCCCTTCCCTGACTTCCTCCCTAACCACATCCCCTCCTGTCACTCTGCAGTGGCATCTCTTGAAGGAAGTGCTCAGTTCACAGCAACAACTCCCTGTCGGCACCTGCCTCTGACTGCACGAGGTGACCAGCAGAAGCTAGGTCTTACCATCCCGGCTGAGGAGTGGATGCCCAGCTCCGGAGCAATAGATTGTCTCTGTCAGGAATATGAGATCCTGGGACTCACAGAGGCCAGGATTTGTGAGCGCTGAGCTCCATTAATGACAGTATTCTAGAGCAGTAGTTGCCAAGCCTTTTTTTTTCCATTAAGATTGGGTGAAAAAAAAAAATGGGTCACATGTTCCTAATATGTTTATTTTGATAGGTTATCTACATGTATTACTATTACTAGCTAATATCTCAAGGCATACTATATACTTAAGGTTTTCAAAATGGAAAGTAAAAATGACCCAGTAGTAATGAGCACACTTAGCACCCAGGTCTTAGTTGCTAATACTGTTCTCCAGTGAAAAGAACCACAACTCGTTGGATAAATGTGTGATCCTAGGATTGGGAAATGAAAGGAGCATCTTATAGTCCCCCAAATAAGGCACTGCCCAAACAAACAATAACAATTTCATCATATTAATAATAACGGGGAATGTCAAAGGGACACAGGAGCCAACTGAAAGAGCTACCAACGGCCAGAGTTGGAACAATTTGAGCAAGAAAATAAATAAAATAGCATAGTGTTATAACCCAAAGTACAACATAAATATCCATGAATTCACACAGATATAAATAAGTGATTGAATAAATACATGGGGGAGGAGAACAAGTTTTAGGTGCAGAAGGTTTCCAAAGAATTTATGGAGATACTCTGCCATTGAGGACGTGGAACACCACTCCCACTTATAAGGGCGGGCCACCCATTGCGACTTCCTTCAAAAGGATGCGGTATGGAAAGGGACGGGAGAAAGAATGGGTTTACTGGGTTTACAGTGGAGAAACCTGACAAGCAGCACCCCAGTCAGTGACCGAGGGCAACATCTACAGTGACTAGACACGTTGATAAGATACACCCTGGATAGAACGGCATTCTGGTCCCCCAAACCCAAACTAATCATGAGGAAAACATCAGACCAATCCCAATCAAAGAACATTAGACAAAATACCTGACCAGTATCTCCCAAAATTGTCAAGGTCATCAGAAACAAGGAAAGTTTGAGAAACCACCAAGAGGAACTGAGGAATAACAAGAAGACATGATTAAATATAATGTGGTGTACTGGGTGTGAGCCTGGAACACAAAAAGGACACTAGAAAAAAAAACTAAGAAAATTTGAATTAAGTATTTACTTTAGTTAACAATCTAAATAATTAGCTTTAGATAGTGTATCAGGATTGGTTCATTAACTGTAACAAATGGACCATACCAATGTAAGAAGTTAATAATAGGGGGAACTGAATATGGGATATATGGGAACTTCCTATACTATCTTCATAGTTTTTAACGTAAATCTAAAACTATCTTAAAAATGAAGTTTATTGTTTTTAAAAAAGTAAATACGGCATAAGAGTTGGGTTCAAACAGTGTGTCTTAGCCTTGGTACCAGTGACATTTTAGGCCGGATAATTGTCTGTTGTGGGAGGCCACCCTGTGCCTTGCAGGATGGCCAGCAGCATCCCTGGCCTGGACACACTAGAGGCCAGTAGAACCTTGCCAGTTGTGACAACCAAAAGAGTCTCCAAATATTGCCAAATGTCCCCTGGGGGACAAAAACTGCCCTCAATTGAAAACCACTTGATTTAAACAACTACTGGATTAGGTAGGAGGGCTGGTATGAGATTCAAAGTATGAGAACATTCTCACATGTAAAAAGTGGCCATCCTAATTCTGTCGAGTACATGTGTGTGTGCTTGTGCATGTGTGTGCACTTATTTCTTTATCTATTATCTCTCACCTTCCCCATTCATTTATTTCATTGTTGGTTGAATTAGAGAGAATGACCAGCTGAGAAATGATGATTCTTTATGTTGTATGGAGCTGGTGCAGACTATGAAATAACAGCTTGATAAAAGTAAGAAAGAACAAACAGCAGAAGACCTCGGGAATGTGAAAAGCAGAGAAAACAAAAAGTGGAACTAGGAGTCTCTGAAGGTCTAGTAGTGGGTGGTGATACCTCGCGCTGGTGAGAGGAGCTCTTGTATCGCCTCCCATTAAACTCAAACAAATATTTATAGAGCCCTTGGCTAAACCAGGCACATGCTATGCACTGGGGGTCTATATAACCCTCTTTCACGTGGCCCTTGCGTCTCCATTGCCAGCCTCATCCTTCGCTCAGCATCCTCATGATGCTGTCTGGCAGTCTAGGACACACAGGCCTAGGCTTCACAATTGGGTCTGACTCCTCCGAGAAAAGCCACATGCTCAGGCCGTTCCCTGCCAATAAAAACCTCTAAGGCTCCTTTTCTCTGCCCTCTGCTGTATACACACACACACACACACACACACACACACACACACACACACAAAATAAAATTGCTTGGCCAGGCACAGTGGCTCATGCCTGTAATCCCAGCACTTTGGAGGCTGAGGCAGGTGGATCACGAGGTCAGGAGATCGAGACCATCCTGGCTAACACTGTGAAACCCCATCTCTACTAAAAATACAAAAAAATTAGCCAGGCGTGGGTTCAGGCACCTGTAGTCCCAGCTACTCGGGAGGCTGAGGCAGGAGAATGGCGTGAACCTGGGAGGCGGAGCTTGCAGTGAGCCGAGATCGCGCCACAGCACTCCAGCCTGGGCGACAGAGTGAGACTGTCTCAAAAAAAAATTGCTTTATATTTATATTACTACATATATGTTCAAATCATACACATGTTTGTATCTATATTTAATTTGATAAACTACCTGGGTTCCCCCATCCTGCTAAATCCTATCTTTCCTTAAAAATCCCAAACAAATGTCATTTTTAGGAAGCATTCCTCGATTTTCCCAATCAGAAGTAGTTTCTTTTTCCTGCACTCTTTCATAACTTTCCCAGTGTTCTGACAAAGGTACTGATAGCCTGCATAGCTTTTTCCTAATAGACTGCACACTGTCTTTGTGACTGGAGTGCCATCATCATCATCATTTTAATCTTTGTATTCTCTGCCAACCCGCTGCTCAAAAATTTGTTATATAAATAGAAACCTATGTATAAATGTTCTTTAATAAATTAATGCATTACTCTTTATCCTGTTGACATTCTTGAAGTTCAATAAGAGCTTTTTGGAGTAGCACAATACTGAACTTAAAAGAACACAGTGGGCATTTAAGGTACGAGACCAGGGTAGTCATATCAATTAGGGGCAGACATTATTTCTGACTCCAAATCCCATCCTGCCAGTGGAGTCCTAATCTGCTTATGCCTGAAACCTGCTTTGACCTTGATCTTTAATACATGGAGATCAAGGTTGAAGAGTTGGTTTCTTATAGAAAATACTTTTGGAACTTTTCTGTGTAGTAAACCACCCCAAAATGTAGTGATTTCAAATGACAATGAAATATTATTTTTCAAGATGCTGTAGGTTGGTGGCACAGTTCCTCTGCTGGTTTTTCCTGGGGCTCACTTATGTGGCTGCACTTATCTTGGGAGCCAGCTGGGACAGAGGGCTCAAGATGGCCTCCCACACAAGATTGGCAGGTGGTGCTGTCTCTTGGCCTGGGTGCCTGGATTCTCCTCCACGTGGCCTCTCATCCTCCAGGAGGCTGCACAAGCTTCCTTACATAGCAGTCTCAAGGTTGCTTTCCAAGATGGCAAGAACAGAAGCCACAAGGCCTCTTTAGGCCAAGACTCAAGAATGTATATACAACATTAATGTCATTACATTCTATTTGTCAAAAGCCGGTCACAGGGCAGCCCAGAATGAAAAGATGGGGATGCTCTGCTCGTTGGGAGGAGCAGCAAAGACTTTATGGGCCTGTGTCATCTACTACATGCAGCAATGCAGCATCTCCTTGATGCAGATCCTGGGGTTACTCCTGGGAACTTGGCAGAAGTCCTGTACTTACTCTGCTCTCAAAGGGACAGAGGTAGGAATATAAATGTCTGACTGATATCCTTGAAGATGTCTCTTTTTGCCTGGAGATGGGAGAATTTGACCTGTCTCATCTATGAAGAAGAGTCTTATCTTGGCTGACCACAAATTTCAGGAAAACTAACCACTTACCTCTAAAAATGGCAAGATACTGCTCAAATTTTGGAATCATTTCTTGCAAGTGGTGATAACTTCATAAAGATTAATATTTTACACCTAAGAATGTGAAGTAAGTAAAATAGCATTATCATTGTACTAGTCCCCTCTCACACTGCTAATAAAGACGTACCCAAGACTGGGTAATTTATAAAGGAAAGTGGTTTAATGGATTCACAGTTCCAGATGCCTGGGGAGGCCTCACAGTCATGGCGGAAGGCAAAGGAGGAGCAAAGGCACATCTTACATGGTGGCAGGCAAGAGAGTGTGTGCAGGGGAACTGTCCTTTATAAAACCACCAGATCTCATGAGACTTATTCACTACCACGAGAACAGTATGGGGGAAACAGCCTCTATGATTCAACTATCTCCACCTGGTCACGCCCTTGACCTGTGGGGATTATTACAATTCAGGGTGAGATTTAGGTGGGGACACAGCCAAACCACATCAATCATAAAACTGCATTTCTAAAACATAGCCTGAGAGGAATTCAGAGGTGAGAAAGGGAAGCTTTTATCATTCATAGAAAGTTGAGCCGTTTCCCCCCAAATATAGTCTTTTCTCTGCCCCAACAGTTTGTAGTGAGTATGGTGCAGTGAATTCCCTGGTCATCCCCTTCCACTCAGACATGAGGGAGCGTTTTCCATAGCATCCCTTAGCACAGTCAGGGAAAGGGGTGTGGTGGTGAGTTCACCCAGTCCCTTGTTCGAGGCTCACAGCCGTGCTTCCAGGGAGGAATTAGCATCGCACAGCCAAGGAAATGGAGTTCTGAGAGGTTAGGAAATTGTGCAAGGTCTCACAGCTTGTAATTATTGGAACTGGAATTTACGCTCCATTTCAGGTCTTTCTGAAGCTAAACTCACCACTACCACTTCATTTCCCAGTAGGATGTGCACAAAGGCTCTGCCAGATTGATCATGACTTGGATGAAAGAATATAAGAAAACAAGGACTTAAGAGAAAAGAAGCACAGAGAGTTAAGTATTGGGTGGAATTCTTGAGATGGCCTGGAAGCACAGTGTTACTTAATCCCTACCCAAATAAGAAAGGTCCAACAAAGAAAAATTAACAAAGTAAAGGTGAGTGTGGCAGAGAGAGAGAGGACTGCAGGCTGAAAGTGTGTGCTCTGGCCTTCAACAAAGTTTCCTTAACCAAAAGATGTTTCGCATTGGCCAAGAAGGAGTTCAAAACACTCTCTGGTGTGCTGTCCAGGCCAGCCTTGGCTTTCCAGCCAAGTGTGTGATATGGCTAGGGGAGTTTAGGGCGACCCTGGGAAAAGCTATTGGCTGATGGAATAATTCTGTTCTCTCTGGCATTGTATAGGAAATCAATTGTCTTTTCAAGTAAGACCCTGTGCTTTGCAGGGTACATACCACATATACATATATATCTGTGAAAAATCTATCGAGATATTCATTTTGTCTTGTTTTCACTCTTTCAAAAGAGAAAAACTGAGATGAGGAGGAGTGAGGGGTGCCCTCCTACAGAACCCCAGGAGGGAGCAGAGCTTTGGGTAGGTGTCTAGGGGCTGTCTAGGGACTGATCTCCAGTGTTGAAGCCCAGCCTGGCGCTGAGCTCCATACCTTGAGAAGTGGGGTATTTATATGCAATTTGGGCCTGTCCTGGGTGTGTTAGTTACTGACTCATGATAAAGGAAGAGCTCACTCAACAGTGGGCTTAGTCAAAGAAGGTGTGATAGAATTCATGTCTCGAGGCCAGTGTGGTAGCTCACGCCTGTAATCCCAGCACTCTGGGAGGCCGAGGCGGGTGGATCACCCAAGGTCAGGAGTTCGAGACCAGCCTGGACAACATGGTGAAACCCTGTCTCCACTAACAATACCAAAATTAGCCGGGTGTGGTAGCAGGTGCCTGTAATCTCAGCTACTCGGGAGGCTGCGGCGGGAGAATTGCTTGAACCTGGGAGGCGGCGGTTGCGCCAGCCCGGGCAATAAGAGCGAAACTCTATCTCAATAAGGAAACTTTGTTGAAGGCCCGAGCATTCCATTCCATGGAGGAGAGAAAGGAGCCTACAAATACTGATGCCAGATGTTCTGCTAGTCAGATAAGGACTGGAAACTGGATTTATCTGACCTAGAAGAAAGAAAGTAGCACATCTCTCATACTCAAGTGTGGGGCTAATTCATACTTAGTGTATACATTTATGGAAATACACTTTCTTGCAGTATTTTCTGGTTATTGCATGTTCTTCAATCTTACTTCTCCTGCTAAGTTCTTGAGGAGGCAGAGATCATTTTTTATACTTGCATCTTCCTTAGTTCCAGGTTCACAATAGCTGCCATAACAGACATGTGTTGCTTTTGACGGTTGCATCATATCAGAAGCTTATTAAAGCTTATTAAAACAGTCTTAATTTCCTAACTATTTTAACAGGAGGAACCAATACAACGGCAGAGTTGAGGGAACCCCTGCTTGTGCCAGAAGCTGGTATGTGTATCTCAATACGTTTGTATCTCTGATACGTTTTTAGGGTGGCAAGTGTCTTGATGCTCATTCTGGGGAGAAGCCAGCTGACTCACTCAGCTGTCGTGTCTCCGCGAGTCTCGTGATCACAGGGAGAGATTTTGTCCAGTGTTTGCCTTTAGAAAACACACTGCCCTGTTAGCAATCTCTTCCTAGTCCCTTCTTCCATGGCAGCTACGTCTGATGATCCCATTCTGCTGAAACCAGTACCCATTCCCTTCTAGATTAAGATTCAGGGGAGAACTTCCTTTGCCATGTAAGGGCAATATGCGCTCAATTACATTTGCAGTTAGACCGACATGTTCAATGTCTCTCTATAGGGCTGATGGGACTGGCTGCGGCTGCTTCCGTTTATATAAAGGGGATGATGAATGTTCAGGTGGGTGCAGGCAGATCACAACTCCTCAGGTTTTCAGAGGCCACAGTTTCACAGCAGCACTGAGAAGTTGCAGCTGTCAAACTGCGCCACTCAGGGTGATAACCTGCGTTCTCCTTATTCTCCAGTGTGAGTGAGCCTGTATGTGCGTGTGAGCCCACAGTCCCTTCCCCGCCTGCTTAGAAAGTACTTAATAGGTGGCGATCTAGAATTCCGAAGACAAAGGTTTGTAACAAGTTCATAGAGGCTGAATGTTTCTTTAACAGAGCTGATGCTATCAGACAGGAAAGCCTGGGCTTTCTCATTTGTGAAATGGGAAAGTAGGATAGTTTAGTTATCAGGCTACGTTCTTGAAAAAAAAAAAAGGTTAAAGTTCTAAGTACATAATATACATTTATTATAGAAAATTTAGGAGAACCAAAAAATACAAAAGAAAAAATCACCTATAACTCTCTAACTTTAATGTTTGTATGTAACATTAAAATAAATACTGGATATATAACCTAGGCAGAGTATATAATGTGATATGATTTTTAATAAAGTATAAAACATTATGTTGAATTAAATATAATATGTGATACGTAACTACTATAAAATATTATATTGCATTAAATATTTCACCCACAAAATTGGAATATATATAGCATATTACAACTTAAATGGTATATATTTTCAGACTCTTAAAAGTGAATGAGTAAGTGTTTGATGAAAGAATAAATAAATGAACTCATACATTAATGGACAAGTGTATAGACACGTAAATTTTTCTTCTGGCAGGGGAGGACTTACAAGTTTTCTAAAAATTTTAAATGAAAGGAAATCTGAGAGATTTAGAGTAACTTCCTTATAATGGGATAATATTCCCTTCTTCCTGACCCTGTCCCTATAACACACACGCACACACACACACACACCCATCACCACATATTGTTCCCTAATCATATAAATCATTCACGTGGAAAGCTCTCATGTATTCCAGAGATTTCAACATCGTTTATGTTGGGCTGAATTTTAGGTGTTATCTTTCTTTCCTCCTTTTTTCCTTTTGGGGTCCAAATATTTCTCTTTAGAGATAAGCTATGATTCAACAAATAGAGCTTCAAATAAAAACCTGCCCAGTTCTTCTAAGGTCAACTGCCTCTGACTCAAGCAGATGCTAAATTGTTTTGAGACTTGAGCTGTACTCCTCAGCCTTCCAAACACTGCAGAAAGAGGAAAAATGGAAAAACAAACGTAAGTCAGAAAAGATGGGAGAAGAGTAAATCAAATCTCATTTCCCTCTGCTCCAGTTTTGTTTAGAGGTGAAGAAGAGGGTTCTGATGTCAGAGAGATTTGACTTGAATCCTGGCATTGCCACACTTAGCCATGTGACCTTGAACATTTATTTATTTTGGCCTCTGAAACTTCTAGTTTTCTCATTGATAAGATGGGGATAAATAGCATTACTTTATTTTATAAGATTAGTGTGAGGATTAAACAAGATAACATGTACAGTACTTAGAACAAGGACTTTTAAAGACTAGGTGCTAAATACTAAGCAACTATAATTTTAATATTATTATTTTTAGGTCTTTCTTAATGTTGATGTTGTTAGGCTAGCCTTGACCTTGAAACTAAAGAACTGTAGAGGGAGCCACAAAATTCACTGTAAATTTCGTTCTCAAAACTATTTAAATGTTTTTCTTGCATCTTTAAAATGAATACTAACATGGATCATATCTCCGAGGGGCTGGTGGGAAGCAGTCAATTTCCTGCTCATAAAAGGAACCTAATACGGTTGAAAAAAAATGAAAACCCACTCAGACCTTCCTAGGATAACTATAGCATGCCACAATCCATAGTGCTATATTGTCTCTTGATTTCAGTACCCTATCCAGATTATAAGTTAAGGCCTCTGACCTCGGTTGGAGAATTACCGCATGCAGTTAATATTGCTTCTTGAGAGTGGCGGTAAATGAAAATCCAGTTCTGTTAAAGATTCAGTTGCAAAGAAGAATGTCAAAGCCGATGAGGTATGATGCTGTCATGGGATTGGGGTTTAGCACCATGAAACTGATCATCCATGAGTCATTTTTTGGCTCCAATATGGGGGCACCTCCAAGGAACAATAATGGGATTTGCAAGTATCCTGGCAGCCATCTGATTGCTGTGTGTTCTGCCCAAACTGTGAGATGAGGACGAATGAACCCAAGAGGGAATTGCATTTCATGGATTAATTCTTTCTGGCATTTTCAAGGTATCAGGGCTTGAGAGAACATTGTGTTGATCAGCATTTGGTGTTAAACAGGGTGGGGACGAGAAGACAGGAAGACGTATGATATTTCCCTTCCAGCTGGCCCAGAGGGCTCACCAGCAGTTGGTGAGAGAGGCTGGGGAACAAGAGTAGTGGGGAAAAAGAGAAATCTCTGAAGAGTTGACAGGGATATGAAACAGACAGTAGAGCCAACAACGAAAGAGACTGAGGTCAGCACCCTGAGCATGTCCATTGCCAGGGCTCCTGTGAAATGTGGTCTGCAGCATCTCACTAAGCCATCGGCAGCAAATGAGGCTCCAGTTTCCCTGTGGACTGCATTGAATCTGAACTGAATGTGGCAGTACATTCTCTTTGCTCAGTTGTCCTCCTTCTTGTATGTGTACACTGTCCCATTGGTCATCTTGGTCTTCTGTCTTCAGCCTTGGTCACAGAGGCTCCAATGTACTTTTGTCAGTGTGACTCTTCCCACAGTGGGCACAACAAAGTCCCCTGGGTTCTGTCCTTTCCTAACACTGTCATAGGTATTATGAATGGGATGAGTTCATTGCTTGAATAGGAGAGCTGTTTCTTCACGGGCATACATGTATCTATTAGCACTCTAGTGGCATGTTCATTGACAGGAAATGACATATGCATTGAAGAAGGATGGCCGATCAGTCAGATAGACATCCTCTAAGTCTGGTGTGAGAGCCCCTGATTTCTACCAGGGCTTTCCATCTCTGGATCTGTTTCTGGAGGCAGTTGGTTAAGCTTTTTCTCAATTGTACCTTTAAGCTCAAATTTTCATTGCTGGTTGTTTGGTATTGTTTGTGCTTGTTTTTGTATATGTGAATGGAAAGATAGATAAATATAAATATAAACATAAATATATGTACTAGTGAGGGCTCTCCAGAAGGATAGACCAAATAGGATATAATTATATATAAAAGGGAGTTTATTAGGGAGAATTGGCTCACATAATTACAAATTGAAGCCCCATAATAGGCTGCCTGCAAGCTGGGGAAAGAGAAAAGCCAGTAGTGGCTCAGTCCAAGCCTGAAAGCCTCAAAACTAGGGAAGCCGACAGTGCAGCCTTCAGTCTGTGGCTGAAGGCCCAAAGGTCCCTGGGCAGCTGTCAATACAAGTTCCAGAGTCCTAAGGCCAAATAACCTGGAGTCTGATGTCCAACAGAAGGAGGAGTGGAAGCAAGCGTCTGGCATGGGAAGAAGAAAGAGAACCAGAAGACTCAGCAGGCACACTTATCCATCTTCTTCCACCCGCCCTGTTCTAGCTGCACTGGCAGCTGACTGGATGGTGCCCATCCACATTACGCACCCTCTCCCTCTCCCAGTCCACTGACTCGAATGTCAATCTCCTTTGGCAACACCCTCACAAACACCCAGAAACAATACTTCACCAGCCCTCTAGGTGTCCCTCAACCCAGTCAAGTTGACACCTCAAATTAACCATCCCAAAGTATATGTAGTTTCTTTAGCTGTAAACAAAATTTCTACTTCTTGGTTGTTTTGAGGCTTAAAGAGATACGGATGTAAAATCTTCCAAGCACAATGTTTGGTGCATAAGAGTCACTCAGTAAATACATGATGACTGAGTTAATATTTCTATGCACAAAGGGACATGTGCTCAAGCCACCCGTGACTTACAAACCCTCAGCTGAGCTCAGTCCTTGCACATGAATATGATGACTGTAGAGGTCCAGCCTCTTCCTTTGGCCTTACCTGTTGCTGCTGCCTACAGTCCTGGCCACCTGGTTTCATGGAACTACTGGAATGTCAAGAACTACTGGAGGGTGGGGCGGCTCACTCCCTTTTACTCAACATGGGAGGGTGAGATCCCCTCTTCCTGCTGGGGCAACATTGGGAATGGATAATTTCCTGGCAATCTGACTTGCTCCTTGAAGTAAATTTTCCCAGGGAACAATGTTTTACACGGTAGTTGATATCTTAGAGCAGCCTGCAAAAGAATCTTGTATGAGTCAGGGAGGAAACACGTGACACACTCAAATTGGGTAATTTAAGAGAGTTTAATAAAGGGATTGTTTATAGAGATGTTGGCAGTATGTAGAGAAATCACAAGGGATGATGCAGTCACATGGAGAATGGCAATGGGAAACCTCAGGTGCCACGCTGGGCCTCAAGAGGCAATGAGAGGAGTAGTTATCAAAACTTGGAGCAGGGAGCTGTGTGGGTACGGCCACCAGCCAGACCATCTTCAGTGGAGAGACACAGCCAGCTTGTGCTAAGTGAGCAGGGAGCCAGGGAGTCAACATCCAAACCTCCATCTTCCCCGACCATTGGGTGAACCCAACCAGAAGCCAGAGAACAAAGTGGCCAGTGAGTGCAGACCATTCAGATCAGCCTTTTGGGTGGAGCAGGATGAAAGAGGGCAGACTGGGGATCTGCAATCATGAAATGGTTTTCTAAAAGGTCTTAGAACCTGTAAACCAAAAATAAAATTCTAAGCCCCTCAACTGACTTAATGGACCCTCCTCTCAGCCAAGGGGACCCATTGAAACCTGAAAAACCAGTTCAGACCCTGATGGGAAGGGGGTGTCAGACATATCTCATTATGGTCTCTTCCCTTTGGAGTTCAGGCATAACTGACCAGCATTAACATTAAAGCAAAGATCCTAAGACCGGCAGAACAGACTCTTTGGAGCAGCAAGGTACCAAATTCCAACCTGACTCTAGGATAGCGTCACATCTGTCGCTGCCTAGATGGCAGGGCCTTGAAATAAATCAAAGTGTTTTAGCTATATATTTCTTTGATGTGTTTTTGTCAAAGAAATATGCAAAGCTGTCTCTTGTGGGCGAAATTTACATTCTATAGAGGATCCCCTTTCCTTTCCAGGTCTTTTTCTGATCCTGAAGAGATTGGCTGAGAGCCCAACACCTTTTAAAGGTCTAAATAGGAAACATTTGCCATCTATTGCCTCTAAGGGCAGCCACCTATAAGACTTCATCTACAAAATAAGAACCTTGGTCTCCACAATCCCTTATCTTAACCCAGACACTCCTTTCTATTGATTCCAAGTCTTTAGATATAACTTAATTATTTCAACCAATTGCCAACCAGAAAAATATTTGAATCCACCTATAAAACCCCCTGTAAGCCCACCTCCACCGACAATTTAAATTATCCCACCTTTCCAGAGGGAACCAATGTATATCTCACATTTATTGACTGATGCCTTAGGTTTCACTAAAATGTATAAAACCAAGCTGTAGCCCCACCACCTTGGGCACATGTTCGTAGGCCCTCCGGAGGCTGTGCCATGGGTCATGATTCATAACCTTGGCAAAATAAACTTCTAAATTAATTGAGACATCCTTTGGTTTACAAACCCAACCACCCTGTGTGATATTGTTCCTGAAGGAAAATGCATTCCAAGTTCCACTGCCCATTTGTAATGCACGTAGTCTCTCTCCTGCTCATGTGCATATATGTTCTGTGTGCACACTTACACATATATTTGAGGATACTGATGCATATAGGTTAGTGTAATTAGAATAAGCATTTAATTTTGAGAGTGAAGGGGGTACTATTATTAATTATTCTGGTTAACAGGTAAACTGGCACTTTTCTGGGCAAACTGGGGCATACGACACCCTAACTGAAAAGCAACAAGATGGATTTCATAAGTGACAAATGAATCTTAATCTTGTTACTTTATAATCATCTGTATTTAAGATACATGTCATGTATGCATGACCAGCAGAGAATAGGTGTACCTGCAAGGTGCAATTGGAGAATATGCCAGTTAAAAGAAGAAAGGTCTCGTATGTCAAATAATCACCATGCTTGCCCTGCCCCACACCTCAAATGTCCCTGTTAGCACGTTTTTCCTTTGCATCGATGTATTTTCTCCCATATAAATATAGATCTCCCTAAGAAAGATTTTGTTTTAGGCTGCTTTTGCTATTGATACTGTACTGATCACAGATTTTTCAAGTTCTGACCATCCTGAAGATGGCTTCCTGTAGGAAGAGGACACATAGGAAGACCCTCTGATGAAGAGAAATGGCTGAAAGGCCTTGGTTCCTGGCTAGGAAACAGTCTTCAAGTCAGAGTGTCTAGACTCTAAGCTACCTCGTTTGCCATCTGGCCCCTGGTGCAGACCCAGCCCCACATCTATCTCTATCTGACTTACTGTCACAAACCTTCTTTTAGAGCCAAGCAAAGCTGCATTTATTGGTTGTCAGCCATACCCCATGGGTCATACTCAAGATGGTTTCAAACAGAATTCAGATATGAAATTAAAGTACATGGAATCCCACACTAAAAGAGCTATTCCTGTAACAGACTTTGCTAATTGCCTGGTGAGCCTCAACTTATTGAGGTAAATACCTCCTTATCAGAGGAAGTGACTCTATGCCCAGCTCAGGAGTAAATCTAGGTTGGTCTAAAGCATGATGATAATTTCATTCTCTTGTATTGGCTTACAAAAGGCTATGAGACAAGTTCTAGCCAATGACATATGAGAGTAAGTACCCTGTCTTCTGAAAGGGGTTTTTAATTTCATAAGCCTGCTTCTTCAGTCAAGTGGAGACGACGATTTTGCTCGACCAAAATTATCTCCTGCCTCAGCCTCTGGGAAAATTTTCATGACACAATTTTGTACTTTTTATAATGAGTGATGGTGTGCTGCTGGCCCCTCTTCCCAGACCTTTTAGTTTTCCTTTATCCCTCTTCAGCCATTAAACTTTTCCTCATCACAAGCCTCACAGATTTATGTTACAAACACAAGCAAGTCTTTGCTATCCTAAGACAAAACCTGTGACCCTGCTGCATCACCAAGCCGCTCTGCTTGATCCTTCCCGGTGCCACCCTCCTCCTTGCTGAAGCTGGCTGTGTTCTGCATGTTTTCTCGATTCCCACAGCTCCTTGGATGTGTACATCTGTGTTTATGCTCCACGGAAACTTCTCTCATAAAAATTGACTAACCACCTCTTACGGATGTCAATCACTTTTATTCAAGCCTATCATTACTATCCTCGAAGTTACTGCATTGTCCCTTCTGATTTCCCTCATCTTGCCTACATCTTTGTGAACAATCTCTTTGTTAAATTCTCCGAGGCTACCCAATTTTTTTTTTTTTTTTTGAGACGGAGTCTTGCTCTGCTGCCCAGGCTGGAGTGCAGTGGCATGATCTCGGCTCACTGCAACCTCCACCTCCTGGGTTCAAGCAAGTCTTCTACATTAGCCCCCCGAATAGCTGGGACTACAGGCGTGTGCCACCATGCCCGGATAATTTTTGTATTTTTAGTAGAGACGGGGTTTCACCATATTGGCCAGGTTGGTCTCAAACTCCTGACCTTGTGATCCGCCCACCTCGGCCTCCCAAAGTGCTGGGATTACAGGCGTGAGCCACCACGCCTGGCTTAGGCTGCCCAATTTGAGTGTGCTGTGCGTTTCCTCCCTGATTCATACAATAGGCTTTGGGTACTGGTCCAAAAAACTGACGCTGTCCCGTGGGAAAACTCACTCTTCTTACACTTTCTTTCCTCCCTTCACTTCCACATCATCATTCTCATTCAGGTGTTTTCCTCTGTCTCCTCCCTCCAGTCGCTCACTGGCTCAGGTTCTTCCACGTACACCTCAACCTTGGTATTTCCCAGGTCTCTGCCCTCTGCCGTTTCTCTCCAGCCTGTCTTTGGGGTTCTCATCTACCTGCGGTTTCCACCTTAGGCTCCATGGTCAGATCTGTCAGATGCTCTCTTCTTCACTTCTGCCGGGAGTGCAGAGAAACCTCAAACATAAGGGGTCTTCGGTTAGACATGATCTCTGTGTTCTGTCCTGTTCTCCATCTCAGACAGTGACCCTGCCATTCACCCAGTCACCCATGCTGAAGCCATTGGAGTCACCCAAGAGCCTCTTTCCACAGCTCCCCTGTGGGGTCCTCCCAGTTCCTGTCCCTTCTGCTCCTGGAGTCTCTGCTCCTATCCATCCCTCTCAGTGTCTCTCCTCTTACTCCCTCAGTGGGAGCCCTTCTCTTTCATACAGCCTGCTTTTCAGACTCCTAAGTGGCTCCCGCTCTTGTCCATTCTCCAAATGGCCACCACTGTAGCTTTCAAAAATAAATTGGATGGTGTCTCCTCCTTTAAAATGTCAGATGCCTTCTTATTGCTGATGGAAGTCTCACCACTCAGCATCGCACGCCAGGCTCTCCGCAGTTGACTTGGGCTACTTTTTCGGATTTGTTACCATTACCCTCTTTTATTCATCAAAAATGCTAGCCATAAAGAAGTCCTAGTTGTCCCTTGAGCATACGGTGCATTATTTCATGGGGGAATTTTTAAATGGGCAAATCATTTTGGGAATGTTCTTCCCAAGCGTCTCTTCCTGCTTAATTTTCAAGGGCAGATTTAAAGTGCTCTGGACTCCATAGGTGATGGGATAAAATATACATGTTAGGAACTAGGGATTATTAGTTAAAATTCTGCTGAACTTAATTCCCATTTGGGTAATGGCTTTGCTGCCATGTCCTTGATGGCTGGTCCAGTCCTGGTCCGGAGGAAGGACTCAGTAACTTCTAGCTGAATAAATGCAGTGTTATTTCCCTAGGCATCACTGATCTCCCTATCTGCCTGCATCTGAGCCTCCTGCACCATCATAGATCCCCTCAGTGGGCACTACTCTTATTTGTGATGTTTCCCTCACTGAGCTATGACCTCTGAAGATCAGGGACCCCAGTCATTCATCCTACAAACTGATATTAGCTCTACTCAGTGCTAGGCGTTGTCCTAGGGGATTAGGTTTTAGCAAGGCCCAAAACTGACCAAGGTCTCTGCCCTTAGAGAGCTTACATTTTTAGCACTGGCAGACTCAGGAGCAGATTCAGTGAATAAACTGTGTGACATTAGAAGCCAGTGCTAGTAAAAACAAAGTAGAGCAGAGTTAGGAGTCATGGCTCCTGCCTGTGATCCCAGCTACATGGGAGACAGAGGCAGGAGGATACCTTGGTCCCAGGAGTTGGAGGTTGCGGTAAGCTGTGATCACACCACTGCACTCTAACCTGGGGGACAGAATGAGACTCTGTCTTCTTAAAATAACAAAGTAGAGCAGCAGAGGAAACGGGGGCCGGTGCAAAGGTTGGACCGTCAGGATACGCTTCAGAGGGAAGACACAGAGTAAAATTTGAAGGCAGTTGGGGATCATTTATTAAAATTCTGCTGAAATGTAGTCTCTATTTGGATAATATCAACCAAGGATTTGCCAAGGAGCTCTCTGAGTGGAGAACATTCCAGATAGAGGGGGCAGTTGAAGAAAGACCCCAAGGCAGACCAGTGCCTGGAACTTCCGGGAACACAGAGGAAGCTGAGCCTCTGGTGTAGAACAAGTGAGTAAGGGACGGGAGCTGATGAGGGGAGTCAGAGAGGGGAAGAGCATGGGGCCTCAGGCAGGGTCCCATCTGTAAAATGCAGATGACCTCAGGGATGCTGTTTGAAGGTTAGATGAGATGATATACGAAAAGCACTTGGCACGGTCTGACACCACAGCCTGTCCAATGGAAACATCATGTGAGCCACACAAGCAATCTTAAATTCGTAATAGCCACAATTTAAAAATGCCAAGAAATGGTGAAATTAACTTAAATAATATTTCACTTAACTTTCTGTATATGTTTGCTATATATAAACACAACAGCATATATATATTTAAGAACAAAATATTATCATTCTAATGTGTAATCAATGTAAACAATTATTAATAAGATATTTTACATTCTTTTTAAAAACTAAAAACTTCAGAATCTGGTATGTGCTTTATTCTTACATCGCAATTCAACCAGTCACATTTTAAGCACTGCACAGCCAAGTGTGGCTAACAACTGCCCTACTGGACAGTGCAGGTGTGGGACATCAAAAATGCTTAAGAAACATTAAATATCATGAAAAACGACAGGAATTGGGAAATACGCTTGGTCCTGGTATTGAAGGAGGGAGAAATGGAGACTTCGGAGGCTTGTATCAAATAAAGGTCTGATGGCTTCGCCTGCTGGTTTTCCTCCTTGTCCCTTGGTATGGGATCCCAGAATTGCTCAACTTGAAGTGACCTGGAGATGCAGCCTAACAGGAAAGATCGGGTGCCAGCCTGTGGGTGACTTGGGGAGGCAAGAATGTGAGTCCTCTGTCTCCCAGGGTTCCTTTGCCACTTCTGTGAGTCCTCTGTCTCCCAGGGTTCCTCTGCCACCTCTGTTCCAGCTCCTATTGCAACTCATATCTCACTACACTGTGAATCACTTCATCCAAGTCTCTGCTTGGCCTAAGGTCACACCCAGAATTTCCACCCTGGGAGTTTCTCCACTGAAGGTGTCTGATTTCAAGATCTGGGTTGTGTTTTCAAACAACACTTCAGCACCTTTGAAAGTGAGGTCATGGCAAGAGTGATGGTATTAACTCCAGCACTGGTACCAGGGGATGGATGGCGAGAGCTCAGACTCCCCGCAGGCTGGCTGCTCAGAGAGGGACACCAGGGAAGGCTCCACCTATTAGCTGTGTTTTTCCAGCTAAAGATTTAATTAAGCCACTGCTGTGTCAATATTCTTAGCATGCCACCCACCTCTTCCCTTGGATGAAAACATTGTTGGGTTGCCAAGCACGGATTCAGAGGGGAATTGAATCTCGCTAGAGGGAAAACAGTATAGAGATGCAACCTATAGTCCCTCCATGGAAGGGCCATTTAGTGTGGGCTTCTGGTTGCTTTGTGGTTTCTGCAGGCTGTGCACACAGCTGCACTCCAGACCTGGAACAGGGCCTCAAACCTTTCAAAGGGCTCCCATGAAATTACTTGACTTCCTTTTTCTCTTCTGCCAGCTTCTGTCTTTCTCTCAGGAAAGAGTGTCCAGTGGACAAGCTGGGTTTCCCACCCTGGTTCCCTAAAACCGTAATTGTTAGTCTTTCTGTTCGAACGGCTCTTTATTATAACAGTGCTGCTTTTGCTGTTGTGTTTTGAGCACCTGTCTTATGACTTGAACCTTGTATCTGTCATTTCTTATCTTCTTCAAGCCTGCAAGGGAGGTGGCATTACTATCTTTATTTTAAATGGTTGAGCAAATAGAAGGATTGAGAGGTTAGGTAACTCGCTCAAGGTCACTAAGTCTCAGACTTGGGATTTGACGTGAGTATGCTACTTTCTAAAAAAAAAAATAGTAATAACAATAAAAAACAATAAGTGGCAATACACAATGAGCACCCAGTGAAACGAAGCATCATTATTACACAAATTGGATAAATGTATAATTTATGTTGGCACCTCACTCTTCCTGTTACTGGGCCAGAAGTGCTGTTATTGCACAGACTTGCTTTGCATTTTAATAGATAATAATAGATTCCCAAAGAAGCAGTGTCTTCTTCTGGTGCTACTGATTCTTAAGTGACGGACGGCCAAGTTTTGAGGGAATGAGGCAGGGTAGGAGCTTACATTTGCAAAGAAAGGGTGAAAAGAAAGAGTGGCATGGGATTCCAGATAGGAAGAGTTCAAAGATTGATTTCCTCCCTGTAATTTTGTGTGTGGCCCATTGTGGCAGAGATGATTCCTGCTTCCTGGATATTCCCTATGCCCCTCTCCATTTTCCAGCCTCCCTTGCAATTAGATGGGGTCATGTGACTTGTCCTAGTCAATTGAAGTGGGAGCACTGTGTATATCTTCCTGGCTAAGAGGGCATTCGTTTCCTCCCTCCCTTCCTTTTCCTACCTTAGCAATCTCAAAAAGCATGTGCTCCAAAAGCCTACAGGATGGAGGCAGCGGTCTGAATCCCTTTACACTTTGATGCAATCAATAAATAAGGCTTTATTGTATCATGCTTCTGAGATTCAAGGGCTCATCTGTTCCTGCAGCAGAGCCTGGCCCATTCTGAATGGTGCACCCATGACCCTTGATTGTCAAGCCCCTTCACCGTCAGCATTTTGTTCGTATGAGCCAGCTTCTATTTCTCAGAAGGCAGCAAAATGGTGCTTTGGCCAAGGTTTGCTACTCATAACCTATTCTTAACCCTGAAATGTGACCATCCTGAGATTCTTTTCCCAGAGGTAGTGAGGTGTTGGCACCATTTCCTCTGCCTCTTTTGGCACAAGGCAGAGACAACCATCCCTCTAGGAGGACACAGACACTTGCAGATGAAAACTTCTTAGTCAGTCTCCAAGTTCTCTTGGTTTCTATGTCTTTGTCCTCTCCTGGTTTCCTTTCTACTTCATGGGGGAATCCTCGAGTTTCTGCTGACTTCTCCCTCTCTTCTCCATATCTGAACTTTAGGGTACCCCCCAGAGTTATATCCTGGAACTCCTTCTCTTGGCACCCCAGGTGGTTCCCCCGGTCCACGGCTTTAAACACCATCCCTATGCAGACGATTCCCATCTTCGCATCTCTATTTCTGATCAGGAGCCCAGAGGACCCATGTATTCAGTTGCTTCCCTGATAGCTCTACTCCCATAGACATTAAAAGCTTAGCACGCCCATAAGGAGCCACTGATTTACCCACACCTCCTCCTTCTGTCTTTCTCAGAAGACTCCTATGCCATATCTCTGTTAATGACGCCACTCACAACTCAGTTGAGCAGATCTGAATCTAGGCCTCATCTGTGATTCCCCTCCTTACCTTACCTTCCATATCTAATCCATCACAAAGTCCTCTCAACTCTAGCTCCAAAACATATATCCTGAATTTTCCATGTCTTCCCACCTTTGCAGCTACCAACTCATCCAGACATTACGAAATCTCACAGGGACTAGGCCTCCCGTGTGGTGTGCCTGCTTTCAGCCACTATTTCCTTGCCTTGTTCTTTACATAGCAGCATGAGGTGTTATTCAATAACATAAATCAGGTTACTGGATATCTAGTGGCTTTTCATGACACTTTAAATAATAATCTGCCATAAAGTATAGTTATATACCTTGACCTAGTGTTGGTTGCCTCTCTTTCCTCATCTCTTGCCCGTTTCCCTTTGGTCGCTGGACTCAAGTCCACTGGCTTTCTTTTGGCTTCTCTAACACTATAAGCTTTCTCCTGCCTCAGGGCCTTTGCACTTGTTATTCCCTGTGCCCTCAGGACTTTACATGGCTGGATCCTTCTTGATGTTTAGGTCTTGAGTCAAATGTCACCTTCTCAAAGAGATCTCAAAGAGGCCACACTCAAAGTAAATCAGGCTGTGGATCCCCACTCTCTCTGATGGCCCTGCTTCCATGGCCATGGCCTCACCATGCTCATCATCTTCTGAAGTAGCAGTATTATTTATCTGTGCAATTATCATTATGTGGAGTAAGAATCTGTGTCATGAAAGCAAGAACTTTGTCTTTTCACTGTTGTATGTTGTATCCCTACCTAGCATGTAGTTGATCAAAACAATACTTGTTGGAAGATGAATGAATGAAAGGAAGTACCTACTTGAGGTCAATTCCCTATAGTAGTCTAGACGTTTAACAGCTAGAAGACAGGGCTTCACCTAAGAAGTTCTGCCTTTACTTAGACCTGAACAAAAACAACCTCTATCCTGGACCTGTTGCTTTATAGGGCCTTACTCTGACCTTTCTCTGGGCTTGCTGCTCCCCATAGGATCAAGGAGCAAAAGGGATGTGTCCTCCCAGAGTGCAGTCTAGAAGGTGATATGATCCTTCCAGAAATCCTTTCTAGAGTGCCTCCTTTCTAGACTCCAGAATTCCCTGTGCAAGGACCTCAAGCCCACTTCCACGGCCTACATAGGATCTTTCCCCACGTCTATCTTCTCAAGGGCAGTCCAATGTTCACAACCCTAGGTGCCAGTTTCAACATGGAACTCCAAGAAATCTGCAAATTCCATGTTGGAAGTTGGCCTTCTAGGTCATGATGAAGGCAGGAGGATAGAAGATTATGTATCAGGCAGTTTGTGAGTTTGGTTTCTACATTCTAAGTATTTATGTGTGACCTCCATTGGGACTGTTTTCTAAGCCTACAAATGCTGTGGGCAGGCCTGCTTCAGCGTGCGGGGTGTAGATTCCTCTTGCATTTATGTGAGATCAGGTGGA
Source organism: Papio anubis (assembly GCF_008728515.1). Taxonomy (NCBI): domain Eukaryota; kingdom Metazoa; phylum Chordata; class Mammalia; order Primates; family Cercopithecidae; genus Papio; species Papio anubis. Next base: position 10,982,819 of record NC_044988.1, on the reverse strand, counting down.
GGTTGGTGAACTCTCCTCAGTCATCAAAGCAGAGGGGCCTCCCTAAGAAAGAGCCCCCAACTTCATAGGATGCAATAAACCAGGTTCCTTTCCCACTTTTGTATTTGCAACATCCCCTGCTTCCTCTCCCTATGATAATTAAGAGAAGTTATGGTAAAGAATTTGTGAATGAGCTACATTTCCCATAACAGGGGATTAAATAAACAAATTAAGATAATCTGTCCAAGGCAATGCTCTGTATATATTAAAACATTTTAGAAAAATCATTGGCAGCACTGCAGCAATAACAATGATGACAGTGCCCACTTCTTGGGTGCTTGCCCCTGGCCAGGCAGTGTGCACAACCCTTCACATGCACAATCTTATTTAGGTTTCACAACCAAATGGTGCTTTATTAGTTTGAGTTGTCAGTGAGGGAACCAAGCTTTAGAGAATTTCATTATCCAAGGGTATGGGGACTAGAGAGTTATTCTCTGAGTGTTTGGAACTGGACCATAGCTCTTCCTTGGAAGTGGAGTCTTCTAGAATTGCTGGAGCCCTTCCCCTAGGAGAAGCAAATTCTGAACCCTTTGACTCTCATTTTGCTTTTCCCTTCCGTTGGCCTCTGAATATTCAACCTCTTTAAGCCTCAGTTTTTTCACCAGTGAAATGGGAATAGCAATTGTAGTGATGCCTATAATTATGAAGATTAGGTGGAATAAGCATGTGAGCTGGGAAGTGCTCATAAACCATACCCAGTAACGGTTGGTCCTGGCTCTTTCTGTAAGTCCCAATTTTTCTTCTTTGATGCTGGTTGTCAGCTATTGAGCTCCTCCCAGGCATGCAGGGACCAGGAGTTGGGAAAAGTGGTTGTCCTCATCATTCCATCCCTGGGGGTGGGGACATGGCTGAGACCATCTGGAGCTTCCATGCCACCTGAGTGACCTCTTCCTCCTTTCAGCTCTCTGGCTTGGTGAGCTAAATGATTTGATTTCCTTTCCTGTTTTGAGTTGCCCATGAAGGCCCCTTCAGTATGACCAGGCTCCAGGAACAGGGTGAGTGAGGGGAGAGAAGAGAATGAAAAGTGAAGAAAAATGAAACAAAACATATATAAATTAGTATTCATAGAGAAAGGTCTGGAAAAATCTTACCCAAGAGATTAATAGTAATAATATTGGGGTTCTGGAAATATGGCTACTTTTGTTTTTTTTTCTTTAAACTTATATGCATTTTCTACTTTATTTACAGTAGACACCAATTTTGGTCATTAAAAAAAGGTATGCTTTTTTTTTTTTTTTTAAGGTAAATAACCTGTGTGCTTGCTGTCACCAGAATGAGGGAAGGTAGAGACAGGGAGGTGGTCTCCTCTTGGGTAGTTTGTCTTGGGCACAAAAGACCCTACAGTGTAGAATGGAGAAGATGGAAGAGGAAATTGAGCATGAAGGCCGGGTGCGGTGGCTCACGCTTGTAATCCCAGCACTTTAGGGGGCCAAGGTGGGCAGATCATGAGGTCAGGAGGTCGAGACCATCCTGGCTAACACTGTGAAACCCCGTCTCTACTAAAAATACAAAAAGTTAGCTGGGCGTGGTGGCGGGCACCTGTAGTCCCAGCTACTTGTGAGACTGAGGCAGGAGAATGGCGTGAACCTCGGAGGCGGAGCTTGCAGTGAGCCAAGATGGCGCCACTGCACTCCAGCCTGGGTGACAGAGTGAGACTCCATCTCAAAAAAAAGAAAGAAAGAAAGAAAAAGAAAAAGAAAGAAAAGAAACTGAACATGAAGAGGTGCTTGTTGGGAAGTGGGAGAAGGAGTGGAAAGCAGCTGAGCCCTTATGGATCAGGTACCGTGGGTCTTCCAGCAGGTAGGCTGGTAGGGTCCCAACACATACCAATAAATACAGCAGAATATCAACTAAAGAACTGCCTTCAGTGAAAGAACCAAAGTAAATGTGTTTTCTCCTGTAAAACAGTTTTCCCTCATGGTAAGTGAATCACTGCCAGGGACAGCATGGCACAGCTCACTATTGATTTCCCAGTGTAACAATATTATGAAGTGGAGCCTTTAAGAAGTGATTGGGTCATGAGGGCCCTCATGGATGGATTAATCTAGTCACGGATTAATAAATTAGTGGGTTATGGAGGGAATTAGTTAGTTATCATGAGAGTGGATCTGTTACAAAAGCCAATTTGGCTGTCTCTTGTGAGCTCCCTCACCATGTGATGCCTTGCACCACCTCAGGACTCTGCAGGGAGTCCCCACCAGCAAGAAGGTCCTCTCCAGATGCAGCTACTAAGTCTTGGACTTCCCAGCTTCCACAACTGTAAGACATATTTTTTTTTCTTTATAAATGCCCAGTCTTAAGTATTGAGTTATAGTGACAGAAAATGAACAAAGACCCCTACCCTCCACCCATTCTCCACACAGCATTCAGCATAATCTAATGTTGTAAGCCAGGTCCTATCATGATTGCTAGTTACAACCCTTCTAATTGCACATGGAGTAAAATCCACAATCCACAGTGGTGTGGAAAACTCTGACAATCCAGGCCCTGCTCATCTCTAACTGCACTTTACCTCATTCTCACCTTTGATCACTCAAGTTCAGCCATGCTGGCCTTCTTTTAGTTTCTCAAATGTGCACAATGATTCCCTGCCTCTGAGTCTCTGACTGTGCTGCTCTTCTGCTTGGAAACGCTCTGCCCTCTTCCCCTCCTCATACTCCAGACCTCAGCTGAAGTATGACATCCTCAGAGGGGCCTTTTCTGATAACATGCCGGGCTCTAAGTCAGTCCTTTGTTAGTTTCCTTTGTAGTACTTATTGCAATTTGTAATTCTTTTATTAATACGTCCTTTTATTCAAATTCATTTATTGTGACTACTCCAAGAGCAAAGCCAAGTTTGCCTTGCTTACTGTAGTATCTATAGCACCTGTCACAGTGCCTGACATATAAGAAGTGCTCATAATATATTTGTTAAAGAAAAATATAAAATCATAGCGCCTAACATTGGTTTATTATTTTAGAATGAGTTTGCATGCCTTCGCAATGAGTAAGTTTTTCTTCTCTGATTAGATCTTTATAAACAATTTCTTCTTCTTTTTGCCTAGAATTTTGCTTCCTTTTAGTATAAATACAGGAATTTGAGAGCTTGTTTGGCAGTAACTATACTGTTGGCTTATGTACTTTACTTTAGAAAGCATGCAGATGCTAAGTAAACTGCACAGGCCCAGAGATGTATATCCATGTGTCTTTAAAAAATAGAAATATGTTCTTTCTGATCTTCTTCTATGTTCACTGCTACAGAGAATCCCAACTCAAGCAGATGAGTTAGCATCCTTATTCTGAGCCTCGTGGTTTTTAATGAATGGCTCCAACTCTTTGTTCTAATAGACATAATCTGTATAAATTCGTTGGAATGGAACAATGCTGCAAGAGAAAGAAGGTTTTGAAGAATCTACTGGCAAGAGTCCATTTGCTGGTCAGCGATAAGTAACAGGTCACATGGTTTGTCCATATCCTGGAGGATGATGTCACGGAAGCTGAGGGATTTGCAGAAGAGTCTGACCCTGTATTAACCTCATCATTTGCTTGGATAAACTTCAACCTGGCATTGCTTTCTTTACTTTGTATATGTCAAATTAGTTCTTCTAGGGGTGATGTAACCCAGAGAAACACAACTACAGGAGTTGTTCAGATGTACATTATTTCCCAAACACAAACAAATCCCCAAGTTTCCAAAAGTAGGGTTTTCCAGTGCTTCTAAATATAGAAGCACAGCCTCAACATTTCTTGGAGAATTTTCTGAAGTATAAGAAATTGTTAAGCTGTAAGAAAGGAAAGAATTAGAGAGTACAGTGCCTATAAAGGAGATGACTGAGTATATAACTATGAAAGAATTCTTCTAAGGCGAGAGACATCGTCTATCATAAATTTACCATCTAAGACTTTCTTGAACTTTTTCAGATTTGCAAAGCATACACCATATTGGCTTCATTGATGCCAGATAATAAACCTTCATAAATCTGTGCCTGTGAACCCCCTGTTACATAATGTATCTACAGCTATGTCCAATCAGGCACTTATTAAATGCTTTTAATTGACACACCTCTAAAAGTTGGGGTAAAAATACCTTTTAGAAAGCTCAAGTAAGTGTTTTCTTAGCTTAGAAAATAGCCTGAAACTGGCCCTGTCCGCTACCTTGTACAAGAAACTCAACCCATTTTCCATATGTTAATGCAAAATGCAGTCTAAAACACAAGTTGCCACTGGCAGAAGAAAGCAAAGCAATTGCCTGCACAACCCATTTTCACTTTAGCCTTTGCTGAAGTTGGCCCAGGTTCAGCATGTCTACACTTATGCCACACACCTGTGGCCTGGGCTCCCACACCTCCCTAAGTTCCCAGGCATCCCTGGGATGGAGGCACAGAGAACACCCAGTTTCCCATTAAGCCTCCCCGGCCCTACCCGAAGGCCAGGCAGAGTCTTCCCCTGCTTGTCACCTAGTTGGGAACCTTTGGAGACAGCTCATCTTTGCATCTCCCCATCAAGGGCAGCAGTGATTTCGGTACCCAGAGGACTTAGCCTTTGGTTTGCATCTATCTGTCCTTCAGAGGAGGAGGATGCAGAGGCTGGCTTTGAGATTATTTAGAGCTGGTGATCACTGAGGTCTCTTTAAGCTGACTGAGCCAACTGCTGACTTAGTCAGTTAACCTAAATACCACTCTGAGTTTTCCTTTTTCATTTAAGAAAAATAGTGTCAGAGTACAGAATGGACTCCTGCAGCGGGACAGCTGACACCATGTAAACGATTCATTAGCAGATGCTTTAGCTGAACCTCAGCTGTTTTCTCCAGTGACGTCGATGTGATGGAGATATTTGTTCAGGTGATGGGACTTGAGTGGGCCTTGGGCCAGACCTCCACCCCCAGGGGCCACCCTTCTAGCAATGAAAGGCAATAGAGTCTTCACACTGGCTGAATCCTGTGTTTTCTCAATCCCCCAAATCCGACAAACTTCTCTAAATTGTACTTCAAAGTTTTGGCAGCCAGAGCTCCCATTCGTCGCTGCCATCTCCCCACCACCCCTGCAGGTGCTGAAGGCTGAGTACAAGCCATCCGGGTGAAAACCTGTATTTGAAGGTCTGCACCGTGGTTAAATCTCCCTGCCTTTCTCTGTTGTGGTTGATCCCCCTGCTGAGGTGGGTTTGTTCATGAGTGTGCGGCGGTATTGAATGAGAGCAGCTCATCTCCAGGTGGCCAATGCCACATGTGTTTGCAATGGATTTTGCCAACTAACTCACTGATTATCTATCCCTAGTTAGGTATCGCAGAGGTCCAGAGATTTTTGAGGTTTCAAACTTCCCATTTTTAAAGGTTTCCAGTATTTGAAAAAATGAAGAAACGCCTACAAATGGGTCTTTAAAAACCCCTTATGATATGTTTTAAATGTTCAATCTACTTGGTCTATTTCTGGAATTGTATGCTATCCCTAGCTAGAAATGACAACACAGACAAAATCAGAGCTCTCCTGATGTGAAGATTGGACCAACAGCTTCTCTAGCCTCAGCAGCTCCCTGCCGGCTCCTGAGCCTGCCTGTCCTCTGTAGACTCTGGCCTGTGGTCAAACCTGTTAGGGAATGGCCAGGTGTGGTGGCTTATGCCTGTAATCCCAGCACTTTGGGAGGCCAAGGCAGGCAGATCACGAGGTCAGGAGATCAAGACCATCCTAGCTAACATGGAGAAACCCTGTCTCTACCAAAAATACAAAAAAATTAGCTGGGCATGGTGGCACGTGCCTGTAGTCCCAGCTACTCAGGAGGCTGAGGCAGGAGAATCGCTCAAATCCAGGAGGTGGAAGTTGCAGTGAGTCGAGATCATGCCACTGTGCTCCAGCCTGGGCAACACAGCAAGGTTCCGTCTCAAAAAAAGAACAGCAAAAAAGCCTCCCAAACCTGTATCACCCAACTGAGAGGTACATGGAGGCCTAGAAGATCAAAGAGGCCTCTTAGCCAGTAGTTGGGGTTTGACTGGTAGGGGTTGATGACTTTCCTGGTAAGTTTTAAACCCAGTGGTGACAGCATTTTCCTCTTTATTTTGTTTTTGGAATTCCTGTCTGCTAGGGTAGCAGGGATGCCAGTGGCAATTCCATACCAACTATTTGGTTTTTATTCCATAGCCTTTACCCACCACCCCATGCCTCTCAAGACTCCAGGGGAAGGGAAATATCTTTTCTTTGGGGATGACTCTTCATTAGAGCAAAGAATCCACCCCTTTGGTGGTTCTGAAATGTCACGATAGAGAGTGGTTCCAGGAGGGAATGGACAAATGTGCGTGGCAGAGGTGATGGAGCTCAACACACACTCCATCAACTGTCCCGCATGCCCAGCCCCCTGTGGTTAAGCAGATCATGTGACTAGCTCTGACCAATGGGCTGCAAGTGGAAATGGCATATGTCATTTCAGGGCTAAGGCATGGAAGAGTTGGTGTGTGACCCTTAATAGCTGTCTCTTCTCTTCCTGTGAGGTCTGGAGATGCTTGACATCATAGGGCCTGATTTCTATAAAGCAAAACTCCTCTCCCTGCCACACCTCTGAAGATACAGCAGAGTGAGAAACAAACTTGTGTATGTTAAGCCATCCAGATTTCAGAGACCATTTGTTACCACTGCATAGCCTAACCTATCCTGATTGATACAACATGTATTTTAACTATATCTTATTTAAACAATTACATTTGAAAGTATTTTAAACATTCTGATGTATGCATTATATTGCATATGTGTAAAATATAAGATTAGAAAGTTTTGATAGATAAAATTCTTTGGTGCAGCAAACAAAACACAGATTCGCATCTCTTTTTGTTTTTATGGTCTTTTAGGTTTTGCATGTATTAAACACAAGATGCTAAGATTGTTACCCAATGTGGGCAGCGGGTTTAGAAGTGTGTAAATCAAATTTTCTTGGCAGTGAGTGAATGAAGCCTGAGACCATCTATGGTCTCAGGAAGCTCAGAAGAGTTGGGGAAAGGTCTGGAATAGGAATCAGGGGATGTATGGGCCACGGGATATTCAGGATCACTCTCCCCCCTCTTTTTTTTTTTTTTTTTTTTTTTGAGATGCAGTCTCCTCTGCCACCAGGCTGGAGTGCAGTGGCTCAATCTCAGCTCACTGCAACCTCCGACTCCCAGGTTCAAGCAATTCTCCTGCCTCAGCTTCCCGAGTAGCTGTGATTACAGGTTCGTGCCACCATGCCCAGCTAATTTTTGTATTTTTAGTAGAGATGGGGTTTCACCATGTTGGCCAGGATGGTCTCGATCTCTTGACCTCATGAGAGGATCACTCTCTTAAATGAGGCTTCTTTCTCCAGGATCCTTCCTCATTCAGTCCCACACTAGCCTATCCCCTTCTTAACTGCTATAGCAGTGGTTGTCTTTGCTTTGCATTAATTACAGTCTGTCTGATATCTGTCCATTCATTCTAGAAATATTTTCTGAGCCCCTAGGATGGAATTCCATGCTGGATACTGGGAACACAAGAGACCAGAGGCAGCCCCGAGAGACCTCACAATCTAAGAAGAAGGTCACTTACAGTCTACTCAGAGTTTCCAAGTTCTTAGTTTTGCCCCTTATCACTCCCTCTTAGAGGGAAGGAATTTTGTCTTTGGGTTCCCATTTATCATCCTCACGCAAGGTTACTGCTGGCAATGTGGAGGCTGCTTCAGAGATGGCTGATACCGTGTCTGTTGGGCACATTGATCGGCCGGTGTGTCTGTCCTCATCTTTATTAAAATGTATTCCCAAAGTAAAACGGTTCTCCTGGTTTTAGATCCATTCTCCATTCTCAATCATGACAGCCTGCTTTGGGTTGCTTCAAGTTATACGCTTCTGGCAAAGTCATCATCATTTTCCATCCGTACCACTTGGAGACAGCCAGGTTTTGCATTGGAGAGTGAGCAGCTGTGGAAGCGTTGCTCATGGTGGTGAAAGTAAAGGCGATGAGATGGCAAAGCACCCAGCAGAAATCTGACTTGCTCATGAACATGCTCTCTTAAAGTGCTATTAACATGAAGCGGGCATTTTGTGGGAAAGCGACTGCAAGCATCTCCCTTTTGCCCATCACTGACACTTAACTTGAAGTGTGCTCCTTCCATATGCAAGTCAAAGCAAGACTTTTCCAAGTGTTAGCACCACAAGCTCAAGCTAGTTCTTGGCAGTGATCTGGGTTTCCTTTTGCCCCTGGCAGAGTATTAGCAACCAAAGCACAGCTAAGGAGCAGAGCTGCACCAATGGACTGGGAGTGAGAGATCACCTTGGTCCCAGCCTGCCCAACCCTCTGAAACACACCTGCCCCTGGTTTCCAGGGGCTCAGGGCGTGCAGTCAGGAATGACACAATTATAGACTCTTTTTTCTTTCTTTCTTTTTTCCTTCTTCTTCTTTTTTTTTTTTTTTTTGGTAGGGCAAAGGGCCAGCTTGTTCCCTCTACAGTTACATGAACTGAACTGGCGGCAGGCAGACAACCAGCGTTTCTCAGGAAGCTGTACCAACAAGATGCAAAAGGGAGAGGCGGAGCAGAGAAGGGCAGCTCATGAGCTGATTGTGCTAAGCCCTGTCAAATAATCCTTTAGAAACCCGATGGTAATCAATGCCACCCAAGGGCACCACATGTGCCAGTAAAAACCTCTTGCATTTTGGCTAAATGTGGCTTGAGATTAGCATTGGGTGAGAATATCTGTTGTTTGCAGGCACTCCAGACTGCTGAATTCCAAAGTGACTCTTTTGATATTGATAAATAATGTGGCACACGATTCCTCCCCCATCCCAATAGAAATTGTGCAAATCCTTAATTATGAGGGCACTTTCTCAAGGGCACATTAGAATATCATGCTAAATTGAGTTGTTATCTTCGCCTTTGCCAGGGCTTTCGTAAAACCCCACAGCAAGCTGCCCTTAGAAGTTTTCTCTTTTGTTTGCAAATCATCGGTTCAACTTGTCCAGGAATTAAAAAGAAAGAAAAAGTGCAGAAAAAATTACACAGAGTGAACCTTCTAAAGTAGGTTTTGTTTTTCTCTTTTTTTCTTTCGGTGAACGGGTCACAAGATTGCAATTCTAAACAATCTCACAATTAATTATTGAGCTATGCAGTCCAATTAGAACAAACGCTTCCTTTCTGATTTAATTAGAGATGAGGACACGCCTGTGAGCTTATTTGTATAAAATACGTGCTCATTAAACAAGGTTTGGATCGGGTTCAGCTTGTTAGAAATGCCATGAAAAGGGGGCTGTCTCTCACTGTCTCTGGCTTCTTTAACCCCTTTAATGCTGAGAATGAACTTCACAGGTGTGGCGAATATAAAGAGTCTCTTTGCTGAAACCTGGTGAACTTGAAAGAGATGGTGTGTGACCAGCCTGACCAACATGGTGAAACCTCATCTCTACTAAAAATACAAAATTAGCTGGGCGTGGTGATGGGTGCTTGTAATCCCAGCTACTTGGGAGGCTGAGGCAGGAGAATCACTGGAACCTGGGAGTCAGAGGTTGCAGTGAGCCGAGGTCGCGCCATTGCACTCCAGCCTGGGCGACAGGTGAGACATTGTCTCAGAAAAAAAAAAAAAAAGAGGTGGTGTGTTTGTTGATCAGCCCATCTACTCATCTTCTGACGTTTAGCATCTTCTTTTCCCTTCCCCAGGCCACTGTAGGCAGAAAATCAAGTTGGGAGTCTGAGGAAAGCTACTCCAATCATAGAAAAATTCTTGTACTATCTGTGTTTCTACTACTCAAATATCATTACTCAGAGTGGGAGCCGTGGACCGGAAGCAGTAGCAGCAGTGCCTGGGAGCTTGCTAGAAACACAGAATGTCACTCCCCACCCCAGAGTAATGAGAATCTGCATCTTGACAAGATCCCTGGCTGACACCTGTACAGATTTACAGTTTGAAGAGTACTGGTCTAAAGGCAACAGATCATGAAGATTTTATTTCAAAAATCCAAGGGCCCTTGGGACCCCAGAGAATGTCACTTCACTTGAATAAAACCAGACCTGGGTGCCCTCTCTACCATGGGGGAATTGCCACTTCAACCCTCCTGAACTCTCTGCTTAAGACTCAGGTATGTCCCTCTTGTCTCATCCTCCAGTGAGCCCTCAGGACTGGAAGGGCCCATGGTCAAGGACACAGGTCACAGGGCAACCTCTGCCCGCATCTGTGCCTCCCGCCTCTTGCCCATCCCTTCAGCACAAAACTGAGCATTTGCTGTGCATCAGACCCTGGGGTGGCTCTCTGGCTACAGAGGGAGAGGAGGATTCCTGCCCCAGAGGGGCTCCCACTCTATGGGCTGATGCTGAAGGGAGAGAGATGACAGGCAGCTGGTGAGTGGGAGAAGTCTTGAGACTCTCAGGCCCCCCAGATGCCATCACTGACAGACTGCTCATGACAGCCAACATCAGAAAGGCCAAACGTCCTGGGAGCAGGAATCCCTGTCTTCCTGGGGAAGGCTCCATCCATTCAGTATCTGTCACGTGCAAAGAGACAACTTCCAAGACACAGTGTGTGCATGTGGTATTGAACGTTAAAGAGAACGTAGGCTGCCGAGTGTGCTGTGTGCCATCTTGATGTATTATTCTCCTTCACAAGAGTTTGTCTCTTTTTTAAAATTTATTTATTTTTTCAGAAAGCAAAACTTGCATCCAGGAAAACGACAGCATCAGGAGAGTGACTCAGTGTTCTCTCATGTTGCTCAGTCTTCACACTTTCTTCAAGCAGCCGGGTGGGGAGAAAATATTGACAAGTTTCTGTCTCACTACTTGGTGCCTACAGTAGCACTGAGCAGGCCATAGCAGATTAAAAATTTCTGTCCTTCCATCCCAGGCTCAAACTAATGTCACTGCTAACTAGGGGACATTAAAAGAGCCCAGACCAGCAGGTAAATTGTCATCAGTGATCCTTGAGGCTGGCCCTGGTCTGACCTGGTGCCCTGCACACCATGATTGCCCTGGTGATGGGCTCAGCCCTGCCACCTTCACCACTCCATCTTAATGATGGACAGTACCGCAGGCAGCTCCAAACAGCCTCAGCTGCTGCATCCCCAACCCTCAGCTGCAGCCCGCATGTAGAACTGCCCTGGTTTCCCCATTCCTGCTCCCTTGGACCTTTCGCTGGTAAAACAGGAGACTGGAGGAAGACCTGGGGAGGGGAATGGGGAAAAAAGCCTCACTCCAAGTCAGTAAGTATGACTTCCTTAAGATGATGATGATCACATCATAAACCAGCTCATCAACATCTAACAGGCATGGGATGGTGGAAGGAGATTTAGGGGAGGAAGACTCAGCTGAGATAAGAATAAATCTGGGAAGTCAAGAATAGGAAGCTGGGATCAGGTAACTATGTGGTCTGCTAGGAACCTTAAACAAAATTTTGAAAAGTTCAGTTGGAGTTCTAGTCTGAGCCTTTTAAAGTAAGTTTACTATTTTTGAAAATCATTCAAGCAAAAAGTGTTCCTTGTTTTAAAATAAAATAAAAATTTAAACGATTAAACGTTACTCAAGTATCACTCTTAACACTTTTGCATATTATGTCCTATATTTTATGTATATAAAGACAAATAGAAATAGAAAATTATAGACCTGGATACAGCATAAGATGGAATATTGCACATACTAGCTTATATGTGCTATTTAGTTAATTCTATAATCATGAAAATCTTCTATAATATCATTGTTAATTACTGCATAGATTTACATTGATATATACACTATAGTTTTTGCAACTGACTTGCTGTTATTGGATATTTAGACTGTTTCTTTTTCTCTACCTACATCTTTCTATCTGTTTATCTCTCTATTATCTATCCATCCATCTATCTATCTATCTATCTATCTATCTATCTATCTATCTATGTTTTACTAGCCTAAAGATTATTAAATTATGTTCTTATAGTTAAATCTTTGTATACATCCTCAACTATTTCCTCAGAATAAACACATACATTCTCTACTAAAAAAAAAAAAATACAAAAAACCAGCTGGGCGAGGTGGCGGGCACCTGTAGTCCCAGCTACTCGGGAGGCTGAGGCAGGGAGAATGGCATAAAACGGAGGCAGAGCTTGCAGTGAGCTGAGATCGGCCACACTCCAGCCTGGGTGACAGAGCGAGACTCAGCTTCAAAAAAAAAGAATAAACACGTAAATATATAATGGCCTGGTTAGAAAGAACTTGCATTTTAGGAATTTTGAAGTATATTGCCAAGTCGCCTTCTAGAAAGCTTGGACCAATTTGTACTTTTGTGAGAAATACCTTTCTCACTCTAACCAGTGGTTTTTGGGAAAAATTCCCACTGTGTTTTAAGGCAAAAAATTGGATTTAACTTTTATCATAGTTCCGCCAAGAATCCTCGTTGGATTCTCTTTCAATCACGCATATGATAAAATCTGAGTCTCCAAGAGCCTGGGATCCAGAAGAAGGCATCTCAAAGACTGGCTGTCTTTGCCTCCTATGTGCTTGAGGGGGTGAATTAGAAAGTGAGAACCCTGGGACCGCAGCCAGAGAGGCCACTGCACTGGTGCCTGGGTGAGGGACACCGTGACAACCGATTGCTGCCACCATCTCATTGCAGAGCCTGTGTGTGCTGCCACAGAGAGCGTCACAGCTACTGGGAAGCGAGAAAAAGTCCGACATATGTAAAGGAATAAAATAAACAGGGAGAAGGATCCACCTGAGCAACCAGGGCTGTGGCTCCCCAGAGTGGAAGAGACAAAAAGGTACCTTAGTTCAAACAACAACAACAACAGCAGCAACAAACCTCTCAAAGAGATGCATTCACAGAACCCCTAAAAGGAATTTTAAACCTAAAATACATGTTTGCAAGTTAAAACATTTAAAAGGAGAATTGTAAAGACAATAATCATAGCCAATGGTTAAATATCTTGTAACAAAAAATGCAAACGAAGAAAAGGAAGAAAGGAAGGAAGGAAGCAAGGAAGGAAGGAAGGAAGGAAGGAAGCAAGGAAGGAAGGAAGGAAGGAAGGAAAAAAGAAAGCAACGAGGAAAATTATAAGAGAGTTGGAGACTCAAGAAAATCTTTTATGCAATAGTGAGGAATTTCAACAGAAAAAAGAATAAAGAAGTAATAAAAAATTCATAAAAGAAAACATGAACTAAAGAAAACTTCCATTTTAAAATTGAAAGATCTTGGCAAGTGCCATGCATGATTAATAATAACATTAATGATAATAATAATAATATAGGCCAGACCAGAGCTGGCCAGTAGAACTTCCTGCAGTGCTGAAAATGTTCTGTGCAGTTCAGTATGGTAGCCACCAGCCACACGGGCTATTGATCACTTGAAATGACTGGTATGAGGAAGAAACTGACTTTTACATTTTATTTAGTTTTAATTTATTAACATTTGCATTTAAATAGTCATATGTGGCTAGTCACTATCACATTAGACATCAGATCTAGACATTTCCGTGTGAAATTTCTTAAATATAAGCATTAAAGTAAAGGCTTATAAACTCGTGGACTTTCGTATTCAAGGGAGGATACATTCCAACACCCCCAGTGATGCCTGATACTGTGGATAGTATATTATGTTTTCTCTTATACATAAACATGATAAAGTTTATTTTATAAATTAGGCATAGTAAAGCATCAACAAAAATAACAGACAATAAAATAGAACAATTATAACAACATGCCAGCATCACTACTCTTGCGCTTTGAGGGCCTTATTTAGTTAAGATACGGGTTACTTGAGCACAAGCACTACGATACCACAGCAGTTGATCTGATAACTGAGAGGGCTACTAAGCCACTAAGGGGTAGGTAACTATCCAGCAAGGATATGACGAATAATTCACATCCTGGCGGGACGGAGGAGGACAGCGTGAGATTTCATCACCATACTCAGAACCGTGCACAAAACTTACACATTGTTAAGTATAACGGTGTAACAAAACTTACAAATTGTTAATTTCTGGAATTTCCTACTTAATATTTTTAGACCTTAGTTGACTGCAGTTAATGGCAGGTGACTGAAACCTCAGAAAGTGAAACCAAGGATAAAGGAGAACTACTATATAGAAAATCAGATTTGTATTGGACTTCTTACCTGAAACACTGAAGGTTAAAATAAATAGAAGAATTTACAAACTTTAATAGAAAACACTGATTGGAGGCGGGTCACGGTGGCTCACGCCTGTAATCCCAGCAGTTTGGGAGGCTGAGGTGGGCAGATCACTTGAGCCCAGGAGTTCCAGACCAGCCTGGGCAACATAGTGAAACCCCATCTCCACAAAAAATATAAACATTAGCTGTGCGTGGTGGCACTTGCCTGTGGTCCCGGCTACTCTGGAGGTTGAAGTGGAAGGATTGCTTGAGCCTGGAAAGTCGAGGCTGCAGTGAGCTGTGATCATGCCACTGCACTCCAACCTGGGCAAGAGAGTGACACCTTGTCTCAAAAAAAGAAAAGAAAAGAAAGAAAAATCTAGATAAAGAACAATACAGTAGAGCAAAAGGGGTTATAAGGAAAGGACTAATAAAAATAAAACTTGAAATTAATGTAATATAAAAGATAAAACAGAAAAATAAAATAAAAATTTAGTTTTTTAAAAGATAAAATAGGTAAAATACTAGAATGGTAGGTGAAACAGATAGAAAACAAAAAATACAACATTAAGAATGAAAAATGAGGCATAACAATGGATACTAAATAAGAAAAAACTGTGTTTATACTTTCTGCAACTCTACAATAATACTTTTGAAAAATATTAAAGTTGATGATTTTCTAACAAAAGATAAAGCAACAAAATTGGCTCAATGGTGTTAGAAAAAGAAACATAAAAATATTCTCAGTTCTGAGGATTTTCACAGCTAACATCCATCTTATATTCAAAGAATAGCTAATTATTAGGTTTTTAAAAATTTTATTGTCTATAGAAAGTTGTAAGTTCTTCAATTTATTTTGAATCTATTACAGTCTTAATATCAAAATTTGAGAAGGGTAGCACTGAAATAAAGACTATAGAACAATAAACATATGAATAAAGTGACAGATGTTAAATAAGAAATTGGCAAATGTAATCCAGCAAGAGAGTGGAAGAATGACAATTACAGCATGGCCCAGTAGGGTGTATTAGTCTGTTTTCATGCTGCTGATAAAGATATATTCAAGACTGGGTAACTTATAAAGGAAAAGAGGTTTAATGGACTCACAGTTCCACATGGCTGCGGAGGCCTCACAATCATGGTGGAAGGTGAAAGGCACGTCTTACATGGCAGCAGACAAAAGGAAAATGAGAGACAAAGAAAAGAGGTTTCCCCTTACATATAAAATATATATAGCTGTCAGATCTAGAGAGACTTATTCACTACCACGAGAACAGTATGGGGAAACCATACCCATGAATCAATGATCTGTCACTGGGCCCCTCCCACAACATGTGGGAATTATGGGAGCTACAATTCAAGATGAGATTTGAGTAGGGACACAGTCAAACCATATCATAGCATTTATAATTGAAAGAACAGTTCACCATTAGAAAATCCAGAAACATAATTCCTAATTTAACTAAAGAAGAAAAACAAAATAATTGTATCAGTAGATTCTAAAGAAGCACTTGATAGCATTTTGAAAACGTTCTTCATCAAAACTCTGCCTCAGTTCAGACAGAGGTAAACAGTAAAACGGAGACATCCTAAAGACTATGAGAAACACATTAAAATGCTTAAACTGTTTTTATTAAATCAAAGATAAGAGTGGGTGCCCTATTATTTCACATAGTTTGAAGATTCTAGCAAGATACATCATAATTAAAATTCCTCAAAATGATCTTCATTTTCAGATAATTAATGTATTCCTAGGAAATGTGAAAGATTATTTAACAACCATTTAGAAGTGAGATTATGATAAGGTATATGTAGTTGTGTTTGTATACATAAACTCAAGAGTGCTTTCCCCCGATATAGATATAACTGGTTAGAAAAAGGAATAGAAAAAATATCCCATGTATAATAGACACAAACACTATGAAATCATCAGGAATTAATTTAATAACAATGAAAACTGTAAAACTTTATTGAAAGACTTAAAACAAGGTAGAGACAAATGGAGAAATAGATCACGTTCCTGGAGGAGAGACTTAATATCTCAAGTCTCCTTTGTGTGTGGACACACGAAAGTCATTTCCCATCAGAATGCCTCCTCTTTTTCTGTGGGGCTTTAGGAATTGGATTTCTTGATTTGAAGTATTTATGAAAGTACAAATGTGTAAGAATTTCCAATAAAAACTTGAAAAGGAGGAATAAGAAGGGGTGGCAGGGAGGATTTTGCCCAGCCAGATGTGAAAACATACTATAAACTGCTGGATTCAACATAGTGAGGCAATGAAGTTAGGGCGGGTGAAAGCTAAACAAGCTCCCAGACTCAATGGAAGAGGTAGGTTGGAGGAAAGCGAACGACAGGAGGAAGACATGACAAACAGCTTTTCAAATTGGGGTGTATGAATATCTGTAGGGATCTGACAACTCCGTCTGCAAACTTAAAATTTGTTTTATTTTAAATTATAATGGCAAAAAAAAAAAAAAACATTTACTCTGCATCATCTGATCAATACTGATAGCTGAGGACTGCCACAAAATTTCTCTGCCATTTTTGCATTTACAATTAAGATTCATTTGCAAATTGCATTGGTGATAGGTAGCAGTGATTTAATAGCTCTGTGCTAGTAAGAACAGAGGTGGATTTAAGACATAGATGAAGTGTTTAACTTGAGTGCCAAATGCCAACACACACCAAACTGCTAACCCTGGCCACCTTGATGGAGCAGAGTGACAGTGCAGCTGGATTTGAATGGGCCAAAGGAGACATTAGTTTTATATTTATTACTGAGTCTACTGCAACAATCACATAATGAGGTTGTACTTTGAAAGGAGAAGTCAATCAAGTCTATGTAGCTCAAAGGCCTAACTATCAAAGTGGGAGGGCATTTTATGGCTCAGTGTGATAAGTACTATAACTTAGGGATGGATTGTTTTTGGTAGTGTGTGCATTATGGTATATGTGGGGGTGTGGAATGGTGGCCCCCAAAAAGATCGGTCTAGGTCCAAATCTCTGGAGCCTAAGGATACTACTTTATTTGGAAAAAGGGTCTTTGCAGATGTAATCAATTAAGGACGTTGAGATGAGAGCTTCCTGGATTTCCTGGGTAGGTCCTCAATCCCAAGACAAATGTCCTGATAAGAGGTAGGCAGAGAGAGATGTGAGACACGCAGAGGAGTAGGAGATGTGAAGACAGAGGCAGAGATTAGAGTGATACAGCCACAAGCCAAGGAATGCCTGGAGACAGAAGCTGGAGGATGCAAGTAGCAGACTTTCCATCCCTGCAGGGAACATGGCCCTGCCAATGCCTTGATTTCAGAATTCTGGCCTCCAGAACTGAGACAGAATACATTTCTGTTGTTTCAAGCCAGCCAGTTTGAGGAAACTTGTTACGGCAGTCACAGCAAACTAATATAGGAAGGTAGCTTATATTTTTCTGGAATGGTTCAGGCAGGCTTCACCAGAATTGTGGCTCTTTTGAGCTGCACCTAAAGGGGAAGTGGAAAAGGGAAGGAAGGCTACTCTGGGCAGGGAAGACAGCATGAGCAAAGGCACAGAAGCCTGAGGGGTTGGATTCGGTGTGGCTGGATGTATTTAACAGGTGAGGTTGGGGATAAGCCAGAGGGTGAAACATGTCTTCTACTTACTCTTTAGCTGAAGAAACTAATTCACAAACAACTGAAGGATATTTCTGAGAGGACTGAGAAAATTCATGTCAGAGACAGAAATCTGGTAAAATCTACCTTCACTGTCACATTCACAAGGCAAGAAATTGCATCCCTGTAA
Source organism: Papio anubis (assembly GCF_008728515.1). NCBI lineage: Eukaryota > Metazoa > Chordata > Mammalia > Primates > Cercopithecidae > Papio > Papio anubis. Next base: position 10,964,971 of record NC_044988.1, on the reverse strand, counting down.
AGCCCCAAGAAAAAGAGAACTGAGAACGGACTCCTCATATTCAAAATGCAGCAGCTTGTTGGGTCTTGAGGGCTCCCTTCACAGCCAGTTTGCTCACATTCCTAGGCGGACGGCTTGCTCTGGTATCCACGTAATCCCTGCCGGAATGGGAAGCCCCCAAGCTAGGTAGAAAACAAAATATTTTCACCCTTTGACACGATAAAGCGATAAAGCGTGTGGCTCTTGAGTAGAACTGTCGCAACCATGAGAGTGTTCTGTCCCATCCACCCACTCCACGCCCAGTGGGAAACAAGTCTCTGCCAGCCAGCATGTCAGAAGGTGGCCTGGACAGTGACAGAAGCCACCCCCTTTGATTTCTCTACGTGGACATGACTTGCCACTAGCGTGGATTCTGCCTCCTGCTCAGCAGTGTTTGTGGCAGCTGAGAGCACCTTCTCCCTGATACCCTTAGGAATACCCAAGTGGGGTGTTGCACACTGAGGCCAAAAATGGATGTGCGCGCATGCCAGGATCACTTGCAGATGGATGGTTGAAAACATTTGCTTCACAGGACTGACGCTATAAATAGGGTGTGGATCAGCAGGAAGGCAGCAGTTTCCATGGGTGGCCTTGTCTCTATGGCAGAGATATTTCCCAGAAGCTCACACCAGTGGGGCTGGCTCTGGATCCAATGAAGCTGCCGCGTCATCACTGTGACACGGCTCACAACCGCTGGGGTGCCAAGCCCTTTCCCTCACTGCTCAAAGACACATCTGGAATCATCTCCAGAAACTTCCGTGACAGGCTGGGGGCCCTCATCCGCTGGCGGCACACCATGCGTGTGTGTGACTGTGCCAATGTGTATATAGTGTGTATGTGTGTGTATACGTGTGTGTGTGTATGTAGGTGTGTATATGTGTATGAGTGAGTGTGCATCTGTGTATATGCGTGTCTGTGTGAGAGTGTATGACTGTAAATGAGTGTGTTTGTGTTTTTGAGTGCCTGAGTGTGTGTGTGTGACTGTGCAGGTACATCTGTGTATGTGTGTGAGTGTGTGTATGTGTGTGAATGTGTCTGTGTGAGAGAATATGTGTTTATATGGGTGTCTGTGTGAGAGAGTGTGCGACTGTAAATGAGTGTGTTTGTGTGTGTGAGTGCCTGAGTGTATGTCTGCGTGTGTGTGACTGAGTGTGGAGGTACATCTGTGTGTGTGTGAGTGTGTGTCTGTGTGAGAGAGTGTGTGACTGTGCAGAATGCGTGTATATGAGTGTGTGTGTGGGGGGAGACTATGTGAGTGTGAATACCTGAGTGTGTGGATGTGTCTACGTCTGTGTGGGGAGAATATGGGTGTGAGAGTGTGTGTGACTGCATTACTGCATACATATGTGTGTGAGTGCATGTTGCCCAGGCTGGAGTGCAGTGGCACGATCTTGGCTCACTGCAACCTCCACCTCCCAGGATCAAGCGATCCTTGTGCCTCAGCCTCCAGAGTAGCTAGGACTACAGGGGCGCACCACCACGTCCAGCTAATTTTGTTGTATTTTTAGTAGAGACTTGGTTTCACCATGTTGGTTAGACTGGTCTCGAACTCCTGACCTCAAGTGATCTGCCCACCTCTGACTCCCCAGGTGCTTGAGTATGAGCCCCCAAGTGCTTGGCATGAGCCACCCCACCCGGCCCCAAGTGGGAGTTCTGTCCACCTCAGGGTGGGAGGCTGTGGCGCAGCTGCGTCTCGCTTTCCCCCAGACTGAGGAAGAGGCTTCCTGCCTGCTCTTGGGCAGAACTGAAAACCTGGGGCTAGGAGAGTAAGGACGTGAAGGAGATTGAAGAGTGGGGATTCACCTGATGGGTGACAAGGCACACAACGGAAGCCTGTGGTGGGAGGGGATAGCAGCAGCAGCTGCAGGAGGAGGAGGAGGACTCACCTGGCCCGTGCAGGCCTGCAGGAGGAAGCAGGGGAGTGGGAAGGAGAGGGTCAGAGCCGAAGTGACTCTTCAGCTCCAGCAGCCCATGAACTGGCAAGACGAAACAAAAGGAGAGCAACAACGCTTCTGTGGGACGAAAGGCTGGGGAAGCAGAGCGGTTGAAGGCTTAGTCTGGAAGTGGTTATGATAAAACTTTCACATGGTTGGGAAGAAACCCTGGGCCTCACTTGCTGTGTTCCCCAAACATTTGTTTCCCTTCCCAAGTTGGAAATAAATGAAGGCATTTTGTGGGGTTCTCTGACATCCATCATCTCATAGTCAAACCTCACAAATCTTAGGAATATTTTCCGAAAGGGGAGATTGAGGCTCACAGAGATGAAGTAACTTGCTGAGGGCATAGGGTAGGGTCATAAGCCCAGGTCTTGGGGATGTGCCAGGGCAATGGCAGAAAGTCCCTCCTGTGCTTTTCTTGGGTAGTAATACAGATATTCTCAATGGCAAAGGGTATCTCCCTCCTCTTGTGACACAGACACCAAGTGCTTAATTTGTCTGGAAACTGTCATAGACACTAAAATCCACTGTCTCATTTGCTCTTCATGATTTTGCAAGTTAGTTCTCATTACCCCATTATCTGGAGCACACAGAAGGGACTTCTCCAAGGACATACAGCTATGTCATGCTGAAGCCAGGATTCAAACCCAAACCCATTTGATGGCCATGCTCTGATCCACTGCGCTACCCTGCCTTCCTCATGGGAGAAAGGGCTCCTCCCACTGGCTCCCTGCCCCCCTTTTGGCTCTGCCCACGAGAGGAGGTGCATTGCACCCATGCAACAATGCTCATTGCTCATTACTCACGGCCTCCCAGGCCTCCCAGTGATTAAGCCCTTAGAACTTCCCTTTGGCCGCGGGTGACATCATTGCATAATTAAGGTGACTGTGATGCCCAACTGCGTGCACCAAACAAAGGTTCCTTGTTTTAATTTATCATCCCAGCTCTCCTTGTGCAAGACTGAGCTCCAACTGGTAATTAAGGGAGACGGTTTAACCTGGCTGAATGGGAGCAGGGCTTGGGGCAAAGTGGCAGAAGGGTGACCCAATGTCAACTCTTAATTTGATATGGTAATGAGGATACCAATAAAAGATAATAAGGAGTAGGCTTACCCCAGAAAGAGGAGAGCTCGACACTAATCTGAAGCTTTCTTTTTATGTAATTTTCTTGCCAAGTAGCTAAAAAGATTGTTTTGTCTCCTTTTATTTCTCAGCTGACCCTTTGATGGAGCTACTACTGAGCAGTCACATGCCCTGAAGTTGGTCACTTTCTACCCAGAGCATCGTGTTAATGCACATAGATTCTGCAACACAGGCTACAAAGATTCAAAGACAGCTTTGCCATTTGCTAGCTTTGTGACCTCAAGCAAGTTACTGAAATTCCTGTCCCTCAGTTACTGCATCCATAAACGAGCAGTTGCAATATTAGTACCTGCCTCATCAGAGTGTTGTGGGGATGAAAGTGAATTAATATATGTTCAGTCTCAAGGTCAGTGCTTGGTGCATAAGCACTTCGTGTCTGTTATTATCGCCTTCAAAACTCTCTTCACTATCTGTGTAAGATTTTCCAGTGTCTTGCATAGATTAAGTGTTTAATAAATATCTCTTCATGACCTTTTCTGTCTTCCCCTCTTTCCTCTCTTTGTCCTTCTCTCTCCACAAACAGGGACCTCGTTTCTACCTTCACACATAATGTGAAATATGGGACAGACCCATTAGTTTGCAAGTGCAATGAGTTAGGAAGGGACTCACCCCTTGTGGGGTGCGGAGGCCAGGTGAACAGCAACTTGGAGTGTGGGAGCCGGATAGAGAAGGTGGTTGGGGCATGGGCTTGTATTTAAAAAGCAACCCACAGATGAGGTTTTCACTGTCGCTAGGAGCTGACCAAGCCTGGAAGGGACAGTCCCTCCAGGGCCAGCAAGACCTCAGAGGTCAAAACATCAGAATCCAAAAAATGAAAGACATGGTTTATAAAGTCTCTTGCTTTCTCCCCTTCTGAGAATTGCCATTTGCCTTAATATAACTTACATTCAGGGGACTCTCATGGAAGGCTAAATTGTTTGTTTGTTTGTTTGTTTTAATTTAATTTAATTTTATTTTATTTTATTATTTTTTTTTTTTGAGACGGAGTCTTGCTTTGTCGCCCAGGCTGGAGTGCAGTGGCGCCATCGCTGCTCACTGCAAGCTCCGCCTCCCGGGTTCACGCCATTCTCCTGCCTCAGCCTCCGAGTAGCTGGGACTACAGGTGTGCACCACCACACCCGGCTAATTTTTTGCATTTTTAGTAGAGACGGGGTTTCACCGTGTTAGCCAGGATGGTCTCGATCTCCTGACCTCATGATCCGCCCGCCTCAGCCTCCCAAAGTGCTGGGATTACAGGCGTGAGCTACCGTGCCTGGCTGGAAGGCTAAATTGTACAGCAAAGTTTGTTTTCCTTATTGAGTTGAGCTCCCTTGATCCCCCTTAGCTACCTGGCCAGGATGCGGACTCAGACCTTACCAGGGTCTGCCAGCTGGGGCCAGAGCAGTGCCCTCAGATGTCTCCTCAGAGGGGCATTCATCACCTGCATCTACTTGTCTTAGTAACGCCTCTCCTTTGGGGTGAACTGTAACCTGCCTCATCGCGACCTTTCCCTGCTTTCCAACACTTTCCCAGTTACTTCCTTATTTCCTCTCCTGAATTTCCAGACTGTTTTTTTCTATTCTTCTTCTTCTTATTATTTTTATTCCAACAGTTTTTGGAGTGCAGGTGATTTTTGTTACATGGATGAGTTCTTTAGTGGTGAATTCTGATATTTTAGTGCAGCAGTCACCCGAGCAGTGTACATGGCAGGCATATGCCATCTTTTATCCTTCACCCCCCTTTCAACCTCCCACCTGTGAGTCCCCAAAGTCCATTATATTACTCTGTGTTTTTGCATCCCCATACGTTAGCTTCCACTTATATTTGAGAACATATAATTTTCTATTTCTGAGAGACTTCACTTATAACAATGGTCTCCAGCTCCATCCAAGTTTCACAAAAATACATTATTTGTTCCTTTTTTATGGCTGAGTAGTATTCCCTTATGACCACTCTGTCAATGGGCACTTAGGTTGGTTCCATATCCTTGCAATCACAAACTGTGCTTCTATAAACATACGTGCGCATGTCTTTTTCATATAATGACTTCTTTTCCTTTGGGTAGATACCTAGTAGTGAGATTTCTGGATCAAATGATAGTTCTACTTTTAGTTCTTTAAGGAATCTCCACACTGTTTTCCATAATGGTTATACTAGTTTACAGTCCCACCAGCAGTGTAGAAGTGTTGCCTGATCACTGCATCCATGCCAACATCTACTGTTTTTAGACTTTTTGATTATGGTCATTCTTGCGGGAGTAGGGTGGTATTACATTGTGGTTTTGATTTGCATTTCCCTGATGATTAGTGATATTGAGCACTATTTTCATGTTTGTTGGCTGTTTGTATATGTTCTTTTGAGAAATATCTATTCATGTCCTTTGCCTATTTTTGATGGGATTATTTCCTTTTTTCCTTGCAGATTTGTTGGAGTTCCTTGTAGATTCTGGATACCAGTCCTTTGTCAGATGCATAGTTTACAAATATTTTCTCCCACTCTGTGGATTTTCTGTTTACTTTGCTGATTATTTCTTTTGCTGTGCAGAAGCTTTTTAGTTTAATTAGATCCAATGTATTGTTATTATTATTATTTGAATTTGCTTTTGGGGTCTTATTCAGGAATTCTTTGCCTAAGCCAATGTGCAGAAGAGTTTTCCCAATGTTATCTTCTAGAATTTTTATGGTTTCAGGTCTTAGATTTAAATGTTTGAACCACCTTTTTGATTTTTGTACAGGATGAAGGCTGGGATTTAGTTCCAAAAGATAAAGGAAGAGGAATTCCTCCCTAAATCATTCTATGAAGCCAGTATCACCCTAACACAAAACCAGGAAAGGATATAACAACAACAAAAAACTGTAGACCGATATCCTTGATGAAAACAGGTTCAAAAATCCTCAACAAAATACTATCTAACTAGGTCGGGTGCGGTGGCTCACACCTGTAATCCCAGCACTTTGGGAGGCCAAGGCGGGTGGATCACGAGGTCAGGAGATCGAGACCATCCTAGCTAACACAGTGAAACTCCGTCTCTACTAAAAATACAAAAAAATTGACTGGGCGCTGTGGCGGGCGCCTGTAGTCCCAGCTACTCGGGAGGCAGAGGCAGGAGAATGGCGTGAGCCTGGAAAGCGGAGCTTGCAGTGAGCCGAGATTGAGCCACTGCAGTCCAGCCTGGAGGACAAAGCGAGACTCCATCTCAAAAAAAAAGAAAAAAAAGAAAAAAAAAATACTATCTAACTGAATCCAACAGGAAGATAATATATCATGATTAAGTAGGTTTCATCCCAGGGATGCAGGGATAGTTTGACATACAAAAGTTAATAATATGTCACATAAAGAAAATTAAAAACAAAAGCCATATAATCATCTCAATAGAAATGCAGAAAAAGCATTTGATGAAATCCAACATCCCTTTATGATAAAAACCCTCAACAAAATAGGCATAGAAGGGACTTACCTCAAAGTGATAAAAGCTATGTGTGACAAACTCACAGCCAACATCATACTGAATGGGAAAAAGTTGAAAGCATTCCCCCGAGAACTGGAACAAGACAAATATGCCCACTTTTACCACTCCTCTTCAACATAGTACTGAAAGGCCTAGCCAGGGCAATCAGGCAAGCAAAAGAGATACAGGGCATCCAGATTGGAAAAGAAGAAAACTGTTGCTATTCACTCATGATGTGATCGTATACCTAGAAAACCATAAACACTCATCCTAAAGGCTCCTAGATGTGATGAATGAATTCAGTAAAGTTTCAGGTTACAAAATCAATGTATACAAATCAGTAGCATTGCAATACCTCAACAACGAACAGTCTGAGAATCAAACCAAGAAGTGAATCCCTTTAACAACAGCTGCAAAAAAATAAAATACTTAGGAATATACTTACCCAAGGAGGTGAAAGATCTTTACAAGAAAAACTACAAAACACTGCTGAAAGAAACCACAGATAACACAAACAAATGTATACACATCCTATGCTCATGGATGGGAAGAATCAATAATATGAAAACGACCATACTGGCCAAAGTAATCTACAGATTCAAATGCAATTCCCATTAAAATTCCATCATGACTTTTCACAGAACTAGAAAAAACAATCCTAAAAATAATAGGGAACCAAAAAAGAGCCTGTCTAGCCAAAACAATACTAAGCACAAAGAACAAATCTGGAGACATCATATTACCTGACTTCAAATTACACCCACAAGACTACAGTTACCAAAACAATATGGTACTGCTGTAAAAACAGGCACTTAGACCAATGGAACAAGATAGAGAACCCAGAAATACAGTCAAATATTTACAGCCAACTGATCTTTGACAAAGCACACAAAAACAGAAATTGGGGAAAGGACACTCTATTCCATAAATGGTGCTGGGAAAACCGGTAAGCCACATGTACTAGAATGGATCTAGGTCCCCATCTATACTTTTATGGACATTTTCAGTTTCTGTCATTTGATATATGTTGTGTATCTGCCTTTATTGCCTTTTAAAAACATGCGAGTACCCTGAGGACAGGGACCGAGCAACGGCACCTTACTCATTGTAGTGTTACTCCTTCCTTCTCTATATTCCTAGCATTCAGCATGATGCTTGGTGCATGAGCATTTGATGAGCATTTATCAAATAACAGGAACTTAATATTTTATGTTAGGTCTCCCAGAAGCTGACACTCAAGCAAGGATTCAGAGCAAGTTGTTTGTTTAAACAGTGATCCTAGGAAGCACTGGTAGAAGGGTGGAGAAGGAGAAGTGGAAGTTGTGGGGGTACTCTTTAGTGCGTGCTAATGACCTGTTTACCACTGATGGCAACTCGGGCTCGATTTTGCAGGTACTCTGTAGAACACAGCTCAAGTTGTCCCATCTGGGTTATTTGTCCATATGCCACTGGAGGTGGGTTGCCCCTGGGCCAGTGAACTCCATGACACATGAGCAGAACAGTGGCCAGAGCAGACCCTCCACAGGGTCCCAGATGGCTACAGCAAGAAATTGAGCCATTGACCTTGAGTGCCAGTGTGTTATGGGTGGGTACCTAGCCATCTGCTATACCTTAGTTGTAAAATCAAGTTTAAATAGCCACAGGTTCTAAAATCGAGGTACCTGCAACTATCAGCCAAGACACAGAGAAAAAACAGAGAAAACAAGAACAGATTTAAAGTCATTTACCCATTTTACTGTTATTGTCTTGAGTTTCTCGTGACATCGAGAGTAGGTGGTTGACATCCTCATGGGCCCCTGCATTTTCCCACCCTATGCCTGGCTCCCACAGCTGGGAACATCTGGGCTGCATCCCAAGGTAAGCTGTCCAGAAAGCTGTGGGATGGCCAAGATGTGCCTTGGTTGAGGTGGGCTGGGGGGACGTTCCAGCTGCCGTGACTTCAATTCCCCCTGGATAGCCCTCCCCTTACTCCAAGCAGCAATATTTCTCCAGGGATGTTGCTTTCATCTTTTTCCCTTCACTCAAAGAAAGGGCACGTTTCCCCTTTGCGGAATATGTTGATGACCATTTCCTCTTGTAAACATCTGTGCCTCTAGGCTCCAGGCTAGGTCCGCCTTTCTTGTTTTGCCCCCAAGTTCTCCCACTGCACAGAGGTAGGGGCCTCTTGGAGCCTTGGACCACATCATCCTGGTGAAGTGCAAAATAGGACAACTTTGAGTAAACTTAAAGCCAAAGGTAATCAAGATAATCTGGGTCCTTGACCTAGTTCAGGAGACCTACATTAAGAAGGCAGAGCAGGATGCAGTGGGAATGGGGTGGAAAGTGGAAACTGTTGACGCCAAATGCTCCTGAGTCTGGCTTGAGTGCAGATGTTGTCACTTAGCTCAATGCACAAAAGCATCCCAGCAAAGTTCCATACTTTAGATATTCTTGAATTTGGCAATTTTTGTTTTATATTTTTGGACACTCTTCTGGAATAATCTGTCAATTAACATATACCAGATTCACTTTGTTTTTTTTTCCTTTAGCAAAACCCTACAAAAATGTTTCCCAAATCCATCAGTTCCCCAGGGTTTTCTAGTAATCACAAGCAGACCTCCCCATGTGTCGGCCGACTGCGGTGTTCCCTAACATTCCACCGGCACCGCAAGTTTGAGTACTCCTCTGGGACAAAGCCTTCCGTCATGCTCTGGCCAGGATCCTGCACTGACAGAGCTAGGTACATCTGTAGAGTTGACAAGGGTAGTTTTTAGAAACACAGCAAATTGATTCTGGATTATGTTTTAAGTACAGTAATGAGGTTAAAAGAAAGAGGAGCAGACAAAACAGGTACCACAGATTAGAAAAGAGAATGATGTCACAAGAATACAGGCTTACAAGCTCAGAAACCTAGATCTCATCCCAAAATGCTAATAAGTATCAATGCGACCTTCAAAAAATTCCTCAACATTGCTGGCTTCACTTTCCTTCTCATTTACCAAATGGGGCATTGACTATATTCCAACTCGAAAATTGTTAAGAATACATAGACTTTCAAAATACATAATACAGATGTCTTCATACACTTTGGAGAAAAAAACAGTGCCTTATGTGATAAGTAGATACTTAGAGTGGAAATCAAGTAGCACATGGGAAGAAACTGCACAGGGAAGCTATCTCACTGTTAGGTGATCCCATCTCTCAAACTGAATAATTGTATATTTTTATAAATGGTTTATATTAGTAATACCTTGAAATAGAAAACACTGTTTTTTTAAAAAATCATTTAAAGATTTTTCTTCTCATTCTTTCAGGTGTCAGAATAACAACTTCAATTTATTATAACTCTCTTGTTTGTCATGTGTCACGTTACAGTAATCACTAATTCACCCACCAATCCAATGGAGTAGTCTTTCTTATGCCCCTTCTTCTGATGAAGAAATTAAGCTTTGGAGAGGTTAAAGACCTTTCCCAAGTCACACAGCTGGTAAGTGTCAGGGCTGGGATCTGGAACCAGACATCTGACCATAGCGACGATTTCTGTCCATTCATCACCAGTGCCATCCTGGTGATACTGAGAGAAATGCTCTGAAATTCACTTGACTTCTCTCCAATGTACTTAATGCTGTGAAAAGGCCTTTCAGAAAAGGTAAAGACTGAGAAGCTGCCTTTGTCTTCAGAAGAATTCTAGGGGTCCAGGCTGTGTGAATTATGGGTAATCAGCGTAATATCCCCAACAAGAAGGGAGGCTCTAGCTTGTTGGAGTGCTTGTTCTCTCTCCTTATTATCTACTCCTGGTAGAGGTAACACAAATAGCTCCTCTGAACAACAAAAGGGTCATCTTCTCAAGGTCTTTTTCCTTAAGACTTAAGCTTGACCACATCGCATTGATTTAACTCCTCTCTTTTGCATTTGGCTTGCCAAGATTTCAAAAACAAGTATTACTGTGTCACCAGATTAGTACTTACGGAACTCAAGTTTCATGGTTTTGTCTGAAGCTAGAAACAGAATTAAGCAATTCCAAAATGACCATCGGACACCACATTCTATTCCCAGCCCCTCCTGGGGCAGGGAAGAATGATGTGATTTGCCAAGTGTCAAATCCATCCCACACGGCTAGCCTGAAAATGCATCCTGACTCAGGCTTTTTCTTGTTTTAATTTGTTTATTTGTGATGGGGACTTGCTGCTTCTAGGAGGGTCCCATTAAAAAAAAAAATCTCAGAAGACATCAAAAACTTCTGGCAAAACAACATCTTGATGATTTAAGTGTAAATATGTCAGAGACATATGGTTTCTATTATTCACGAAATAACACATGAGTTTAAAAATCAAGGGGAAAAGTGTTTGGTAAAACACATTGAGGACTTGGCTAAATGTTTTTTAAAGGTCAGTTCTGAAGCCTCAAGGGGGAAACCCACTGAGGGGAACAAATCCAGGCTCCCAGCCCCTCCCCCGTTTGTCTCTTTTCTTGATCAGAGATGGCACATGTGTTGTCACCAGAGCACTGATGCATCTGCCACCACAATGACATTTATCCAGCAAATTGTGTTTTGATGGACAAATCTAGGTCCTGATTTAATCCCTGTTGTTTGCTAGCAATGGCAGTTTGAGGCAAGTTAATGGATCTGAAAAATGGAAAAATATAGCTCACAGAATTATTGTGAGCATTTGTGTTAATACATGTCAGTTGCCTGGCACATAGTAGATGCTTAACAAGAGGCAACTTTTAACAATAATCATTGTTCACTTGAAAAGCAGTATTAGGAAAGGTGGGTAAGGGAACCTAGGACCAAAATTGTTTCTGGAGTATGAAGAATCCATAGGATCACATGAGATCCTCTAACCCCCTCTCTACCCAAAGATGCAACCAGTAGGGGAAGAGGGAAAGTGTACCAACAGTTGCTAAACACAAACAAAAAACAAGAAAGAGCACAAATCTGGGAGGTCATAATAAACTCAGTCTCCATTGACCAACTCACCAAGGTACTTGTTCAAGGCCCACTTTTAAACAGTTTTCCTAATTTCAGGATATTTATTCAAATCTGATAATATTTGGATTAAGTTTTTTAAGTCAATGAATTTTGACAGCTTTATTGAGTTATGACTGACTTACCAAAAAATGACACATCTTTGAAGTGTATAATTTGATAAGGTTTGACATACGTGTATACCTGTGAGACCATCACCACAGTTAACATACTAAACATATCCATCACTAAGAATGATGTTAGCTATATATTATTTTTGTCTTTTGTCAGGCTAAGGCTATTCTTTTATATTCCTAGTTTTTGTGAATTTTTATCAGAATTTGATGTTGAGTTTTGTCAAAACCATTGTGATTATTGTATGGTTTTCTTTTTTAGTCTGTTAGTAGAGTGTTTTATGTCGATTGACTTTCTAATGTTAAACTCTTTTAGCATTCTTGCCATGATACAATATCCCTGTTGGGTTCAATTTGCTGAAGTTTGCTAATAATATTTGCATCGGTATTTATGAGGGACATTAATCTATAGTTTTTTTCTTACAAGGTTTTTGTTTGGTTTTGGTGTTAGTGTACTGCTTTCCTCATAGACTGAGTTGTAAAGTATTCCCTCCTCTTCGATTTTCTAGAATAATTTGTGTAGAGTTCATATTATTTATTTCTTAAATGCTTGGTAGAATTTGCTAGTGATTTGGTAGAATTTGCTAGCCATCTGGGCCTGGGATTTTATTTGTTGTAAGGTTTTAAGCTATCAATTTAATTTCCTTAATACATATATTATAGGGCCTTCAGGTTATCTGTTTATCTTAAATGAACTTTGGTAATTTGTGAGATTCAAGAAATGTTCCCATTTTATGTAAGTTCTAGAATTTATCCTCCTAAAGTTATTGATAATATTTCATTACTATCATTTTAATATATGTGTCATTTGTAATGATGCTGCCGCCGTCATTCATAATATTCTTAATTTGTATCTTTTCTCATTTTTATCCTGATCAGGGTGGCTAGAGGTTTGTCAGTTTTAATAATCTTCTTAAAGAACCACAGAACCAACTCTCGATTTTATTTATTTTCTCAAGGTGAAAGGTCAGGTCATTGATTTGATACTTTCTTCTTTTCTAATAAAGGCATTTTGGTGCTATACATGTCGCTCTATGTACTGCTTTAGCTTCATTCTACAAATTTTTCTATATGTTATATTTTCATTTCATTTAGTTTAAAATATTTTCTAAATATTTTTATTTCCCTTTTAATGTTGATAGTGGGACTAAGGAAGAGAGATTGGAAGACAGCGTTTCTTTTAATTAAGCCTCTACAACTATAAACATCCTCTGATAGTTCTCTAATGTCTTTTACCAAAAAGTTGATTGAATCTTTTCAGTCCCTCTATTGTTTGGCATCACCGATCTTAATATTTCTGGTCAGATATAAATGTTATTTCAATATGAGGTACAGTTAATATGGTATATTCAATTAAATCAGATGGAATAAAGATGTGGAGAGGTTTATCAGGGAAAAATAACACTGACGCTCAGGAATCCTTCATGGGGAAACAAAACATAGCTGCAATCAAAAGAACAAAGGAAAGGAGACTATTATTTAATAACATATACCAAAGAGTCTGCCAATGAACCTCAAATTGCTAGGAACTTTCCACACATATTTTCTTTGCCCAACCTAAAGAATTTTTGATCTGATGACGTGTGAGTGCTCTTCATATAGGCATTCTGTGACCTGCTTCATTTGCTGTTTTCTTGTTGTGTTTGCCCTTGTACATTCAGTTTCAATTAAGAAAGGGAGAGAGGAGGCTGTATACTGCCAGCTTAGCCCTGTAAATATTTGCAGTGTTTATGACAGATGTTTTCCTGTTATGAAGGAATCTGACCTTCATTAAAAATCTGGAACTTTTAAAATGTAATGGCAAAACATCACAAACAACAGCAGGGTTTGCTGGAGATTTTCATATATTTCAAGATGCAGAGTCTAACTTGAAGAAACCAGTAATTATCATGACTATTAACTATTTGTTGGGAAAGTGGTCAGAGGGTAGAAAAGAACCACAGTTAACACTTTTGTGGCTCTAATCACCATCCTACTCCAGCATTCTGCAGGACGGGCCATTTAATACTATCATTTCATAAACCAACAACATGGCTTTCATTATATCTAGTGAAGTATTCTTCTTCCTGATGTTTGGAATACAAATTAAAGCACACACAAAATCCTAAGTATCAAGCTTACGTGTTTCTCATAATTTTTACCATTAAAGTGATATAAATGTGTGACATATGAAAAACTGCATAAAAATACCATGAAAAAAACATAATACAAGTTTTAGAGTTTTCCAACTGACCACATCTTTTCCCTCAATGGGTGAAGACAATCTGAGTTTCCCTAGGTCCACTAACTTCTTTTAGGTTGAGGCTTATGGGCTTGGATTTACCCACTTGGCTGACATGTTGCCTTCTTTAGGATTATTGGGATTTGGATTCACCATGACTTCTATTTGAAGGGGAAAAAAACAGTATATATGACATTGTTGTTCCTCAGGATTGCCAGAACTGGAATGTGCAAATTGTAGAAACCATATGCACATGGACACAATGTATGTTACTTGCGTGGTACACCCAAGAAAAGAAAACTAGAGTGCTGTGACCAAGCGCCATCTAGAAAATTAACTCTGAGCAAGAAAAGTAAGTCACAGAAAGGCATGTACCATATGAAACCATTTCCGTGTTTTTAAAATTCCCAGAACAATACTGTAATTAGTTTATGGAAACATACATATGTGATTAAAACAAAAACAGAGACAGAAAAAAGGACTCAACAGTTCTCAAGATTATGGCTTCTTCTGGGAAACTAGAGAAAGGAATAGAATTGGGTGGGCTAAAAAAGGTAATTCAACTTTATCTGAAGTTTCATTTCTTTAAAAAATTTGATGAAATATCAATATAAATTATTTATAGTTATTTATTTTATATATTATTTGTTTATACTTATATAAATCTAGGTTGTGGGAACATAGACTATTTTCCATTCTCTATTTTCTCTGTCTTTTAAATATTTTATAATTAAAAATTTAAAAAGAAATTTATATTCCCTGATGTGGAAAATTCTCCCTTGTTAAGGGAAAAAGTGATTATAGAAAAATATATGTTTTCTGTGACAATTTCTGAAAAAGATGAATACAGAAGTATATATTCATATATATTATAATTACATATATAATTAAATTATATATGTTTATAATTACATATAATATATACAGTTAATATTATTCATACAGTTATATATAATAGATAAGATATATTCAATTTATATATAAAATGTATATTCTAAATATATATAATTACATATATAAGTATATAATTATATATTTATATACTATATAATATGTAATATATTATACAATTAAACATATTATAAATACCTAAAATATGTAATTAAATATATAATGAATATATATAATTATAAATACATAGAAGATGTTGACTATACACAAAATTGTTTTTTGTAGTTACATGCTGGCAAGAAAGCGGAATTGTGTGAGGGGTATGGGTAAAGGGGTACCTTCACTTTTTTTACTTTGTATACTTACCTAATTTTATGAAATGCACATGATTCATCTATTGCTTTATAAGTAAATAAATGAAAAGACAAACCTGTGTTCTTTCTACGAAAACAAAGAATAACAACACTAGCAATGTCTACCTATTTCATAGTCTTCAGAGCTGTGTCTCTCTGCAGAACTGCAGGAATTTCACTCAAACTCAGTTTTCTCTAGATCACAAAGACCTGTATTTCTCACTCCAAGACCCCAAATAAAGGCCAAGGTAACCTTATCTCATTGGCTATTCCTTGGAGGAGGAGATAATTGATAATACTGAGAACCCAACCAGGATAAGCCAGCCAGAGCACGGGGGAAGAGTGGAAAAGACACTGGTTTAGGGTCAGTTAGTGTCCCCAAAGCCACCTGAAGGCACTGGGTCCCCACGACTGAACACGATGTTCTAACAGAATTTCAGAAGTTTGCAAAAGCCTAAGAGGTTGTAGGACTATATTCTTGCTACATGGGATGCCCTTTGACTTCACTTCCATCCCTAATTCCGAATCCTTTAGGTGGATTGTCTCAGCCACCTGCCTGCTAAGGCCCCAACCCTCTCTTTCCTGTGCTCCTGGCCACCAGGGCGGAGGCGGCCAGAGGATATCAGCTTCAAAGCTGTGGGCCAGGTGGTCTCCCTGCAGGTGGATGGGGCCTCAGCACTGCCCCGTCTGCCCCCGTGTGACTCCTGTCATGGTGCTCTCTCCTGTCCTGGATGATGATTTCAAACTTGCCCCTCAGCAGGTGCCCTCAACTACTTCACAGAGAAAAGACAAGACACTGGCCAATCACTCCTCTGTGTCCCAACAGCAAATTAAACACCCATCTGCATTTGGGCTCACAGTGTTCTCTGTCTCTCTTTCTGCTGTGGCCTAACCCTCCACTTGTGCCTCCCAACCCCATCCCCATCCACCAATCTAAGAACGTTTCTCTACCAGGTGTCTCTTCTCTTACCTGTATCTTCAATATCTTTCTCTCTACCCCCATCAGCATTTAAACACACTCGAATCTCTCACAAAAAGATCTACCTTCAGTCTCATTCACCTCCATCAGAACTTTCTCTGAATGTCTACATGCATGTTCCTCCATCTTGCTGCTTGCCCTACTCAGAAACCATGGGCTCTCTACCAAGCATCTCTTTTGCCCCCAGCTCTTCTCACCCCACCCTCTTCCATCCCCTTAGCCTCTTCCAAGGAAGACTATATCCTTGATCATTCTTTGTCATCTTTGCAGGGTGGGTCTCTGACTTTATTATTGTGGTTGATGGTGCCGCCTCGTTTCCATTCATTGGCCAACGTTGAGAGCTGCATGTGCTACTTCAGAAGCAAGCTCACCTGGAAACAAATGACTTAATTTTCTACTGGACACTAATAGTCTCATATCATAAAGGTAAAGACTGAATTCTGCCTTTGAACATGACTTTGACCATCCTCATTGTGAAATAATAATCCTGGCCTTATTCTAGGGCACATTGAGTTGCTCCTGAGCACATGCCAACTGATCCTCAAATATCAACCTTGACAGAAGGCTTCTCTGAGGTGACGGATAGCTCATCTAGCTCCCTGCATTATATCCCTTTTCTTAATCTGTACTGTAGTGTAATTAATTATTTGTGAGTCTAGCTCTTCCATCAGCTAGTGAATAGGACCATTTCTTCATGGCCATTGTCTAGACCTTCGGATGGTGGAGGACTTACTGAAAATTGTCCAGTAATTAGAGCTTGCCATTGGACAAATCTGAATTCAAATTCCACCTCCTTTACTGATTAGTTGTATAATTCTGGGTAAAGCACTAGCTTCCCTGAATCTCAGTTTTCTCATCTGTAAATTGAGAGAGGAATAATTCCCATTTTAGAGGCTGTCGTATGGGTGTTTAATCCATAGTAAATGTCTGAAAAATAATAGCTACTATTAATTATTGTGTCCGTTATGACCAGTAGGCACACAACAGGATTAGGGCTAATGTATAACCTTGTGATGCTGCCTTTAATTTCTCTGTGGCTGAAATAGGTGTTTCTTCAGAGGTTTCAGTTGAGGTACTGTATAATTGTCCCATAGTCTGAGATCCTGTCATACATCAACTTAATCTGTGTTATCTGATCATATATTGAATGAAACTTTAGCATAACCAACCTCTATGTCTTCCTCCTGCAAACCTCTCTTTGGAAGAATTTGTCATGCCCAGCAATTCCATGGCTATGTAACTGAAGACGTCAGTTCAGCTCCTGTGGGAGGCCAGGGGAGGGCTTTGGGGAAGTTGTGGGTTTAAAGCATCCTAGAATGAACAGAAATATCATCTGGAGAACAAATTTTCTCTCCTCCCACTGTTTTCTTGCCTGTCTTTTTCTTTTATTTGGTTTTTGATGTGTGTGAGAGAATAAAAAGAATAAAGGAGAAAGGCAGAAAAAGAAATGTAGAGTTTCTTTGAAGGTCCACAGAAGCAAATCCCCTAATTTCTGGGCTGGAGTGGGATCTCCTTACCCTCATCAGTGGGCAGGAACGTGGTGCTCTCTAGACAAGGATCTCCTCACACGGCCAGGGTGAGCATGCGGTCCAGGGTTAGGGGCTGTCAAAAGAAAATGACCCTGTGTCACAGTGGCCTGTGACCCTACAGGTGGGAGAAATTTGAGGACAGTGGCTCTCACACTGTTGAATTGTGCAGATTAAGATGATTTTTTTTAATGAAAAAAATAATCCTAGCACAATAGATGTCTAGAAAATTTGAGGGTTTTATAAAAGTTTAAAGCAATTACTATCTACTCTTGCTACTATTTTACAAAAGAAAAAACATTTTAACATCAAATATGAACTAAGGATTCATATTGGAATATAGGATTTATAGGAAATACAGGAAAGTCCTTTCCAGAAAACAAAAACTTTAATTTCAAACTTACAGATCTTTCTTCACCTATCTTTCATCTAGCTATCTAGTTATTGTCTATCTATCTAAATGCTTATCTGTATAATTCTATAGCATGTTTTTTCCTCTTTTCTTTGTGGACTTTTCATGATGAATTAGCACCAGTCCTCAGAGCAGGATCCTAGAACCATACTTTGAAGGTTACCTATTATAACAGCTTTAATTTACAGATGATTATTCTGTAACACAGAGATTAAGTGACAAGTCTCTTATAGTTTTACAGCTAATAGCAGCTCAGATCTGCAGCCCATTCTTAAATTCCTATTCTTACAACCAAATGTTACTTCCTTCCTATGTCATTACAATCACCTCAAAAGACACAATCAGCATTCTAGTATCTGTTGCAATAGGGCATGAGGAGTCCACAACCTCCCACTGAGAAATTCAGGATAGCTGTTTTGTAACTCTCTTCTGTTACAGCTTTGATATAGTTTGGCTTTGTGTCTCTCCACCCAAATTTCATCTTGAATTGTAATCCCTGGGTGTTGAGGGAGGAACCTGGTGGGAGGTGATTGGATCGTGGGTGTGGTTTCCCCCATACTGTTCTCATGAGTTCTCATGAGATCTGATGGTTTTATAAGGGGCTCTTTCCCCTTCACTTCTTTCCCATGATATCTTGCCTGCTGCCATGTAAGATGTGCCTGCTTTCCCTTCCACCATGACTGTAAGTTTCCTGAGGCCTCCCTAGCCATGCGGAACTGTGAATCAATTAAACCTCTTTTCTTTATAAATTATCCAGTCTTGGGCAGTTCTTTACAGCAATGTGAGAATGGACTAATACAAGCTTCAATCCTGTCTTGATTAATTTCATTGGTCTTCCTACCCAGAAGTCCCCTCTCAATGCTCTGTTGGTTAATGTTGCCACCACACTGCCAGTGCCCAGTCCTGGGACATGGGAATCCTGGGTTGCTTACTGCTCCTGTTTTCTCATCCTTCTGAGACACCGAGTCTTTTCAGTCCTGTCTCTGAAAGGTCTCTTACATCTTGTGACTCCTCGCTGGCCACACAGGTCTCATGGCATCCTTGATCATTTTCTTTTCAGGATTGTTTTGGCAGTTTACTGATGGGTTCCTAGCCCCAGATGCTTTCTATCTACTTACCCTTTAAAAGAAAACAAAAACAATGATATGAACAAAAAAGTAATAACACCAGCAGCACACTTTAATGGTTTCTTCTTCCAATAGCAAAATCTCTCCCTGCTGTCCTTCTTGAGTGCCACATCTGAGTGTCACCCAAATGTGTCACCAATTACTGGCCATTCCAGGTGATGTGCTTCTAGAAGCGCCTTTGATCATGCCACTCCCTTTGTCTGAAATGCCTTTCTACTCCTTCCCTGCTTTAAAAGCTACCACTACCCCTGAAGGTTCACCTCAAATACCACTTCCAATGCCACTTTATTTCCTTCTTCTCCAGCTGAGTTAGTTTCCCCTACATGTCTGTAACACTTAAATCTACCGCCCCTGTATCTCTATAACTCTTAATTTTTAGCATACCTTGAGTGGATATAATGGGATATCAGGGTGGGTCGTGTATTCCACCCCCTACAATAAATTGGGAGCTTCTTAACAGTGATTTCTGAGGCCTTCTCCGCCGCTGCACCCTTTCCAACATCTAGTTCTGTGCCCAGATCCAAGTGAGACTTCGCTAAAATGTGCTGAATGAGTGGAAGGTCTAACAGCAAAGCCTCGCATTTTATCTCTTCCATCTACCCCTTCCACCCTTTTTAAGAAAGTGCAAAAACAGACTTGGGGTGATCTATAAGTTGGATTCAGTGCCTGGAAATGTAAGAACTGAGTAGGAACAGATTTGCAATAAGAAATTTGGTAGAGCATGTGAGGAATTATTCCCAGGCTAGAGCTTTTCTTCTGGTAGACAGAATAAAAAACCCTCCATTTTACTTGAAATACAAATGAAGAAACTTTTTGTCCAATGAGGCCAAAATACCCAGATTTATTAGAGTTTGAAACACTCTGAGAGAATCCACCTTAATCCTACAGCAGTCTGTGTTTGATAAAATGAAAATTAATAGCAACTGACCAACAAGATCTTGACATCAAAAGACATTTGTTTTTGTTTTTGTTTTCTTCCAACAAATGTGAAAGAATACCAAAGAGTAAGACATTCTGATGCCGTATAACAGAGGTGACCACGTACACTGGTAGAGTGATTCTTCACGGTTTCAGGAGGCAAGACAAAAGAGTGTACCATAATATATGTAACCTACCCAGCTCGTGCCTGCAACATAGTCGGTCTTCAATAAATGTTATACTGATTTCTCTATAGAATTTAAGTTTAATTAAACAGCAACATGAGGCTTTCTATGGGAGAAGTATAGCTTGATATTAGAAGGATTAAAAGGCCCTTGTGGCATAGACTGCTATACACACACCAAAACCCATTTTATATTTCTTGTGGGCACACAACAAGACTGTATTTCTTGACCTCCCTTGCAGTTAGGTGTAGTCAACTTCTGGACCAAATTCTGGCCAAATGCTATGGAGGCAGAGAGGATGTGCTACTCTCTAGGACTAGTCCTAAAATCCTTTCTCGTGAGGTGGGATTCTCTGTTGTACCTCTCTTTCCCATTTGTCAGCCAGGTATTAATGATCCAGCAGAGGAATCTGAGCTATAGAGGATAGCAAACCACAGGATATGAAAAGCCTGGGTCCCTGAGTCTCTCCATAGAAGGCTGCCTGCTGAGCTATTGAGAGAGTGAGAAACAAACTTCTATTTTGTTCAGCCAGAGTCTGGGGGTTATTGGTTACAGCAGTCAGCTTACCTTGACTAATGCAGTCCTGCTTAGTAGCTTTTAAATCACTGCTCTGACACTCTGCATTTATCAGGCCCTTACACAGTATTTCTAATTTTGGTATTTGTTTTCCAAAAAGGCAAGAAGAAGCTGGAGAGGGATGACAGAAAATGTGAACATGTTGGAAAAAAAGGTAAAAATCTTGCAACTACAAAGATTTAAGTTGGGGGGAAAAAAAGGGGGGGATTGAGGGCAACTTTGTTATAGGAATCCCTTCCCATAAGAGAAACTCTGGCATATATGGATTCGCATGTGGGTATATTTTCTGCGTCTATGCCAGTGGTTTTCAATGCCAGACACACATTAGAATCACTTGGAAGCTTAAAACTATGGGATGCCCAGATCCTACCCCCAGACCAATTACATTGCAATCACAGATAGTTCTAAAAGTGCATGTACATTTGAGAATCATTGATTTATGTGGGTCATGAACCATGTCTTTTTGTGACTTGAGTGTTCAGGGTTATAATATCCAATAGACATTTGCTTGGAGAATCAGACACACTAGCAAACTTCTGGGTAGAAGTAGATAGTTGAAAGGGGATGCGTTTGGGAGTCAGATGAACCTGGTTTGAAACATTGCGCTGTTGCTAACTAGCTGACAGCCTTGAGGAAGTTCCTTTATTGCTTTTGACTCTCTGTTTCCTCACCTATAAAATGGGGATTGTATAACCTGCACAGTGTACAGCTGGAAACAGAATAGATACTCAGTGTTTATAAACAAAGAATGCCAAATTTACAAGGTTCGCATTAAAACTGCTAAAGGAATATATCCTGAAGAAATTCTGGACCCTAAGCAGTAGTAAATTGTAATAAACTGAACGGTGTTCATTATTATTATTAGGTTGATGCAAAAGTAATTACAGTTTCTGCCACTAAAAGTAATATAATTTTAGGACATATAAATTATGATTGACATTATCTTTATTGAGTATGCTATCTTTATTGCTTTAGTTTAATAGATATAAAAATATTTATAAGAGTTACTGGTGACATTGGCCTGCAAACTGTGTTTTCCCAAAAGCTCCTGACTTCTTCAACTCTGAATTCTCCCCTCACGTACATTACCTTCTGGGTAAGAAGCAAATACTGCGCTTTCTTTTCATACAGGAGTGGTTTTAAAAATGAGGACTGAGTCAGCTCTTTTTAATAGGTCTTTGAAAAATATGATAGTAGATGCTGCTGAGGATCCCAAACAGGGACGAGATGCTGACCCTGTGCTCAGGCAGCTGACCAGCCAACAGGGACTGGCCTCATTGGCGATGCTGTGTTTGTTCTGTGCTTTGTTTTATGTCTTTACACAATGGCAGCCACTGTTGTAAGTCAGTCTGTGATCTGTGCCAAAGGAGAGGTGCAGAATATAAGGGCGATGGGATGTCAGAGAAAGAAGTGATCATTTTGGTTTTGATGATCAGGGGGAGGTTTCCCATAGAAAGGTTCCCAAAGAAGCTAACCTAAGGTTCAGATAGTTGCAGGTGGGTTCAACTATCTGGAGTCTGAGGGAATGGCTCACACATGTCTGGAGGAGAGCGATTGGATGGATGTATCAGCAGTGGCGGGAGGATTGACATGGGGGCACAGTAGGAGAGAGGGTGGGTAAGGCAGCCGGCACCAGCTGGGAGAGGTCCTGACTTCCAGACTTCTTCCTTGCTACATGCCATACTGTCACAGCCCATGCTAGGCATTTTCCTGCTTTATTTCTTCCCGGGTATCCTCATTTAACACTCCCATTCTGCCATCTCGCTTTCACCATCATAGTCAGTCTAAAGTGTTTAAGATGTATTTTTTTATTTGCATGTGGTTTTTAAAAATACTTTCTTTAAAAATAATTTTTACATTTTCTAGAGACGGAGTCTTGCTATGTTGCCCAGGCTTATCTCAAACTCCTGGGCCGAAGGGATACGCCCAGCTCAGCCTCCCAAATTGCTAGGATGACAGGCGTGAGTCACTGCGCTCAGCCTGTATGTGTTTTGACAAAATATGACTTCTTATTTTGTGGCAGGCATTTTAGTTTGTAAACATGGCATTGGGTTATATATCTTCTGCAGATTCATAGTTTTTTGCTCAGTGCTATCACCTCTGAGATTCATGCATGTCACTATAGGCACGTCAAACACATTGCTTCCCAGTGCTGACTCATACTCTGTGCTGTGCATCCACCATGTTTCACCCACCCACTGTCCAGTGATGGATGCATGGCTCGGCTCTGCTTCCCCATCACAGCCTTCTTATACCAGCCCTTACAGACCTGTGTGACAACAGGTTTGGGATATATATCCAGGAAATTGATGGCTGCTTCATGGCTATGCAGCTACTGCCCCTGTCCAAAAGCTTTTTATATAGTCTAGGATAGACCCTTGCTACTCAGCGTGTGGTCTCTGGTCCAGTAGCGGCAGCGGCACCCAGGAGCATGTCAGAAATGCGGAATCTCAGGCCCTTCCCCACACCTGCTAAAACAGAACCCGCACTTAGATAGGATCCTTAAGTTGAGGTACAGGTTTATTAAAAGTCTCTGTCTGTGCTTTTCAATATGGTAGCCACTAAGCTATTAAATTTATTAATTAAATTAATTAAAGATGCATTTTTCAGTCTTCCTAGCACACACAGCTAGTGGCTACTGTCCTGGATGATGCAGATAGAAAATACTTTCAGCACCGTAGAAAGTTCTATTGGATGGTACTTGTTGTTATGAGTCTCTTGTGAGTTTTTTACATTGCAAACATTTTCTCCAGCTTTTTTCCCCTCTAAGCTGTGTCAAGATGCCTGAGAAATGGGATGTTAGGGGAGAAATTAACGACAGTGAGGTTTGGTCTTGATGTGGTGGGCACATGGAGTGGGACGGAAACACCACTAGGTGTGAGAGGCCCAATGAGTACTGGTTTCCGTATATGGTTAAAAGACAACAAATAATTGAACGAAGGCAGCGATGCTGAGAAATTGTATGTTGGCCTAGACAATACCTAAACAATACCTACATATGTTGACCTAATCCATACCAAAGCGTTTTTATGTACTTTATATAAATTTAATATCACTACGAAAGTACAGGCAGGGTAGACATTGTTTTCCTTATTTTTCACAGACCAACCAAAGAGGCTAAGATGTCAAACAATTTTTTTAGGAATAGAGAAGAAGAGAAAAGTGAGCTGTTCTGCTTGCCTACTCAAACTTAAAGCAGGAAAATTTGAGGGGAACTAGAGGAAAAGCACTCCAGTGAAATCCTGGATGGATGCTTGAATGAAGCTGCAGCATCTCTACTTACAGATATGGCCGACGAGAAGAGAAACAGTAGGGCGAACGGGGAACAACAGACTTTGAACACTTGCTGTGAGCTTGGCCCTGTGCTAGGTACTTTCTTTCCACACATGGCTGTTGTTAGCACAGCTCATAGGGTCATGATCTGTCCCCATCCTACGTATGAGACCTCTGAGGTTGTGACTGGTTCTAAATGCTCTGCCTTTTTCACTGAACAATTAATTCTAGATGTTTTGAAGATCATCTGATGGTCCCATGTCATCACGATAATTTGTTTCTGTGTCTATATCTACGTCTGAACATGCCCCACTCAGAAAAGAGTTTACTTAGAATGAGATAAAATACAGGAATTTAAGCCTTTGAAAGGGTCATCATCTGGCAAGGCCGTTTCTTAGCACTCCTCTCAAAGCTGCCTGGGTGGAAGGCAGAATCCCCTCTCGGGTGGAAAGCAGAATCCCCTCTCGGTTGCAGAAACCAGTGGCTTTGAAGGCAGCTGCGTGTGAATTATACAACTGGATAATTAGAACCATAGGGGAAACTTTGATTCTTTTATTTGTGAAGTTCCTATAGGGCATGATATTATGCAAAACTTGTCCTAAAGATTGAATGCAAATCCACAGGGAGGATCCCTTTCTTTCTGAAAAAAAAAAAAAAATGTGCAGAAATCAAGAACCATGTGAGGGTGAAATGGAAAGCTTTTCAATGAAGAAGGAATCATTGCTGAGTGAGAGCCCTTTGGGTAAGAATTTGCCAGACAGAAGAATGATTCGGGGGGCTAATGAGGTACACTAAAATGTAATTCCTGAAAAGCAATCATTACTTATGCAAACCTTTAGTTTTGAACCCACTTCAGTCACTAGTTCACAGGCAGCAGAGTGAGCCACATGCCTCAACAGAGTTCATGTTTTCTGAGAGTGGAGGGGATCAATAGAGCCTGTTGTTATTGCAATTCCTGCTTCCCATCCCTGTCACCATACACTTGAGCTGTGTAATTTTTATAACACAGTCTCATGAAAGGGATGAAAACACATTCATACTAAAGTATAAATGACTAATAAAATGTCTATCCCTTGGCATAGCTCATATTAGGAACAGAGATCAAAGCCTGAGCTGAATCCAATTCAGTACTGGACTAGAGCATGTACTATGCACAAGATTTGAGCTAGGGTTGATGGGGGAATGCTAAGGTGTACAAACCGAGGTTCCCATTTCCTAGGATTCCACGGGGTGGTAATGGGTGACGGTGGTAGTAATTATAAATTACTGCATCCAGATAGAATATGTAAAGTTGGAACGAAGTGCTGTGAGCGATCTCTGAGGGGCAAATGAGTTCTAACTGGGAGGATGGCTACTGTGCAAGTTTAGACAGGAGAAAGTGCCCAGCTAGTTAGGTGAGGGATTGAACCAACCCGTAGGGGGATCCTGTTCCTGACTGTAGGGTCTCGGGTGAAACAGATAAACAGGTAAACAAGTCTGTCTTACTTTCTGGATCCCTTCTCATTGCCCACAGAGTGTGAATACATTTTCTTAGATATTTCTTTGCCTTCTCTTAAGAGAATGGTTGAAGGACAGGGTTGCAGTGAGTCAGGGGGTATGGGATGGGAAGAAGCTGAACCGTGGTGGCAAGCATGCCCTGGTTATTCTCAGATAGTAACAATTCTCTTGCTTCTTCCCAAGTGGAACTGGGGGTAGATGTACACCAGAGTCCAACTAACAGGTGGCTGAGGAGCGAAGGACAGCCTCCAGCTCAGGCTGCACATCAGAATCACCAGGTGATCTTCTGGATCTGCCAGTGGCCAAATCCTATCCCAGGTCAATGAAATCGAAAAGCTCTCCAGGTGACCCTAATATTCACCAGTGCACAGTGGTCCTCAAAGTGTGGCCCTCCATCGGCAGCATTGGCATCACCTGAAACTTGTTAGCAGTGGCAATGATCAGCCCCCCTCTAGACCTACTGACTCAGAAGACCCAGGCATGGGGGCCATGCACATGGGGACCACTCTTACACAGGGGCTTTCATCAAGATATGGAGACCATCGATCCGTGTTTTAACAAGCCCTCCCACCCTCCAGAGGTTTCCTACTTGCCAAAGTTGGTGAACCTCTGGTATGATGTAAAGACTTCACAGTGGGGATGCAGAAGACCTGAGTTCAAATCCCTGTCTCTGACTCCTTGGCAAGTCAGTTAATATCTGTAAGCTCCCAGTAAAAAGGGCCTTTACTTATTAATCAAGCTTTCCTTGAGTGCCTGTCAGGTCATTGGTCTATGAGGATGAGTTTAACATAATTCCTGCCTTCGAGGATCACATACCTGCTTCTTGGAACCCATCTATATGGTTTTCAACTGTGGTGTTTAAAAAGTACACTTTTTCACTTATGCCGTGATGCAGAATTTTAGCTCTGATTGCTAATCAAAACAAGATTAGGCTGAAATGATCCAAGATACAATCGAGGGTCCCAGGGTCATCTTCTCTAGCCCTGCCTCAGGGTGACCCAGAGGTGAATCATAATTTGTGGTGACTCACATTTACATGGCTCTGCAGAGAAAAGCAGAGCAGGTGAGGTTCATAGTTCCTGATTTACAGTCATTCCATGACTAAGGCAGACATCGAATGACCTGTCTTTTCACTACTCTAGAGCCATCTAGAGTCTCTAGAGTTGTCTAGAATTATTTGTCCTTGGCTTTTCAAGGTTGAATTACATCTTTCTATCAAGGAGGAGCTAAGGGCTGCCCTGTAGGATATGATTGTGGTCTTCATTCTTCTTCAGTTGTTCCTGTCTAGGAGTATGCCATGGGTTGAGTTGGGTCTACTCCAGAAATATATGGTGCAGTCCTAACCCCTAGTTCCAGTGAGTGTGACGTCGTTTAAAAATAGGGTCTTGGCAGATACCGTTGGGTTCAGATGAGGTCATTGGGATGGGTCTTAACCTACAGTGACTGATGTCCTTAGAAGAAGAGAAAACTTGGACACAGAGACACGCAGAGAGGGAAGGCCATATAGAGACACATGGGGTGAAGGTGGCCATGTGACAACAGAGGCAGAGATTGATGCTGCCAGGAGCCAAAGAAAGTCCAGGGCTGGAAGAGGCAAGGAAGGATCCTCTCCTAGAGGCTTTGGAAGGAACATGGTTTTGCTGACACCTTGGTTTCAGACTTCTGGCCTCTAGAACTGTTATATGACAAATTTTCTTGTTTTAAGCCACAGAGTTTGTGCTATCTTGTTATGAGAGCCCTGGGAAACCACCACAAGGTGCCTGTTAGCTATTGTTCAAAAGTCTTACGTTGGAACTGGTTGGGAATATAACACATGGTTGGACAACATATTGAGGCCTTCCATAAACATCATTGACCTCTAGCAACTACTCTAGCTAATACTATTCTTTGAGTATTGGAAAACATTCTCATGATATAATTGTCAGAAGCCCTTGTGCCCCACAAAATTTTCTTTTTCCATAGCCTACATGAGAGATTCATCCCTTTGACTTAAACAAAGTTTATGCCTTAATTCCCTTTTAAAAGATGCCTGAAGGGGAAAGCTCATTTAAGAGTGAACATCTCATTCTTTGATTACTATGGGAAGAAAGTAGAGAAAGTGCCTCTGAAAAAAAAAGGGGGGGTTCCCAGGAGCTTGAGGGGGACCTGGAAGTCAAACTCTACCAGTTCAGGATTTGCTCCTCTTGTCCTGGGCTAGTTTTGAAAATTTTAGTAGGAACTTCAGCAATGTTTTGATAATCTAATTACTATAGAAATCCAAGAAATTGATAATGGATACTTGGCAAAATACAGAAGGAAAGCAGCAGCTGTAGGTTATCATAATACTCTTAACTTTACCTTATTAGTATATTTCTTTTCTTTATGTATGTGTGAAAAACAATTCTGTTCTTCCCCATTCAAAAAGAGATCCAGAAGAAATGCTTCTATATTGCTGATGAGATTGTGTTTAGAGTTTGGAAATAGAACCCCAAAGTTCTTGAAGGTGCGGGAGCACAGACATTTGCTATGGAGTTGGCTTAGAATTGTATTTGTTAAGGTTCTTTCAAGGATCAAGAAAAATTTGTATGAAGATAAAAGCAACCAAGTTGGCAGAGATGAGAAGAAGCTTGCCTCTCAAAGGAATTCTGAGGCGGTTGAACCTAAAGAATTGCTCTTTCATCCCTTCCTGAAGGGAGTTCCTGACAGCAGACACTTGACTCACATCAAGTGTTTCCAAATATTTCATGAGTCCCACTTTTATTTATATGTTTAATCAGGAACTATAACTAGATATCACCCAAATTCAACTTTAGAAATAAATTCCGTGCAGTTGAGTCCAGATCTATTGACTTGCTCCATCAGAGAGAAAGTCAAGAGTCTCATATATATATATTTGGAATTGAGATCCTTTATGCAAAATATCTCATGATTAGGCCATTATTCTCTACAGAGTTACTTTATTCATGTGCTTCAGTCAGTTTTCAGGAAGGTACGTTTCAGTTCAAAAGAAAAATTAAGAAATAGTGCAGTATTAAGGTGGAGAAAAACAAAATCTAAGAAAAAAATTCAGCATGAAATTAAAGGAGAACCTGACTATGATCCCATTTCCCCATCTGAGCCCAGAAGATAAAAACTGTAATAAATTCATTCATCTACACCCACTTTAAATATTGGAGCAGATCAGCAGTTTCACTGATGTACAGCCAGACTTTGAAGTCTATCTGAGCTCTCTGGAATTCGACCAGCCACTTTCCAGACCATGTAATGTATTGCAGATCTTTCCACATTATGCATTCCAGATGGCCACAGTAATTCTTTGTGCATTTTCTCCTTTCTTATTTGGGTTACTGGGGTAATTTGGGAATAAAGAGTGTATGCTACAAAGTGAAAATTGACATACAGTTACTGTGTTGTGCTGCTCAGATGACAATGATGGATATTAAAGAAACTGAAAGAGTTAAATATATATATATAGAGAGAGAGAGAGTGCAAGGGGGTGGGGAGAAAGAATGAGGAGGGAGATTTACCCAGGAGTTCTTTTTGCTTCTTGCTGAAGGAGGCAGCCGTGGCTGTGCTGGAAGCACTACGACTGCCTCATAACTGTTTTGCGGGAGTGCACAGGAATTATCAGCTCTCCTCCCCCACCTCAGCTCCCTAAGCCAACAGGCCATCACCTTGACCTTGAAGCCAGGTGATCATACAATTAATCCACAAAACCAGGGTACTTCTGAGTGTGAACGGGGTGCTATTAAGAATTACACCTGGGCAATGGGCCTAAACCTCATTCACAAACCAGGGCACGTGTTTACCCCACCTCGCAGAGTGGCTCTCCAGGAGGATACTGAGCTGTTTAAATTCTAGTTGTATTGAATTCAGCACTTGCTCAGGGTGAAGAGGCTGCCAAGTGGCTGTTGACCCCCGTGTTTGTGGCGACTGGACTCTCCAGGTCCCCACACAAAGTCAACACGTGCAGTTAATAGGCAAAAAGCGTTTGGTCACCAGACGGGCCATTTCACCTCCGCGGCACTCACCCTCACTTGGGCCAACTTGCCCTGAGCTGATTTATGTGGTATCCTAGGGCCTTGACTGAGTGTGCCTTTGGGCTGCTTCATTGTTTCTATTCAGACTGTGAGAGGGATCTGTGAATGAAGTGAAATAATGGCATGTAACCCTTTCTAGCCGAGGACACAGTCTTCTTAAAAAATCATTTTTAAGGTTGCTTTAAATATCTCCACTGCAAATGCAATGTGTGGTTTCATTGCCATTGTTTCTCTATGCAAAGCCCCCCTTTGTCGTCCTGCTGTAGCAGGCATTCTCAAACTTTGCTATGCATCAGAATCACCTGTAAACCTTGCGAAAGTGGATGCCAGAGCCCCATCCCTGGAGAATCTGATTAAATAGGTCTCACAAACATCTGGAAGAAGGGTCCAGCTGGAAGAATTTGCAGGAGGTAAAAATCCTATGGAAATCAAACTCCCTGCAATTGTATTTCTCATAAAATTCTTCACGTCCGTGAAAACACAATCCCGGAAACCTAGCCAGCCTTCCAGATTCAAGGCAGGGAAGGGCTCCTCTTCCAAAATCATCTGAAGCGATGACTGTCATCTGGTGAAGAAAGATGGATTTTATTTTCTGAGACACCAAACAAACTATTGCAAGCATCTCGCTGTTTTTCCAAGCTGTCCTCATTTGCTGGCCCTGGTGGTGAGGGCTGTGCACACAAGGGCAGTTTTCTTTGCGATGAGGCAGGAAGCTGAGGAGCGTGTTCTCCCAGGGGAGCTGCAGCTTGTGTTTCACGGACGTAAAGGGCTCCCAGATTTGGAGGCAACAACTGGAATTTCAGACTTGGAGCCAAACGCCCAAATATTCTAGGGCTGCACAACAGGAAAGAAAAAAAAAAAAAAAAAACATGTGTATTTGTGTCTGTGTTTTCGTGCTCAAAGACATGGACAGATAAATCTCACAGAAAAATTTTATTTTTCTCGAACACTCAGGAAAATTGACGCTTCGTTTATTTGCACAAAGACTGCTGTGTGATTCAGATACACACCCAGTTCAGGAATACTCATTGCCATGTAAAATGTAGGCTGTTATGAATATTCTTTCTTTTTTTCCCTGACTGTAACAATATTACGGGTTTATTTTTAAACACTTGAAAAAAAAAAAACAGAAAAGGGTAACAAGAAAAGCAAACCACCTAAAACCATGCCTGTCAGAGATAACAAATGGGAATATTTTAGAGTATTACCTGCTGTTTTATATTTTCATGGTACGTGTGTCATTGTATGGAAATTGTAATTAGTATGCTGTTCGATCAAGTTTTCGCTTGGTGTATTTTGAGACTTGTTCCATATTGTTAAATGTTATTGGAGGACAAGATTTTAGCTTTTTATTTTCTGGCTGCATTAGAAAGATAGACTAAAAGAAAACTCTGTCTACTATCTAACCTCTAGTTTGTTTCCTTTTAAAAATATTTATATGTTGGGCCGGGCGCGGTGGCTCAAGCCTGTAATCCCAGCACTTTGGGAGGCCGAGACGGGTGGATCACGAGGTCAGGAGATCGAGACCATCCTGGCCGACATGGTGAAACCCCGTCTCTACTAAAAAAAATACAGAAAACTAGCCGGGCGAGGTGGCGGGCGCCTGTAGTCCCAGCTACTCGGGAGGCTGAGGCAGGAGAATGGCGTGAACCCGGGAGGCGGAGCTTGCAGTGAGCTGAGATCCGGCCACTGCACTCCAGCCTGGGCGGCAGAGCGAGACTCCGTCTCAAAAAAAAAAAAAAAATTTATATGTTGTGGCTGCAATGAATTACCTTTAAATGAAAACTTCTATTTAACATAACTGATGTATCGAAGGTCTCGTTGCATATTGCTGACTTGAAACCTGGGCATTTTAACTCCATCCATGGCCATTGTTGAGGTCGGCCTCTTTGAGGTCAAGCACTTAGAGTAGAAAGTTTGTGTTCTGTACACGGACTCCACAAAACCCCACGAAATTCCCCTGCAAGAGTTGAGAGCTCATTAAATTCTGCCAGCTTCTCTGACCATGGTTACCTTTAGAGATTTGCTGTAATGGCAGGAGTTGTGAATTCCAGCATTCGAAGAATGGGGCTGGGATATTTCTTGGTCTCTTCATAGCTGTTACCATCACTACCCGTGTTCCTTTTGGGGAGCAGCAGAGACTGCAGGAGCCTCATGGGAATCAGAACCTGGATAGAAAAACTTTTTTCCCACTGGTTACACTCTCCTGGCTCTCACTGCAGCGACATGAGCTGCTCCTTCAGCACACTCACCTGCTATTCAGCCCTTCGTACCTCCTGTTTCCCCACCAGACTCTTTTCTCTGCCCTGACCACTGTCTTCTATTAGCTCCATCCCCTCCTATCCTCTGAACTTCTACTTGCTCTTCAGGTCGCAGCTTAAGCAAGGTCAAAGTCAACTAAATGCAGGCAACTCCGGCCTTGATCTGCGAAGACCTCCCGATCCCCAGCAATACTATGGATATCCAGATACTTCAAGATTTTTCAAACTTGATGGTTACAGTTGAAAGCAATATTTCATTAAAAGTTGCAAACACTGTTATTTGGCAGGAGGTGGAGACTTAAATACTTCTTCTTCTTCTTTTTTTTTTTTCTTTTTGAGACGGAGTCTTGCTCTGTCACCCAAGCTGTAGTTCAGTGGTGTGATCTCCGCTCACTGCAACCTCCGCCTCCTGGGTTCAAGTAATTCTCCTCCTTCAGCCTCTCGAGTAGCTGGAACTACAGGCGTGTATCACTATGCCTGGCTAATTTTTGTAATTTTAGCAGAGACAGGGTTTCACCATGTTGGTCAAGCTGTTCTTGAACTCCTGACTTCAGATGATCAGGAGTTCGGCCTCCCAAAGTGCTGGCATTATAGGCGTGAGCCACTGCGCCCAGCCAACTTAAATACTTCTTAACAGCAGACTGTCCTTGTGTCCAGGGGAAACCATCCCCAGGGGACACTTGGTAGATGTGTGTAGAATTGGGTCTTCATAGTCTATGAAAATGGAGTTCTCGGGTGCTAAAATTGCTTTGCAAGTGAGGAGAAAGGTATTCCTATGAAGGAGGCAGGGAAGCATTTCTGTCCACTTTTTTATTTTAGGCTCTTTTGGAAAGGTAACAGGATTGCCAAGATGTCTATGTCCCACCTTGACCTTGGAGCTGGGTCAGGCCTCCATCTTAGTGGAGAGAGACCAGAAACTGAAGAGCTGCTTTCATGGGAGATTTTGTGGGGCTCTGGGCACAATCAGAATTACTTGGAGCCCAAAGGGACAATGCTCAGCATCCCTATGATACCCCAAAGATCGGCAGCATTTAGTTCCATGCTGTATTCTGGCTGGCTGTTTTTTGCAGGTAAATAGGGAAATAATTGACCTTTTGACATTTATTGATATCAAGCAACATTATCAAATTTTCCCATTAGTTCCAGTGATGTTTTAGCTAATTCTCTTGGATATCTAGGTAAATAATCAAAGCACGTGGAATAAATAATTTTCCTTCGTCTTTCTTGTGGTTGTGCTTTTTACTCTTATTTTATGCCTTTTCACAATGAGAGAATCCACATTACTGCCAAACTGGGTGGAGTAATTAAAATGCTGTTGAGCTTCTGAGCAGCTGCGGAAATGATGGATTTGAGAGCAGAGAGGGAGGAGGCTGGAGACAGAGCAAGCAGCTAAGAAACCATTGTAGCATTTCAGGAGAAAAGTAATGATGTCCTAAAGATAATAGATACAGATTTGAAAACAAAAAAATTATTTATAGACACATCCATCCAACCATCCATCCAGCCATCTATTCATGCATACATATATCTATATTTTAGAGGCCATATTGAGTGTTTTTGGTGATGTGTAAGTCAACAAAAGTTACTCTCAGGTCCCCAGCCTGAAGCTTGGTGGCCTAATTAATTACTAGCAAAGAAACATTTTAATAGACAATGAAATCATTCATTTATCTGTAAAGGGGTGATGGGAAGTATTTTAATTAAAATGCCCAATATGCAAACACATTTAATACTGTGGATTTGAGAGAAATTCACTGTTATTCTGATTTTTAGTATTCCTTTGTGGTCTGAAATGTACCCTAGCCATACCCCACACTCTGTTACTTAGCATGTGTACAATGCTCTTCCAGACTCCATAGCCACTTTATAGGGGTATGATCTCATTTGGGTCCCACCACAACCCTGCGATACGTGTAATGATAGGAAATAGCATCAGTAGACACCTTCCAACTGCAAAACACCTTCCCTCGATGGGACCTTTGAAGCTCACATATGCATACGTTGCTGGTTGCTGGTGATTTATGATTCAGCACCAATGCACCACTTGAAGTTCTCTGCACATAACACACATGATGCTCCATGCTCCTATGATTTTGCACCTCCAGTTCCCTGCATTGAAAATGCTTTTCCCTGCCCTGTCCAGTTGCTGGGTCCTTGTGCCATTCAGGAAGGACCTTGACCCTTTTCCCCAGTGGACTGATGGTGGGGAGTGATTGGGGAAGGCAAGCGCAGGCAGCAATAAGCCTTGGGAGGGAAGGGCCACGCTGGTGACCACTGCAGGGCAAGTGTGGTCGGGACACAGTCTGCTGAAGGTGGCACAAGCTTGGTCCTGCTACTGCCTCTGCTGTCCATGGGGAGACCAATGGCACCCCGACAATGCCAGCCCTACATCTGAACTCCGAGACATCCTCCTTCCACAGCTCTGCTCATTGGTTAGCTCACTCCCATCACCAAGGAGAACAATACTGGACACTGATCTCTTGTCCCTGCCCCACTAGAGTGCCATCAATGGGTGTGTGTGTGTGTGTGTGTGTGTGTGTGTATGCATGTGTGAAACCCACTTCTCAAAGGAGAAAGGAAGACAAAGGAAGTTGGTTTGTTTTATAAAGGAAAATAAAGCAATGGAACAGAATTGTTCAGCGGTCCAGTTGTAATTACTTACAACTCTGGTTCCTATGCCATTTCCACCAGGAAGCCTCGCTCTGGCCCCTAGCCTGGGCTCGGTGCACCCACCCACCTGAACGCTTATGCTGCCCCTGCACATACTCATATTTTGGTACAGTAGTAAACAGCACTCTCTTGGTGACAAATGACAGAATACCAATTCAAATTAGTTTAAGGAGAAATAAAAGGAGATGGGCCATTTATGGAATGAAATACTCAAATGCAGAAAGGGTTGGGGTGGAGCTGGCCCTGGGGTGGCCTTGTCCTGGGACTCGGTGCTGTCGGGAGTCATTGTCTCTGCCTCATCGTTATGTGCGGTTGGCCTCACTCTTTCCCACCATAGCTGGCCTCCATGGCCCAGATGTTGAGCTGAGAGGGGAGTTCGCCCCGCCAGCTTCAGTTTGCACAATCCTGAAGAAGGCTGTGGTTTTTCCAGGTGGGATAGTAGGTTTATTCTCACACAGATTGTTGGGGTTAGAGGGATGACGCAGATTGATCCCTAAGGCCAAGGACTTGATCTGTCTTTAGAAGTGTCGTGGGAGGCACAGACATGGTGAATGGAGAAGTCTCATGACCTGGGAAAGTCTTCCCATCCATGCCTTTTGGGAGTTAACGATCCCTCTGTGCTGTCACTATTCTGACTTCTCTGTCCCCTCACTCATCCACAGCCCCTCAAGGATAAGGATGTGTCTGTTTTCCTTGTGTGCCTTTGCTTTAGCACAGCTCATGGAATTCAGTAGGTGTCCACTGAGTATTTGATAAGTGACTATGAATGAATGGATGAGCCCATGTGTAACAGTAGGATCTGAATTAAATCAGGTGCCCGCACAGGCAAGCCTCACCCAGGCATGGCTGCAGCACACGTGTTCTCAGACATGTTTTTACATGAAGTGGAATTTAGACCCCAAGAGCTTTGCCCCTCTAGGTGATTTGTTTTCACTCTTTAGACTTGGGCCACATGGCAGTGGGCCTGGAACTCCTGTCACAGATGTGAGTTGTATAGTAAGTTACCTTCAAAATACTTGTGGACTCTGAAGATTCCAACCCATTCTACTGTTGGATCTTCAAAGTCTCTTCCATGGATCTTGCCTCTCCTCACACTGACTCCACCGACTTCAGGACAGAGGCACTGAGTTTGTCCAGAAATGTCCACCTCTCCTGGCTAATGTCAAAGATCTCCCATTATGGTTGGTTTAACTGAGAGAATTATTTTCCTTTAGAGCCTTCCTAAATTCTTCACGGCAACATCACAGTCAGAAAATGCTTCAACACTTTGTTTTCTAACCACCCTGTTTGCAAATAAAAAATTAGGCCGACATGACTTTCTCCTGGAACGTTGTTTACATTGCACTTTGCCCATGAGGAATGTTTTGAATCCCAGCAAATTAAGCACTTTGCAAACGTGGTGTTTAAAATAATAAAGAGCTCTCCCCGGAACATTTAAGCGGGACTGGAGGCTTTCCTGGCCAACACCTGTGATTTGCCAGCTGTTGCCATGGAATTTGGCCACGGAGCTCAGTGTACTTTTCCTAACATTCGCTTGGCAGATGTCATTACATTAAGTAATACGTTTAAAGTCCTAAAGAGAACCATTTCTTTCCTTTACGACTTGCTGGACAGGGAATGAAGTCATTTTTGCATCCAGCAGAAAGAGGCTTTCGCATTCATCAAAACTGTAACCAGACTCCTTAAAATATGAGGCTGACTCTGTCCTCAGGCTGCTAAGGCTCCCCAGTTCATAGCGGACACTATTTTGGAGTTCTGTGGAGGAGATGCCCTTAAAAAAAGAAAAAAGAACCCTCACCTGAAAGTTTAGTAGGGTGGTGTGACTTTGCTGGGGAGCTGTTGCTCTCAAAAGTAAATGAGACTGTTTCAGATGTTTTGCTGAGGCTTGGAAGGCTGTGAGGAAATGTGTCATGGTGGTAATGGAATTATCACTGGCCTGTGCTTGTTATTTCACAAAGTCCTGGGATATTTTACACTGGGTCTCCATGATAAAGGATCGTTTTAAACATTGGTTGGGGGGAAACCCACATACTAAAATTGCTTCTGTGCTCTTTTCTAAACATACTTTTTTTACCTCTTTTGAGAAGGAGTGTCACTCTGTCTCCCAGACTGGAGTGCAGCTGCATGATCTTGGCTCACTGCAACCTCCGTCTCCCGGGTTCAAGCAATTCTTCTGCCTCAGCCTCTGAGTAGCTGGGATTACAGGCGTGCGCCACTGCGCCCAGCTAATTTTTGTATTTTTAGTAGAAACGGGGTTTCACCATGTTGGTCAGGATGGTCTCGATCTGTTGACCTCATGATCCACCCGCCTCGGTCTCCCAAAGTGCTGGGATTACAGGTGTGAGCCATCGCACCCAGCCAAATGTACTTTTAAAAACAATTACTGTCTTCTAAAAGTGACACATTGATTCATTTACAATTTTAGATTTAATGAACTTAGGAATTTATAATGGTAAATTCTACTAACTGATAAATTCTGCCCAATTTACTTTCTATATTAAATGCATTTTCAAGGAAAATTACATATATTTCTTCCTTTTTAACTTAGCAGATTGATTGTAAAGTTAATCTGGGAGAATATTTACTAAACCAGTTAAGATTTTGGAAAAGAAAATAATAAGGAAGCACTGGAGTTATCAGATGTCAGAAAATAGTGTGAAACTATAGTATTTCGAAAAGCTTGGTACAAAATAGATGACTTACTTGAAGTGTTCAGAAGCCGTCTCTGAAAGCTATAGGCATTTAATATATAACGAGTATGACATTTCAGGTTATTTATAAAAAGGATAGTTTATTAACTTCGTGGTATTGGGACAATTGGTTAAACATTTGAAAGAAAAGCAAAGCTACTTAACATCATAAACAAACATAAATTCTAGGTAGATCAAAGATCTGACTGTGAAAAAGAAAGTGGAAAAAATAAGGAAAGATAGACAAAAGTTTCCATAACATTTGGATGTGGGTTTTATATGTGTGCACAGGCATGCATACGCATGTGTGTATATGTATGTGTGGGTGCATGTGTGCATATGCATGTGTGGGTATGTATCTGTAGGTGTATGTGTACACATGCATGAGTGTGTGGGTGCATGTATGTGTGTGGGTGCATGTGTGGATATGCATGTGTGTGGATGTGTGCACATGTGTGTATGTGTGTGGGTGCATGCGTGCACATATATGCATATGTATTTTGTGGGGGGGTGGGTGCAGGTGTGCCACATGTGTGTATATGCATATGTGCATGTGTGTGTGGGTGTGGGTGTCCATATGCATGTGTATATATGTGTATGGGTGCATGCATACATATTCATGTGTGTGTATGTGTGGTGCATGTGTACATATGCTTGTGGGTGGGTGGGTGCATGTGTGCACATGTGTGCATATGTATTTGTGTAGGGGTGAGTGCATGTGTGCACATATGTACATATGCATATGTGTGTGTGGGTACGTGTGTTCATGCATGTGTGTATGTATATGTGAGTGCATGTGCTCATATGCATACATGTGTGGGTGTGTGTGCACATATGCATGTGTGTATATGTGTGGGTGCATGTGTGCATATGCCTGTGTGTGTATGTGTGGGTGCATGTGCACATATGCATGTGTGTGTGTATGTATGTGTGGGTGCATATGTGCATATACATGTCTGTGGGGGTGCATGCATGCATATGCATGTGTGTGTGGGTGCATGTGCCCATATGCATGTGTGTGTGCATTTATGTGTGGGTGCATATGTGCATATGCATGTGGGGGAGTGCATGTGTGCATATACATGTGGGTGGGAGTGCATGTGTGCATATGTGTGTATGGATGTGTGGGTGCATGTATGTGTGGGTGCATATGTGCATATGCATGTGTGGGGTGCATGTGTGCATATGCATGTGTGTGGGTGCATGTGTGCATATGCACGTGTGTGTGTATGTGAGGGTGCTGTGTGCAAATGCATGTGTGTGTATGTGTGGGTGCATGTGTGCATATGCATGTGTGTGTATGTAGGTGTGGGTATATGAGTGCGTATGTATGTGAGTGTAAGTGTGGGTGCATGTGTGCACATATGTCTTACCCATCTTAGCCTCCATACTACTCTGAGAATGATCTAAGAACCAAGCAGAAGCTTGTCTCTCCCTACTTGAAACCCTACAGTGCACTCACACCAATGGCCTTAATATAACCGCACGTTGAGCACTGCACCATCTCTGCAGCCCCAACTCTTGTCAGTTTCCCACACATCCTCTATGCTTCAGTCATACCTAAATCTCGGTTTTTGAACAAGCAACCAGCTCCTTTGCCTCTGTGCTTTGTACGTGCAATTCCCTTTGTCTGAAATGCTCTTCTCTTCCTCCTTCTATTGAATACTTTCTATTCATCTTTTTAGCCTCAATCAAAACATCCTCTCCCCTGGGAATCCTCTGGTTATCCCAGGCAAGACTGGATTCACCTCCATGATGTTACAGCATCAGGGGTATCTCGGCGGTGCAATTATTCAACCAGATTAGACTTGCTGGCTTTTGAAAGTTTTATTTTGACATATGGTAAAATTTTCTCATAGGAAACAAATTTTCTCATAGGATAGAAGGGTATAAAGTGCTCAATAGAAGTTTCCCTCTTCCCCATCCCAACTTCCCTTCAGTCCCGTTTCCCAGAGTTAACCTCTATGAAGGTTTCTTACATCTCTTTACAGAGATTGTCTGTAGGTATAGAATGAGATCTACCTTATCTCACCATCCTTTCCTCACACAGACAGAATCGGAGGGTATTTACTGTCCACATTTTGCTCTTTTTATAATTATTATTTTTTACTTGTTTGTCTTTCTGAGCTGTCACAGGAATATTGGCATGAAAGGCAACCCTGTCAGAGTTGACCAGTGCACATCCTACATCACTGTACAGTGCAGTCCTGCTGTCTCCCTCACTAAACTGGAAGTTCTCTAAAGACAAAGACTATATCATTCTGTTGTTTCTATATACTTGCTGCTACTATAATTCTTGGTATGTAGAACTTCCTGAATGACTTGTAAATGACAGAAAAATCTATAAATATGACACTTTATAGTCCCTTGGCTACTAACATTCATGGTCATATAAAATCCTCAGTTCTCTAATATTAACACAGCTCTGAATATATGCTAGAAGGGTAAACACTTTTCTGAGCCATAAGTGAAACAGGGGTGAATATTATATTAAACCTAGTCCCCCTCTTAGTGATGTACTTGGATCTCTATTAGGTGGAAAAGGCTTTGGGATCAGTTACTC
Source organism: Papio anubis (assembly GCF_008728515.1). Classification (NCBI taxonomy): domain Eukaryota; kingdom Metazoa; phylum Chordata; class Mammalia; order Primates; family Cercopithecidae; genus Papio; species Papio anubis. The sequence continues at coordinate 10,925,204 of NC_044988.1, read as the reverse complement.
TAATCATTTACATCTGTGGCTTGATTTTACAGATAAGAACATTAAAGCTCAGAGTGGCAAACTGTCCTGTCTAGGTCATATTAGTGACGGAGCTGAGAATTCATTCTGGGAGTTTGGACCCTGAGACACACATCCTGTCTCAGCCCCATGAAGATGTCACATGGAAGGGCAGACAGAGCAGTAGACTTGTGAACAAAACTTTGGGAAATGCTGGAAACTCCTTCGAGAACATAATGCTCATGACTGCATATTTAGGCTAGGCCAGGAATCCTGCTTTCTCACTTAGGATACTTTGAGCTGCAGTAGAAGAAAGCCTTATTTAAACTGGTTTAACCAAGAGGGGAGTCCACTGACTCTTTTCCCTGGAAATCCAACTGTGGGCTGCACTTTGGGGTTTGTTTCATTAAGAGATCTTGGCTCATTTCTCTGAGATCCCCTTGGCTACATCCTGGTCGGCACATTAGCATCATCCCTGGGCTGGCCTCCTTTTCAATAGCAGAATGGCCACGGTTGGTTCAGGGTTCACATCTACACCCTGCTAATTCAGGGACGAAGAGAATGCTTCTGCCCAGCCTTCCCAGTGAGAGTCTGAAAGTCACCTTAATTGTATCAGCGTAGGTGACATGTCCACCCCTCAACCAATAATTGTGTCCAGGAGACTAGAGCACCACTTCAGTCAATCATGCCCTTCTCCTGAAGCTTCCACCAAAACAGAGATGACATGGGCTGGGTAGAGGAGGGGCAGATGCAGGATGAGACCCTGGTACTGTTAGAAAGGGGAGGGGAGGGTGAAAGTGAAATGAATGCAGGTAGGCAACCAACAAAGCCCATACCCAAGCCTCCCCTGTTATCGTTTCCTGCAAATGCAGGACCCGAGCTAGAGGTCGTCTTCACTCTATGAATTTCCAAGACTCTCCAAAAGAACACTCACATGTGGTCACAAACGTCTAATTGGCCCAACTGAGACACCTTGGGTTTTTTTCCATTTCCTTTTGTTTCTTCCCCCTATTCCATTTCCACTGGATACTGACGTTTTGGCCACACACTGCTAAAATTTTGATGAGGGGTGGCCGGGCCGTGGTCCTCCCCTGGCACCACAGCCTTCTCTCATCAGAGCTCCCTGTGGATGCTCTACCCCAAAGAGAAGGAGAACATGCATTTGTTTTACAATTTGTCAGAGAGTCCTCAGAGAATAGTTTCTTGTGCCCCAGTATCTCAAGGAGTTTTGGGGGAAACAATTCTTTCAAATTTTTTATTTAGAAAAAGCTTTAAGAGACAAATAGGAGATCAGACACTTCGCTAGACTGAACTGACCCTCCTCTCCTCTCCTCTCCAGTGCTCCAATCTTCATCACCAAGCCTGACTGGACTGCCTGGATCCATCTGTCTTAGGATAGGAGCTCATAACAGGGGCATCCATGAACTTGACTTACAAAAAATGTATATATCTCTGCTTTTGACTTCTAGCTGAAATTCAGCATTTCCTTCAATTATATGTGACCAGCCACAGTTGTAAGAGCACTACCTGTGACTTTGTCACCAATAGAAATCTCAGATCTTTTCATATCCTATACAATTGCTATAACAATCTGAAAACATTGGTTTTTGCTCTTCATTACTTTGAAATTATAGTAGAAACTAAACTCAGCACCAGATCTTGTTATTTAAAGAGTCGATGAAGAAGCACACATACTAAAATACATATTGAGTGTTTTAATAATATTTTGATAGAAGCATTTTGATATAATTGATTGCCTAGATTATCCTATGTATTTTGCTAAATTCATATAAAAACACTCTTTTGAGAAGTTACCCATAAGCTTCTAAAGTTACCCATAAGACTGCTAAAGGCATGCGTGGGTTAGAGAGGGTATGTCCCCAACCTTGGCATGACTTACTCCCTTAGTAGAGACATCACAGAACTGGCTTTTTACTTTCCGTGTTAATTTATTTCCATCAAGCATGTCTTCAGTGTGATAAATTTAGAACCTGATTACACTCCCTCCCTGCCCCTATATTTCACATGTCTGCTCCCCCATGGGAAAAGAGCAGACAAGCCCCCTCGCTGTGCAAGGCTTACACTGTCCAGGGTCTCAGTTGCATCGCAGGGCAGATGGGAGCATGGACACCTCGGACATGGGCCTTCGTGGTGCTCTTCACACTTTGTGGTCCCAAATGAGCTTCTTTCTCCTTTTCAACTGAAGATTAGGCAAAAATATTCAGAAGCCCCAAATGCCCTAGTTTCCATATAGCTGCAAATTGTTTTGAAAAATGCAATATAGACACCGCCCTCCCCCACTACAATTTTCTTCTTTAAACCAAGAGTAGGGGGAAAAATGTCATCTAAATGTGAATCTAAAATGTTGATGATCTAATTACTGAAACCCCCAATATTTCCAAGGCTCCAAACATTTTACTTCTTTTTCCCTCTTGCTTGCTGTCTGTTACAGATTCTCAGGCCTGTTTCTGAAACCTCCCTGGCCTCACTCTGTCTCTCAGCCTTTCCACCGTCTGTTAGAGAGAATTTCAGAATTCAAATGAGAAAAAAATCACCACATCGACACGTCCGAATGCTTATCGCTGTCGTTGGCAGCATTTTTGTATAACAATTCAAGCTACGTCCTCCGTTTCGACCTCGAATCATTTATAAAGGCAGGTCTCTCCCTGACGACGCGGGGAGAGAATAGGCTGCCAGCGTGGGTGGTCTGGGGCTCAGGAGCCCAAACTCGGAGGGAACAGATGACATCATGGATTCACATGGCAGGTTTATGAAGCTGCAGTTCAGCTTTCCGGAGCAGTAGGCCCAAGTTGCTGCATTATCTCTGCTAGAGGATTCAACGCTGGACAGACACAGGACAGGGAGACTAGAAAATGATATTTTTTAACTTGACATGCAGGAATATTTGAAGATTTACAAGCATTAGCAGAATACTTCTGAAGCTCTATACACTGGGGGAAGGGAGGCTGGGCTCCTTGCACCCGAATGATTTTGCAAACCGGCACACCCACCCGTCCCTTTGCCTGCCTGAATTGCTAATTCTGTTTTTTTTTTCTTCCCCCTCCCAAAAAGACTGTTATTGGTCTTTTCTCAGACTTCTGTTAGGCTTTCTGGGCTGGCACAGAGGATCACTGAACACCACTTTCTTCATGGGCCTGCAGGAATTTCAATCTGGGGTGAGGTTTATGCAAACACAAACTAAATCAGACATCCATAGAGTTTTCACCAGATTTCAAGGTTATCGGAAAACACCTGCCCCTCATAAGAGAATGTTCCTGAATCCTAGCCCAGGGACCCACTGAGCTTTCTGCTCATGGTAAGGAATCCGAGGTTACAGGCACGAGACAGCACTGCATGGGTCTTCACGATGCATGTCGGCTGTGAAATGTAGGCATCAGTTCTGTGTATCTGATCTATTAAAGCAGTTACTCTCCCCTTCCTAGTTATGTGGTACTATTGCAATAACTAATATGTTAGATATGTTCTTCAGTAATAACTATGGCTCTCCCCAGTAACTAAGTAATTATAGTTTTTTAGCTATAATCTTCTCAGAATATCCTAGCTTTTTTTTTTATTTTTTATTTAGTCTAGCTTTGTCGCCCCAGCTGGAGTGCAGTGGTGTGATCTTGGCTCACCGCAACCTCCGCTTCCCAGGTTCATGCAACTCTCCTGCCTCAGCCTCCCGAGTAGCTGGGATTACAGGCACCTGCCACCACACCCAGCTAATTTTTGCATTTTTAGTAGAGATGGGGTTTCACCATGTTGGTCAGGCTGATCTCAAACTCCCGACCTCAAGTGATCTGCCTGCCTCGGCCTCCCAAAGTGATTACAGGCACGAATCACTGCACCCGGCCTATCCTAGCATTTAAATGTTTAATGGATCCAGCCTACAAGAGCTGAATCTTAGATTTGTCTCTTAGCAGTTTTGTGACCCTTGGACGGGTTCTCTTCACCTTTTGTTGTCTCAGTTTCTTTGTCTGAAAAGCGGAACCGTAAGAATTAGTATCTGATTCATAGTATTGTTTGGAGAACAGATAAGTTAATACATATAAAATGTTTAGAATAGTGGTTAGCACATAGTAAGTGCTGAATGAACGTTGGTTATTTTTTATGACTTTTATTATTATCTTTATCATTTTCCTTTTTTTTTTTTCTTTTGAGACAGAATCTCACTGTCTTTCCCAGGCTAGAGTGCAGTGGTATGATGATAGCTCACTGCAGCCTCAAACTCCTGGCCTCAAGCAATCCTCCTACCTCTGCCTTCCATATTGCTGGCATCACAGGCATGAGCCACCAAACATGGCCATCACTTACCTTTTTGATTGATGTTTTCTGACATCTTGCCCAAGGCACTTTTGTAGACATCACCTTTCCTTCCATCAGTGCACCCTGTCTTGTTAAAGAACACAAGATATCTCAGTGCAAATGTCTGAAACTCACATGGCTTTCATCCACAACTGCCCCAAAATTCAAAATAGGAGAGAGCCTTAGGAATGTCTGAAGATTTATGACAGTTTTTTAAAAGAGTGGCAAATTTGTCACCAGCAAAGGGTAGCCTTGCGTGTCTTTTTCTGACCCTGCCATAACCTTGGGGGCAGCTGCACGGGGACTTGGTTGTCATAAAGAGCCAGTGCAAGGATGCTACAGACAGCTGAGCCACAGATGCACCCGAGCCGCTGGCCTTCACGGGGTCCTGTGATAGACACTCCGTTGTCCAATGAAAGGAGTCTGACTCCCACAGGGAAGTTGCCGAGAAAAACTGATCAACCGATGGATTGTGCTTTTTCTAAATTCTGGCACTTAGACATTTCCCTTTAACAGTGTTTGAGATGCCTTTGCTAGGGCGGCGGCTGGAATGGGAATCAGATGGTGGCAGGATGGAGCAGGGTCAAGAGCCTGCAGAGCCCGTGGAGACAATAGACTTAGCTTCCAGTTCCAGCCACCCGCAGGCTGTCGCCGGCACCTTCTCTCAGTCTCAGTTTCCTCACCTGGAAACGAACAGAGAAGAATGGTATCTGCCTCCTGAGTTGATTTGAAAGGTTAGATGAGGTAATGTACATGTAGAAGGATGTCAGTGTTTAACCGGGGTTACCATGGAAACAACAATGTCCCCATGGTGGGGAGCTGCTTCTTTCCTTTCTCTGCTGTTTTGGAATGAGTGGGTCACTGCCTCTCTCCTTTCTTTTTTTGGTGGCTAATGACTTGGGATTTGGTGTTAACAGATTATAAGACCTAGTGACAATAGGGAATACAGCCTTCGGATTGAGGGTGAAGACAGTGTGTAAGGGGATCTCTGGGGATGGAGGGTGGGGTGAAATAGTGTGGAGAAGAACAATTCTGGGGTCAGGATGCCCAGGGTGGAATTCTGGGGGCCAGCCCATGGCAGTGGGGCAGTGCCAGCTGAAGTCATGGAGAGGAGGATCAGAGGGAGGGCTGTGATTTCATCTTACACTGTTACCTACTCTACACCATCAGAATAAACTGACTTTCCAAAGGGCAGAGATGCCCAGCAGGCCTGCAGAACTGGTTCTGTTCCATCCTTGGGTGCCTGGTCCATGGTTAGCTTGAAGGGACCCATGGATGCTAAATGAAGTGGTAGGATGAGCTTCCACCCTGGGCAAGGCCAAGGCTGGGCTGAGCCAAGGAAGGAGTGAACGTGACAGCTGAGTGGGGACAGTGGTCTGTGAGCACCACTGCTATAGGCTGAATGTTTTTCTTCCCCCAAAATTCATATGTTGAACTCCTAACCCCCAAGTGATGGCATTAGAAGGTGGAGCCTTTGAGACATGATCAGTCATGAGGATGCAGCTCTCATGAATGGGATTAGTGCCCTTATAAAAGAGGCCCAGAGAGCTGCCTTCCTCCTTTTCCACGTGAGGATACAGTAAGAAGGCTCCATTTGTGAACTGGGAAGTGAGCCCTCACCTGACATTGAATTTGATGGCACCTTGATCTAGGACTTCTCAGCCTCCAGAACTGTAAGGAATAAAAGACTGTTGTTTATAAGCCACCCAGTCTATGGCAATTTGTTATAGCAACCCGTATGGACTGAGGCAGCCACCTCACACATGGATGCCCTTCACATGTGCGGGACACTGAAGGGGGTTCCTACTACCATTTTCCCTGGTTGTTGAGAAAAACTTTTGATACAGCAGTTACAAACATGGCTTGGTGTTTTCGTTTTTGTTTTTATTTAAATATTTTTCAACTGGCTACTAGAAAGTAGCTGTTTGAAGTAAAGCATCACCTAGATTCTCATAGAAATTTCTTCACAACGCCATCATGCTCAAGAGTTTTCATCTTGAATATAGGAATATGTTTGTTATTGCTTGCTTGAATATCTATAGATGCCACTCAGATTTAACATTTCATTACTTTGTCCTTTTCTAAAATTCTAGATGAAAGACCCAGTATCTTTATTTTTCCCCAGACAGATTCCCTCTGGGAACAGGAGCCATTTGTAAACTTCCTCTGAAAGGTAGTCCTCCTGCGTCACCTCCTTCAGGACTCACAGGGAATGTCCCGAGAGGACGGCAAGATGTGACGGCCAGATCACACGCCTTCCGTCTTGTCTTTCCAATCACTTTTCTCGGCATTCTATAAATCTTCCCTCCTGCAAAGCCAACACCCTAGTTTCTAGATTAGATGAGAAAATGATTATGCAAAGTAGTGTCTTATTTTTCTACGGCTGCATAAAAAATTACCCCAAACTTAGCAGCTCAAGACAACAAACATGTGTTATGTTGCAGTTTTGTTTTGTTTTGAGATGGAGTCTTGCTCTGTCCCCCAGGCTGGAGTGCAGTGCACTTTAAACTCACGTTCTCGGCTCACTGCAACCTCCGCCTCCCGGGTTTAAGCAATTCTCAGCCTCCTGAGTAGCTGGGATTATAGGCGCATGCCACCATGCCCGGCTAACTTTTGTATTTTTAGTAGAGACAGGCTTTCACCATCTTGGCCAGGCTGGTCTTGAACTTCTGACCTTGTGATCCACCCACTTCGGCCTCCCAAAGTGCTGGGATTACAGGTGTGAGGCACTGCGCCCAGCCTAAGTTGCAGTTTCTAAGGGTCAGGAATCTGGAGGCAGCTGAGCTCGATGATTCTGGTTCAGGTGTCTCCTGAGGGTGGAGATTGCTTAGCAAGGAGTCCCACTGCTTTGAAGACTCATGATGGGATGTTGGCAGGTCTCAGCTCCTCACTGACTGCTGACATCAGCTCCTCACCACATGGGCCTTTCCATAGGCTGCCCAAATGTCCTCAGATGTGGCATCTTCCTCCACAGAGAGTGGTCCCAGAGAGAGCCCAACGTGGAAACCACAGACTGTTAGAACCAAATCTCTGAAGGTAACATGCCGTCACTTTTCTGCATTCTATTAATCATGATCATGCAGACCAACCCTATGTGCTGTGGAAGGGGCTGCCCAGGACATGAATACCAGGAGGTCACTGGAGGCCAGGGACCACTGGTATAAAGTCTTTCACATTTTTAATATTGGTTCTCCTCAACACACACACACCCCCTTCTTTCTTGCTTGCCACTAAAACTTAATTTCTCAGGCTTTAAAAGGGTCATGATATTCAGATATATTGGCCACTTTTTTTTTCCCTACTGGAAACTTTAAACTCATGCTCTGTAATTATATATTTATTTAGCAAACAATGGTGATGTGGTGGACACAAAATTACAAACCAGGGTAGCAACCAAGGCCCAAGCAGGACAGCCTATTTGGGTGTTGACAGGCATGTGTTTCCCATTCCATGAGCATATGATTTTCCATAGCTTCCGTGGGAAATTGCACAATGGCCATTGCTCCTAACACCCTCTCCCTTCCCTGGAGCCCCTTGTCTGGTGGAGGACACTTGCTGAGGGCTATGGTAAAGGGAGCCAGGGAGGAATGCAAGGGGGCAACACTGTCAACCGGGTAAACCAGGGACTTCCAACAGTGGGGAACAGCTTGAGCAGTTCCCTCGTATGTCTCCCCACAGAACAATGCCTGAAAAGTGTGATGATTTTTCTCAAAGTGCCTCTTCATTTCAGAGAGACTTTTAGACTAAATAATCTTTCTTATGGTTTAGGGTCAAATTCACTTTGCAACTCTCTTTCCACTTATGGTCCCCCTCACCCATGTCTCATAAAAGCAGGCTCGGCCGGGTGCAGTGGCTCACACCTGTAATTCCAGCACTTTGGGAGGCCGAGGCAGGCGGATCACAAGGTCAGGAGTTCGAGACCAGCCTGGCCAACATGGTGAAACCTCGTCTCTACTAAAAATACAAAAAAATTAGCCAGCCGTGGTAGCGCATACTTGTAATCCCAGCTACTCAGGAGGCTGAAGCAGGAGAATCACTTGAACCCAGGAGGCAGAGGTTGCCATGAGCCGAGATCATGCCACTGCATTCCACCCTGGGCAATAAGAGCGAAACTCCATCTCAGAAAAAAAAAAAAGCATACTCAACGCTATACCCCAGGAAATGATTTAGTCCCACATACTTGCTTTACTTCACTCTCAACATCCTGAACTCGTTTTCTTTAAAACTTTCCTTCCCGCCACTTATCCCCATGCTCATGCCCTGGTATGGTGACAGATCCTCCAAGTCAATCTGGGTTTGCATCTGGCAAAGAAAGCATAGCGAGGATACCCATCACTCCAGAGCGAGTTTTAACCCGTAACAAAGGAAATTCAGCTAAGTTACCTATATTGTCTTTTTCACTCATCTTTTTCTTGATATTTCTCTCCCGTCTCCTTCTTCTGCTCTTGTAGCAGAATCATAGAGACAGAAAGTGGGATGAAGGTTGCCACAGGCTGGGGGAGAGAGGGAAATGGGGAGTTACTGCTTAAATAGTGCGCTAGTCCATTAGCGCTGCTCTAACAGAATACTACACACTGGGTTGTTTAAAAACAGCAGACATCTATTTCTCGCAATTCTGGAATCTTGGAAGTTCAGATCAAAGTGCCAGCAGGTTTGATGTTGGATGAGGGCCCGATTTCTGGTCCTTCCTTCTCGTTGTGTCCCCACAAAGTGGAAGGAATAAGGCAGCTCTCCTCTTTTATGAAGGCACTGATCCCATTCACGAGGGCTCAGCCCCTACGACCCAATCCCTTCCCAAAGGTTTCACTGCCTAACACCATCACACTGGTGATTAGGTTTCAACAGAGGAAGTTTTGTGGGACACAAACGTTCAGATCATAGCAAATAAGTATGAAGTTTCCACTTGAGGAGATGAAAATATTTGGGAGATGGATGGTGGTGATGGTTACACAACAGCGTGAATGTATTTAATGTCACCTAAAAATGGTGAAAATGGTAAGTTTTATAAACATGTATATTTTACTACAAAAAGCAAAAACCCAAACCAGAAAACTCACTTATTTCCATTGTAAAAGGAGGCGTCAGAGCTCAACAATGGGATTTGAAGTCACTGGTCACTGTTCAAGTTCTGTAGCATTAGCCCGATAGCTGTTTCCGCGCTCTTCTGGTAACTCCATTAAACAATTAAACAGGAATGGAAATAATTAAAATGCCAAATTCCCCAGCCTACCTCTTAAGCCATCCAGAAATTAGGCCTTAGTGTAGGAGACAGGAGGAGGGCCCAGCTCTATTCCAACGTAAGTCAGCATGGCCCAAAGTCTAAATCGGGGTTTTTATGTAACTCCCATTGCAACCAGAAGTAGCCGGGAGTTTGTAGAACCCTCCAATGCCTGAAGCCTTCATCCCTCAGGAGTCTTATTTAATTGGTCGGGGTGAGGGGAGCGGGCTGGGAGTGGGTGGCAGGGAGAGCCCAAACATCAGTGTTTTCAAAGACTCTCTTGGGGGTTCTAACTCACCATCAGAGTTGAGAACTTCAGTTTAGAGAGGACACATCCTAAAGTGTAACACCACTGATCAACGCTTCTTCTGGATTTCAGGAAAAGGTAAGTTCTGTCTTCCGTAGCAGATAAAGCAAATGACTAGTCCAAGCTTTTATACTGTAGATGTCATAACTGGGACAGGCTAGATCTGAAATATGAGACAAATACACAGTACACATTTTGCCTATGTTGGGAGCTCAAGGGGATGCTTAGAAGAAATGGAAACAGCCAAGAGGGCGCCACGCTGGGGCTGGGGAAGTACCTTCGCTCCGGTACAAGGCCCAAGGGCAGCCGGCCCACCAAAGCAAGTGAGGACAGCTTGCTGCCATCCCACGAGGGCTTAATCACAAAAGAATTCCAGGACAAGTCATTTCCCAAGTCAGCAGGGAGAAAATAATCATGTTCTAGGCAGTCCTATTTGTGTTCATTTCCTCTCATCAATAGAAAGGTGCCCTGTATTTTTTATTTTTTATTTTTATTTTTATTTTTTTGAGACAAGGTCTTACTCTGTCACCCAGGCTGGAGTGAAGTGGAGAAATCATGGTTCACTGCAGCTTTCACCTCCCAGGTTCAAGTGATCCTCCTGACTCAGCTTCCCAAAGTGTTGGTATTACAGATGTGAGTCACTGTGCCCGGACCTCCCTATTTTATATACCACTAAGGAAGAAAAAACATAGGCTCCGTACTCAAATATAACACAGCATTTCAAACCACTTACGTTGATTTACTACTTATTGAAAGGGCTCTTTTAGGCTTATTTAAATAGAGATTATCATCTTTATATCATTTTTGTGCTTATACAAGAAAGAAAATAGAAACATTAGTTATGGACTTTCTTAAACCTTCTTTATATACAGAGCGTGATCAGCTGAATAATTTTCTTGACGTGAAGCTGTCGATGTCCAGGATCATCTTCTATGCTGCCAGGAGGAGAGGGCTGGGGCTGCAGCACTTCAGAAAGACAGCTGCACTGTGGTCGCTGGGGCTTCCTTTGAAGTCTGAAATCTACTCAGCAAGATCGGAGCTGACGCTTCCCTCACCTCCCGTGCAGGTGACAATGGAAGGCGTATGGACTACAACTGGGACTCTCTTCCTTGCTGAAACAGTCCTCAAATGTCTGGTTGACTAAAACATCAAGCTCATGGTCTTGACTCTAGACATACCATCAAGCTTTCAGGAACAACAGGCATGACAGGAGATGACAGCCACATCACACCTGTCTCTGGCCTGTGGTGACTGCGAGAGTCACTGGCTGCAGCATGCCTCCTGATTTCAGAGATGTGAAATTATGAAAGGATGTGCACATTTTAAATGGATGAAATAGAGTGTTTATATCCATCATGAATTGAATGCCCGCCATGGGTCAGGCATTGTGTTAAAATGGCAGGGGTGGTGTAATTCACACTCTCTAATAATCTCCAAGGTGCATATTATCTTACCATTTTATAGAAGGGCAAACCGAAGCTCAGAGAGGCTAAGATATCATCCAAACCACACTGCTTAAAAGAGGCCGATCAGAATTTGCACTGAGGGCTGTGTTTCTTGAAAGCCTATGTCTATGCAGCTGACCAGGATGCCTAATGCTTGTCAGTGGAAGGGGATATGGGAAGCAGAGCCCAACCTTCAGGAAGTGGGAACTGACAAGGAGCCAGGTCCATGCCTAAGCAAGGGGGGTGTTCAGGACAGGACTTTGGCCCCAGTAGGGTACTGGTAGGGAGTAGGGGGCAAGTGAAATGATTTGAAGAAAGCAGGGGCCAGGAAAGAGGGTACAGTCCAGCCTCATAACATCCAACCCCAGCTCAACTCTCTGTCCCATCAAGCCCTGGCCAGGAGACATTCAAGGGCTGAGCGTGGCTGGAGGGTCCTTCGGGGAGGTAAGGGCTGGCTCAGAAGGACAGAGAAGATAAGTATGTATCTCTATAAAAACTAATCAAACTTAGAATAAATAAAATTGATTTTGAAGATAGCTGAAAAGGCTATAGATTGCCAGGGAAGAAGCTGGAATATAAGTAACTGCAGATGTATAATACTTACTTTCCTAAAGCCCATAAAATCCCCAACTCAGCCAGACTCTGACAGACTACAGGATGACCTGCCTGTGGAAAGGAGCTACAAAACTTGGGTCCTGCTGAATGGCAGGATTGAAAGAGCTGTAACACAAACAGGGCTGAAACACACCTCCCCACTCACCATGTTGTGGACAAGAAGGAGAGAAGAGCTGCACAGCCCCTTGGGGAGCCCAGACCTAGGGGCTCCCTGAGCCAGGGCTGTGACACCCTCTTTGGGGCTTTGTGGTTTCTGGTATCTCCAAGCTTCCAGGCACCACCTGCGGTCCCCTCATCCACAAGTGGATGCCTACAGCAGAAGTCTCTCACGGTACATCTGATCCACCCGCAGGTTTGCACAGAGCCGGTGACTGTGCCGGCACCTGAAGCTGTCCACCTCACTGCAGCAGCCAGTGTGCCTGTCAGCGTGCATGGCTGTGCACAGTGGCTGAACCCCATGCTCACTCACACATGCACCCCTCACCCCTCCGTGCCTGGCTCACCCTTGGCAGGTGTAGGATCCAGGCCAGTAGCACAAGCCATGTGCAACCTACCAGACCGAGTGGGCAGAATGAGCCCAGCAGGCCTGAGCAAAACTCGGGCAGAGGCACCACTGGTCACAGAGGTTTCCAGCTGGAAAAGTGACACTCCAAGGACCTGTGACAATATTATACATATGCAGTTACTTACATTCCAGCTTCTCCCTTTTCTGGAAACTTACATGTGTATAGCATTTTCAGCTCTCTTTAAAATTAATTTTTTAAAATTTTTAGTTTGATGAGTTTTTAGAGAGATACATACCCGTGTAACCACCACCATTACCAAGATATACACCAGTTTCATCACTCCAGAAAGTTCCCTTATACTACTTTACAGTCAGTACTAAGTCCACTCTGACCCCAGGCAACCACTGGTCTGCTTTCTGTCACTATCGATGAGTTTAGTAGTTTCCAGAATCTACATACATATAATCATACTGAATATATTCATTTGTATCTGGTTTCTTTTGCTCAGCATTATGTTTATGAGGCTTATCCTTGTTGTTGTGTGTAAGTGGTTGGTGCCTTTTTATTGCTGAGTAGTATTCCAGTGTGTGGGTATAGCATTGTTTGTTTACACTATCAGCTGTTGATAAATATTTAGGATATTTTCAGTTTCTGGTTATTCTGAATAAAGCTGCGGTAAACTTTTGGTACAAGTTTTTTGTGGGAACATATGTCCTTATTTTTCTAGAGTAGATACACAGAAGTAGAATTGCTGGATCATTTGGCAATGACACACATCTTATACATATAAGAAACTGCCAGACTTTTTTTCCAAAGTGGTTGTTCACCTTAGGGCCCCACCAGCAGTGCATGAAAGTGTCCGTATCCTTGCCAACACTTGGTAAATTGTAGCCATTCTTACTGGTATGTAGTGATAACTCCGTGGTTTTAATTTGCTTTTTCCTAGTAACTAAGGATGCTGAGCACATTTTCATGTATTTATTGACCATTTGTACATTTCCTTTTGTGGCATATCTGTTCTTTTGTGACACATTCATTTGAACCCTCCCCTCTTTTAACAAAAATGGGCAGTAGTCCTATTTTCGAGTGATAGGAGATGTTTATGTATTCTAGACTCAAGTTCTTTCTCAGATATATGCATTATGAATATTTTTCTCCCTCCCACATTGTGTGTGTCCTTTTTATCCTTTAATGGTGACTTTTAAGCAGAGATTTCAAATTTTGATGAAGTTTAACTTATCATATTTCTTCATTTATGTCTGTATGTTCCTTCCTTACTCCAAGGTTGCAAAGATATTTCCCCATGTTTATCTCTGGAAACTTTATAGTGGTAGGTTTGACACTTAGGTCCATATCCATTGTGAGTTAATTTTAATTTGATGGAAGGTACGGTGGAAGTTCATTATTTTGCACATGGGGGTCCAATTGTCCCATGGCTATTTGTTAAAAACACAAAACAGAATCTTCTCAGCACCAAATGACCTGGCACTTTGTGTGGGCCTGTCTTTGAGCCCTCTTGTTGGTTCCATTGATCTATTTGTCTGTCTGGATGACTATAGTGCTATCATAAATCACAACATTTTATTCTTTACAAATGCCTTTTTCAGGTAACAGTGGCATCCCAGTCCTTCCGTTTTCTCATAAAATCGTGATGACAAATGATTCATCCCAGGCCACACAACTGAAAAAATGGCATAGTCAGAAACTGATACTGAGGGCTCTCACCCCCAGCAGATTTGTCTCTCGGGGCCCGAGGGGAATTGTACAGCAAAACCCCCAGCTCTCAACTGCTGCAGTTGAAAGCCTGGGATTCTGTTGAACAATACTGAACATCTTCAATCAGCACCAAAGTGGAAATCACGCACTAACTGGAGTTCAATGATGCAGATGATATGGATTGGAGGACGCTGGTTGACAGAAAACTCCCCAGCAGCTGAGGCGCTTTCTCTGCATTTCAGCATTAGCAGCAGAACCCCGAACAAAAAGGTAAGAGACGGACGCTGTTGGGAAAATGGTGTTCCCCGTATCTGTGCATTTCATGTCTACCTGCAATCCAGACCCCTGAAGAACAAACTGTGGGCAGACTTCAGCATCACTAACACTCAGAATCCTCTGTGAGTGAGAGGGGCTGTGGACCAGCAGCCACTACTGAGCAGTGTCAAGGGTGTATCCTTAGCTTTGGAGAGAAAGTCATCACATTCCTCGCCATTGCTCTAAAAGTTAAATTTGGCTAAATGCTTTAAAATGTTCATGTTACTTAATAAGTAACCAGACAAACGAGGCAAACCTGATTTTGTCCTTCAATGTTCAGTCATTCCTTTAAAAGGAATGACTAAAACATAAAGATACTCTTAAGGTGATCTCATTCTCTAAAAACATTCCTTTATATCATGTTTCTACATAAGCATCTCAACCATGTAGTTGTTAACTTCAAAATTAACTCAGTCATGCAATTTAATTCTATTTTCAAGTAACTAAGTCCTTTGTAACTCCATGGAAGGAAAATAAATACGAATCAACTTCGTTATTTTTTTTCAGGAGAATTTGATATTTTCACTGTTTATGATTCACAGCAGTACTGAAATCCAAGAGTAAACTGTATAACTAATTATGTCATTTAAATAATGATTCCAAATGATTCAATTCATGGAAAGTTGTTATGAGAAAATGAAAGAAAAGCAAAACAGGAGAAATTTCAAATTCAAAGTAAAATGTACAGGGTTCTTATTTTCAGTTTTAAAACATGCCGGGTTTTCACTGCCTCATTGGCCATACCATGAGTTTAAGGGAGTAACATCTCGATGATGAGGATGCCCCAGGGGACACCAATGAAGAAGGTTTGTGCAAACACTGTGAGACCAGCAGACCTGGAAGGAAATAAATAGCTCACCCTAACCTCCCACTTTACAGATGATGAAACTGAGGTCCAGACTCGGAAAGTGAGGACAACGTGGGTGGTCCAGTATTGAATAGGCAGAGGGAAAAGTTGGGTCAGGAGGGTGAGACATTCAGTAAGGAGAAGGAGGAAAAGCTCTCAGATTTGGTGAATAGAAAAAAAGGAGTTAAGTTAGCAAATTTAGAAACGAGAGTACCTCCATGTATCCTTGTGGAGAGACGGAAAATAAATAAGTAAATAAATAAATAAACTGTAGAAAGTTTTTTATTTTTGCATTAAGAAAGTGAGGTGAACCAAGAACACAGTGGGCTTTTAGCCAAGCAGGGTTAAGTTTCCAGCATACTAGGCATGCTGCACTTATCATCGTGTCCTGTAACAATGAGTTACATTATAATGAGGGAGAAAAAGCACATTAAAGCAAAGGTCACTGGAATGGAGCAACATTTGGCTTACTGAGCTCGCTGCACCTTGGGAGATAATCTGGGAAGGAGTTTGGGAGAGCTTTGTGCCAGGCACAGAATGAGATCACAAAAAGAAAAATATGATTTATGTATGAAAGGGTGGACTTAAGACTACGATACAAGAATGCTGTGGGTATCGTGGGTCCATAAGGACCTCCTTGTTCTGACTTAGTCATGGTAGTAGGCATTACTAGTGCTCAGCAATGTCCAGTTCTCTGGCCTTTGCTGGGCACCCACAACCCCTGTCCACTTGCAGATAGCTGGGGCCATGTGATCTGTTCTGGCCTATGGATTGTGAATGCAAGAGTCTGTGCATGGGGAGGCTATGAACAGTGCATGCAACTCCTGAGCTATCTCTTCCCCTTCTGAGGAGATCACAGCGCCAGGACACATGGAATTAAAGAAGCATGGATTGCTGTGTCTCCACATCAAGGTAAGCTATCCTTGAGAATCACCACACCTACAGTGGACATTGAAAGAGTGAAGACTAAACAAACAGTATATATTTAGTCACTGAGATTTGGGGTTTGTTTCTTACTGCAGCAAGCATGTACCCTAGGTTGACTAATACAATCATCTCCTATGGTGGCATAGCCTGTACACTGTCTTGCTCATTCTATGTGGTGGTATCATTGCCTGAAAGAAACCTTGGTCTGGGAAATTGCAGTTCATTCTCCTGCTGATCCATGCGAGGTGACTTGGGATTGTAGGAGGAAGGCTTGGACGCAGCAAGAGTGTGGTTGTGAGTGTACAGTCATCCTACGTTTTCTTTGTGAGGTCAGAGGAAAAGGTCATGATTTGCTGAAAACTGGAAAGCTCACGATGACTTGGGTGAAAGAAAAGACGTTTCGAGAACATTTAGAAACCTTTGAAATTTGCCACAATGGCAAGGGAAAGAGCAGGAGTCCAATGTTTATGCCGTATATGCACTGAAGGGAAGCCGACCTGGAAGACTGGGGGAGGAGAAACCAGGAGGACCCACATGAAAGCAAGAGTGATGGGTTCCTCAGACCTCCTTCCAACATGTCCAGTAGAGGGCGGGAGGAGAAACTTTGCAGTGAAAAAGCCTGATGAACATTACCTCAGTGGGGGGACCAAGGCCAACAACAAGGCTGAAAAGTCATGTTTATCGAGACTATGAGAATGAGGTCTTCCTCCCAATAACTCATAATCCCAGTGTTATCATGTGAAAATCCCTCAGACAAATTCAAGTAATAGGGCATGCTACAAAATACCTGGCCAGTATTCCTCTAAGCAGTCAAGGTCATTAAAGCAAGGAAAGCCTCAGAGACTGTCAAAGCCAAGAGATACCTAAGGAGACACAGCAACAGAAGGTAATGAGGCTTCCTGAATGGAGTCCTGGAACAGAATAGAAACATTAGGGAAAAACTGGGGAAATCAGAAGAAATTCTGGCTTTTACTTAATAGTGTATTGATATCAGCTCAGTAATTGTAACGAGGTAATCATACTAATGAAAAATGTTAATCGGAGGGGAAACTGGCTGTGGGGAGGCTGAGAACTCCCCATACTGTCTTCTCAGTTTTTCTGTAAATCTAAAACTGTTCTCAAAACAAGGAAGTCTGTTAAAAATGAACAAATCAATAAAGGGCAAAAAATGAAAAGGCAATTTTACCTGAGATGGTATCTGATGAGTATGCCCCAATAATGACCCATCCTCAGCTTCTTTACCCTAGGCCCATTTTTCCTTTATGAAACCGATGCCGGAACTAAAGACATTTTGTGCTATGTTGTACGCTTAGATGATTTCACTTAAAAAAATGGGTTTATCTTTTCTGAAAAAGGTAACAAACTCATGTTACTTAATGAAAGTCAAGTGGATATTTTTCTAAAAAGAGAAGGGGAAGGGAAAACAATTTTTGACTTAAAGAGGTAGATATTTGCATCTTCATTTTTTTTCACAAAGGAAACTGAGGCTTATAGAAGTTGAATAAAGCATCTGAAAGTTCTAGGTGTTGTAAACGGCAGAGCCAGGGGTCTTAGCCTAGGTCTTAGCCAGGGGTCTTGAAGCTCCTCCCTTTTCCATTCTCTGTGCTGCACACTAAATGCCCTCACACAGACAACAGGTGGTTACATGTCATGTTTCCAGGCAAGGAGGGTGGTGGGTCTGGCCTGGGAAGTAACTGTGGGAGAGCCTGCTGTCCATGAGGAAGTGGGGTAGGCAACGAATAAATACATGACTTTCAGGGCTCAAAAGACAGAGCCATTCTCTCCATCCTTCAGCTGCCTGAGTAACCTGTGACCTGCCTTCACTCTTCTTGGTGTACTTTTCAGTCTCTAGGGTGGTTTTCCAAGTTTTATTTGTTAAAATGTGTTCAAGTGAACTCACATGTCCAACAAGCAAAACTAGAGGATCCCTAGTTGAAACGAGGCTGGGTATAGAACCTTATATCAGTCAGGGTCCTCCAGAGAAGCAGAGCCAGTAGGATATAGACAGATATATAGAAGAGGAGATTTGTGATGAGAATTAGATCATGTGATTGTGGAGGTTACGAAGTCCCATGACGTGCCATCTGCAAGCGGGAGAACCAGGAAAGTTGGTGGTGTGATTCAGCTCAGTTCAAAGGCCTGAGAACTGGCAGGGGAGGGCCCTCGTGTAAGTCCAGAGTCTGAAGGCCTGAGAACCAGGAACATCAATGTCCACGGATGGGAGAGGATGGATGTCCCAGACCAAGAAGAGAGAGAGTGAGAGTTCACTCTTCCTCTGCCTTTTGGTTCTATCTGAGTCCTCAATAGATTGGATGGTGCCTTCCCACACTGGTGAGGGCAGAGCTTCCTTACTCAGTACATTTATTTAAATTTTAATTTCATCTAAAAACATCCTCAATGACACACCCAAAGTAATGATTTCCAGCTATCTGGGCATCCTTCAGTACAGTCAGATTGACACATAAAATTAACTATCACAACCCCAAACCCTTAACTCATCCTCTAGCCCTAACCCCACCATCCCTAGGTCTCCTAATACAATATTCTGTTAAGAACTACTGGTCTGTTACATTCCTGAAAATGTGGGAGCCATGTGGGGCTGCTAAAAAGAAGGGTGTGGAAGCTCACACTGAAATCCTTCAAGGTCCTGTACAAGGGGTCACCCTCATGACAGCCACAGGTGCAAAGGGTTTCATAAATCTTTCAGGAAGGCAACATGTGGGTGACCAACAACCCAGGCTTTTTCCAGGATTCGAGTAGACTGAGTCTTTTATTGAGTACTGTCGAAAGAAAATGATTTAAGTGACTCAAGCAGAGGTTGGGTCTAAATAGAGTCTCTATTTAGAGACTAAATAAGTTCTAAAGACTCTATTCCACAGGGGCATATCAGGGAGAACCTGAAACTTCTCTGTTTAAGCAGAATCAAGGTTTTCAAAGGGTGGGGGTGGATTGAGTACATGTCCTTGCAGCTTTTGAATCAGGTGGCAATTGTCATCTTTAAGAAAACTTATGGTTGGTGATAGTTTGTTCCTGTTTTTGTGTCTCTTGTTTGGGGTGTTTGGTGCAATCCCCATAACCTGTGAGAACTGTTTTGGCAAACGTTGAGGTTTATTGGTTAGTCAAAGTTTATGGTGAAAAGGAGGTAGAAAAAAAAACAGAAAAGAAGAGAAAGAGGGCAAGGGTAGAAGGCAAGGGGAAAACAGGAATGCCATATCTGTTTGAGCGCTTTTATAGCACTAAGTAGTTGACTTGCATTGGTGGAATGGAAAATGTGCATCTGTAAACACCAGATGGAAGATGCCCACAGTTTGCAAAGAAGTAAATCTACCTGGGGTGCAGAAGACACACCTCCCACTCCTGTCTCACCCCAGAGCTGTCTCAATGAGTGAAATCATGGGGTGCAAGGTGATTCTGCTCTCTTCATGTTATTTTCTGGTTTTCCTCCTTCATCCTGTCCTTTTCCTCTCCTTTTCTCCTCCCTATACCTTTTCTTTCCTCCTTCTCCTTCTCCACTCCCTCTCCTGTTCTCCCTTCCTCTCTCTTCTTCTGCCCTTCCTTCCCTAACCCCTCCACCCTTTCTCTTGGACCTATTGTTAAATATGGGTTGTTAAATGAGCAATACAACTGCAGGTAATTCCTTTAGATCAGATCTCCCTAGCCATCTTGATATCAACTTCTGCATTTTTCATGTATATAGAAAAATAAAATGAAGTGTACTCACATCTCTTTGGCCTTCCCTTCCTTCCTCTGGCTGCCTCATTCCTCTCTTCCTTGCAGTACCTGTTGCCTGTTCCTTTTCTCAATCTGTCCGAGTTGTAACTGTCATCCTGCTGGGAACATGCCTTTGGAAATGAGAATCCTATGCTTGATCCAGTGGCCTCTCCTCATGTAACACTTGTAAAGCCTCCCCTCTTTGGAGCAGGCCACAGCAGCCCTGTATGAGTGCTACTCTCTACACCCCCCGGAAGAAAGCTTAAGGGAATGTAAGACTTAGAGGGTTCAGCGCGAGACCTCATCTTCTTATTTCATCCTACTCCAGACTCCAAAATACCTGTCAAACTGAGACTTGGAGATTATTCGTATCTGGAAAGTGCTGCATTTGCTTCTGTTTTAATTGTTGGGATACCTGTCTTGCATGTTGTACAGAAAAGGGGGATAACTGCAAAAGAGAAGCTTCCACTACTGGTGCAATTAATTAAACGGTAGTAAATAATAATATGAGAAGTTGAATATGTGGCTGATTTTACAACTTTTAAAATAATGTGAGTGGTGGCAAAAAAGAAAAACAAAAATCTTCAACATCCCAAACCACAAATCACATTTTAGTTGAGGTTATTTTTCCCTACAAAATAAAAAAGATTTGGAAAAGAGTATTTAAACTACTTTCTTCCCCACAAAGGTTGAAATTCTCCCTCTTTAAATGATCCCTGGACAATTCACATGCCTAAGTTGGAGTTAACATTTCTACATGAAGACTTGCTTTAATAATATAAATATTAATTTATATTTAAAAAAACACTATAGTTATCAGAGCAATTTCATAGACATGATCTCATTCTATCCCATTGCTGGCTGATATTCCCTTTAATGTACATTTCCAGAAGGTAAAAGGCTTGTCCAAAGTACCTCATCCAGAACGTTCCGGGCTATACCTTGATGTCCTAGCTCAGGGCTCAGCAAATGGCAGCCATGGATTGAATCCAACCCACCATATACTTTTTGTCTGGAACAACATGTAAGAATGGGTTTTACTTTTTTGAATGATTGGAGAAAGAAACTTTACAATACAGGAAAAATATTTACAATCCAAATTTCTGTGTCTGTAAGTGAAGTTTCCTTGGACAACCACGTTTGCATATCATCCATGGCTGCTTTGTTGCTACTAGGCAGTGTTGAGTAGTTGCGATGAGATGATATGGCCTGAAAAGCCCGAAATGTTTACTCCATGGTCCTTGAGAGTTTGCTAACCCCTGTCCCAGATCAAGGGCTTATTCCATTGCTCAGGAGCTGCCTTACTAGAGGCCTAGCAGACCCATGGACAAAGGCAAAGCCCACAAGAGTCTTGTTTGTGAACCACGTAGAGGAGGCTTTGAAATTGGCCTGCAATAAAAGGTTAGTACTTTCTTGCTCAAGAGCACCCCTGTCCTTCTGAGTGGTAAACTGCAGAGTGGGATTGAGTATCCAGACTGGCAGGCAGCTCCCTTCTCCAGAGGGGCATGTGACAGTCCTAACAAGACCTTCACTAAATGAAAGGACAGAAGGGCAGTATTCTGTCTCCCCTCCTCCCTTTCTCCTTACCAGGAAAAAGGAGTTCATTAGCTAATGAGCCATCCTTAGACACAAGAAGGGCAAAATGCCCCAACTTAGAGGGCAAGGAGACAAACGTGGAAGGAAGCAAGCAAGCACTCTGCTCTGTGTTTGTTTTTAATGCAGGTTATTTGATATACTATTCTGCTATCCCTGTACCCCTTTCGACCTGTGGAAGGTCTTGTCTGCTGTGGTTGAGCATACAAGGGTCAATTGGATGAAGAAATCAAACATACAGAAGCCTTACTCTTCTCTCAGCAGACCATCTGATTCATTTTGACTCCCTATTTTTTTACTGCCACCCACAAAACATATGATCTTCCCTTTTCTGAGTGCCTATTATATTTCACTCTATTTAGATTTAAACAGATGATCTTATGTAACTGTCTCCACGATCCCATGGGGTTTACTCAGAAAGGAACTAAAACCTGGATTGTCTAACAATTTTTCCCAGGCACCAAGCTGGTACCTGATCTCTATGATGCCAATATCTGGGCTTTTCCCGCCAAATCTCAAGAGCTCTACAAAGTCAAGTGCATCTCCAATGAAGGGCGTGTTTGCTCCATGACCCAATGGGGTTTACTCAGAAGGGAGCTGGGTCCTCATGACATCTTCACTGTGGAGAAGCATTCTCTCAGTTGTATTTCTTCAGAGCATCAACTCCTGGGACCTTACGAGAAATTCTTTAAAAAGCAAAAAATTTGAAAACTCTGTTTGGGGAAAAATAACGTAAAAAAGGGTAATCAAGTTTGTTCGGCCAAGGACTTTTCAGAGCCTTTTACAGGCAGCATTTGCAGCCATCTTCCAAGTGAATTCTAGCAACCAGGAGGGAATCCGAATAACTGAAACACAAAGCTCTTCCCAAACTTGTGTTCTTAAGAATACTGGTTCTGAAACATGTGAAGTGTTCTGCAAAACAAACAAATGAATAAATAAAAAACTGAGCAAGATGGCATGCTGAGAGGCTCATTTACCTTGTCCAACATCTAGACCAGGGCAAACAGAACTAGAAAAATGAAATCTTTCCAAGGATTAAATAAGGAAATAATGCATGTCTCCTAAAATATAGCACAGCACAGAACACATTTTTCATTTACTTTGTTTTCATGAAAAAATGATGCTTCCAAATATGTAAAATTGCATATTAACAGGCTATCTCTAGGAGAGGAAGCCACACATTAAGCAGTATCTAACGGTAAAAATGCAGTCAATGTATGAGCAGGGTGGAAGGGTCCCAGGCAGAGGGCCTCTCCAACCATTTACAATGCTTGGGGCTTACCGAGTGGGCCAAAAGTACAGCTTTCTCAAAAGGCTGACTTTTATTCAGTTAGGGAATGTCTACAAGTAGTCATACCCACCTGAAGACTCTTCGAGAGGCAGGAGAATATCAGGGTCAAGAGCATGACCCCTGGGGTCGTACTACCTGGATTCCAGTCATTGCTCCACACTTAGCTTGAGCAAGTTAGCCAAAATACCTATGACTCAGTTTTCTCAGCTGTAAAATGCTAACCTCTAACCCACAGCCAAGGATTCAATGAATTATATGTTTAGTGTGCTTAGAACAGTGCTTGATATGCAGAAAATGCTATGTAAGTGTTACTGTTAGCATTCATTTTCTATTGTTTTTATTTGTTGATGTTATTGTCATTTAGGGGCTTATTGAATCTCCTACCCTCACAAGAACCAAGAGGTCATTATGCAACTTCTCTCTCCGTATTTTTTTGTCTTTTTTTCTTTCTGCTCATTTGCTCTTTTCTCCCTGTGGGCCTGTTTCATTTTATCGTGTATATGACTCATCACGGTTGTCTTAAAATGGAAGCCCAGGCCCTAGCACACATCCTCTGCTAGGTCAACACCCCTCAGACAGCAAATCAGAGGCCTACCACCCTGCACCCTCAGGATCCTTGTAACAGATGGCATCTTCTGGTCCATAAAGTGACCCTTTCCACATCCCCAGGCAGCCCCAGGTCTCCAAAAAGAAACATACTTAGTGGGGTGAAAATAACAGCTATGTCTGCTGCCGTGTCCCCAGTCTAAGTTCACCCTGGACACCAGGTTGAGACAGCAGACATTAGCTAGACCCTGAGTCAACAATGGAGAGGAAATTCCCATTCCATCCAACTGTCTGGGCTTCCATTGACTCAGGACCTGGGGAAGACTCAGCACACGTAGCAGAATTTTACAGCAGACCGATGGGTATGCCTGGGGTGGTTGCAATGGGCAATATGTACAAAAATAACTAGCACACGGAAAAATTTGCTTATTTCCATCCGTTTGCTCACTTGTTGAACAAATGTTTATTGAGTGACTTCTCAGTGTCATGCTAGGGAATATGCATTCTAAACATTTCATAAGTGGAACAAATGAACATTTTTAAAGAGATAAAAGATATTTTTATAATCTCATTAGTGATACTCTCAACCTAATCCTTTATGTGAGTAGTTCACTCATTTTGGAGATTCCTGAGTATAACAACAATACATGTTGTTTATCTTATTCATATACTTTAAAATTATTATTATTTAATCAGTATGCTACAATCCTCATACAAACCAATCACTAGAAATTGTCAATGACATTTACTATAGAATATTTAATTCATGTAGTAATAAAATAATATATAAAACATATTGATATGTATTTAATAATAATATTGAATACGCAATACATATGAAAACCCACACATTCCCTATTAAGCCTAAGAAACTGAATAATACCAATTCCTCTGAAGCTCCCTGTATGTCCTCCCAGGTTGGATCGCCATCACTCTCCCAAGAGTAGACCATTCTCCTGAACTGGTGCGGGTCATCCTCTTGTGTTTATTCACAGGTTTTATTTTATGTGACTATATCTCTAAACAAGATATCATTTAGTTTTGTCTGTTCTGGAATTTCACATCAATGGAATCATATTGTATGTGTTTTTCCTAAATGGATGGATATTTTATATCTATAGATTTTTATAGATATATACAGATCTAATGCACATACCTGCATACATTATATATAATATATACATATGTATATACATATACATATATGTATAACAGATGTATATATACAGACAAATCTATATTGTATATATTATTCGGATATATATTTATCTGAACAGATATATATGTGAATATTGTCAACATTATATTTCTTTGTTTTGAGACAGAGTCTCGCTCTGTCCCAGGCTGGAGTGCAGTGGCATAGTCTCGGCTCACTGCAACCTCTGCCTCCCGGGTTCAAGCAATTCTCCTCCCTCGTCCTCCCAAGTAGCTGGGACTACAGGCATGTGCCACCATGCCCGGCTAATTGTTTGTATTTTTAGTACAGACGGGGTTTCACCATCTTGGCCAGGCAGGTCTTGAACTCCTGACCTTGTGATCTGCCCGCCTCAGCCTCCTAAAGTCCTAGGATTACAGGCATGAGCCACCACACCCAGCCAACATTATACTTTTAAAATTTATTCAGATAAATACATATAGCAGGAATTCAGTTATTTTACTGCATAATATTCCATGTATGACTACACCATGATTGATGGATTCATTTATTTCCCTAAGACTCTTTTTAGAATTTTGCTATTAAAAATAATAAATCTACGAGAATCTTAGCCATGTCTCCTGGGCAGGTATGTGGATGGTTCTCCTGCACCTGGAAATGGAGTTCTGAGTCATGAGGAAGATGCATCTTTATATTGACCAGACAACCTGTGATTTTTTCTTTTCTTTTTTTTTTTTTTTTTGGAGACAGTCTCACTCAGGCTGTAGAGCAATGGCACAATCTTGGCTCACTGCAACCTCTGCCTCTTGGGTTCAAGCGATTCTCCTGTCTTAGTCTCCCCAGTAGCTGGGATTACAGGCATGCACCACCATGCCTGGCTAATTTTGTGTATTTAATAGAGATGGGGATTTCATCATGTTGGCCAGGCTGGTCTCAAACTCCTGACCTCAAGTGATCTGCCCGCCTTGGCCTCCCAAAGTGCTGGGATTACAGGTGTGAGTCACCATGCCCGGCCAACATGTGATTTTCTATAGTGATTGTACCACCCTACTCTGTCACCACCTCATGGTGATGTCCTTTTCCATTTTGGTGAGTAAAAAATGGTATAGCGTGATCTCATTTGGCATTTCCCTGATTGAATATCCTTTCATATGTTTATTGATCATTTGGATTTACTCTTTTGTGAATTGCCTATCCCTGTCTTTTGCTTATTTTTCTATATTGTTTTCTATTTTCTGTGTTTGTTTTGTATATATACATATATATAGTTTTGTTTGTTTTGTGTATGTACATAGTGACACATGCACACATACATATATGTATTAATATGTCACATATATAATACAATTATCTCTCAGTTTATGGGTTTTCATGTTTTTATTTTTTATTGTGTTCTTTGATAAATTTATATTTTAATGCAATCTAGTTTTTCTACTTTTTCCTTTATGGCTTGACCTCATTTGTCCTAAGAAAGCCTTTACCACAGTGAAATTAAAACAACCACCACCACAAACACAGAAGTTATCCTATATTGTCTTCTAAAAGTTTTAAATTTCTTCTTTTCACATTTAATCCTTAAATCCATCTGACACTGGTTTTATGCATTGTGTGTGGGAGGGATCTGATTTCATTTTATTTCTCACAAGGATAACCAGTTAATTCTGCACCATGTGGTCCTTCGTTCATCCTTTCTTCCTAGATGTTCAATGCTACCAGCCACATACAAAATTTCCATTTATGCATGGGTCTATTTCCAGGCTCTCTCTTCTTATTTCTTTGGCATATTAGCCTCTATTTGCACCGGTGCCATATTGATTTATTTATTATACCTTTTCACGAAGCCTGGACACTGGTGGGGCAATCTCTTCCTCACCCTTTATTCTCTTCTGAGTGTCTTGGAAATTCTTGCCTTTTGCTTTCCTATGTACATATTAGAATTAACTTGTTAAGTCCCTAGAAGAATTTGTTCTGAATTGATAGATTAATTTGAGAAGTGGTGTATTTATGAAATTGAGTCTTCTCATCCAGGTATATGGTATATCTTATTTATTTATTTTCAGTGGGTATTTGGGTTTTTTTG
Source organism: Papio anubis (assembly GCF_008728515.1). Lineage (NCBI taxonomy): Eukaryota > Metazoa > Chordata > Mammalia > Primates > Cercopithecidae > Papio > Papio anubis. The sequence goes on along the minus strand of NC_044988.1, from coordinate 10,898,629 downwards.
CTGCTAAAATATATTGAATTTATTTAGGCTTCCTTAGATGTCTTTCAGCATAGTTTTACAACTTATACTTTTCTGCTGCTGTTATATGTGGTAACTTTTTTAAAAAGTATGAAACATAGCTATTGTTTGAGATCTTCATTGTAAACTATATTCTCACTGTGTTTTGTTGACCTTCAGAGACAGTGAGATGGATGGGATAATTTTTCCCTTACCAAATAACTCCAGACTTCCAGACTGCTCTACTCTTCAAATCCTTGGATTTGCTTTTTATACTTTCTTGTCCTTTTCATTGCTGTTATGGTGTGAGGGAAGGACTCCTTTCCAATCCTGAGCTTAATGTGCTCCTGACTAACCATATGAAGCTTATTAAAATCATAGGAAAATCACCATAAATACATTCTGTGACATTTATTTAAACTGCCCACAACCCTATTATTTAAGTTCCTTCAAGATTCTCAAATAGTGGAGCTTGCAAAGAAAATCATGTCTGCACAAGTAAGCTATTATTTCGCTACTTAATAGGTATTTGTATCTAGTTTAAATAATTATATTACTATAGAAAAAAGAATGACAGGTAGAAAGAAGAGGTATGTTCTTAGAAGTGATAACTCAGGACGCACTGTCCCATGGTTGTATCTCAATAAAGTTTTAGGTAAAATCCTTACAAGAAAATGAATAATCTCACAAGCATTGCCTCAGAAACCTAAGTCAACAGAATTATAGCCACTGTCATGTGTGTAATGGCAGTAAGGTTGCATAAGTGGACATGGCAACAGAAATTTGGGGCCATTTGGCTAATTTCTTTCTTTTTATTATTATTATTATTTTTGAGATGGAGTTTCACTCTTGTCACCCAGGCTGGAGAGCAGTGGCACAATCTCGGCTCACTGCAACCTCCTCCTCCCAGGTTCAAGTGATTCTCCTGCCTCAGCCTCCCAAATGGCTGGGACTACAGGCGCCTGCCACCACGCCTGGCTACTTTTTATATTTTTAGTAGAGATGGAGTTTCACCATGTTGACCAGGCTGGTTTTGAACTCCTAACCTCAGGCAATCTGCCCTCCTTGGCCACCCAAAGTGCTGGGATTACAGGCGTGAGCCTGGTGCCTGGCCACCATTTGACTGATTTCTATAGGTATGTAAAATTCTAAGTTTCTAACTAAGCTATGCCAAAAATCCAGCATAAATGAGCAAAATTTGAGTTTACTTGAGATGTATTACTGACTATCGGTTGCCACCTAAGGAAAGAGCCATCCATTGTCAGGATAATGAACATATGATGTCTAATAGGGTGTGAGGGGTGGTTGCAGAGGCTGAGGAGTTGGGTGCATTAGCCAATGTCTGAATGAAGAACGGCCAATGTCTCTGAATTATGAGACTGTTTAGGTAGGACAGTGCATTTGTGTGCTTTTTCACTTTCACAATGACTCAGTGGCATTGTGGTAGGATTACCATAATTCTTCTCTCCTTTTGGAACTTTAAGTTTTTTACTCCATTGAAGTTAGTCATGACCATGTGATTTGCTCCAGCCAATAAAATGTGAGCAGAAGTGGCATTATCACCTCCAGGGGAAAACACGTAACGCCTTGCCTCTGTTTAGCTGCCTTTGAGGGCATGAAGAAACAACACTAGCCAGTTGCACAGAAAACTAAACAGTTGCTAGGACTGTCAACGAGACCAGACCTGCAGAGGACCTGGTGAGCCAGAAGCAGACTTGTGTTGCTAAAGGTTTGAAGTTTGCTTGTCCTGCAGCAAAGCCTGAGATCCCCTGCCTGACACAGATACCAACCATCACGGTACATTTTGTGTGGATTATGAATTTAAGAACTAGCAGCAAGGACTGTGGATTTCAGTTTCAGAGATCCAGAACCTCACTTTCCTCATGTGAACCCTGCCAAAGTTGAGGAATGTGGAACTTGCTATCCATGGGGTGGGGGAAAAAAAGAAAGAAAGAAAATTAAAAAACTGATTCTCTCAGTTTTGAGATAAGAATGAGAGAGTAAAGTTATGTCACCAAAAGGACTCCATTCCCCACAAACCATAATTTGATTATCTTTCAAGGATTAAGAAAAAAGTACATGTATGCACCTGTGTAATACATTTAACTACGTGTGATGTAAGCAGAGGGGCAAGCTTGCTGTCTTCTACCCTAACTGCTCTAATATCCTTAGGTCTAGAAAACAGTTGCTTCTTGAAACTGGGCTCTGTTCTTAGCCCACCCTTGTATCTGATAGGCATCAGTGGCACAGAATTTATCAACAAATATGCAAAATGTGATATTAATTTGGTGTCTTTCCTTTGAAGCCAGGAAGTCCTTTTCCTCCTTTTCATGTTTCTAGCCTTGTGAGAGCTGCCACTTCATTTGGGGTCATTAAAGATAAAGGAGATTTGTACTCTTGGCATTTCTCACCCCTGATACTACCCACTTCAAAGGCCCTGTCCTTGTCTCTCTAGAATCCATAGTCCATACACTCATAACTGCCTTCTCCCAGCTCTCATTCAGCTGGCCTTCTCTGCTCCCCTAATGCTCCCCCCACCAGCACCAAAATGAACAAACAAAACCTTCCGAGCTCATAAGATCACAAGTCAATCTCTCTGGCAAGGAGGGGGAATTCTATTTTCTATTCGTGCTCACCCAATCTTTTTTCTTCATCCATACCCCTTCCCATTCCATTCCTTCACCTCCTGTTCCTGCAGAGAAATCTCTATCCTCTCTCTATGGCACATTCCTGCTGTCTAGATATATTACGCGCGCTCACAGACATGCCGACTGTAAGAGCTGACATTCAAGTCGTCCTGCTCTACAGGATGACAAGAAGGCGCAGGGCTCATTCATGAGATCCCTACTGCCCTACTCACAGTGCAGGGGAGTCCCCTTGGTCCCCAGAGGCCACTTCAGGACTCTGAGACCACAAGGAAGCAAGGCAACAGGGGGCAAGGAGGATTTGCTGTGTATTTTTCCCTCAAAGAGCTTTTATGAGTAATAGAAGCGAGAAAGTCACTTGTACTCATATACAGTTTTGACGTTTCCTTTAGAGGAGATGAGTCTCAAAAGGTAGGGTCCCATGATAATATAAATTTATTATTTAAATTTCTATGAAATATAAATTATTTATTACTTACTTTCATGTCTTTAAGTGCCTAATAGTTTTCTAGAAATTTTCATTGGATACTCAATACACCTTGAATATTTTCTCCCAATGCCACATCTAGTAACTGTAATGAAATAATAACAACATTATCTAAGATTTATGTACTAAGAACTATATTAAGCCCTTTAAATTTTCATAGCAATCCCACAAGCGAGGTGCTATTCTTACCCCTTTACCAACCAGGACTCAGCCTTTGGAGAGACTGCGGTTGCCCAAGGTTAACATTTGTGAAAGGCCAAGTGGGGACTGAGTCCTAGGCCCGTCCCATCTCAGACCCCAGACTGTTTATCCCCATGCTCAACAGCCTTTGATGTGATGGCCCAGTCTGACTCAGGGCTCCACAGTGGACTGAGTGTGTTAGCATCTGTTCTGATTCTCCGACTTTCCATGCTTTTTGGAAGAACTTAATATAAATAAGATTTCAGTTAGCTTAAATTTTTTTCTAGGTGCCAAACCGTAAGAGTAGAATTTAAGACCTCCGGATTTACTCTTGCACTTCCCATTGATCCATGACCCTTTCCTCTGCTCTGTGATGGCCAAAAGGTGGACATGGTCCAAATCACCAAGGAAAGAGGAAGCCTGAAACAGGGAGGTTTGTGGCTGTGACCATAGCCGGCCTCTCTGCAAACCTTGGTTTGCTCTCTGGTAATTGGAGGAGTCTGTGGTGCCCACAGGCTATCTGAGGGGTCTCTTGCAGCTGTGACATCTGGTGGCCCTAAACTCTCAGTGCCTGCCTGGCTTTTATGCGATCTCATATCTGAGCACCAAGCAACTCCTACTTTCTGCAGGCACCTTTCCTCCGTTCAGAGAACGTGAGCAACATTGAGAGCGTTTAAGGGGCTATCGGGTGAACAGACCGGAGTCCATGCCTTCGAGTGGCCGAAAGCTGTTTTACTTGCCAGAGCTTTTGAGCCCATTGCAGTCAGCCTGGAATCTCCAGTCCTCCTTTTCACCCTAGCTTGCAGCCCACCGGAGCTAGTAAATTAAGACCTTTGCCTTTGACATTTGGGTTGGGAAAAAAGTGAAAACCGATCTAATAATAATTAGTTATGGTTTAATATGCGAGATTGAAGCGTTCTCATTTTTCATTCTGGAGCCTGGTGAGAAGGAGCCAAGAGCAGAGATTGATGGGGCAGCATAAAGCCCCTCAACGTTCCCATGCCAAGAGAAGTAAATGACCCTCAGGCGCCTTCTTATATCATGTGAAGAACCCATGACAACCCCAAAAGAAACGGAGAAACCCAGCGAAGGTGGGGGACAAAAGAGGGGTTTTTTTTCGTTGTTCTCTTAGGCCAGGCACCTTGGCACGCACATCCCTGCCTATTGATTGTGTAAAGACTGTGGTCTTCAGGCTCCAAGAAGAGGACCTGGATTCAGATAACTGGCTCTGGGGAAAACGCAGCTTGTTTTTGTAACACTGGAGATGTATTTACTTTTCACTTAATGAAGGGGAGTGATGCCTTGGATAAGACATGACCCGACACAAACTACAAACATTAAGCCCAAACATTACAGGGGAAGCCCTTCCCAGAAATGTCCAATGTGTTACTATGTAGAATCAGTATTGGTGATTTTAGTGCCGTGGAGGGATTTCATTAACTTTCTGCAGGGAAAACGCTGTGGAATGGTGAGGTAAATCTAAAGACATTCTGTGTGCGAGTGTGCGCACGCATGCCCGTGCCTACGTGTGCACGCGGCATAGCTGTAATTTGACATCATGTGGTGAGATTAGCCTGTTTCTCGCTGGTAGGAAATTCAGTGTGGCCCAGAAAGTTACCAGAGGGAGGAAACTGTGAATCAGTTGAGAAGGAAAGTATTAAATAATTCTTGATGTATCACTGTGTCCTGGAAAAGAATGAAGATGAGGAGAGAAAAGGCTGGAACAGGAGAGGAAAAACAGATGGTGCCTTGCAAAGAACGCTCCTGCAGTTTTTCACATCTCCCAGTGGGACCTGAAATGTGAACACAGAGTTGAGGCTGAGCAGGGAGCCAAATACACTGCTGCGGACAGGCCAGTGTGGCCCCATGACCTGGGCGTGTTGTCCCAAGGCCTGGAGACTGATGCCCAGGGGGGCCCTGGGGAGGGCCGGCAGATGCTGCCCTGTGGGGAGCGGGCAGCTGAGGTCAGCAGGACCATCAGTCGAGTGCCTGGTTTTATCCGTCGTGAATGAGATGGCAAGGATCCAGCCATGGGAATTTTAGCAGAATGGTTATGTGTAAGGAAATTGGCATAAAATAAGAGAGGGCAAATGGGGCTTGCCACAGAATACCACAACCAGAACACAAACATCTTAATGACTTTTAAAGATTTTTGCAAAGTTTCAGGCCTGCCTTCTACTCAGCAAACATACCCCTACCTACCCTTATTTGCCTCTTCAGGCTTTCTAGATCCTTCCCTATCTCCCATTTGCCCATAGAGCTGAATGAAACCGGAGACCAAGCCAAGGGTGGGGAGCCCACTGGCCCAAACAGGCTCTTTAGCAAACCCCACGCTCTCTGTGACCTTCTGTAGATTTGAAGGTTGTCTTGAGCCGTTTGCCTGAAAGCCAGAGTTTCTAGCTCCAACAAATACGAGTCTCACAAAGTAAGAACAAGGCCTTAGTGTCTGAGATGTGGGACTTCATTCAATGCTGTGATTTTAATATAAGAAATGAGAGACTAAATTATAATGACACTTCAAAAAAGAATAACATTTTTATAAATACCAAAGTCTACCAGCAAACTCAGTGGTAGATAAAAGATTTCTAGCTACTGTAGAAAGAGCATTCAACGTGCAATGCTGGCAGTTCTATGTGAGCAGGTAGAGAAAAGAACAGCAATTTTAGATTTTTGAGGAATGTGGTGTTATGGGAAGGCACAAGTGGTAAGGCCTCCTGCAGTGGTCCTCAAGCTTGAACAGAATCATGAAGAAGGTTTGTTAAAACATAGATGGTTGGGCCATACCCCCACAGTTTCTGACTCAGTGGGTCCAGGGTGGGACTTCTAACAAATTCCCAGGTGACGCTGATGCTGCTGTTCTGGGGCCTGTACTTTGAGAACCAGTGGCTTAGTTAGGATAAAGATACATGCATAGATTACATTTCTATTTACCCACATCTGCAACTGTATTCTGGCAGGAAGCGTAATGGACTGTAACAAAGCCAACACCTATTGGACCCCTTTCCTGTCCCCGGTCAGTGGTTTCAGGGAGCAGCTGAGCTGAGCAGAGATCATCCTTGCTGGTAGTGGGAACCGAGGTGTTCTGGATCCCTGAGGTGTGCTGCTGGCTGAAATGAATTTAGGATTGAGGAAAGGGGCATGAAATATTAGAATGTTAGCATTGGAAGGGAGCTAGGAGAAAGTCTGATGATTATGGAATAGCCATTGAGTGAGAGAGCCTTGAATTTCAATTCCAGCTGTGACACTTACTAGCTTTGAAAACTTAGCAAGTTACTTAACCCCCATGAACCTCAATTTCCTCCTCTGTAAAACTGGGAACCCTAAAAGGCTTGTGTTTCAGTCACAATTCTTAGTTGCAATCAACTGAAGTCCAGTCTGGCTGGTTTAAGCAGAAAGGAAATTTATTACAAGGATATTGAGTTCTACAGGGAAAACAAACTGTTTCACCAACAAATCAATGGTATGTAAAAAAAAGAGAGAGAGAGGAGCTGTTGTTGAATAAAAGAGACATCTGAGACATAACAACCAAAGGTAATTGGTGGACTTCACTTGAATTGTGATTCGAGCAACCACCATGAAAAGACAATTGGAAGAAGTGGAATAAGGCTGGGTATGAGACGACGTTAAGGAATTACTGTGAATTTTTTTAGGTGTAAAATTGTCATGAGGGTTACTGTTCTTGTAGAGGCTCTAACAGAGACTCACACACTAAGGTATTTACTGGTAAAATAACACAACGTCTGAGATTCACATCAAAAAACTCTAGGGAAAGAAGTCATAGGAGGAGGGGAGTGGAGGAGTGTAGAAAAAACAGGATTGGCAAAATGTTGATTATTGCTGCACCTCAGTTATGAATACATGGTGATTTATTTTGCTGTTCTGTGTGGGTGCATGTGCCTGTGTGCTTTTGAAATTCTTCATAATAAAATACTCACACAAAACAGGAAACAGCCTGTCTATGAGGGCTGGTGAATAAGGCTCAGATATCTCTTGGGAAAAGACTGAGACGCTGTTACCATTGTCACCAATCCCCAGACATTGGAGCTTGCACTGTTGGCAAGGGAGGTTGTGAGAGTGCTTAACTAGCATTCTCAAATTCTCTACCAGAGTGTCTCTAGCAGCAAGACTCACAAGGTAGGAAAATTTCCAAGCTCAGAAGAGGGATTCAGGAGATGGGTGGCCAAACAAAAACAACACTAATGTCCACTAGAGGACATACTAGGTACTCAACTCGTGTTGGTACCCTCTCCCCTTCTTGTCCCTGAGATGCGTGTAGCCCAAATCTCCATCTTATGCTAGACTTTCTTTTTTTGGCATCTTAGATAGCTAGGTCTCTCATCCCAATAATTTTCTAATCTCCTTTTAAAGGATCAAATTCTTCCAAAAGCCAGGAATTTTCTCTCACTGCTTCCCAGTGAGAATCATTCCATTTTTGGCATTCCCAGCAACTGGAACAACTTTATTCTGAGTGTATAAGCTGTCGTGTCCAGCCATTGTTCTAAATGCAGCACCCGTAGAATGTGTCAAATCCATCTTCCACAAGGGGATTCTACAGATACTTTAAGATTTTCATAATCTTGTGTTTTCCAACTCTCAATCCAGGCCCCAGCACCTCATCGATGCCTCCTTTTCATCAGATTAAATATATGTGAAACAGGTAAAAATCTTAGTTTATAACTTTAGGTATAGGAGAAGTATGCCTTCTTTCTCTAAAATTCAAATTCCAGTGGACCTTTGAACAACACAGTTTTGAACTGTGCAGGTCCACTTATCCACAGATTTTCTCCCACCTCTGCCACCCTTATGACAGCAAGACCAACCCCTCCTCTTCCTCCTCTGCCTCCTTAATGTGAAGATGATGAGGATGAAGAACTTTATGATGTTCTACTTCCGCTTAATGAATAGTAAGTATATTTTCTCTTCCTTATGATTTCCTCAATAACATTTTCTTTTCTCAAGCTTACTTTATTGTTGGAACACCATATATATTACATATAATGTATCAAATACGTGTTAACTGACCATTTATGTTGCTGGTGAGGCTTCTGATTAACAGTAGGCTATTAGTAGTTAAGTTTTTTCAGAGTCAAAAGTTATACTTGGACTTTTGACTATGAAGGGGTTGGTACCCTTAAGCTCTTTATTGTTCAAGGGTCAACTAATCCCTATTTGAGCCCTCTTTCCACCAGCATTGCAGAAACCTGACTATAATCAAGCTATGGTTCCCCTATAAATTCCTCTGAGGTTGCGCTAAGTCCCAGTGCCCACAGAATGTTGAGGTATTTAGGAGCATGTGGCCTCTGCTCCTTCCAGTCATCTGTCTTGGCAGATGCCCACTAGATGTTCCTGCCTTCACTCATCTGCCCCGTGGCCACTTTTCGATGGCCTGCCCAGTCAACAAATGCTTTAAACCCTGTCTGAGCTCTTTGTCTCTGCTTTAAAAGACACGCTCCCCCTGGAGAATGAGCTCTACTAAGTAGCAAGTAGGATCCCCTTACCCATATTGGTGGCCAAGTCATGTATATGTGAAAAGTTGCTTAAGCCTCTAGCTCCTAGAGGCAGTCTCAAAATAACACAGAGGATTCCAAAGAAACGCTTGAGGTTTGCTAGTTTCCTACTTGATCCACTCTCCCCGTCCCTTCCCCACTGTGTTGCCTGGCTTGTATACCAGCTGGCCCTGTCCAGGGGCATAGAAAGCCCCCGTGAGCTGGGTCATCCAGTCTCACCATCAACCCATCAACAGCTCCCGTTAGGAGACCAGCTCATCTTGGCAGGAGCTGTATTACAGCAAGATTAGAGCAACATCTGAATATGTTATTTTGTATTCCTCCATATTCCCACCTCCATTCCCACAGGATTCCTCTCCTATCCCCGACCAATGTCCTATCTGTGATATTCTGTGCTGCACTTGGCTCTGTTCCAGACTCTTCTGTCCTTTGACTGTGCAGGCTGAAGCTTGCTTACTGGTAGCTGGGAACTCTGTGCCCACTGGCTCCTTCTCTACGGCCTCAGCTGCTGTTGCATCAGAGTTGTATGTTCTCATGCCCCTGTGATCCAGGTAGCTAGGGGAAAGTAAGCAGTCCCCTAAGTATCGGGATGGGGTCCAAGTTCCCTGAAATAGGGGTGAAATGTATATCAGACCCTTGCTTCTACTATAGCAAAGTGTGGGTCTTGGTATGTTCCCTAGCACCTAGTGAAAAATGTGTCCTTGAAAAATAAATAATAGTAATGAAAATTTTCATCCAAAAGAAAATCTAGACATGAAAGCTGAAGGCTCCTTTATAGTTTTGCATGTGCTTTTATTTTATTTTTATTTCTTATTTTTTTTTTTAAATGAGCAGGTCTTAAATGGAGCTCGTAAGTAACAGGCTTCTAATAGCTTTGACAATCAGTCTGGGCTGAAATCAGGGTAATTTAATGAGAATTATAAATCAGCTCTAAAAGAAATGTGACATGTCCAGCTTTTTCCATCCATGTTAAATTTCAGTGTATCTACAATAACTACAGATTCTGCCAGGCTTATCTGCATGGGGACAGGAGCCGTGTCTGTCCATCGATCTCCCCCAGTGCCTAGCACAGGCCTCGGCACAGCCAAGGAATGCAATAAATCATTGTTAAATAAATGGAAGCTTTTTTCTACATAGTGGAGGTTGAACATTTAAACTTATTTTGAAAATGAAATGTTTCCTAGGAATCTCATTTACCTCCTTAACGCGGTATGGATATTGCAAACTAATGTTATCTGTATAAATCCACATTCCCTTCCTCACAACTCCAACATCCAAAAAGCTTTGGGACCCTAAAGATTCCTTCTCACTTGTTTCAAAGCAAAACCTGACGTGACCCGAAGGCTATGCATAATCTTACTTATTCTGCTTGGTTTGAGTATTCAGTATTTTGCATTCCAAATAATGGGTTTGATTATGGGGTAGACCCAGCCCCTGCTGAGGGCCCCAGGCAATTTTATCCCACCTACCTGGTTACTAACTTTCTAAAAACTAAAACAATTATACATTGCCAAAGACACTCAGCCCCAGGATTTTAAATCAGGGCACATAGACCTGGAGTCATAGAAGCAACGGCCCCAAACATGGAGGAACTCACTCAGAAAAAGAAAGTACCTCTTCAGAGATATTTCATCTGCAGTTTTAAACATAAAATGTGTACTCAAAACTGTTGGGGATTGAGATCCTGAAGCTATTATGTCTTCATTGCTTTATCTTAGTGAATATATTTATAAAAGCTTGCGTATGTTTATTCCTAACTTTAGTACCTATAACCCTATTCTTCAGAGCTTGTCTGATTTGAGACTCGGAAGAGACGAAGATGCTCACCTTTTGGATCACTGTATGTGTCTAGATATGCAGAATAACTTCGAAATATAAGATTTAAAAATATATGTATTAACCGAAATTTAATCTATCCAGGTTATCATAAAAGCAGTTGATGTTTCTCAACCATCCCAATCTAAAAAACGTGATTACAGGCCCAGTGTGGTGGCTAATGCCTATAATCCCAGCATTTTGGGAGGCCAAGGTGGGAGGATCACCTGTGGTCAGGAGTTCGAGACCAGCCTGGCCAGCATGGCGAAACCCTGTCTCTACTAAAAATACAAAAATTAGCCAGGTGTGATGGTGGGCGCCTGCTATCCCAGCTACTTGGGAGGCTAAGGCAGGAGAATCATTTGAACTCAGGAGGCGGAGGTTGCAGTAAGCCAATGTTGTCCCACTGCACTCAGGCCTGGGTGACAAGAGCAAAATTCTGTCTGAAAAAAATTAATCAATTAAAAATGTGATTCCAAAACTTTAGATCAATTCTGCTTTCATAATTTTCTCTTCCTCTATGAAAATTCTGTTTTGGTAGCTCTTTTTAAGTCTTGTAATGTTTTGCAGTGCGTTTTAACAAAGGATGGTATTCTTAATTATTTCCAACATTAGAATTTTAAATTCCATGGCATTTTAGCAGGAGAGATTTTTGGACAGTTGTTCTGGAAATGCTCTCAAATAACACTATGCAAGTAGCTGTTGGATGCAGAAAGGACCAAACGCAAAAGGCATACAAGCCACATTATTTTGGCTGAGTAGGAGAGTAGGTAGGTTATGAAAAGTACCCGAAGGCTGAATTGCACAGCAAAGAGGAGACTGCACAACTATCGTGGCAAGAGAACCTCATCCCCACTTCACAGATGAGGGAACTAGAACGAGGGCCAGCGAGGTGAAGTCATGTGCCTCAGGTTGCATGGCTGGATCACATCCTTGGCCAGTGGAGGACCTAGGCCCTGTAGGGAAGAATGAACAATTTGCAAAACTCCTGTAGCCCTGAAGTCTAGCTCCAGAGACACTGATAAGAAGGTAGTGCTGATTAAGGTATGGAAAAGTGAGCCCCAAGCAGTACAAAGTGGTGGGAAGGAACTGTAAATTGATACAGCACAATGGAAGACAATTGATCACTATGTGACGATGAGGATGCTCTCTGATCCCCAAACTTTTGAGAATTTATACTTATCAAATAACCGGGAATGTTGCTCCAAGGTACACAAGTAAGATTGTTTATCACAGGATTGTTTAAAATATTGAAAATTTTAGAGCAACTAAAATGTTCGATAATCATAATACAGTTAATTAACAAATTAAAATCACATAGAAAAATGTGTAATGGCATGAGAATCTTTTTACTGTATGTTATTAAATGAGGATAAAAAGTTAAGAGAATATTAGGGACAGCATGATCAGTCCTAATTTTTTAAATTATATGGCACCTGTACTTTTCCCTTCCTACCAAAAAGTCATCACAGGATTATTCAAAACTCATGGTTGTAGGTAACAGAAACCCACTAAAGATGGCTCTATCTCTCTGCTATTGTCATTGTTATATTTAACAATTCCAAAGAGATCCTAAGGGCTCTTGATGCTAGTCTACCATGTAGAACATGAGCAGGAGGTAGAATGTTCCCATTCCATTCTATCAGTGACAAATTGAAGACATTTTGTCCTGGCAGGGGGTCCCTTCCATTTCTCATAACCTTCACCCAATCCATTGACAATTACTGAGCACTTGCTCTGGGCTTACCACCATGTGCAACAACAGTGGAGGAAATAAACCAAACCTGGAGGTTACCATCTCATTGGAAACACCTGATCTGAAGCCGCATGAGTGTGGTGGGGTTTGTGGAAGATGTGGAGGAAGCATGAGACCTGGTTCCTGGCGTGGAGACATAAATGCCTAAAATGTTTGAATAACCATGTGAGGGGGTCTGTGACCAAACACCGCGATTGTGGGCTATGGGCTGCGGTGCTACAGACACAGAGGGCAGGGCTGTCAGTGCAGAGAGAGTGATGGGGAGAGGCTTCCTAGAGGAAGAGAGAGAGCTAGGCTGCGAAGGGTGAGTGATTTGTAGAACGAGACTTCAGGGGAGAATAGAACGCATTTCAAGCAGATGAACAAGGATGATTCAGTGCAGAACATTCTGACACAGCTGTTGATCTCAGCTCTCCCAGAACAACCATTTTTAAAATTGAAGCGTAATATTTTACTTCATTTGCAACAGGAATCCATAATACTTACCCAACTCCTGACTCTTGTGACTTGCATCAAGAATAATGAGATCGCCGGGCGCGGCGGCTCGAGCCTGTAATCCCAGCACTTTGGGAGGCCGAGATGGGCGGATCACGAGGTCAGGAGATTGAGACCATCCTGGCTAACACAGTGAAACCCCGTCTCTACTAAAAAATACAAAAAACTAGCCGGGCGAGGTGGCGGGCGCCTGTAGTCCCAGCTACTCGGGAGGCTGAGGCAGGAGAATGGCGTAAATCCGGGAGGCGGAGCTTGCAGTGAGCTGAGATCCAGCCACTGCACTCCAGCCTGGGTGACACAGCGAGACTCCGCCTCAAAAGAAAAAAATAATAATAATAATAATAATGAGATCAATATCTTTAACATAACAGAAGCTTCCACAGATAAGTAAGAAAAACAAAAAATGATTGACAGAATGAATGATTCACAAAAATAATCAACAGGACTGGGTAACAGAAATAAGCAAGGCTGGGTGAGCCACTGAAGGTGATGTTCTGTGTTCTATACTCAACTGGTAAATCCCAAAATTTAACCAAGTGGGGGAGCATGACCTTCTGCCTTTTATTATTATCTCCTAAGAATACAAATGCTAAAAGCAACATAGTGAGTGGCCAAAAAAATAGAGTTGAGAGTTTGCAACAAACTCATAACTGTATTTGCGAAACCTAAAAATCACACTAATAAAGTTTGTATTTTCTCAATCTCTGAAAAACAAACATAAAACACTGGTGTAAGGAGAAAATTCTTTATGACTGAATATAATAAGCTTGTTTCGATGTTTCCCAAACTTCTTTTCCTACTGAATGCAGTCATATAAAGAATCAGGCATTGTGAACATTTGGAATTACTTCCAGGCAATTTTTCAACTCATCATCGCAGACAATTTTGACTTTTGTCACTTTTCAGATAACACATTAATTATCCATTTCTGGTTTATTATAAGCAATTCAACTGAGTGGATGGTCAAACAAAAACAAAAGCAAACAAAATGATTTCACTCTAGGAAGCATATCTGCTTGTTCCTGGCAAGGCTGCCATTGCATGTTGGTACCAGGAGCAGAGTAAAGCTCTGATCTGGCCCCAGGTGGATCTCAGGCTAGTTCTGTAGACCTCCAGACAGGTGCAACACCAGCATCCCATTCCCCTTCTGCCAGCTCACCCAGGCGGGGCCCCCACAGAGACTGGAATATCACCATGGGCTCTCATGAACGGGGACAATGATGACAGTGGAGGAGAGTGTCCGGCCAATGCCCAATAGGTAAGTATTGTGAGTAAGACATCAACCTCCAGTGAAAATTTGGGCTGCCGGTTATGGCAGCGTAACTAAGCCCATTCCCAAGTATGTGAGACAGGGAAAAAGAAAACTGGAAAATTCATAGAGCATAGAACCCAATAGGTGGTCTATAATCCTTGCCTCCTTCCCTTATAATCCCTAGTGTCTATTGTTGCCATTTTTGTGTCCATAAGCACCCAGTGTTTAGCTCCCACTTATAAGTGAGAACATGCGGTGTTTGTTTTTCTGTTTCTGCATTAATTTGCCGAAGATAATGACCTCCAGCTGCGTCCATGTTGCTGTAAAGGACATGATTTCGTTCTTTTTATGGCTGTGTAGTATTCCACGGTATACATCTACCATGTCATCTAATTTTTATATGCATTAGCTCTGTCACATGTCTCCCCAAAAGTGACCACAGAGCCACAAGTGAGGTATTCAAAGAGGACAAGACACACATTGCTTAATATTTCAAAATTATTACACTGCCATTGATTTTTTAAATGTCTTATTTGGAATAGCACCTACATCACATTATTTAAAACGACCTTAGTTGTGGCATCCCTTTGTTCTTTGACATTGACTTTTGTTAATAAGTCTGTCTAATGCTGACCTTCTGGGCCAAATCTGATGGAAAAAGGGAGTGATCATGATGCAACATAAATCTACTGGTCAGAAAATGGACTAAAGATGGGAAAAGTTATATTTCTAGAATGCCCTGTAAAATTCTTTCCGGTGGCAATTTCATTTAAAAGAGAACATTTATTTAAAACACAACTTATTTTAGTTGCAAACCTCTGCTGTCAAGGAATTGGTAAATATGGAAATACAGAGGTGAAAATATCACAATATGAGAAAAAATATACATGCCAAGTGAACAACAGCTCAGAAAAACCTGTTTCATGTGAGCAATATCATACTTATTAATAGATGTATCATTATACATCAAGTACAGGCAATGGCACAAAATATGTGCTAAGTAAATCATTGTTGAATGAATGAGTAATAGGAAGTGAACAGTAAGAGAGCAAATTACAATAAATTTTATCTTTTCCTTCCCTTTTAATCAGTTTATTAAACATGACAATTGTCATACATTTCAGGTTTATTTATGCACAAGTCTTTGGTCTAAATACAAACCTGATTTGTTCAGATGTCTAAGGTCAATTCAACATAAACTTAGCTTTGCAAATGCCTACTCTCTGTCCTTTTACTGTTAGCCTTGCCACCACATAAGGCCATTGGATGATTAGAGGACTGAGTTCATTTTGTGTCTTTGATTTCTTGTTAGTTCACTGATAACAATTCTGGTAAGTTCCCTTTATGACCAAGGAAGTGCTTTGTTTGGATAAATCATATATATTTAAAGGTCTTATGAAATAAATCAATTTTTGAATCTTCCTGTCACCAAATTTAAGAACTTTTCAGGGATAAAAGAAACAACTCAGCCAGGCGCAGTGGCTCACGCCTGTAATCCCAGCACTTTGGGAGGCCAAGGTGGGAGATCACAAGGTCAGGAGATAGAGACCATCCTGGCTAACATGGTGAAACCCTGTCTCTAATAAAAATACAAAAAATTAGCCGGGCGTGGTGGTGGCGCCTGTAGTCCCAGCTACTCAGGAAGCTGAGGCAGGAGAATGGCGTGAACCTGGGAGGTGGAGCTTGCAGTGAGCTGAGATCGCACCACTGCACTCCAGCCTGGGGGACAGAGCGAGACTCCTTCTAAAAAAAAAAAAAAAAAAAAGCCAGAAACATAACTCACTTGTACTTATGAGACCATAAAACCAAGTTGCTTTAGAAAACTTTGTTTTAATTTGCTTTCTAAAGCAGTCCCCCAAGGATAGAAAATTCATTTTGTCTTTTCTGCAATACTTTACAAGAACTGTGTGATCATCATTTCACTTTATCCATCATTTTTTGTGCCACCCCTTTAAACTCAGTTTTGTTTAAAGTCAAATATTCAATGTTTTTTATAAAATGTTATCATGAATCACCAGCGGGAAGGATTCAATATAACTACCGTTCTTTTCTTCAAGTAGTGATAGAAATTTCACTAACTTAGCAACATTGAAAATTTGGCCGTACACTTGTAACATTTGCCACGTGATACTTTAAATAATCTTCCAAATGTCAGCTGTAATATTATCTCTCCCTGCTAAGACAATGGATGGGCCTAAAATTGGCTGGAAAAGACAGCTGGGTCTATCTAGGGTTCTTGAAGGAAGATGCCAGAAAATCTTGATTAATACCATCACTCCCTCTGGAATTAATTTTTAGTTCTCCCATCAGGTGTGTTGATGGAAAGAGGTCTTACAGTTCTAGTAATTGCCTCGGATTCCTTCGCTGTCCTTCATCAGGACCTCTAATGAAGTCTGAGCTGTAGCCTGGGGTTGATGCCAGACTGGAATGCAGGGAGGCTGAAAGCTGACACCAGTTCAACGGAGCAAAGGGCTCTGTGCTGAGGTTGTCTCCATGACAACCAGGGTATTTTCCTGGTGATGCATTTACACAGCAGGGTTAAAGTTCTGTGAAAGCAACAGCTGTTGTAAAAACAGTATATTAAATATGTTTAGGACTGTAAAATGTGCATTCTTCTCTGTGGCATTTTATTGGAGGAAATTCTAAACATGCAAAATGTCTTTAAAACAATGATGGGATATTTCTTTTGACAAATTTCTTTTATTTTTGTTTTTGAAAGGAAGAGTAAGGAAATACTTAATGTTCCTTGTTTCCTAGCATTTTTTAAAAATTATCTTTTCATATCAAAATATCCAGCCTACAGCCCTGACCCTATTGTGTCTGCAATAAGTTACTTGACAGGTAACAGTTTGGGGAAATGAAAGCAATAAGTTTGCTTCTGTAACCAAAATCATTTGTCATGCTTCTTATTTGATGTTGTTCTTTTCTGTTCACCATCTTTTAGTCTTTTGTGCTAACTGACTATTCTGACAGGTATTTGAAAAAAGAAACAAAGTATTTTTCACATAGTTCAAAAATATGTTGATGTTTTCATAGAACAATTTTTGCTTGTTTGCTTTTTACAAACAAACTTATGACAGGCATTTTGGTACACTGCACTGATTTGCAAGAGGTCACCTGACCTTAACTCAGAGTTCTGTAAATCCATGCATCACCATGGCATTCTGAATAGAGTGACCAACTATCCCAGTTTGACCTGGACAGAAGATTTTCCTGAGACATAAAAATTTTGCTACTAAAATTGAGAAAGTTCCAGGAAAACCAGGACTTCTTGGTCACTCTAGCATTCAACAAACATTGGCCAGCGTCTGTTAATATGCCAGGCTCTATACTGAGGCAGTGAGATCTAAAGTCAACTGGTCGTTGCTCTGTTCCCATCTCTTTTGGTAATTTTATAGAAAAACTGCAGCAAATCGATTCTGGCTCTCTACCTGAATATGCTCATATCTCTAACAGGAGATAATAGAAGGTGGATGTTAGTTGATGTTAGTTCCTGAAATGTTGAGAAACCAAAGCACTCTCAGGTATGTTCCTGACCCAGGCTGCCATCTTGGTTGGAATAAAGGGCCATTTTCCAGTGGCCTTCTGATTTTCTCTGCCTCCACACCAGTAGAGGCCAGCATTGGCCTGGGAAGTCCATTCATGTAGTACCTTTCCTTGTAGTGGTAGGTGGAGAGTGCAAGATTTCATCTGTCCTGGTCAAATCAAGACAGACCCAGTAAAATGAATCGTGTGGCATTTTACCCTTGCTTTCTTCTATCCTGGGTATTGAGCAGAGGAAACTACAAAAAAAAAAAAAAAATTCTATGAACTCTCCAGTCACAGAGAATATTTGCTGGGAATATTTTTCTAAATAATATGAAGCAAGAGGTATTGGCTGCCTGGCTATACTATCTAATGTAAGTATCCCTGGGAAGTTCAAGAGCAGCAGATACGTTTTCTCTTTCCTTGAAAGCGAGGTTCATAACACTGGTCTACTTCTATTGTTTATGACTAGAGGAAAGGAAGCACCCATGCCTGCCTTTTAGAAACAAATCTCCAAAGTAAAAAATAAGGTAGCCAAAGAGATGCACACCTTGCATTGTAACCAAGCGGGGTGTCCCAATAGTGGGAGTGGAATCCCCCAGCCAACCACACAGAGCAGAAACCCTACACTTGAGTATTCATTCATTCATTCACCAGATATTTATTGAGTGCTTACTGCATATCAGGCTCTGATCTAGTGTCTGAGAAAAGAACAGTGGGGAAAACAAACAAACAAACAAGCAAACAAGGCAGAGATTCTTGCCCTCAGTGAAGCTTACATTCTACTGAAGGAAAGCAAATTAAAACTCTAGAGCTCACATGTATGTGAACACACCACGGAGCTTACTATTGTCATGGCCCTTACAGAAGAGATTAAAACTCACCTGTTTTCTTAGCTAAATGAACTTATGTTGACAAGTTGACAGACAGACTGAGCAACTATAGTACATTGTTAAATGCTAGAATGGAGACTTTGCAGGTAAATTGGATCTGATCTTATCTTCTGATTTCATCTTGAAACTGATTGAGATGAACCGCTTTTTGAAAGCTAGTTCTGTAGCTAGTCTTTGGCCAGAATGACCAGATACCACCTGAGGGCCACAGAGAGCTAGATGATTTTGATGAACTGTAGTTCTTATGGACATATAGTCCCAATGGAGAGCATTCTTCAAACTTGATCCTCCTGGTTGTGCTAAGAACAAACTTCTCATGGTAGATATGTTTTTCCTTATTTTAAGGCTTCTGTATCTTTCACTTGGATATCAGAAGTTGACCTATAATATTCAGTTTACCACTCAAATAAGTTTTTCAAATATTTTGATAGATTTCCAAAAGATTGATCAGAAACTGGAGCACATGAACAGTGTTAATTTACATGAATGAACTCATGATCTTGAGGATAAATGACAATATTTAATACCAGATCTTTCAAATAGAAGCTACTATAATGCTTTGTTTATAACATTTGTGTCTCTTGGGCTATGCATCTGAACAAACATAAGGTATAATTTCAATGAGCACTACATCCCACATTTAATATTGTCAAGGATTTTTAAACAATCTCTTCTGCCCATAGCATGGATAGAGGGGGTAAGATCTTTCTTACTTTAAAACAAAGCTCCACTGTAAAGAGAATTCCATTTTGAATTATTTCATAGACAAGAAAGAAAGTTTAAATATGTTAAAAGAAAGCTGTTTTGAGAAAAGAACAGTTTTATCTACTATATTCCTAGCAAGGCTACAGCATAAAATTTGATTCTGTTTAAAAATAAAATCATCTTGGAGGAAAGCCATGGAATTGAGCCTAATAGGCACCTGCCAAAAGATCTTATCTGGAGCCATCTCCTCCTGAGTGGGACATGTTTTTAAGCATCTGAAAAGCCTACATTATTTCTACCTACAGCTAAGAGGTCTAGGGTAAGTAGAGAAGGCCTTAGTCTGTGGATCCTTTTAGAGGTTTGGTTTGGGTTTACAATCTACTTTTAGAAGATAGAAATAAGTATTTTAAAAACTGGTTTCTGGATTTTGGAGGGCAAGGATGGAATATGAAGTCCTGGGTTGGAAAACCTATGTCCTAAAACTAGTTGATTGGACCAGTTTCAATCTGGTGGCTTCTAGAATTGAACCCATTGGGACTACCCTATCAGACTGCCTACACTACAGAATTGAGATGGCTGTGGACCACAAATCAGAAGATGGAGCTTTTCTAACCGGCTTTCTCATCAGATTTTGGGCCATGTTTCTCTAGGGGAATGATTTAATGCATCTAGGAAACTATTTTCTATGCTGTGAGCTCTGTTCCCTTTCTGCCCTTTGCTTCTGCAGGACTGGACGCTTCCACTCCAGAGCCATGCCCCACCTCTGGGACTCTCCCACTGCCTGCACTCCCAGCACAGAAAGCAGTCTAAGAGAGAGGCTTCTTTAAGATTAGCGAATCCTTCAAAATCCTTACACATCAGCAGATGGGGGTGCCATCTGATACCACCATTCTGATGATAGATACAGTGACTTTCTTAGTGGGGAATTACGATGATCTCTTAAAAGTGAGCCTGGGAAAGAAAGGTTTAAAAGAAGGTATACTATTTTCCTGAAACCTAATTTTTTCTAAATTCTAAACCTTTTCTAAATAGATCAATTTCATCTATGGAGCAGCTTGCTGATTTGAAACATGTACAATTGGCCCATTAATGTCTAATTTGCACAAGGATTTTTGGACGTAAGTTTTCATAAGTTTCCAGAAAGCTACCTTGTAGTATAGCCAGTTTCCCAGAACCTAAAACAAATTAGATTAATCATGCTAGAAACTAAATAAAAGTGCCTTGTTGGGGCCTGTTTGGGCAAGCCCTAATATTCTCTCCTGTTGGCCAAGAGGAACAGAGCATCTTGGAGGGCTTAGCTACCACCCACTCTGCACGAGAACAGCGATCGGACTCTGAGCTTCAGGGCATATTACTCTTCCTGGGTTCAGACAGATGCCAGAATCTGGTTCTGTTGCAGGAGTAAATAGTCACAACTTTCGGTAATTTTTATAGGTAGTGTTTAATCTATGGAGAAGTGTGATTTTCACACACTTGAGCTCAGGGCAACGAACATTTTCTTTTTCCGTTATGGTCATCCGGCAGAACTGTTTTAGCTCCTCTTCCTGACTTGCTGTGTGTCTTTCCCCACCACCCTTCTGTTCTCATGCTGTGTGATTCACCAGCATCTCTATATGGTTAAGGGTATTTATAAGTCATGGAGCATGCACTGACACTTGATTTGTTACTGGTGTTGATTTCTTTCATAGAGCTGCATAAACTTCTTCCTGCGTGTCACAGGGCTGCTGGAGGAACTTAGCCCTAGCCATGTGCCACTAATCGGCCTGGCTCTGTAGAGAGCATGGAACTGAGCCTGCTGTTGCACGGAGATCGAGTGTACTCCCAGGCACTGTCACTTGATCCCTCCCATGCTCTCACCAGCATTCAGGAACTGAAAATATTTACTTTGTGTTGATCTGACAAAACCCAGTAAATGGCAACCTTTACAGGGCCCAGAACGCATGCCAAAGGAGCAGAGAGAGGGGGGTCCGAATAACTCCTGTTCTGCTTGCATGTGGGGGTTTTCTGAGCTGCAGTGCAAGCCTAGAGCCAGTCAAGTCTCAGGTTTCTTTGGCCTCTGAAACCAGTATTTACTGACCAGGGCTTTGGAACTGAATAAAAGTATGTCAGACCACCCATTTTCATTGCTAAATCTCTTTCTTGGAAATGTAGCCAGAAAAGGTTTTCTGATCATTTCTCTATCTCTAGTAAAGATTGCTCACTCCCTCGATGACTTATTTAACACATTTTTACTGAGCTACCATCATTTTCTAGGCTCTAGTCTAGGTGCCGGGTATTTAACAGAGAGCCAGAAGTATTAGCTTCAAGACAATGAATCAATAAGATGATTTCAGATTGAGATAACTGGTTGAAAAGAAACAACCAGGGGATATGATAGAGAGTAACTAGAGCCTTGTGACCAAGGGTGATTATAGCAGGCTTTTCAGAGATGCTGCTATTTGACTCAAGACCTAAAGAACAATAGGCAGCCATCCACAAATTAGTAGGTCAGTTTTAAGGCAGAAGGAACAGTAAATATAAAGACCTTATTAAGTGGGGAAAAAAAAAGAGCTTCCCATGATCAAGGAGTGGAAAAGAAACTAGAGTTACAGAGACCAAGTGAATGAAAACAATAGGGTAGAAGATACCTTGATCACTACTTCCCTACTCTTTTTTCAGGCTACTGATTCCTACTGCCATTGCATTAATAGTTTACTCTTGTTATGACACTACACTTGTTTAAACTGCAGGAACATGCAACTAATACTTGACATAAGCACATGAAATCCTTGAAGTTAAGCAGAAGCAAAATGAAGTGTCACTAACGTGCTCCAAGGACGTGTTGAAATGGTGCAGCCCAGGAGGCTTGAGCACCCCAAGTCACAGGGGCACAGGCAAACCACTCTGAGTTCTAGGGAATTGTGTTCTATAGTTCTTGAATCCCAGTCTTATGGAGCTCCAAGTCATCAATGGCTGCAACTCTCTGAGTGAGACCAGGGTTAGTGTAAGTGGAGTTGACAGTGGGCATCAAGCAAGATGGCAGGTGTAGGATTGGAGTTTTCTAGAGCTAACTGGGAGTTCTGATTCTGCCCTTTCTCCTTGCGTTCTGGGAAAAGTATCTTACCTTGTTGAGCTTCTGTTTACTTATCTGTTCAATGGAGATGGTAACACCTAGTTTGTAGTATAGATACTATGGGGATAGTATTTGAAAAAAATCCCGTTATGTTTTTATATGATTCTTTGAGTGTAATATCTTCATGTAAAACCAGCTGTTTTACAAGGAAATAGTCCTAGAGAAGCTAGTTAATTCCTCCTGTATTTCTTTAGTCAGCCGGTAGACGATGGTGTTTTTCTTGGTTCAAGAGAGCAATGGCTCTTCCTGTGTCTTAGAAACTTTAAGATATCAGCCAGACTATGATGCTTCTTTCTCTCTTTAAAGTAGAATTATTTATTAAAAATTAAAGAATGATAATGATGTGTCAACGTAGGCTCATGAATTGTATCAAATGCAGTACTCTGGTGGCGAATGTGGATAATGGGGGAGGCTGAGCATTTGTAGGGGTCAGGGGATATGGAAATTCTCTGTACTTTTCACTCAATGTTGCTCTGAACCTAAAATTGCTCTTTAAAATTTTATTTTAAAATTATAGAATGAATTATTTAGTGGCTAAATAAGTAGTAGTATAGAATAACAAAAGTTTGTGGAGATACACTGAGGACCAATGTCTCCTTGTGTATCTTTTTACCAGTGCACATAGATATCATTACTCTACAATAATTCTTGTCTCCTTATAGGACATGCTTCCTCTCCTTTCTTAGTTTTGTTTTTTTTCTCTTTTTTTTTTTTGAGACAGAGTCTTGCTCTGTCACCCAGGCTGGAGTGCAGTGGCACGATTAGGCTCACTGCAACCTCCACCTACTGGGTTGAAGCGAGTCTCCTGCCTCAGCCTCTCGCATAGCTGAGATTACAGGCGTGCGCCACCACACCTGGCTAAATTTTGCATTTTTAGTAGAGATGGGGTTTTGCCATGTTGGCCAGGCTTGTCTCGACTCCTGATCTCACGTGATCCACCCACCTTGGCCTCCCAAAGTGCTGGGATTACAGGCATGAGCCACGGTGCCCTGCCTCCTTTCTCAGTTTTTGAAGGTTGTCTTAGTTGTTCTTGATTTTATTTTTACTCTAATATGTGAATTCTGTGTCCCATGCTACAAAATAAATATTGCTTGAATTTTTATTAGAATTTTATTAAATTAATAGATTAATTTGAGGATAATTTGCATCTTTAGAATATTATTTGTTTTTCCAAGAACTTGATATTTTTCCCCATTAATCTAGGTCTTCTTTTATGTCCTTAGTAGAATTTTTAAGTTTATCAGTATTTCTCAATAAACTTATTTGAGTATTTATTATATGTTTATGTTACCTAGCAAATGAGGCCTCAATTATATCTGCTAGCTCATTGATTACTATGTATGTAAATTAATGCTATTAACTTTTTCTGTATGTTAAGTTTGTGGTTGCTCACCTTACTGAATACATATATATTAGGACAGCCAGCCCTTCATATCCATGGGCTCTGCATCCATGGATTCAGTCAAGGATAAATTTAAAATATTTGAAAAAAGAATTGTGTCTGTACTGAACTTGTACATCCTTTATTCTTGTCATTATTCCCTAAACAATACAGTATAACAAGTATTTACATAGCATTTACATTGAATTAGGTATTATAAGTAATATAGAGATAATTTAAAATATATTGGAGCATGTGCATAAATTATATGCAAATACTACATACACCATTTTATATCAGAGACTTGAGCATCCTCAGATTTTGGTAGCAATGAAGAGTCCTAGAACAAATTTCCCACAGTATCGAGGGATGACTTTTTATAGATCAGATATAAACTGATATATACACACATATATATCGTGTGTATATTGTATATCTGTATATATAATCTATTAATATATGTGCATATGTTGCACATATGATTACAGTTATATGTAACTATAATTTACAATAATTCTTGTCTCCTTATAGAACACGCTTCCTGCCTTTTCTCAGTTTTTAAAGGTTGTCTCAGTTGTTCTTGACTTTCTTTTTACTCTAATATGTGAATTCTGTGTTCCACGCTACCAAAAAATGTTGTTTGAATTTTTATGAGAATTTTCTTAAATTAATAGATTAATTTGAGAATGATTTACACCTTTAGAATGTTATTTGCTTCTCCAAGGACTTGATTTTTTTTTTCCATTGATCTAGGTCTTCTTTTATATGCTTAGTAGAATTTTAAATATGCATCTGTGCATATATGTGTCTTTGTGCATATGTTGTGTGTGTATGTGTATATATAATCTCAGAATCCAGAATGTGTAAATAGCTGATACAAATTAATAAGGAGAAATGTGAAAAATCTCATGGGGTGGGGGGAGGGGAGAGGGATAGCATGAGGAGATATACCTCATGTAAAGGACGAGTTAACGGGTGCAGCACACCAACATGGCACATGTGTACATATGTAAAAAACCTGTACATTGTGCACATGTACCCTAGAACTTAAAGTATAAAAAAAAAAAGAAATGTGAAACATCTGATAGACAATTCAGCAAAGGATAGAAACAGGGAATTCACAAAACGGAAGAACTAAATGACCAATAAATGTATGAAAAATAATTTTACCTCACTGGTAATCAGAGAAATAATATAGTTTTCGTATGACAATGTGAAAAAAGAATATCATTTCGTAACAATAAGACTGATGTACGGTATCAGACGTTGGCAAGCATCAGGTAAAGGAGAAGCCTCACACTCCTAAAGTGACTATAAACGTGTTCAATCACCTTGGAACACAGTTCCTCAGTATCTGGAATATCTGGTGTCTACCCAATATCCTACATCCATCTAGCAATTCTACTCCTAGGTATAATTCTTAAGGAAACCCTTGCATCTGTGCACAAGGAGACATATACATAAACGTTGAGTGAGGCATGCTGTGTGACAGTAAAATTTGTTAAAAATTCAAATTCTCATTAATCAGAATGACTTACGATATATGATGGAATACTGCACGGCCAACAAAATGAATGAACTGGATCCCTAAAAATTAACATAGATAACTCTCAAAACATACTGCTAAATAAAAAAGCAAATAACAGAATTTTACATACAGAATGATGCAATTTATATACATTTTAAGAACACAAAGTAATGCTGCTGTCAGGCAGCACATATATGTGTAGCAACAAGGACTGAAAGAGTAACCCCAAAGTCACTACAGTGATTGTCTCCATCAGGGAGGGAGGAAAGAAGGGAGGGGTATTAGAACATAAAGCCAAAAGAATAAAAAAGGACTTAAGTTCTAATACATTATCCTTATTTCTTTCATTGAAATTAACCAGAAGCCCAAATGACAGTATGTTAGCACTTATCATTGCTTACAAATTGTAGTCATCCATTTGATTGTTCATTGTATGCTAAACCTCTCTGATTTTTTTTAACTTCTTCTTTTTTAGATAGAGTCTCACTCTGTCTCCCAGGCTGGAGTGCAGTGCTGCAATCATGGCTCACTACAACCTCTGCCTCCTGGGCTCAAGTGATCCTCCCACCACAGCCTCCTGAGTAGCTGCGACTACAGGTATGTGCCACCACAACGGGCTAATTTTTGTATTTTTTGTAGAGCCATGGTGTTACCATGTTGCCCAAGCTAAAACTTTTTCTTTTAAAATGTTTTCTTTGCTTGAGCTAAACAGCAGGCTTCCTTCTATGAGGCCTCCCTGGCACCTTTTCACATAGGTCACCTATCTGACTGTAGACCTCTGAGTTTCACTGTTCCTGCTCTGTGGCATTGCTCTATGTATCTCCTCCTCAGCTCCCATCACTGTCACAAGTGTGCTTTCGCTTTCTCTTTAGTCACCTGTGCTTTAGTCACCTGTCCCACCACCGTTGGCACATAGTAGGGATTTGTCTGTTGAATGAACGAATGTTGCATTGGAAAGCAAGGAGCAATTTGCCGGCTTGGTTCTTCTCTCAGCTCTTCTAACAGCTACCTGTATTGGTTCCCAGCAACCTTTCAGTGTCAAAATGGAAAGGTTTCTCTGTTTTCAGAGAGGAATAAAGATAAGGTTATACACTCCCCTTTACATTTCACATGACTGCACTTTTCTTGCTCAGGAAAAAGATCTTCTGCAAACCACACTAGGACACCACTCAAACTCACTTGCTTTCCTTGGCCTCTTTTCCCCTGGCCAGGGTCTCCCTCACACTAGAAAAGCCTGCTCTGTCTAGTTGGCCCCAGGAAATTCCCTAGGTCACTCAAGGACTTTGTTTCTTAAAGGCCCCATAACCACCCTGCTTTCTCCAAACATTTAAAAATACATTTAAATAAAATAGAAAACTTGTTTTAAATAAGCTTAGTACTGTGATTCTGTCACATAAAAATAAGAACCACATATTTACTTAAAACGGATTTATTTTATCTGTTTGTCTTCATATTATTATTTTTTAATTATTTTTTATCATTACTTATTAAGCTGAAATAGACACTTCCCAGTTGTTCCACTTGTAGTTGCATTTAAAACTTCTATTTAAAGTGAAACACTTGCATTAAACATTGGACCATTTTTAAAGAATAATTTTTTAAAATACAAGCATTATCATTATAATAATGATGTCATCATTATATTCACCCCTATTGATCTGAGTCTTCTAAGATTAGTCTCAAAAACATATGTTAACCAGAGCTGTATCTTTGCAAATGACAACATCAAGGTGCTTTGCTTAAGGTGTGTAATTTTTCTAGCATAACCCTTTGTTTTCGACACCAAGTTGTGCAATTGCAAGCACATGGCTCTTTAAAACTTGCAGGTATGTGTGCAACTGTCCAGTTTCCATTATTGGGACTTTTCTGGGCATGTTTCTAAAAGATTTTGTCTAGAATCCTTCTCGAGCAAGATAGAGAACAGAGCAGAGTCCACTGACAACCTGCCCCTAAACCACTGAGAATAAAGAAGAGGTTGGAGCAGAAGGGCCATTTGTCTTTGTTATTAGGAAATAAATCAACCATTGTTTTCTGGGCCAAACGCAAGGAATGTCATTATTACCAAATAAATTGTGTCGTTACAAATCAATCGAGCCACCTTTCATTTAAATGTGAATCGGTTTAATTGTCTGGGCTCCAAACTTGATTCCACCCTAAGGAAACAAATGACTAGATATGTAGATCATTCAAACTCTACATTTGATACAAAATTTTCTACAAAAGCAGAAGTTTTTATTTTTTAGATTAGTCAACACACTAACTTGTCATCTTATATTCTTTTCTCCTAACGAAGGGGTTATCACGAAGCTTTTCCTTGCGAATGTAAGATCAATTTGGCAAACAGTTAAAGCCTGCCTTTCTCAGACTATGGCAAAACTGACATGCTTTGAGATACTATGAGTGAGGTATTTATGTCTGAATACCACCCACTCATCTTAAGGTGTATCCTTTAATGACACACAGGAAATAGTGGCATAAACTTTCCTGTATATTTGGAGTAATTTTCCCAAGGACTTAGGGTAGATTGATGCTTACTTTTAACCAAGTTTCAATCTACCTGTTGCTGAACAGGAGCCTTAGAGTTAAAACCACCCTAGGTTTTAGGTTCTGCTGCAGGAATTTTGCATATGGCTCTAATTTCATTGGTGTACAGTTCTAAGCAGCACAAACACAATTTCTGAACTAATGATGCTGCTCAACCAAAAGATTACCCTATTCTCTTCTCTGGTTTCACTCTAGTTTCTCACACTGTCCTTTCGCTGTGGCCTCTCTCCCACCTCTGACCTCCTCCCCAGTTTTCACCCTTGCTTTAACAATTGATTTATGATGGGCCCATGGAAGGGTCAAGCCCACTTTTATGGTTTGCTTAAAATATTTCTTTTAGAGTGAGCATCAGAAGTGGTCTTCAATCCCTGCTAAACAGTCTCACCAAGACCTCAAAAGACCTTCCTTTACTGCCCATCACTGTGTCTTATTTATATCTTTTGTACTGGTGAAGAGAAACTCATTAAAAAAGGCAATTTTGAAACTTTTGCTAAAATGAATAACTTATAAAAGATGCCAAATTTAGCTTTTTTTCCCCTCCAGTGAGAATGTCTGTGAATGATTATATAATTCAGGAGTAGGGAGGTATGAGGAAGAGAGAAGAAAAAGCCCCTAAAAATAAAGATGAGCCTTGGATTATTTCTTTTAAGGGATCTATTTTTCTTTGAGTCTGACAGTTTGATCTTTGCTAACACTGAAGCCTGCAGGTCTATTGGGTATACTCTTCCATTCATTGCCTCAACAGTAAATTTCACCCTTTTGTTTAATTGACTTCCTGTTGTTGTTTCAATATGCTAAATAATTGCCATATTTAGAAATGTTTTTAAAAGCTCTGGTTAATAGAACCGATAAAAAACATTATTTTCTACATTTTAAAGATTCGGAAGACAGAAAACAACTTGAAAATATAGGGCTATTTATAAACACATACACAATCTGAAAGACTAAATAGTGCCTAAAAATAGGAGAGTTTCCTCCAAGATTCCTGGCCTAAAAGTTAATATAACTTTCATGTTCTAATGTGGATCTTAACATTGAACTGTAGATGGTTGTGAAATCTTTGCCACCTTTAGTGAGCCTACATTAAATAGCACCAGATGACACTTCTGTAGATGGCTTCCTAGAGCTTATTGATCTCCTCCCTCCTTGGTCATTAAAAAATGTGATTTATTAGTCTGACATTTTTAATAGGGCAAAGCTCAGAGGTTTATTGCAATGACTTTCTAGAGTCCATGTTGGCCTAGGCTGCTACCAAAGTGCAAAAGCTGTCAAGATATCTATCTACACCGCTGTCTAATAAGAAGCTGACTTTTTTTTTTTTAGCTAAATGGCAACCTCTACATATTTAAAGTGTTTTACACCTATTACATAGCAATGAATTAATTTTTCCCATTTCTCCCTTCTCTTTCATGTAGCACGAGGTGTTTCCCTCTAATTAAATGCCGTCGTTTTCTTAGTGTGAGGCTTGGCAGGACTCCAGAGGCAAGCAAGCCTGAACTGAAGAGGTCTGCCGCCAAGAGTCTGTGTGACCTCAGACAAAGAGCGGGTCTCTGAGCCACTGCCTTCCTCAGCCAAGAAGGAGACCCCCGCTGACAACCAGCAGGCTCTCAGGCGTGACATCGCAAATCCAGCCCTCTAAGTATCCCTGAGCCGATATATGGAAATACTGCAGTCCAAAGCAAGGTCTGGGGCCTAGATTCTCATTTCCTAGTCTTTGTAGTCATGGATCTTCATGAATGGGAAGAAATATGTGTGCTGAACATCAAATTTAGATTCATACATCAGAGTTTTGGCAGATGCCCAGCAGAAATTTGGGGGACAGGAGGTGAGTAGAATATGAATAGCAGGGGATATTCAAATAAGCGAGTCGTGTGGGGCTGGATTCCTGCCCTATATTTGGACCTTCTGCCCCACTAAAGTCATCAGCTCCTTTTCCTCCAGTTTTTTCCAGTAATGCATGTCTAATTTGCATGTACTTTGGTAGTAAGAGCTCTATAAGAGAAGAAGGAGGAGCAGAAAGAGGAAGAGAAATACCGTGTTTTGAAAGAAGGAGCTGTGGTTCTTTTGATTTTAGACTCTTTAATTAGCCACATCATGTTTGTGGCATGAACCCAGAATAGGAGTTTCACAACTTCCAGGGGATGTTTAAATAGGCGTGAGGAATCAGAATTCTTCTTGTCCCATTTGCATGCCCATGTACGCTGCCCCAAAGACATCACAGAATACGGAGAATCTGGCACAGGCCTATAATTAGAAGCTCTTCTGTGGACAATAAACTGATAAACTATTGCATTTGAGATTTGCTAGGATATGTGTGTTCTACGATACCAGGACTACAGCTGAATTGTTTTGACTAATGTTTTTGAAGCAAAAAATATGGTCCCAGCACTCATTTTATGACGAATTGTAAAACGCCTTGCGTGTTTCTTTCCCTTGTTACTTCTTTCTATCAAGTAAACATGGTAGACATGTCAGTGGTTGCTCTGGGGAAGCAGATGCCCTGACCAGGACGCTTCCCTTGTGTTGCTAAGCGACCCGCTTCCAAGAAATTCCTGGGGGTTAGGGATGATCATAGTAGGTCCCCATGTCACTGGAGCAGTCCTAGTTAATAATATGCTATTGTCCCAGCATACAGATTAATAACTCCTTTCACTCTCACAGGTGCCTTGGTTTGGACAGGGTATGTGGTACCCCCATCAGTGGCGGCACTGCATAAATGTGGAATAGGACTGGCATTTCAACCTCAGGGTTCATATTGTAGTCCTCAGTGGTGAAGTGTACCTGCAGGGGGGCCGGATCCTGCGTCACATGTTTCAGAATCACGTAGACCTGAGTCTACATTGTTTAGACATATGAACTTGGATGAGTTACTGAATCTCTCTGAGCCTCAAGTTTCTCACCTATAAAACAGAATAACCATTTATTAAAAATTATAAAAAAGAATAAGCATTGTAAAAAAGAATAACCATTTATAACAAAGGATTAAATATGAAGCACCCAATATCAGTGCCCATAAGTCAGGAACTAAATTAATATTTCCTTTCACTGACGCCTGCCTCCTAACTTCAGTAGTAAAATCTTTTCAATTCTCAATTATGCCTTTTCAGCTACATATTAATTCTGATGGAAATAATAAATCTAAGTCTATCTCTGAAGATCTGAGGTAGGGCTTCTGTTTCTGGCTTCACCACTGACTTGAAGCACACAAGTCATCAGCAAGCTGTGCAAATGGTTTACCAAGCCTGTATGACAAGGAGGATGATATAACAAGCAAAGAACATTGAAAGACTATTCCTTTTTTTCTTTTTAACAGAACAAGCATTGATTCTTTTTTTCTGTTTTGAGACGGAGTCTTGCTCTGTTGCCCAGGCTGGAGTGCAGTCATTCTCCTGCCTCAGCCTCCCAGGTGACTGGGACTACAGGCGCCCGCCACCAAGCCCGGCTAATTTTTTTTTTTTTTTTGTATTTTTAGTAGAGACGGGGTTTCACCATGTTAGCCAGGATGGTCTCGATCTCCTGACCTTGTGATCCACCCGCCTCGGCCTCCCAAAGTGCTGGGATTACAGGTGTGAGCCACTGGTCCCGGCTGATCACTTTTTTAAACATTCCACCAGTGGTGCCAGAAAGTGTACTGGATGCTACACGAGTTAGAAAAAGCAGCAATGGCCCATGACCTAAGGGACTGGACATTTAGTTGGAAAAGTTATAAATGGACCTAAATGCCACAGGGTTTTTCAACCTTTGCACCATGGACATTTTTTGGCTCTGTGGTAAAGATTGTCCTGTGCACTGCAGGACGTTTAGCAGCATCTTTGGCCTTTTCCTGCTAGATGCCAGTAGCATCCCCCATCCCAGTTGTGACAATCAAAACTGTCTCCATTAGTGCGACTGCATAATTTTCAGGGTGCAGCGCAAAATGAAAATGTAGACTCCTTGTTGAAAAAGCAGGGGAAAAGTAACATTAAAGGTACTGAAACGTGCAGCTTTTCCTTTCTTCCACCGTCTCTCTCTCGACTTGCCTTGGTATTAATATTTTTTATTTGCTATTTAACGTCAGTCCAATAACGAAAAATTAAAACTGTAACTTATTAGCATGAATTTTACTGTTTATCTTTATGTTGCAGAATGCCAGTTTTAATTGCAAATATAACAGCATTTAGCTCGTATAAAGAAATGATATAGCTGAGTGCAGTGGCTCACGCCTGTAATCCCAGCACTTTGGGAGGCCAAGGCGGGTGGATGATCTGAGGTCACGAGTTCAAGGCCAGCCTGGTCTACATGGGAAAACCCCATCTCCAGTAAAAATACAAAAAATTAGCCAGGCGGGTGGCGTGTGCCTGTAATCCCAGCTACTTGGGAGGCTGAGGCAGGAGAATCGCTTGAACCTGGGACGCAGAGGCTGCAGTGAGCCGAGAATGCACCACTGCACTCCAGCCTGGGTGACAGAGTGACACTCCATCTCAAACAAAGACACAACCCCTATGTCATAGTTCACGCATGCACATGCATGTCACTCTTACTAGAATAGTGAAAATGTTGCACAAAATATGCACACATTGAGCTGGGCATGGTGGCTCATGCCTGTAATCCCAGCACTTTGGGAGGCCAAGGTGAGCAGATCACCTGAGGTCAGGAGTTCAAGACCAGCCTGGCCAACATGGTGAAACCCCATCTCCACTAAGAATACAAAAAATTACCCAGGATTGGTGGTTGCGTGTGCCTATAATCCCAGCTACTCGGAAGACTGAGGCAGGAGAATTGCTCGAGCCTTGGAGGCGGAGGTTGCAGTGAGCTGAGATTGTGCCATTGCACTCCAGCCTGGGCAACAAGAATGAAACTCCGTCTCAAAAAAGAAAATAAAAACATGCACACATTCTACAAACTCTCTCTACCTTCAGCTTACTGCTGAATAGGGGAACTCTGGAAGGAAAAGGAACTATGCATTGCCCTATCTTTCCTTTTCTCTCTGTGTCATCATTTTCGGGACAAGTGCTTGGCTAATACAGGAAAATGGCCTGAATAAGAAAGAATATGACAGGATTCCTTCGTTGCTTGTGTTTTTCTGCACTCAAAGAAAGCTCTGGTTCAAGCAGAAAGTACAGCCTAGTGGAGCTACATTGGTATAGATGAAACTCTCTTAATTTGTACTACTACTGAGTCTTACTGAACTCCCACTCACGGTAGACCACCAGCATTCTGTGCTCATGGGGCACCATGGATGCTACTAAAGCGTGAATGGGGTGGCAAGAAAAGGCATCCCCACATATTCTACATCTTTTTTATGCACATTCTCCACTGTCCCATCAGACTTTACTCACAAAATCCAAGTTCAAAGATAAAATTATTAAGAATGATAAGGGGCAGCCACAGAGCATTAAACGAAATGTGGGGCCCTTCAGAATATGCAGGCCTGTGACAATGCATCAGTTGCCAAACATTGCCAAACATTTTCTGGGGGTTGAGAACCACCTAGGTGTGGTACACAGTAGGCTGCACTCTGTGCAATCCTGAAAAAATTGACAGAATCATAATGGATTTAAAATGTGCTATTTCAGACAGGGGAACAAGGAAAGTAAAGAGATAGAATGTGAGTGGGACCGTAGAATATAAAAGTTTGGAAATTCCTTGAGCTTATTCGTTGTTAGTATTTTATTTCTTCTCTTTGGTGAAAAACAGTTTTGAAAGTGTTTAATTTCTTGGTGCATCATATTTATAAAATATTATTAATTTTTGTCCCCGCAAAGGGAAATTTTTGTCAGTGTGTACACCACTAATTGAGAAAGAAGTTATTCAAAAATGAGGCAAATTGTACTTATAATTATACACCATGTATTTTACCTTATGGATGAAAAATTCTGAATTTTATACTTTTCCAGGAGATACACTGCACTATAAAAATCCAAGTTTTTATATGTCATCATCAAGTTTTTATATGAATAAAATGCAGTAGATGAAGTTGCACAACCCCTTCTCTTTTTACAGAAACCTAATTGAAGCAATAATAATTAACATTAGTGTAAGAACCCAGGCCATGTTGAAGACTTGGCATCAATATTGCATGCAATTTTGCAATTAAAATATGAATATGAAAAGATAATTAGATAACAAGTTTAAGGATTCTTTCCACCTCTTTGGGGATTCGCTGCTAAACATAAACAGTGGTAGATGAACAGGAAGCTAAATACGGACTCAAAATACTCAGGTTTAAATCCCAGCTGCTTCCCTTTACCTTTCTGCACCCCAGTTTCCTATCTGTCCCAATGGTGATAAGCCTCATCTTGTTCCCTCACAGGGTTGTGTTGTGAGCATTAAATAAAATAGTGTGCAAAGGAGTTCTGTTAACTATGAAAAGTGTATGATTATTCAGCAATCTGTCATTATTAATTACATCGGAAGGGTCTGAACCACCTACATGTGTAATCAATTTTTTTCAGACTATCCCTAAAAAAGCACAGGATAAATAATGCTAGTTGCTATATAACAAACAATCCTCAAATATCAGTGGCTTAACATAAATATATTTATTTATTACCTGTCTTAGTCTGATGTAGGCCAGATGACTCTCCTTTGTGACTCTCCTCCACCCTGTGACTCAGGAACCCAGGTTCCTTCCATCATGTGATGACTCTATTCTAACACATATCCTCCACAAATGCTACAGCATGGGAAGAGAAGAGGTATGGAGATTCATGCAGGAGACTTCTAAAGCCAGTCCTGGAATATGTCTGCTCAAATTGCATGCCTAAAATATAGTCAAGTGACTTCAAACTAACTGCAAGGGAGAATGGGAAATGTAGTCTTTATGTATACCCAGAAAGAAGAAACAACATTTAGTAAGAATCTATCTAGTCTCAGCCACATTTCAGAAATCATATGATGGCCCAATACAGAAAAAAGTTATTTTATTTTCTTGTATGCTAGATCTGGCCAGGGAAAACCTGACAGGTCATTGTCATTTTAAGTGACGTCTACTTAGACTTGAGTTTGAGTCCAGACTGTATCTTACTAGATGGGTGAAGTAGCATGCATATTTGAGCTAGCCTTCAAGAAAACATTTATTTGCATGATATTTTGTTTATAGTAATGAAATCAACAGTACTGACTGTGCATTTGTCATATATATTTGGCACAAAGCTAGGCACGGGGTTGAGACCAGTACACACACACGTACATGCACACACATGTATTTATCAGACCCAAAACCCTTACCCCAACCTCCAGCTCCAGGAACTATAAAAAGCTGAAGAGTCACAATTAGCCCACAGAGAACAACAGTGAGCAAAACTAGGAAATCCACAATTAAGCACTACACTGTGAGCTTCTGACTATAAAGCAGAGGCTGTGGATTTTCATCTTATCGACTGAATTGGTCCCATTTTGTTTGGACCACATTGTGTTTTGTTTTAAAAGTCTGAACCAACATCTTAAAATCAGATTTCATTATAACATTCTCTTGGAGATGTAGAAAATCCAGCAACTTCCCCTCCCTACCCTGTAACAACCAACGGAGCTGAGTAGTGGTCGTCCCCTTGACACGGGACACACCCCTCCAGGTATTATGGCCCCACCACTCTCTACTGAGGCTCCACAGTGAGAAATTTTGGATTGTCATTTGTCATGTCATTTTCCTCTAATTTAAACAATGTTTTTCTATACTCACATCTCTATAAAAATTAGAAAATGAAAAATAGGACAAGAAAATCCTGGGTTTCATGAAATATGGGAGATTGCAAAATCTGAGTGAGGTTGAGGGACACTCTTAAACGTTTACCATGCAAAAACACTGCATCTTCATCCACAACATAGAACCTGGGATTGCATTAGATTACCACCCTGGCCTGGTAGACACTTAAAACAAGGTAGCTTTCTTGAATTATAATTTACAAATCATTAAATTTTCTTGTAATCAATGTAAAGTTCAGTGATTTTAGTTAATGTATTCAATTGTACAATCATTACCACAATGTATTTTTTTAGAACATTTCCATCACTGCCCAAATTCCTTTGTGCCCAGGTGACAGTTATTCCCTGCTCCCATCCTCAACTCTGGGCAAATACGGATCTGTTTTTCTTCTCTGATAGACATTTGAGTGTTTAAATCATGCTCTGAGAGCTATAAGGTATTCAGGGGAGAAGGACATTATTCCATTCTGACACAGCAAAGACCATATATAAAATAGTCTTTTGATAGTTTGTATATACAGATGCTGACAAAAGAGATAGGTATTTGAGAGTTACTACCATTTTTTTGCTTAATAACTATTTGCAGAATCACTCTCTTCCATAGAATAGTTTCACTGCAGCCCGAAGATTGCCTAGATAACTTTCTCTTTGTATTTGTGCATAAGTTGAAAATTTTAGACAAAATACAATTCACATCATACTACTATTAATATGCTTATGATTTCATTGTTCCTTATAAATCAAACAATAGCAATAAATAATATGTAAATAAATGTCTCCAAATCCTTTTCTTCTTTTTACCTGTAAGGGAATCAGAGGTCCCTGAAGGCCCAAAGCGGGTCATGATCTCCATGGAACAATCAATGATTACTGTAACGCCCAAGTCTTCTCCTTTCAGACCTCAAAACATTTATAATCTGTATCCCTCATTAAGCAATTTATCAAGAGTTTTTTCTTGTGACAGTTCTTCTGTTGTTTCTTGTACTATTCAGGACTTATCTTGATATCATTTAGTTTATATTTATCATGTAACCTTGACCATCTATTTCCTTAATAATTTAAGATCGATTAGAGTTCTTACACATCTTTGTATTCTTTGTGCAAAGCCTTGATCCCCTACCTGTAGTAGGTGTTCAATAAAACATGTACTATTTCTTTTTGAAGAATAGATGTCATTTATGAATTACATTTAAGAATTATAAAAGTAATTCTTCAGCTTTAAATGCAATAAAAATAAAATGAGTTGGTTGAATCAATATAGACAAGATTTAGCAATGTTTTATTTGTTTATCATTGCAACTAAGATGCTAAAACAGCTTAAGGTGAGGTTGTTCTGCTTATTTTTGTATCTTAACAATCAAATTAGATCAACTATTTAATCTTTTGCTCACAGCTCTGCCATTTGGTCAATTAAACAAGGAAGTCTGGGCACATCCTAGAAGCAGTATTACTGTTTGCCACTTTTCTGTTGCTTTTGGGTTTTTTTGTTTTTGTTTTTGTTTTTCTCTGTGTCTTTCTTTGTGCCTGTCTACTTTTCCCATCATTGTTCGAGTCTCTCTCCTCCCTGACTCCTTCGTCCATCCGCATCTCTGCTGTGGCCTATGTTTGGTGGTTGTTCTCTGACTGGCTCCTACAGTGTCAGCATCCCCCAAGTTCAAGGACATTTCAGAGTACCAGCACTGGCTTGTCTCACATAGAAGATCTGGAAGTCATTTGTAGGTAAACACGGGTCATAGGAGGCACGCAGGGAACCTTTAACGTCCCCTGCAGATAAGATATTTGTGCTAATAATTTTTTCAACAAAAAGTGAGGAAGGAACAAAAGGAAAGATAGTAAATTCTCCAAACAGAGAAACTGAAATATTTTAGAACATTACAGAAATGCCATATCATAAAATCTTAATCCTTGATTTGATCCAAATGGAATTTAATATTCAACAAATGCCACTTATTAGGAGAGAGTCTGTACATTGGAATGCGCTGTGAATCTGTATTAAAAATATGCAATTCATCTTCTTTTCAAGATTAGCATGATGTCTCTCTCTCAGAATACAAGGATAACACTTTTTAAAAATCTGCAAGATCATTCTTTCGGGCTGAGGTTATAACTTGATCAGAGAAATTGCCACTTAAGAGAATTTCACTTTTAAATGCTTTTTGCGTGTTTTCACCCACATCTGATATTCTCCACAAAGCCACTTTGAGATCTTGAAAAAAAGTTTTTGAAATAAGCAAGTGTCCCTTCCTGGAGGAAAATAATTCTACAGATGTCACATCCTCACCCCACAACAAGACTGTCCCCCAGAAACCTCCAGCCTTCCCGCTGCTTCATATTCATTAATTAGTCTGAGTTTTCCTCCGTGTTTCGTTTACAAAGCCACTTAAACCCACGCACCCATTTAACATATTTATGACCCCAGCTTTCTCTCTGTTCTCTGAGACTGTACCGTAATTGTTCTCTGGAACCAGGGACTGCAGAGAGCCTTCCCTGCTGAAAAGAGACAACATAAAGAAGGAAATGAATGTGTGCGGGTTGAATACCTTCAACAAAACGACTGGGTGCAGTTTGGCCCCTGTGCCCCCCCCTTCCCGGGGTCACTTTAATTGAGTGGAGCCTCAACCTCTATTGAGTGTATGGGAGACTATTAACTCTTAACAACGCTCCGTCTCAGGTTATTTATTTATTGCTTAAATGATTTGTTATTGCTACTTGAATTTAATACACCCTCTGGGAACCAAGATGGCAGCATCATGTTACAGAAAAACTACAAGTTATTTTAAAACTGTAATTGACGTTTTATGAGAGCCATAAAATCTTTCTGAACAAATAACTTACCATTAGTCAGAACCTTCAGCGGGAGATCTGTAAAATTAAGGATATGGTAGAACAGTACTGTACTTGTGTGTGTCTGTCTGCATGTGTGCAGGAGAGGGTGGGACGTAGGCAAGCAGGGAAGCAGCAGAAACATTCTAGTGGGTTATTTCTCATTGCTTCCAAGCATCTTGATTTAAGCCATCACACGTTTGAGCCAGAGGGATGTGGGAAATGAGGCCAAAGGTTCCCAGAAATGATGACCTGCATCTGACAAACACATTTCAGGTGACCACCCTGGGTCCGTCACCTTTGGCTAGGCATGGAAACAACTTCCTAGCCAGACACGTGGTGTACTGCAGCCGAGCTCCCCAGCTTACCGGGGTCAGCAGAGACATCAGTTAGAATAGCACCTCCTTGGGCTCTCAGGTCCAATCACATGTGGGTTCTTGAGATGTTTATAGCAGCTATGAGAACGTATCATGGACAGGTTTGGAGCATCCGAGTTCCTGGTCCAGCACAGTGTAACATTTTGACATTGATTTGAGATAATGAGATAGACTTGAGTTGTAAAATCCACAATTCCAAAAATAGTACTGCCAGTTTTCCATTTAATGGGATGCTGTCGTGGATGCCACCCAGATCCCTCACCAGGACTGAGGTTCTCATTCCTCCAGTTGTCTTGACTGTTGGCCGCTGAGCTCACAGTTGCATCCCCAGGAATTGCCGTTGGTGGAAGTGAGCTTGCCTCACCCAAGCTTTGTCCCCTGCTCCAGAGTAGCCCAGATCCGTAGAGGAGGTAAAAAAGCCCAGCTTTCTCCCCTCAATTCTGGACAACTCTAAACTGCCACCCCAGTTACAGAGCGACATATAGATTACCCAAGGCCTTGGCTGCAACTGCATTGCAGTTCGACTCCTCCCTCTGCCGCATTTGGCTTTCCTCGCTCCCTTCCAGATGTTGTTCCCGAGAGCACCCCCACCTCTGCACACTCTCAGAATACATTTCCAGGGGAACCCAACCTAAGACACATACATGTTCACTTTACCTTCACTGACCCTTCCAGCCAACTTGGCCCCCTAAGGATCACGCTCTTACCCACCAGCCAAGGGAGCCCCAGGCTGCTTCATAAATCACACAAGAATTTACTTAGCTGGCTTCTAATCTTTTTTGCTCTGCTCTTCTTCCTTGTAGTTTCCAAATGCTCAGCTCCGAAGTCCCCACCAAATTCCACTTATGGATCCTGAATTCTGGTCACATTTTTATTGTCTTTGTACCTTACCTTTTCCCAATTGGCTTTGACTCTGAGTTCTCGTTCCATATCTTGGAGGTAATTTTTGTAGCCAGTGGTAAGAAGCTCCTCACAATAGGTCCCAGGTGAAAGAGGAACCCTACCTGTCTAGTTAGTGCTGCCCTCTCCCCGACCGAGCCCTCCACCCCATCCACCTGCCAATATTTTGAGGTAAGCACATCAGACAAAGGGAGATTAGGAGCATTCAGAAAATTAGACACTAGATGCAATTCATGACGGGAGAACATGATATTCAGATTTTGTTGGGCCTTAATCTTCTAAAAATATTAGCAATGTGCTAGGTACTACACAGAACACAGCATACACATTATGTATACGAAACTAAATGAAAGTGCATAGGCAGAGAAATAAATAGCACAACATAGGGCATCTACTGATTATATACAATATGCCTGATTATGTAGAATAATACATACAAGAGGAAACTTAAAGATCATCAAAGACACTAACTTCTTCCCCTTCCCCATCATGCGCGCATATAACATGCCAAACTTCGTTTTCTAGACTATGGGCTTCTGATTACTTGTCTTTAGGACAGGGAAATTGTCACGTCTCTGGATGTCCTTTTTATTTCCAAAGAGCTCAAATTATTTGAAAGTTATTTTCAAGGAAGTTAAAACTATGTCTGGGATTTTTTTAATCAGGCATGAAAGACATGCAGACACAGAAATGACTACTATGAAGTCAATACTCACAAACTGCTAGGAACAGGAGGTATGACACGCCACACAGGCCATGTGGGGAAGCACGAGGGTCGTCAGAAGGCAGAGGGAGCCAGGGGAAAACATGGGCAAAATTCTTTACTGTAGTTTCCATGAGGAGGAACCCATGAGGTAGAACAAGCAGGTTTAGGATTGGCTAGTTTGAGTAATTTCATGGGCTCTGGGACTTAACCACTATTTCTAACTGTCTGACACCTGGCCCTGGGGTGATTGAGACAGGTGGATAATGGCCATGAGTGGGAAAGTCAAATAAAGAAGGTGATTGGTGGCTATCCACAGGATGAGTCTATGCATAGGAAAAATCCCTACAGGGGAATTGTTGGCTGTAGATGTATTCGTCCATTCTCATCCTGCTGTAAAGAAATACCTGAGACTGGGTAAATTATAAGAAAAGAGAAGTAATAGGCTCACAGTTCCGCAGGCTATACAGGAAGCATTGCAGCATCTGCTTCCGGGGAGGCCTCAGGGAGCTTTTCCTCATGGCAGAAGGTAAAGCCAGAGCAGGCATCTTCATATGGATGGCGCAGGAGGAAGGGGAGGTGGAGGTGCCACACAGTTTTATACAATCAGATCTTGTGAGGAGGCTATCATAAGAACAGCACCAAAGGGATGGTGCTAACCCGTTCATGAGAACTTCACCCCTGTGATCCAATCACCTTCCACCAGGCCCCACCTTCAACAATGGGATTACAACTGAACATGAGATTTGGGTGGAGACACAGATCCAAACCATATCACCAGGGAAATACGCATTTGTCATGCGGCAGATACTGAGAAATTTCCCTCCATTGAGGCTACTCATTGCTTTGTTCTTAATTATAAAAATTATTAAAACTTGTAGTATTCTTTACTTAGAAAGTTAATGTTGTTAACTGATCATTCTCTTATCTGTATGTCTATAACTTACTAAAATAGGATGCAATGAAAGTCAATTTTCCTTCCATTGTCCTATTCCTTTTTAACCTGTACCCAGAGTGATTGGGGAGTGTGGGCTCTGGATTGGTTGGTGTGCAGATGAAAGGGGCACTCCCAGGCAAGTTGTTTGGTATCTCTAGGAATTAGCTGCCCTGGGAGCAGTAGTTTCTCTTGAGTTAGCAAGCCTCAGATGTCAAAACATCAAACAC
Organism: Papio anubis; assembly: GCF_008728515.1. Classification (NCBI taxonomy): domain Eukaryota; kingdom Metazoa; phylum Chordata; class Mammalia; order Primates; family Cercopithecidae; genus Papio; species Papio anubis. The sequence goes on along the minus strand of NC_044988.1, from coordinate 10,857,157 downwards.
AGAAACTAGAAAACGTGGTTATTACAAGGGATGAGCTGCAGCTGCCTCTCTGCGTTTTCTACCCAAAGTCCTACCTCCGCGCTATGGAGTTTTAACCTGGGATTTCCTGCAGAAGGCTCTCAGTTCCTTGCAGTCGACTGGTCATTCTCCTCTGACTCTGCTTCCCCGCCTGAGTCAGGACAGAACCTCCTCTCTCACTTGTCTCACTTGAGAGACACCAATTTATCTTTTTCTTCTCCCATGTCCTGTACATTACCCAGCACGTGGTTGGGAACATTCTAGTTATCTGCAAGTGCCTTTTGAGCACTTACAAGTCTATCCACAGGATATGTTCCTACAGGACAATTGTTGGCTCCAGGGAAATATACCTTTGTCATGCTGCAGATACTGAGAAATTTCCCTCCATTCAGGCTCCTCATTGCTTTGCTCTTATTTATTATAATTTTTTAGTATTCTGTACCTAGTCAGTTAATGTTGATAACCAATCATTCTTCTATAAAGTATTAAAGTATAAAGTACTTCTGGAAAGTATTAACATAAGAAGTAATTAAAGTCAATTTTCCTTCCACTGTCCTCATTCCTTTTTTACGTATACCAAGAGGGAGTCATAATAATGTTCAGTTGATTACACTCTTATAAAATAATTTTCACCTCTTTATCATCTGGAAAAGCAACCCTAAGCCATTAAAATAATACATGAATTAATCTGGGTAGCATGCACTGGTAGTCCCAGCTATTTGGGAAGCTGAGGCAAGAGGATCACTTCAGCCCAGGAATTTGAGACTTGCCTGGGCATAAGACCGTATTAAAAAAAAAAAAAAAGATGAATTAATGAAAAACATAAGAATGTTGTAAGTGTTTTGATTAAATAAAAAATGATAGGATAACTACAGGCAAAAAATTCTTATAGAAAAGTTGATAGATTGTTTTTAGTAACAGAAGGAAAAGTGGAAAAGTCCAATTGGAGTATTTCCAAATAAAGTTTATGAACAATAGCAAGCATTCACAGTGCTCATATTTTATACTTTGTTTTAGAAATCTCAAAGCACTTCTGGAAAAACAAATAGAGGGAGAAACTGGTGATAATAGCACAGATTTTCCTTGAGGCAGAACTATTTAATTTTTGGGAAGAAATTTGCTGTGCAAGAATAGAAAAAACGTAAGTGCTTAATCATCTGGACTACCCATTTGTCCAACCAGCCTCAAAGACAGTCCATCTCTGACCTTTCATAGTCTCAGGGAATTTCCAGCAAGAAGAAAGTTCAGAACCTATATTTGATGGCTACTCTGCAGGAGGACTGATAAATGGGTGAAAATTTTTATTTTCTGAAGTTCAGCATCCCAATGCTTATGTGGACTGTTCTTTACTTTCTCATTTTCATCGTATATCTAAAAATTCCTGGCCAGGCGTGGTGGCTCACGCCTGTAATCTCAACACTTTGGGAGGCCGAGGTGGGCAGATCACGTGAGGCTGAGGTCAACCAACATGATGAAACGCTGTCTCTACTAAAAATACAAAAATTAACTGGACGTGGTGGCACACACCTGTAGCCCCAGCCACTTGGAAGGCTGAGGCAGGAGAATCACTTAAAACTGGGAGGTGGAGATTGCCATAAGCCAAGGTCGTGCCACTGTACTCCAGACTGGGCAATAGAGCAAGACACCATCTCAAAAAAAAAAAAAAATTCATCTTTCTACCGCAGAGGAACAAGAGAAAACCTCAGCTTACTTTTCACGTTTTACTTAGCACTTGGGTGTGTGTGACCTAAAGGCTCAAACATCTTTTGGTAGCCAGTGTTTTATGATTAAACAATGCAGTGTGTATATAACATCTGTACCCCAAGGAACCACCTGAATATAGAAACTTCTCCAGTATCTTCTAGTCTGTGTATCTCATAGGAAGAGGGCACTGAGGAGGCAAGTGGAGTGTGTTTCTCCTCCCTAATACCTGTAAAGTCTATTCTCATGGCCACCCAAAACTCACAGCTCAACATCATCTTTGACTTCTCCTTGTCTTTGAGATGATTTATTAACCCATTTGTCTCAAATTTCCACATACTCCCCAGGTCTTATCAACCTTATCTTCTTACCATTGCAACAAATGCAGTCCCGCCTTCAAAGCATCCCTCCTTGACTCTCTGAGTCGCTTCTGCATTTACCAGCTTCTCCCCAGCACAGATGCCTCCAAAGGCTGATATTCCTGCTACGTTCATCTTTCAAACTCATTCTCTTTGTGTTGTTCACATCCTTCTTCCCCACACTGTTTTAAGGCTTTCAAAAATTTTTCACTACCTAACAATGGACTCCTGTGGCTACACTGCCTGGCTACTTTCTCAGTGCCAGGCCTGCCTTAGTTCACCCTTGCAATGACTCCCCTTGACAGAAGTGAAAAATAAAGTGCTTCAACTTCACAGAGGTAGTAAGTGGAAGTCCCAGCCTTTGGTCTCTCATCTATCTGGTGTTAGAGACCATGTTCTTAATGAGTATACTCTGCCTCCTTTAGAGGCATTCTAATACTCAGAATTCCTCATTCTGAGATTTAAGGAGCTGAAAAATCAAGGCTCATATTTTGTCTCACCACTTGAGCTCTCTGCTTCATCCCAGAGTAAATGATTTGTCTGTCTAGTGAGCCACTTACATGCCTTTGTTTCTATCTGGTCAGAATATTTGCTCCTTAAAGGCAAGCGACTATGTTATACTTCCTTCTATCTCCCACAACGTAATTACTCCCAGCTCAAAAAATACTTGGTTGTTTTGGAGAAACTTCTTCCATCTTCAAGGGATTCAGCATATTTGGTCTCGGGTTGTCCAACTGCTTTCTCAGCTGCATCTCTGGGCTCTTCCCCTTTTGGAATGTTAGAGATGGTTTCTTCTGCTGAGAAGTGTCAGAAAACAGACATGATGAAGCTGCACACTAGGCAGGATCCTAAAAGTATGTAGATTTATGCCATGGCTTGAAACATTTATTCACTTGCCTTAAAAGAAGATGAAAGATGTTTCTATAAAAAAAATCAGTGCATAGAATGTCAGTATGAATGCAGAATTGTGGACAAATAACACAACTCCCCATGAGACTTTGAATTCTTCAGGTAGACACCCTCTGGTCTTGGTTGTATATTTTGTAGATGAAGTAAAATAAACTTTACTATTGTCATCCTCGCTGAATTCTTCCACACTGTAACCCAAACAGTGGTATGTTTGGGTTAACTGGGTTGATGATGGCGATGAAAACAGACGCATGGGTGATAGGTGCACTAAAATCTCAGAAATCACCACTAAAGAATTTATCCATAAAACCAAAACCACCTGTATGCTAAAACTATTGAAACTAAAAAAAAAATAAACAGAAGCAGATGCCTCACGGGAGCCAGAGCATATTTTCAAGACATATAGCAAGTGCAGTAGGAATGTCCTTGGAAAGACACCTGCTGCTCCTCTCTGGACACTCAATGATGGGGCCGATTCAGTATCTGCAGCTTCTCAACCAGCAACTAACTTCACTCCCAGGCAGTGATTTCAACCTTGGCTGTGCTGTGGAATTGCCTGGCGATGTCAAGAGACAGATGCCCAGATCCCACTCCTGGAAACTGGATTTTTACGAACTTCTCGGACAATTCTAATGCTCAGCCACAGGCTGAGAACGGTTGGTTTTCTGAACCCTTGCAGTAAGATATGGCCTGTGAAGCAGCATCTGGAGGCACCTGAAGTTCATTAGAAATGCAGAGTCTCAGGTCCCACCCCGGAGCTGTCAGATCAAAATCAACATTTCAACAAGACTCCCACAGGACATGTATGCACATTAAAGTTTGAAGAAGCATAAATCTAGGCTCTTCTCTTCCTATGTAGCTTCTGACCTCCTGAATCTTTGGCTTCTAGTAACTCAATGGCTTTTCATCTGTCTGTATGATACTCTGCTTCTTTTCCTGCTCTAAGTTGTTGACTTTGTCAGCAAGTTTTGGAGGCATGCTGACGTCTCACCCCTGTTCCTAGCAAACTCCAGTTCCTAACTGATCCAGTTAAACAGAAACACCTATCCCAGTTAGGTAGAGGTGCCCCAGGCCTGCTGGCCAGCCTGAAGACCAGCTACATGGGAGGAGTCCTTACATGTCTGATCCACTGTGGCCAGATCTGGAGACACCCCATCCCAGAGGCCAGCTTTCCTTAGGTGAGGCCATGGGCCCAGCAGACATCCAACGAGGCCTCTCCTCTCTGATTCCTTTCCTTCCAGAGCTATCATTCTTGGAGATTACTATCATGTCTCACTCTGGAATAGTTAAACCTTGCAATGTGTTATCCACAGCTAAGAGATGCTTATGCAGGCGTAAGAGAATTCTGGTGTTGATGAATCGGGCCTCTGAGGATAAAAGGCCACTGGAAATGATTCATTATTTAACTTCCCCCCAGGCCTAAGGGTGAAGTTAAAGCAGCCTGACAAATTCCATTCTGATGAAGAAAATGAAGTGTGGATAGAAGCTGCTGGTTAGCTATAAAAAGAGACTTTTTTCCAAAGTGTACCAAAGTCTCTTTTGTTTTCTTTTCTTTTTGTTTTCTTTCTCTTTCTTTTCTTTCTTTCTTTCTTTCTTTCTTTCTTTCTTTCTTTCTTTCTTTCTTTCTTTCTTTCTTTCTTTCTCTTTCTTCCTTCCTTCCTTCCTTCCTTCCTTCCTTCCTTCCTTCCTTCCTTCCTTCCTCTCTTTCCTCTCTTTCTTCTCTCTCTCTTTCTCTCTTTCTTTCTGTCTTTCCTTTCATTCTTTCTTTCCTAATAGAGTTTCACTCTGTAGCCCAGGCTGGAGTGCAATGGTGCAGTCTTGGCTCACTGCAACCTCCGCCTCCTGGGTTCAAGCGATTCTCCTGCCTCAGCCCGTCGAGTAGCTGGGTTTACAGGTGCCCACCACCATGCTCGGCTAATTTTTGTATTTTTAGTAGACGGGATTTCGCCGTGTTGGCCAGGCTGGTCTTGAACTCCCAAAATCTTTTTTTATTTAAATCCAAGATATATGAATGGTATTGACTAACCACGGTTTCATCTTTAGAAACAAATGCCACCTGGAGAAAGCAGGGAGACATTAAGAGTCTGCAAAGACAGCCATGAGAGGGCTTCCTGCACCCTCCCCTCCCATTCCCCACATCTCCAGTCCCGGATAATCGGTCTGCTTCCAACAGTTGCCGCCTCCTCAGCAAGGTGTTGGAGACTTCCTGAAGAGATTCCGACTTTTCCCCTGAGTTTGCATTTAATCAATGACTCTAAGGAAAGCTGTGATCTAAGAAAAATAGGGAAAGACTGCAAAAGGCGTTTCAGGGAGGGCTGTACCTTGTTTTGCTTTTTTGTGGGTGAAGGAAAGAATAGCTTTCCCTTAATCACCTTAAGGCATTTTCCTCCCAGGGTTGTCTTCACAGTCAGCTTTTTTTTCAAACCCTGGAGAGCAGCTAAACCAAGCAAAGGACGACTCTGGATTAGGTTTCTGGAGTTTTCCCTGAGATGACTTACTGTGAGTGAATTGAAGAATCTTTGCCTTCATAAATAGGCCAGAGGTTTGTTTGCCGTGGAGAGATTTGCAATCACTTCACCAGCACCTTTAAATCTACCTGCAGGTGTGCCCAGCTTAAGAAGAAATAATATTGAAATGCAAATTATAAATTAAATTAGGGAAGAACTGTACTGTAAAATTTATAGCTAAATAGTAAGAGCCTTTAAGCTAATTGATTAAAAATGAATAACGACTGGGATGAGAAATCTGTGGAACAGAAAAAAATTAATCCATTGTAAATAAATTCAAAATGAAGAGAAAGCCCCTCTGCAATCTTTTCTGCACATTACTATGTGTAAATGTAATTCTTTTGACAAACAATTAGAATAAGAAGATGACATTGGTGCAAATTGAGGCAAAATGAATTTCTCTGTACACACTGTGCTATGGTCTGAATGTCTGTGTCCCCCAAAATTCATATGCTGAAGCCCTAATCTTCAAGGTAATGGTATGAGGAAGTGGGGTTTTGGGAGGTGATTAGGTCCTGGGCGCAGAGCCCTTAGGAATGGATTCATGCCCTTCAAAAGAGACCTGAGGGAGTTCCCTCACTCCTTCCAGCAGAGAAGCAAAAAGACAGGTCCAGGAGGAGGGAAGTGGGGCCTCGCCAGACACCACATCTGCTGGCACCTTGATCTTAAACTTCTCAGGCTCCAGAACTGTGAGAAATAAATTTCCATTGCTTATAAGCCACCCCATTTCTGGCGTTTTGTTGTAGAAGCCTGAGAGAACTGACACACTGAAGTCTATAAAATTTTGAACAACGCTAGTTCCACACGCCTCTCCCATACTGGACATCTCAGTCATTTGGGAATATGGCAGATTCTATTTTCCAGGAACCGTCAAAGAATACATCCCATCTTACATGCTCTACTTAACTGTGTGGTTTTGACAGTCCTCGTATATATAATCCTCCCATTGAGAGATGAGGCCCCTGCCCCTGAGTAGGCAGAATTGACACCATGTTACTTCCGAGATTGGTTCTCCCTGGGTCTTGTGGGACAGGGACACCTGGTATTGGAGACCAGCCACAGGCTGTAAGAGGAAGCCCAAGCATCCTTTGGAGAGGACTGTGTAGGGCGGATCTGAGATCCTCAGCCCATGGCCCTAGCAGAGCTCCCAGCCAACAGCCGGAACCGACTTTCCAGCCACATGCTAAGCCAGGTTGAAAGCACGTTATCCAGCCTCAAATCAAGCTACTTCAGCTGACCTGGGGTGGAGCAGAGAGGAGACTAACCTCAACTGCAGATTAATGAGCAAAAGAAATGACTTTTTGTTGCATTAAATCACTAAGTCATGGGGTGATTGTCACAAGGTGAGAGATAATTAATACAAGGCCCTCCCCACACACCCTGCAGGGTTTTGCAAACATCCCAGGGATCTCAAGCAGAGCTCAATGCTAGGTGGAAAGAGCTTTGGTATTCGGACTTCTGACTAAAACTAAGGTAGGTCCCATTGGCCACGCCAATAAGAGATCCTGAAATCCAGCATCTCTGGTTTCTCTTTGGTTAGGAAACGAACTGGGGGCCTTATCTACCCTCAAGGACCACCCATAGCCAGACTTCCACTGCCTACCCCACCCTCTCCATAGGACCTGTAGACCAAGGAACCCCATACTTTTCCCCTTTGGGGGACCTCACTGCCCCATCTTCTTGGCTGAGCTGCTCCATCCTCCCCTTTAGCACAGCCCTCACCTCCCTCAGGTGAGGGAGCTCAGGACTCCTGGAAACAAAAGAAACCACCCCTGGGGCCAGGCAGTCAAAGGACCTTCTTGGAACAGAAAGGCAATGATGCTGAAATAGGAAAACACACATACTAATAGCTCAATTTACCTGTCACATTTCTATTTTGTTTGGGAGGTCACCAAGGGAACAGAATGACTACAAGAAAGACAGAATAATAGTATTGGTAATTAGAGGGAAAAAAACCATTATGGGCCAGGTGATTTTTAAAATACCCTTCAGAGATTAAATGTTTCTCAAAACTTACGTAAGCACACATACAGTACGCCTATTATGGGGCATAATAGGGAAACAAACCTTAGGAGAGTAAAAATAGCCTAAGTAACAACTGGCCCATTTGACTTACAAAAAGGAAAGATCCTAACCAGGGATCAGGAAGTCGGAATTCTCCTCTGAGCTTGCTGTCTCATCCTGGGCAGATACCAGTCTGTTCTACGGCTTGGTTTTTCTCATCAGTGAGATACAAGATTGAACGTGATCATCTTAAAGCTCTCTGCAGCCCCACAATCCTACAACTCCTGTATAAGTCGTCTTAGTACAAGCTGATTCAATTACCAACCAATCAGTGCTATGAGAAAATCAGTTAAATGTTTGATGCAAGTATCAGAATTTTCTACCACTCTGTGGCACGTTGCCAAAAGTTAAATTGGATTCACATAACTTTATATTCCTCGAAGGTAGCCAGGAGTGAACAAGGAGATATGAGAAATGAGTGATGGACATATGGAAGTTTTCTATGAATACTCCTTGAGTGATAATTAAACTAGCCCGTGGCATGGCATGTTTATTCTAATTATTATCGTGTAGATACAGTCCATGGGCAAATGCTCATTTACATGCTTCAGGCATGTCTGCACACACAGGTGTAACAACAGTCACTGTAGTCTCACGATGAGGCAGATAGTTCATAAATGATTTTGTGATCATTGTATATATATAGCCTATGTATAGATTATGAAGAAAACCCCAATTGCTTATATAATGTTCATTATAAAGGCAAAAAATATTTTTAACTTTTTTCACTTTTTATTTTTTTGTCTGGGAATACCTGTGTGTCACACAAGTAAGCAGGCAGAACAGCAGGAGGACAGCCAGGGAAGAGTATAAACCTCAAGAACTCTGGGCTGCAGGGGATGATTTAGCTAGAAAATAACTATGGAGCACAGGTTTGCTCTGCTATTTTGCTGGGCAGAAAACAGCAATCAAATTTAAGGTAGCATTGAGAGAGGAATATTTTCTGTTACCACACAAAAAAAGCCATCTGACAATGGTTTCTCAGTATTTCTGGATAAAAAGTTGTGTTTAAATGAGAATCGTGGTGGAGGAGCCTAATACTTTACAATAAAAATTAATTTTGAAGGGACTGAATTTGCTAGGCATCCACTGAATACGTACAAATGCTTTTGAAAAATTTCATAGAAAGTAAAAATAGTCTGGGCGTAGTGGCTCACGCCTGTAATCCCAGCACTTTGGGAGGTCAAGGTGGGTGGATCATGAGGTCAGGAGATCGAGACCATCCTGGCTAACACCATGAAACCCTGTCTCTACTAAAAAAAAAAAAAAAAAAAAATTAGCCGGGCATGGTGGCAGGTGCCTGTAGTCCCAGATACTCAGGAGGCTGAGGCAGGAGAATGGCGTGAACCCGGGAGGCAGAGCTTGCAGTGAGCCAAGATCGCACCCAACCTGGGAGACAGACAGAGCGAGACTCCGTCTAAAAAAAAAGAAAAATTTCCAGTAGCATTGTTTATAATAGTCAAACATTGGAAACAATGAAAATGTTCATCAGAAAAGGATGCACTAATTAAATTATGGTTCAGCCACACACTGGAATACTATGTATCCATTAAAAAGAAAATAAAGCATTCTAAATATACTGTCAAACTGAAAAAAGCATGGTGTAGAACCATGTGATTAACATGTACCACAATTTTTTAATGTTAACTACTTGCCAGATGCTGCAAGGATATATAGTGACTGCTAATAGCAACTGCCTCTGAGAGGAAGGAAGGAGTAGGTACTGTAAAGAGGAGTGAGTGAGCCTCTCCCCACTTTTTGTTACTGTTTTATAACTTTTGGATGTAAATACCATATGCAAAACAAACAAGCTAAAAAGAAAGCACACTAAATAAAGATGACATCAGTGCCGTTTTACATATGAGAGTCATTGTGATGGTAATGTACAGTTAAGTTTCATAGGCTACAAAACCTTTATCCCTAGTCTACTTTCTACTTTTCCTACCTTCATTATTCCCGTTCCCCAGCTTTGTTTTGTTTAATTACAAACAATGGGATCAACTTCAAACTTGTAAACAACAAATAAAAAATATCCGTCCAAAACACAGGACCTATAAAGACAAACAAGAAAACGTCTTATAATTAAGGAAAAGCTACGCAGAAGTCAATCTGAACACACTGGATTTTAGGAAAAGATTTTGTAGTGAGAAAAGAATTACAGGTTTGTCTTCATTAATACAGGTTCCCCCACCTCCCTACAATTTATATTGCATGATAACATGGAGACAGGGTTTGGGATGGGCGTGGGAGCAGCTGACTAAAGTCACGCCCATAGAAGAGAAAATCTCATGAACGATGGAAAAGGAACTGCAATGTGAAGATGATTTCTCTAAAGCTAATTACCTTATATAAAGATGCTGGGGACATGCTTGCCCCAGGAGATATCGATATATTTATTTTAAATAAAGAGGCAGAGTATTTTACGACCTTGGAATGAAAAGTTAGGCAAGAACTAGCCACAGTTGTGAGAACTTTATTATATCTATCAACTGTGCCGTTTGTCTTACTTGCTTTTTTTGGTTTTGAGACAGAGTCTCACTCTGTCACCCAGGCTGGAGTGCAGTGGCACGATCTTGGCTCACTGCAACCTCCGCCCCCTCCAAGTTCAAGCGATTCTCCTGCCTCAGCCTCCCGAGTAGCTGGGATTACAGGCGCCTGCCACTGTGCCCGGCTAATTTTTGTATTTTTAGTAGAGACGGGGTTTCGTCATGTTGGCCAGGCTGGTCTCAAACTCTTGACCTCAGGTGATCTGCCCACCTCAGCCTCCCAAAGTGCTGGGATTACAGGTGTGAGCCACTGAGCCCAGCCAGTTGCTTAATATTTTTGAATATGTAAATACAGAGGTGTTTTAGGTAGTGTTAAAGCCAGGTGAATTAAGGTGGGCTAACGAGTAGCAAGCTTTCAGTAAAGATGTTGTTTTTAATAATGATAATGAAGAAGATGATAACAATAGAGATGGTGATGATGATGGTAATGGTGATAATGGTAATAATTATTACTCTCATTTGTGGTTTAACATGCACCAGGCATTGTACAAAGTATTTTACTTACATTATTTTGTTCAAATCTCACAACAATCCTACAAAACAGGAATCGTTTCATTTTCTAGACTAGAAACAAAGACTCAAAGAGGTCAAAAAAAATTAAGAAAGTCTCAGCGTTCTCCCTCTGGTATAAAACTAGAGATTAAGTTAGTGCCGATGGAAATCAGGCAACATATCTGAACTCAAACAGACGTCATACATGGTACCCTTTCCCTTTTAACTAAAAATATTTTCACCAGCGCTGAGACCCCTCTTTGAAGATGCAAATGTGGATACACCAGATGATTCCTTGTCAGCAGTTTTGGTAGTCAGAAAACAGAAATGTGTGTTTTCTTCATTTTGTTTATCATCAGGAGGTCTAGCTAAAAACCAATGCCACATGGCTCTCTAAAGTAGTGGTTTCACTGGGCTGGGATTTTAGCTAACAATGGGAACTACTCATAACCCACAAACTATCTCATCCTTACTGCAAGACACAAAACATCTGGATATGCCTGCGTTACACATGTGGACATCTCCAGGTCGGTATACTTTGGCCTGTAGACTGAGAACCATTCTTCTATTGTTAAGACAGGAGGAACATCTTTGCCACTGATAGATCAATGTGGTGATGCCACACAGTTCCATTCTTTGGCCCTTTTATGACCTAACTCATAGGTTCCCGGGTAGGTCTCCTAGTAAGTTTAGGCAGGATTAAGAGCAGATAGCAACACCAAGAATTACTTTGTTAACGTCATCATTGCCCCAAGGCATCAATTGATTAGTAACTAGATAAGGCAAACTTGCTTTTTTCACCATCAGAGAGTAATGAGACAGTAAGTTAGAGGCAGTGGGGTTTACGTCATAAATAGATTTGAGCTGATATTTTCATGGCAGACCCCAGAACACATTGAGACATTTTGCAACAGAACCCACTGTCATCAATTCTCCTTCTGCAATAGACTTTCTGGACATCATGACCTAATTAGATGTGCTTCACTAAAGAAGGCTGGAGTTGTCTTGGTTTTCTATTGTTGCAAAACAAGTCACCACAAACTCAGTGGCTTAAAATGGCACTCATTACTCTCTGAATGACATCACCACATTGATCCATCAGGGGCAAAAATGTTCTTCCTATCTTGACAACAGAAAAGTGGTTCTCGGTCCGAGATATACTGATTTGGAGATGTTCATATGTGTGACGTGGGCATATCCAGATGTTTTGTGTCTTGTGGCAAGGACGAGATAGTTTGCAGGTTATGTGTAGTTCCCATTGTTAACTCACAGTTCTGAAGTCAAAAATACAGGCATGTTGTGACTGGGTTTTCTGCTCAGGGTCTCATAAGGCTAAAGCCAACGTGAGAACCAGGCTGTGTTCTCACCTGGAGTGGGGTGTCTTCTTCCAAGGTTACATCCATTGAGTTGCACTTGTAGGACTGAGTTACCAGTTTCATTGCTGTCTGTCAGCCAGGAGCCACTCTCCCGTCTATTCAGTGGCTTTAAAGTGTTGAATTAATCATTCCTAAAGTCCACTCACAATTCTTGCTGCATGGCCCTTTCTGTCTTCAAAGTCAGCATTAGAGACTCTCTTACGTCAACCCCTGTCACCCTTCAAATCTGTTTCCCCAGCCCCTTTCAAGGGATCATCACCTGATTGGGTCAGGCAGACCAAGGATAGTTTTCCTTTCCTAACACAAACTGAACCCTATAGCATAACCTAATCATGGGAGTGACTATTTCATCAGAGTCGAACTCCCAGAGATTACACAGGGTATGTACACCAGGGGCCTGGAATCTTGCGGGGTATCTTATCATTCTGAATTGTTATGTTTGACTGAGATACATTTGTTCTGTTTAGACCTGCAGGGGTGAGATGAAATCCCTGTGGGTGAAGAACATTCCTAAGGATGAGGTCATCCACCCAGATAAGGGCTGGATTCCTTAGACAGGAAACAAGAATTAGGAGAGTGAGATTGAAAGTATGGAAGAGACAATGTCGCTCCTTTCCTTGGTCTTTACCTTGAGAAACTTGAGTGTGTAAGAGTTCACTCCAGTAGTGTAGGTGAGAGATGACCACTGCCATTGGGCACAACCTGCACAACCTGGTGCTGGGCAGGAAGGGACTCCTGGGATGGACCACAGGCTCAAAATGAGCAATCTCCATTTATAAGCCAGAAATTGAAAAGCTAGTACCTATTTTTATTTCTCTTTTGCTCCACTCTTGCCTCAAGAAGCCTTTTTGTTGATTTGTTTTTTGTACATTCCCGTTGTTCAGCCAATGATAACGGGCACACATGGATCAGAGTGCTAAAGGAAGAACAACTACTCCTCCAAGCTAATATGCTAGCAGCAGAAATTTCCAGCAAAAAACACTGAGGGGAATGTGGATCCTACAGAACCAAGACTGGAGCTGTGTAGCCCAGCATCTTTTACTACCCATGCTCTCTTTCCCTATATTTGATAGAGGATGTCTGGGTTTCATTTATTAAAGAAAGTAGGGCAGGCACAGTGGCTCATGCCTATAATCCCAGCACTTTGGGAGGCCTAGGTGAGCAGATCACAAGGTCAGGAGTTCGAGACCAGCCTGGCCAATATGGTGAAACCCCGTCTCTACTAAAAATAAAAAAGTTAGCTGGTGTAGTGATGGGAGCCTATAGTCCCAGGTACTCAGAGAATTGCTTGAACCCAGGAGGCAGAGGTTGCAGTGAGCCGAGATTGCATCACTGCACTCCAGCCTGGGCAACGAGCAAGACTCCATCTCAAAAAAAAAAAAGTAGAATTTCCTAATACAGTCCTATTTATTAGTATGCGTTCATGGAAAAGGCAAGGCCATTGGTGGACTATGCTGAGAAGCTATAATGCACCACATTTCCTTCTCTACCCCTGCTCCCAACTTCCATATGCTACCATTATAGGTAGTTCCAAATCACCAGATTTGACGTCTATTCAGTGGTTTTAAAGTGTTGAATTAATCATGCCTTGTTATTTTCTGTATCTCCAATGCTGTTGTATCTTGGTGCCTTGCTAAACCTAGAGACTGCTCCTCCCCAGGCTAGCAGATTCCTAGAGACAGTAAACAACCCACCTGCCAACACACCTTTCATATGCAAACCAACCAATCCAGAGCCCAGACAACGTGCCCACCCCCACCTCCTCTAACTGGCTCTCACACTCCAAGCTGCTTTTCCCCTGCCTTAATCACTCCTGGGCCAGGTACCTGAGGTCTAGAGAAAGTCCCTACACCTCAGGGCCTGCTGAAATTACTCAAAGTAGCCAATCCTAATCCTGTTTACCCTGTCTTGCCCATTCCTTACTGTGGAAACCATCCTTCCTCACGCTTCTCTTTGCTTCCTCTGCCTCCTGACAGACCCCAGTGCTCCCCTATGTGGTCCTGTGTGGCCTGGCATGCCCAGTTCCTTTTGGGAACTCTGAGTGACACACTGTCTTTTCAGTGGCAGTAATCATCTGATCTGTTGCCCTCATCATTTTAAAACACCAGCTTCCAGATGCGCTGCAGGTTTCCTGGCCCAGATAATGCAGTGACGTCCTTCTGGTGATATCATTGCAATTTCACCTATAAAAGGCATTCTTCGTGAGAAGATAATTGCAGTGGTGTATGTGAACAGTGTGAATTCCAGACGCTTTCTCTGTGGGCCACTTCCTTGACCCAAAGAGTAGGGCAACAAAAGTTGGCAATTTGGTGCATATGGCTGTGTAATTTGAATTCATCTCGAAGCAAGCAGGGACATTTTCTAACATCAAACCTTCCTCTGGTAAATGATACCCAGTAGGTTCTGGAATTTGCCTTTGAACAGAGTTGAGGGTACTAATGTCAGAGGTGTGGAACCACAGCAACTCCATCTTGAATAGAAGCTAGGTAAAATGAGGCCGAGACCTACTGGGCTGCATTCCAAGATGGTTAAGGCATTCTAAGTCACAGGATGAGACAGGAGGTCAGCACAAAATACAGGTCATAAAGACTTTGCTCATAAAACAGGTTGCAGTAAAGAAGCTGGCCAAAACCCACCAAAACCAAGATGGCTGTAAGAGTGACATCTGGTCGTCCTCACTGCTACACTCCCACCAGCGCCATGACAGTTTACAGATGCCATGGCAACATCAGGAAGTTACCCTATATGGTCTAAAAAGAGGAGGCAGGAATAATCCACCCTTTGTTTAGCATATCATCAAGGAATAACCATAAAAATGGGTAACTAGCAGCCCTCAGGGCTGCTCTGTCTATGAAGTAGACAGTATTCTTTCATTTCTATACTTTCTTAACAAACTTGCTTTCACTTTATTCTACAGACTTGCCCTAAATTCTTTCTTGTGTGAGATACAAGAATCCTCTCCTGGGGTCTGGATCTGGACCCCTTTCCTGTAACACTAACACCAAGAAGGGACCCAGGTGCCTTCCTGAATCACGTTATTCTCCTATTTAAGTTTTCCGTTGGCTTTCTGTCAACCTCAGCAACTGATTTAACTTTTGTAACTTTCCAAAAACACTTTTCATTATAATGAATTATATAGTGAAGGCCCTGTTATGGTTTGAATGTGTCTCTTCCAAAATTTGGGTGCTGCCAACGTGATCATATTAAGAAGTGGGGCCTGTAAGAGGTGATTAGACCATGAGGGCTCCTCCCTCGTGAATGAGATTGGGTGCCCTTATAGGGAGGCCTGATAAAGGAAATTATTTGTCCCAGTTTTGGTCTTTTGACTTCTGCCGTGTGAGGATTCAGCATTCCTTCCCTCTGGAGGACTCAGCATTCAAGGTGCCATCTCGGAAGCAAGGAGGAGCCCTCAGATGCTGGTGTCTTGAACTTGGATTTCTCAGCCTCCAGAACTGTGAGGAATAAATTTCTATTCTTTATAAATTACCTAATCTGCCGTGTTCTGTTATAGCAACAAAAACAGATTAAAACAGTCCCTTCAGAACATTTTTGATTCTTTGTTAAATTTTTTAATGAATGAGGAAAAAGCTATCTCAAGTAAAATATTTTATTTTATATAGGTATATTTTCATAGATTATAAAATTAACTTCTAAAACAAAAAGTTAATATTCATGGTATATAAAGACGAGTTTCAACTTTTTCCCAGTTAATGTGACTCATGCCCTCAGGTGACTGTAAATTAATTTTGTAAAAAAAAAAGGCATTATTTGTTGTTGAGTATATTACCATCAATCATGGTTTGAGTAAAAATGTGTATTAAATTGCAGACTGATATTGAACTGTTTGTCATAGCTTTGCAATTGAAACACATGTCCTTTTATGACCTGATATTTGGAATTCTGGGACTTTACACTTAAAAATTATTTTGTTTATTTTTTAAAAAATAATTTTATTGCATTGTTTCTGAGAGATGAAAAATAAAAGGTTTCAGACCCTTGACTATAACCATTTTCCAAATGAAGCATTGTGAGTGTAAGTGGTCCTTATTATTATTAAATGTAATGTAAAATTGGATATAAACACAAATGTCTTCTCTTTCCATCTTGTGTTTTGAAGTCCCTGGTGTGCTACAGAAGGATTTGTATTAGAGCCATGTTTTCTGATCTGGTGATGATGGTCTGGAGGTAATTTTTCAGAATTATTTTCACTTTTAGGCTCCTCATTTAATACATTCTGTTTTGACTCCTTTGTTCCTTATGATTCTTCCTCAAAGCAACAATGCATATGTTAAGCTTCTGTATGGCCAAAACCCAAAACACTTAATAATTTTAAGCCAAGTAGTAATTTTAAGCCTGTTCATTGGCCTCCACTAATTGCCATACACACTGGCTGCCTTTTTTAAGGCAATAAAAGAAATATATCATTGATTGATTATCTTAATAGAACTTTAAACAGATCCTATAGCACATTTGATAACTGGATCTCCAGGAACACCTTCTTGAACCCTTGGAGGGGTCTATGACCCACCTGTTGGAAAATACTGATGAGTGTGCTAAAGTCCTAGCTACTTAACAATGTCTTTTTGACCTTGTGTCTGGCCCTTGCCTATCTCTCCAGCTGCATCCACATATGCTCCTCAAATAAACTGCTAGAGTCCCCAGCACATACTTTGATGTATTATCCTCCTTAGCCCTTGCTCATGGGCCTTCCCTGCTCTCCAAACCCAAATGAGCATGCGCCCTTCTGTGTCTGCCTCTTTTGCTAGACTGAGAGCTCCTACTCACCAGAGACTGTGTCTTGTTTATTTTGTAACTACAGTGGTGAGCCCAGCCAGCACCTGGCAGAAAGTAGGCACTTGTTAAATGTTAGTTGAGTAAATTAAGGAATGAATGGATGAATGAAAAAATGAATGAGTTAAAAGCAAAAAAAGAAAAAACACAAAAACCCACCTTTAATGGTGAAGTGGGATGCCTGCCTAGTGCATCCACGCTGCTTTTTTGGAAGTGGCTAAAGAGATGGGTTTAAATGGTCATGTTTAAGCCAGATGACCCTGTCCGGGCCATCACGGCTGGCTGATTAGACCAAAGTGACATGTGGCCACATGGAACCAGGCATCAGATCTCTACATCATGAATTGAATGAAGAGACCCGGAAGCTGTATCAGGATGTTAATGGTACTGGAGTCATGAGATCCAATAGAACTGGGAGCCACAGCCATTGCCATGGCAACCCCCTGCACCAGGCAAGCCAAGGTTGTGGAGAATAGAAACCAAGAGATGCTGGGGGAGTCCTGCTGCAGAGAGGCCAAAGGAGGAGGCTCGATCTGTGAAACTGACTCCACATCTCAAAGTTTAACATCTCCATGAAGCATTAGGAAATGCCAGGAGTTCTGAACAGAAGGAAATCAACTTTAAATGCTTTTGATTAGCATCTTCTTATAACTGACAAGCCCCGCTGAGGTGCAGCCAACACCTCAGGAGAGAACAGGATAGATGACCATCACTGGCCTTATGTTTCCGAATAAATGCCTTAAAGTACATTTCTAGTTCACACAAAATCCCACTTCATCCAAATTTTGTTCTGACCAGTTTGGAACTGTAACCAATTCATCTCTCCCATTTGTCCCCAAGTAAACTGAACATTTTGTGCTGTCAAATACCTGGGTTCAATAATGAATTCAGGTTAAAGGTGAATGTATTATTTTCCTCCTTATAAGAATAAGCTTCTCAGAAAACATCCAGGAACAACCATGCCTGCTTGTTTCCTGGTGAGCCTCCCTTGAATGGCACACATTCCTGCCAGTGTTAATCCACTCCCTCACAGGTAGCTATGGGCCTCACCTTCCCTTCTGTGGATATTAAAGAGCAGCGTTTTGTTTTGTTTTGTTTTGTTCCTGTAGTGATATTATCATTGAACTCTCAGGTAAGAGCTCCTGCAACACCAGCTCTGTGCTTGTCTGTGAGTGTTCGGGGGGACTGGCGATGTTATGAAATGGCCTTGTGCCATTATACTGGACAAGCATCTTTCCTCCTGGCTGTGATGGCATGCCCTGAGCTCGCTGCCAGGTGGCAGATGAGAGGGACGCGTCTATGCTGCCTTCTGACAGGCATCGAAGCATAGGCTCTCCCGAGACCTGTCATCCTTTTGCAGAATTTCCCCTCTACTCTCCTAAAGTGGATCCCAGGGTGTTGTGAGATCTTTGCAATCTGAGGGTGGTGGGGAGTGTGCACAGATGAACAGTCAGTCATCATCGTAGGCAGTGCATTGTGTATCCATGCTGGCTAGCCATCTCTGCTTCTGTGTGATACATTTTGAAACTTGGAAGTGTTCTGATCTGAGTGTGGGATGTGATGCAGCTGACACTGAAAGGTTGTGGTTTTTATTCCAACGTAGCATCAAATGTTCTTTCAGAGCTGTGATTAGAACAAACATTAACTACTTCATTCATGAAGAAAAGTTTTTTAAATCCATGCTTTTGATTCAATAATGCCATTTCTAGAAATCTATCCTAAGGAAATACCAGTAATATGAAAAATCCAAGCAATTTTATGAATGAAAATGTTTAGCATGGTAATATCAAAAGGATAAAAAAATAGAAAGGTGTGGAAAATTATAATATATTAATGTGTGATACAATATGCAGCCCAAAGAGAAAAACAAACACATGTAAATATTAGGCACATGCAGAAGCATGTAGAAAGCAACATCTGGAAGCAGAGCAAAATATTCTATGTATTCTATCATTACAATCAAGATACATCTACATAGGTAGATTTAATCCATAAAGATTGTATTAAACCTCAATCTAAAAAATATTTATTGAGAAAAATCTCAATAAAAATTGAGAGTCACAAAAAATTTATATTGTCGCTTCTAGGGCAGGCATGGTGGCTCACTCCTGTAATCCCAGGACTTTGGAAGACCAAGGCAGGTGGATCACCTGAGGTCAGGAGTTCGAGACCATCCTGGCCAAAATGGCAAAGCTCCATCTCTACTAAAAATACAAAAATTAGCCAAGCATGGTGGCGCACACCTGTAATCCCAGCTACTCGGGAGGCGGAAGCAGGAGAATCATTTGAACACAAGAAGCGGAGGTTGCAGTGAGCCGAGATGACAGCACTATACTCCAGCCTGGGCAACATAGCAAGACTCCATCTCAAAATTTAAAAATGCATATATAAAATAAATAGATAAATAAATTGTTGCTGTAAGATGGATTGCAAGGTGAAATGAATTATTAACTGTTTCATGCTTGATGTTGTGAAGTTGTGTGATGATAATTAAAATGGAAAGCTCTTAGGAAAAAAAGTGCCAAATCTGTCCTTAGGGGGACATTGTGCCTCCACCAGCAAGAACATCCATCTTAAAAATATGCAGGCCTGAGCCAGGTGCAGAAGGTCACGTATTGCATTATTCCATTTATATGAAATACTCAAAATAGATAAACCCAAAGAGACAGAATACAGAGTGGTGGTTGGCAGTGGCTTGAGGGAGGGGAAAAGGGGAACCGCTTAATGAGTATAGGGTTTTATTCTCGAGAGAAAGAAATGTATGGGAACCAGACAGACGTGATGGTTGCACCCCATTTTGAATGTCCTAAATGACTGTATTGTCCACTTCAGAATGATTAATTTTATGCTATATGAAATTCATATCCATACATGTTTTAAAGAAGTTTTTTGAAATGATGCATGCTTGGGCTCCAACCTAGAGGAGCTGTTTGTTATTGAAGTTTTCCAGTGAGATTAATTTTATGCTATGTGAAATTCATATCCATACATGTTTTAAAGAAGCTTTTTAAAATGATGCATGCTTGGGCTCCAGTCTAGAGGAACTGCATGTTATTGAAGTTTTCCAGTGAGATGCTCAGTCAAAAACAAGTCATAGAGAACTGCTTAACTCTGCCTACCCAGTTTGCAATGTTAGCAAACAAACTGTATAAAATCAACAACGTCATGACAGTACTGTAGCTTGTATTTGTGAAACTTCAACCATGGGCCTGGTGCGGTGGCTCACGCCCATAATCCCAGAACTTTGGGAGGCCAAGGTGGGTGGGTCACTTGAGGTGAGGAGTTTGAGGCCAGCCTGACCAATATGGCAAAACCCTGTCTCTACTGAAAATGCAAAAGTAGCCGGCTGCGGTGGCGGGCGCCTGTATCCCCAGCTACTCGGGAGACTGAGGAAAGAGAATTGCATGAACCTAGGAGGTAAAGGTTGCAGTGAGTTGAGATCATGCCATTGCACTCTAGCCTGGGTGACACAGCGGTCTATCAAATAAAAAGAAGAAAGAAGAAGAAGAAAGAAGAAGAAGAAGAAAGAAAGAAGAAGAAGAAGAAAGAAAAGAAAAGAAAAAGAAAGAAAGAAAAAGAAGAAAGAAAGAAGGAAGAAAGAAAGGAAGGGAAGGAAGAGGAAGAAGGGAAGGAGGAAGAGGAAGGAAGAGGAAGGAAGGAAGGAAGACGAAATTCAAACCATCAAACATTGACTGGTGGTGGATACAAGAGCACCTCCAATGATATCCTCTTGGGAGCCACATCACCTCACTGAAGAGCTCAGAAGGGTTAGGGTATCCCAGAGATGGTGCAGGGATATGTCTGAGCCTCTCACAAGGCGGGTGGGAGCATGGCCAGCTTCTTCTGCTGTTCTTTGCAAGCGCCTCCACACAAGCGTCTTTAGATGTCTGTTGACTGGTGCTAAACTTTAAAATATGGACCAACACCACTGGTTAAGAAGAAATGGTTCTAATCACTACACAGAGACCAGATACAATATTTTATCAAAATTATAAAGAGTAGATTTACTCCATTTGTTGTCTTTGAAATTTCCTTTAACTGGATCCCATTTTTACCATGAGAAAAGGTTTCACTGAGTGGCAGATCTTTTAGGAGCTGGGGAGCCTTCAACACTTAAAGACAACCAGTCTTACCTAGCCGTTGGTGAAATCATAGAACTACAAAAAGGCTCCAAAATGTGTTAAAACGCAGAAGACTCTGGCCATGCAAAACAGGTACAAAGGAAAACCCCAAATGAAATGAAGGGAGAAACACGCAGGAGTTCCCTGCTGTAGATTCATTGGTCCTCTGCAGAGCTGGGTGACTTACCAAGAGAAAGCTCTGCAGTTTGCAAAGGTGTTTGAAAGATAAATGCAATCCTTTGCTGGGTTGTATTAAGTTAGAGAACACTCCTGCTCTTGGGATTCTTTTCTAGGACACTATAGCTGGTAATTTTAGGTTTGTCAGTTCTAGGAAATGTTGCTTTTGGGGGAAATACGTCTCCGCCAAAATTTAAGCAATCAATATCTGCACATTAGGATGAGGTTTTCACCTTTTTGTTCTCAGAAATATGGAAAATGAGGGAGGATCACATAGGTCTGGTAATACCCCACTTTTCCTTTCAGCGGTTTAATCACACGGGAGGTCTCGCATTTCATCAGGGTGTGAAATGCCTTATATTTCTCCTGGTTTCTTTTTTCTTCTTGCACAATGAATGCAAGTGCAGGAACGTGAATGCCGCCCTTCGCCACCACACACAGGCTCTCTCCCACCCCCTGCCAGCTATCCCTGCTCTGACCTCTCCGGGCCTCCCTAAGGGGACGATGCCCCTTCCTCCGCAAGTGGCAGCCCTGCAGCCCGGGCCCTCTTCCCTGTTCCCCTGACCTCTGCGGGGGCGCGCGGGCTGGGACAGGGACGAAATGGAAAAACCGCCCGCTCCAGCACCCTCACCTCCACCGCCAGTCTCACCTCCACCGCCAGTCTCACCTCCACCGCCGCCCTCACCTCCGCCGCCGCCGAGCCCGGGGTCAAAGCTGCCCCATCTCACAGGGGCCTTCCCAGCGCGCGGCACCAAGACCCCCATTTCTATGCACCCTGGAAAGGGTGATTAATTTAAAGTGAGTGGAGTCTGTTTCTTTAAGACAAGCTCATAAATCGTGAAAGATCACCACTTCTTTTCAAAAGCCTCTCCACGGTCTGAGTCTCCCTTCTGGGTCAGTAAAGTCATTGAAGCTTTAACGGCATGCCATGGCAGATTACACGACACAGCTGTCCCGGCACCGTGAAAATTAAGTTATGCCCCGTGTCAGCAAGGGGGTTTTCCCCTTTCTTTTCTCTCCCCTCCCCCAGCCCTCCTCTTTTTTTCTCTATTCCTTCCCACCCCTACTCCTCTCCCTCCGCGCTCATTCTCTCCCCCTTCAACCTCGTCCCACCCCCTCCCCTCTCCTCCCTCCTCCCAGCTTCTCCGGCGATCTCCCCTCGGCCCTTTCACCTTCCTGCCGGGAAGTGCACATCCCAGGACAGGCAGAAGTTGGCCCACAGGCTGCTGTGCTTTGAGCCTGGGCTATTGAGACAGTAAGTGGAGATGATTGCCTTTCAGGGAAGAGCTGGCAAAACGGTGTCTTTTGTTCTCCACCCACCCCCACCCACACACAAACACACGTCTTTTGCCTTCTTCTCTTCTGTTTACTCCCTTCTCCTCCTGCTTCCCTCCTGGTGTCCTAGCCCTGAGTGAAACCCCTCCCGACCTGATGCCAGCAGCGCCCTGAGTGCTTCCACCTGCTGCTGCTCACTCCCTGCTGTTGGGCCAGCCCAGTCTGCTTGGAGGTGACTCTTCCCTCAGGTCAGCAGCAGCGCTCCAGCCTTAATTTCCTTCCAAAGTTAATCACTAGTGTAGCTGTGGCTGCTGCTCTTTTCTCTTTGCAGAAGGGGAAGGTGAAGAGAGCTCCCAGCAAAATAAGAGAGCATCTGCTCTGCAGCCCTGAGCTCCGCTCCCATGCTGATGGTGACTCATACACACACGGCCTCCTAAGAACCCTCAGGGCCCTACACACACACACACACACACACACACACACACACACGAGAGAGAGAGAGAGAGAGAGAGAGAGAGAGAGAGAGAGAGAGAGAGAGACAGAATTGATAAAGCACTTTAACATAAAGAAACACACATTTGTCTATTTGCATAGTCTGCATCACCCCAAGAGATGGGAAACATGCCTACAATGTGGAAAATTTAAACCCTTGTAGTGTTTCTCCAGCAGGGTGAAGGGGAGGAATGCACTGTTGGCTTTGAAGAGTCTGGCTGGCATTTCCTATGGGTTAAGGGACCGCCTTGTTTTGGGGTCCCCGCTCCGCCCACACACTGCCCCGCTCCCTGGCTTCTCTTCTCACCACCCAGGGCCTACCTGAGCCAACTCGTTCTTGCAAAAGATCCAGGAATTAAATAAAACCACCTGGTAAACTAGAGAGCGGTTGTTGACATGAAGGATATAATCGCTGTACCATGGAAAACATAAAGGTTTGAGAGACTGACTCAGCTGGGATGGAAACTTTTAAAGCAATCACATTTTATAATATTTTTAAAGATCAGGTGCTTTGGAGGAAACATCTAAGAGTAGGGCAAAATTTTCATTTTCTTGGTCTAAGACCCAAAAGTAGGCCGGGTATGGTGGCTCACACCTGCAATCCCAACAGTTTGGGAGGCTGAGGCAGGAGGATCGCTTGAAAACAGGCTGAGCAACATGGCAAGACCCTGTCTCTACAAACAATTTAAAAATTAGTATAACTTTCATGAAGGTGATAGGGAAAGGCAACCCCTTAATTTGGGGGCTTCAATGGGTATCCATGTGAGTTGAGGAATTCCTTGAAGCTTAGCCCCATGAGTGGAGAAATGATGTGTGTGAATGGGGTCCCACAGGGCTCCGGGCTGCAGGCAGACTCCTCTGTATCCAGCAGTCTTACTCCAGCAGTAATTCTCCACCTCGTAAACCTAAACTTCCTTCTCCTTCCCTAATGAGCTAGCTTCTGACTTCCTGATGCAGCTCCTAAACTGGGTCTGAAGACTTCCAAAGAAGACATTTGAGAGTGGTGTGAGCAACTCAGGAGCACAGAGAGAAGTGCTCGGGGTATCAACCATGGTGGTGCTCTCCTTTGAAATTGTTCTTACAGAATTTTGTGGATTCCTGCTTATCTCATGGTAAAATCTCTAATATGATGTGAACTTTGGAAAAATCCTGCAGCCAACATGTTTTAATATGGGCTCCCCCCAAAAAAAGACCCTAAGTGAAGGACACAGGTCCAGGCAGCTTATGTGGGGGTATAATCCCAGGAAGCAGGGGTAAAAGAGTGGGAAAATGAGAGAAGAAAGGAAGAAGGGCCCATAAAAGGGTGAATTATCAAGCTTACCACTGAGAGCAAGGGAATCAGTTCTACCTAGACTACCTAGACTCTCAGACAAGTGTCCCAAATGCTTCCTAGAATTACCTGCTTGAAGACATGGGCATTTATCCACAGACTCCATTTTTTTCCATTGGCTAAAAGTTGTCCCACGAGTCTTAATTTTCCTGCTCTTCTCAGCCAGGCATGCACCAAGTAAGTCGCCATGAGATTGGAGGAGCTCAGAGCAAAAGCGAAGATTGCAGTATACGCTGGAAAGGAGCATTAGGTATCGCACAGCTACTTGGAATTGTGCCTTGATGCTCATGGATTTCAAGAGAGGAGTCCTCTCTATATTTTATAGATGAAGCTCAGTGACAGGGGGCACTTTACCCATGGTTCCTGCTTAGTGTGTCATGAATGTGGAGTTTTTGCCCAGGAAAGCTTTCCACTATAGCTAGATTGCATAACCTGATTCTCTAGCTCTTCACTTCTATTTCTACCCTATTTCTAGTCACCTCTTGAGGACTAAAGAAAACAAATATGCCCTGCACAATGATTCTAAAAGGGTTCCCTATTAGAAACAGAGCCTGGGACATAGTTCAAGGGCATGCAATGTTTTTTGGAGATGAAGGGAACACCAGCAAGGGTGGGGAGGTGACACAGGGAAGGGAAGGCACTAAAGGAGGGGGCATTATTAAGCCAGCTAACACTGAGGGCAACCGATTTTCAATCTCCCCAGAAAGCTCTGAAAGTGATGTAATACACATCCTTTGTCCTTCAGAAAGATTCTCGCTAAGGGGCAGAGGAACTATAGTACTTATGCTCCACACTCCTGAGTTATTGATTTCAATAGTAGCTGGGTGTGGTTGGTCATGGATCATCAGTGTTGCTGGTAACGTAGGTTCCAGCAGCTCCCCAACAGAGACTCAAGTGCCACCACCGGCAGCCAGAATTGAGTGCTTCTACGGGAAAGGGGCCTGGGCAGAGTGGTGCCTGAGTTGGCAGCAATCCCCTATGCATCTTGACCTTCCAGAGACTTTTGGAGCATTGGAACTCATCCTGATCAAATTACTCAGGGCTCCTCCCATAATGAGAACCTGAGATGTCAAGGCTCAATGTTGTGTTTGTAGATACCCCTCTTTGCTCACCTTTTTTGCCTAATCCTTCTCTTTCCTCTATGTTGTTGCTCATTTGTTACCCCGCAAATATCAAGGTTCTATATTTCTGACTTATAATATTTTCCACATACTACCTGGTACAAACTCTAACCTCCTATTAATCCTAAAACTTTTAAAAAATCTAGCATCAGTTTGTTTCAGCTTGAGATGATATTGGAGGACCTCCAGCTGTCAATGCCACAAATAACTACTTCACCACTTGCAGGGTTCCTTCTCACAGGTAGTGCCTTGATCACATCTTGGAAATCACAAAGCAGGCTCTGAAGAGACACGTGTGCTTGTCACATAGATTCTGAATGGATCTGATGCCATCCGCCCACAACCACACCCAGCCTCCTTGTGCCTGTGGGTTTTATTCCTAGGAGTGGATTCTCCAGCTTTATTTGTGTAGCACACAACTTCACGAATTACCTTATGTTATAATTTGAACTGAGAAGGTAAAATACAGTCTCTGTTTTCTGGCAAGTGCCAGAAGAAGAAAAGGGAAGTAACTTTGCAGAGCAAGTCATAGCTGTTAGAAATTTAATAATTCTTTGAAGTGCCATTTATAAGAAAACAAAATTGAAGACAGATTCTATCAGAAAAACAAGTTTTTGTTTTGATGACACTTTAAAACAGAATAATTTTAGACAATGATTTTTTAAATTCAAAATGTCAGTATCTATGGTTGAAGGAACTTGTCATTTTCATTCATCCGTCCTGCACAGGAATGTTTCAAGCTTATTACAAAAATACCCCTCGGTTATAGTCTCAGCCATTTTCTTATTTTTGTTATCCCTTACTAAAGACTTAGCTTCAAGTTTATTTTCAATAAGTTTTATTTTTATTTTTACTTGCTGAGCCTGTAGAGAAAGACTACATTTTGTCACTAAAGTACACCAACAGTTACAAGAAGACTGGCTTATAAAGAACATTCTTATCCTGATTTTGTTCAAATGCAAGTGCTGATACAATTTGATTAAAGTAGCTGTAAAATATGCCGGGTATGTGGGAGGTAGAAGTATGGAAAGGGTTTGAGAAATCCTAATCCTGCAGCTCTCAGGACTGCAAGAGTTAGACCCCAGCTGGTGTAAATGGATTAAAAATCTTTTCTCATTTCAAAGATTTGATCTCAACAAGGGCTTGATTTGATGAAATCAAAGTGGCAGCTTGGATTTGAAAACTATTTAGAGTGGAACTTCCTAAAGTTTACATGTGAGGGAAGAATTGGCAGAGGCATAAATGCGGGGTGACCATGTGTTTATATGGTGTGTTTCACTGGAGGTCTATTTGTAAGGGGATGAAGAATGTAAAAAAAAAAAAAAAAATTGAAAGTGAGGATAAGTCTCAGGTTACTTTTGTAACAGAAGGATGTTTTTATAATTCTTGGCTTGAAAGGTGAAACAGTGGATATGCTTTTAAGGAACAGGATCTCCTTCAGTAAAAGTCATTTTACATGTTATCTCCCTCCACCTCCTCCTTATATCACTCCCAATATATACTCCCAGACTCTTGCACTCCAAGTTAATTTCTCCTTAATAGTCTGCTATGATTTGTGACAAACACTCCAAATAGACACCGGAGAGCAAAACAAAAACAAAAGCAAAAACATGATGCATTAATAGATGGTAAACAAAACCTAGAAAATGAAGACTGGCATACATATATGTCTTTAAGACCTAAATTCTTAAGGGTTTTCAACTACTTTCTCTGGAAATGGGATTCATCTTCTTTCAACTGAGTTGGGGCTACTAATAGTCTTACTGATAATTTACACCTCTGTTGTCTCTGGGATGATCTGAAAGTAGTTTAGCACTGTCTCCCATTTCCCACCACTCCATACAATGTCAACAGAAACTCTGGCAAATTATATGTTTTCATATAGGCATAGTTCAGGCAGCATCTGGAACAGAAAAGGTATTGGGGAAAATTGGGTTCAACATTCTGCATAAATTCTGGGATGATGCTAGAGGCTAGTAACATAGCAGTCATGGATATGACACCTGATGAAACAGAAAGCCATGGTTCAAATCAGCCATGCTTCTCAGAGTTAGCAAATCAAGTGAAGAAATCACTGAGCAAAATTCTTTTTTACACTTAAGAAATCCACAAGATGTAAATTAAATACCTCTAGACTTTTAAAAAACACTGCCTAAAGCTTTATATTCGCAGTCAGTTCTATATTTATCTTGAACATAAAGAGGTTATGGAAAATACTAGGTCTTCCACAAAAGACACAATTTAAGCTCCACAACATGCTTTCATCTTAACTGCACTTTCAAGCCACTCAACTTCTCACCCTTCTTTCCATATATGCTTTCTCCTACAGTTATTTTATCACCAGGGTATGGAAATGGAACTATTTAAGTAGAAAATAAATGTAGCATTCCCTATATAAAGTAAAGGTACATAAAGGTACTGATTTAGAGTTCTATTGTTGCTGTAACAAATTATCATAAACTTAGTGGCTTAAAACAACACAAACATATTATCTTACAGATCTAGAGGTCAGAAATTCAAAAGAAATTTCATAGGGCTAAAATCAAACTTCCTTCTGGTACGTCTAGCAAAGAATCCATTTTCTTGCCTCTTTTTAATCTTACATACACTGCAGGCATTCCTTGGCTCATGGTCTCCTTCCATCATCAATGTCAGCAATTGAATCACCCCAACTTGCTCCACATCCTCTTCTCTGACTCTCACTCTCCTGCCTCCCTTTTCCTTTTTTTTTAATTTTTATTTTTTGAGACAGAGTCTTACTCTGTCGCCCATACTAGAGTGCAGTGGAGCAATCTTGGCTCACTGCAACATCTGCCTACCAGGTTCAAGCATTTTTCCTGCTGCAGTCTCCCAATTAGTTAAGACTATAGGCATGTACCACCACGCCAGGCTAATTTTTGTATTTTTAATAGAAATGGGGTTTCACCATGTTGGCCAGGCTGGTCTCAAACTCTTGACCTCAAGTGATCCACCTGCCTCAGCCTCTCAAAGTGCTGGGATTATGGGTATGAGCCACCAGCCGCTTTTTCACTTATAAGAACTCTTGTGATGGAGTTCAAGACCAGCCTGGTCAATATGATGAAATCCCCCGCTACTAAGAATACAAAAATTAGCTAGGCATGGTGGTGGGCTGCTGTATTCTCAGCTACTCAGGAGGCTGACACAGGAGAATCGCTTGAACCTGGGAGGCAGAGGTTGCAGTGAGCTGAGATTGCACCACTGCACTCCAGCCTGGGTGACAGAGTGAGACTCTGTCTAAAAAAAACAAAAACAAAAAACAAAACAAAACAAAAAAAAAAACTTGTGATTAGGCCCACCTGGGTAATCCAAGATACTCTTCCCATCTCTAGATCTTTTACTTAATCCCATTTGCAATGTGATTGTCATGTGTGTCACAAGTTCCAGGAACTTAAAATGTAGATATCTTTTAAAATTTTCGTCTTGGATGGGAGTGGGGAATTATTCTGTCTATCACAGGTGAAAAAACACTACTATATCAGGCAGGGTTTAGTATGCTAAGTTTAATCTTTACCCTGTTACCTGAATTTAATCAATCTTATTACTTAACTTCTTTTCAACTGAAGAAAAGTAAGAATGTCCAAACTTTCAAGACTGCTTAATGAATACCTAGGTAGCTTCAAAATAATGCTATGGCTTTCAAGGGTTTTTCTTTTTTCTTTTTCTTTTTTTTTATTATTATTATACTTCAAGTTCTAGGGTACATGTGCATAACGTGCAGGTTTGTTACATATGTATACTTGTGCCATGTTGCTGTGCTGCACCCATCAACTCGTCAGCACCCATCAACTCGTCATTTACATCAGGTATAACTCCCAATGCAATCCCTCCCCCTCCCCCCTCCCCATGATAGGCCCCAGTGTGTGATGTTCCCCTTCCCAATAAATATCTGTGATTGCAAATAAGAGAACTAAAGGAGACACCCTCTGCAGTTACTTCCAATCTCAGTATTTGATGATAGCATGAACAATCTAGCTTTATCTAGCTTTATCAGGCAACTGTATTCATAGACATAATCAGAAGAAGGAAAATTCCAGTGCCAGGGAACTTTTTGGTTATTACAGATGTTTGGCTGTGGCTCATCCAATCCTATTTCAGATGCGAAAAATCAACTTTCAAAAGTTCAGTGGATGGCCATGCTATCTGAATCATAGAATGAGAACCTCTGTAAATCCATTTCTCCTTAAAAGCAACAAAAACACTGGCAAAACAGTCAAAATCAACATTTTCATACTTCTGGAAATTAACCAAACCTGCAATAATCTAAAGTGTTTATTTAAGAAATAAGTAACTGCTGGAGTTTGTTGAAAACGAAAAGGTTTGTGACATTTTAAACTTGCCTACTCACTTTCCTCTCTCCACAGCTCCATGGTAGTCTTGAAAACCAGCAGCCTCCAACGGTGGTAGTAGCCACCAGAGGGAGGAAGCCAGCTTTGAAGTCCAATCCCAAGAGCATTGCCATTATTTGACCTGTCTTACAGCTCCTTGGAAAAGCACCATTTGCGAGGCTGTGCCTTCATTTGACCTAACCCGGAGCTCATCCACAGGGAAAGCCCTAACCCCAGGGCATTTGCTGAAAACAATCAGAGGCAACTGTTAACATTATAGCTGCCGGAGACTGCTCTACCACTTAGGGAAAATGAGACCCTTACCAAAACCTGAAAGGAGAGCCTGAGGAATGAGATGTTTGTAGGGGGCTTTGAAAAACTCTGACATATTCCTGGGGATTTACAAAAGTGCATACATGTGTAGAGCTATGTGTATGACTAGGAAAGACCTGACAGGTCATCTCTGGCTGACCTTGAGGCCCTGCACAAGCAGGAAGTGAAGGCTAAGGCAGAGTTGTAAAATGTTAGAGCATGGAGCATGTATTCCCAGGCAAACTCAGGTCCCTTTGACAAAAGATGAAAGACTTATTGCTTCAGGACCTGTAAGCAGATTCACTGACTACTACACTAACTGAGATGAGATTTCAGTTACTGCACACTACAAGGACTACAGATTTTATAGGATTAGTCCAGGAAAAGCACTAAATGAGCAATCAGCCGCAGCAACAACAAAGCAATCAAAACAAATTGTGGGTTGGGATGAGGGTAATTTGACTTCCAAAGTTGCCACACTATATTATATAAAATGTTCAGTTTTCAACAAGAAGTTACAATACATGCAAAGAAACAAGAAAGTATATTTCGTACACAGGGGAAAAAATCAGCCAATTGAATGTTTATCAGAAAGGATCCAGACATTTGTCTTACAAAACAAAGACTTCAAATTAGCTATTATAAATATGTTCAAAGGACTAAAGGAAGCCATGACTAAAGAGGAAAAGGAATATATAGAAACAATGCTTCACAAAATAGAGAATACCAATAAAGAAATAAAAACTATTTAAAAAAAAAGAATGAAAAATCCTGTTTTGAAAAATAACAGAAATGGAAAATGCACAAAAGGGACTCAACAGAAAATATAAACTGAAAGAATAAAGATTAGAGAACTTGAAAACAGGTTAATCGAGATGATCTGGTCGAATGAATAGAGAGAAAAAAATTAAGAGAGTCTCAGAAATTCCTAACACACTATCCAACATATCAACATCTGCATAATGGGAGTCCCAGTGAGAGAGAGGACTAGGGGGCAGACAGAATATCTACAGAAATAATGACCAAAAACTTTAAAAATTTGATTAAAAAAAAGTTTAATTTAAAATAAGCTCAAAAGCTCCAAATTGGATAAACACAAACAAATTTATACCTAAGCACATCATAATCAAACTGCCAAAAGTCAAAAACAGTGATCTTGAAGGCAACTCCTCTTATGAGGCCAGTATTAACCTGGTATCAAAAGCAGACAAAGATCCCACAAGACAACTAAAGGCCAATATTCCTTATGAATATAAGAGTCAAAATCTTCAAAAAAATGCTAGCAAACTGAATCCAACAATATATAAAAATGATTATGCATCATGGCCAAGAAGGATTTATTAAGGAACACAAGGTTTGTTTGACATCTGAAAATCAATTATATTGATAAAATAAAAAACAAAAACTATGTCTGCCTACATGCAGAAAAAGCATTTGAGTAAATTCAGCAGTCTTTGATAATATGGAGAAAAATACACTCAACAAACTTGAAATAGAAGGAAACTTTCTCAACCCGAGGGAGGCCACCTGTGAAAAACTCAGAGCTGGTATCATAGTTAACATTTATAGTCTGAGTGTTTTTCCCTCTAAGATCAGGAGCAAGAAAAACATGTCTGTTCTTGCCACTTCAAATCAACATTGTACTGGAGGTTCTAGCCAAGGCAGTTAAGCAACAAAAAGAAACGAAAGTCATCCAGATTGGAAGAAGTAAAACTATCTCTATTGACAGATATTATAATCTTGAATATAAACAATCCTAAAGAATCCACAAAAAGAGGAAGTGACCCTTCCTATCCACAGGTTTCACATCTGCAGATTCAACCAACTATGGGTGGAAACCTGTGGATAAGGAGGGCTGGCTGTACATGTTTTCCATCTGAGTTGGGTTGAATCCATGGATGCAGAGCCTGCAGATGTGAAGGGCAAATTTTACTATGTCATTTCATATAAGAGATTTGAGCATCCATGGATTTTAGAAGTAATGAACAAGTTCACTGATGTTGCAAGATGCAAGATTAATACAAAAAATCAATCATATTTCTCTTCACTAGCAATGAACATCTCAAAAATAGGAAGAAAAGGTTAAAAACAATTCCATTTAGAATAGCATCCAAAAATACTTAGCAATAGATTTAATGAAATAACTCATACATCTAAACCTACAAGTTTTGTTGAAGGAAATTAAAGGAGATCTAAATGAATGAAAAGGTATCTTATGCTTTGGATCAGAAGATTTAACATTGTTAAGATGCAAACACTGCCCAAATTGTTCTACCTATTCAATGCAATCTCTATCAAAATACCAACTGACTAGTTCGTAGAAATTGACAAGCTGATTTTAAAATTCTTACGAAAATGCAAGCGATCCAGAATAGTCAACATAATCTTGAAAATGAAGAAAGTTGGGAAACTCACATTTTCCAATGTGAGAAATTACCACAAATCTTACTTACAGTAATCAAGACATAACAATAAACATCTAGATTAATGGAGTAGAAATGAGAGTTCAGAAATAAACTCTTACATTTATGGTTAATTGATTTTCTATGAGAGTTCCAAGGGAATTCAAAGGTGAAAATAATATTTTCAACAAATGGTACTGAGACAACTGGAAATCCTAGGGAAAAGATTGAAGTTTGTTCCCTACTTCACAATGTACACAAAAATGAAATGAAAATGGATCAAATACCGTAGACCTAAATGTAATTGTGAAAACTGTAAAACTCTTGGAAGAAAACTCTAAAGTAAATCTTCATTAACTTGGGTTAGGGAGTGGTTTCTTAGATAGGACACCATAAGCACAAACAGCAAAACGAAAAACAGGTGAACTGGACTTAATTAAAATTAGGAACTATTGTGCTATAAGTGAGAGCATTAAAAAATTGAAAAGATAACCCACAGAATGAGAGAAAACATCTGCAAATCTGGATATGATGGTTGGGATCCAGAATGTGTAAAAAACTTAAACTAAAAAATAAAGACAAGTAACACAATTTAAACAGGTCAAAGGATTTGAATAGACATTTCTCCAAAGATGATACATAAACTGTCAATACACACAAGTAAAGATGTACATTATTATTAGTTACAGGCAAATTAAATCAGAATCACATGAGATACTACTTCATAGCCACCAGGATGGTTGAAATAAAAAAAGACACAGATCTTGCCAAGTAGAGGAAGTGCATGTAGAGGAAGTGCAACCATCCCAGATCTTTGTTCGGAATTTTAAGGGTACAGCTGCTTTGGAAAACAATTCGGCAGTTCCTAAAAAAAAAGTTAGGGATAGAGTTACTAATTTAACCCAGCATTTCCACTTTACTTCTCACTCAAGAGATGAAAATATATGTTTACACAAAAACTCATACACATATGTTCATAGCAACTTTATTCATAATAACCAAAAAGTGGAAACAATACAAGTGCCCATCAATTGATGAATGGATAGACAAAATGGGATGTGTGTGTACAATGGGAGAGTATTTGGCAATAAAAAAACATGCAGGACTGATATACACTATGACATGGATGAACCTTGAAGTCATTATGCTAAGTGAAAGAAGCCAGCTCCGAAAGACCAAATATGGTATAATTCCATTCATATAAGAGGCCCATGACAGGCAAATCCACAGAGATGAAAAGTATAGTGATTCCTTAGGGCTGGAAGGAGAGAAAATGTTGGGGTAAATGGGGAGTGACTGCTAATGTGAACTGGGCTTCTTTCTGGGGTGATGAAAATGTTCTAAAATGAGACAGTGGAAATGACTGCCCATGTCTGTAAATATACTATAAACTCACTGAATTCCACACTTTCAATGAGTGAATTCATAGTACAAGGGTTATGTCTCAATAACCCTGATTATACATGCATATTTCACATATACATAAAATAATATGTTTATTGGAAAAAATATCTATTAGGAGAAATGCCAGCCAAAAGGAGATTTCTCAGCTTGAGTCTTAGCTCAACCACCAATCTAAATTGAACCTTAGTTAAATCTCTTTCTTTCTCTTAGCCTCAGTTTTCTCATCTGCAAAATGGGCCAACGGTAATACGCATTCTTTGGGCCTCACAGAGTTGCTATGAGGATCAAACTAGGTAATTAGAGTGAAATCATTGTTCAGAGATTGATAGGGCAGGAAACCAGGAGTTACATTTAAGTGTAGCTTAGTCTGTCGAGCGTCAAGGTTAAGAACACAGACTCTAGGGCCAGGCAGCCTGTGTTCAAATTCATCTATAGCACTGACTAGCTGTGTGACCTAGAACAAGTGACTTCATCTTTCTCTCTGTAGTTTCTTCTGTAAAAGGGCATCATAAAATCGCTGCCTTCATAGAGCTTTATGAGAATAAAATAATTAAACACATAAAGAAGTTTTTTAAAAAAAAGTTTAGTGTACTAAGAGATTGAAGTAAACTCTGAGAATGCACTGCCCAAACTCTGAATGCTACAAAAAAAGAAACAGATAATGGAAAGAAGGAGGGAGGGTGATGGGGAGAGGATGTCTGAAATGTCTCACGTAATTTTGCACATAAGATTTTTGACAAAATCTTGAGAGACAATTCACGCTTTAAAAACTACTTCTTGAGCATGGAGGTGAGCTCCTGAGAGGTGAGGCCGTTGTAGCTTGAGGGGCCCTAAGACAAGGTCCAGAATGATGGCTCTTGACTCCGACTAGGAGAATAAACTAACAGAAGCCAGTTTAGTGTTTCTCCGTGTTGTTTGGAATTCGAACATAATGAAATGAATAAACCTTTTTTTATGGTCTTCGGGGAAATTTACATTTTCATATTGAACAGTTCCATTGAGAATCCCATGTGGTTCCTCACATTTCAAGTCTGAGCCTCACTGTTTAGCCCGTGGGACTTCAGCAAAATGGCCTGTGCTGTGGAGGAACCCACAGTCTCAGCCTGTGCTTTGGAGGAGCTGAAGATCCACTAGGAGAGGCAGGAAACTGAACGACATAAATGTCAACCAAAGGGTTACAGACAAAGCCACAGAGGATCAGATAAGGAGAAAACGAGAAGAGAGAACTAAGAAGAGATCCCAGGAGACGGCAGTTCAGTTGGTCCTTATGGAACAGGCACTGGGAAGAGGTGTTCCTGACTCCCAGGCTTGGATGTGGACTCTGGGAAGTCAAAGGCAAGGCCCATGCACTGGAGGTAATTCTGCTTGCCTGGAATGCAGAGAACACAAGAGAAAGTGACGAGAGAGAACACTGAAAGATAGCATGGTATTTAATCATCCCCAAAACTCGAACTGCAATCTATGAAATTTAGAATTAGTTCTTTCAGCTTATAGGAGGATACTTCTAAAAGTTTTAAACAGAGAAATATTATAATTGGAGCTATGCTTTAGAAAAAGTAATCTAGTGGCTCCCTTTAAAGAACCTTCACTAGTCCCAGCACTTTGGGAGGCCGAGACGGGTGGATCACGAGGTCAGGAGATCGAGACCATCCTGGCTAACACGGTGAAACCCCGTCTCTACTAAAAATTACAAAAAACTAGCCGGGTGAGGTGGCAGGTGCCTGTAGTCCCAGCTACTCGGGAGGCTGAGGCAGGAGAATGGCGTGAACCCGGGAGGCGGAGCTTGCAGTGAGCCGAGATCTGGCCACTGCACTCTAGCCTGGGTGACAGAGCGAGACTCCGCCTCAAAAAAAAAAAAAAAAGAACCTTCACTAGGAAAATTTACTCTCTTTGTTGCTTCTGAGAAACTCTTAAGTTTACTCTTTATAGGGAATAGAATCATCTAATTGTTTTCCTTTTCCATTTGTCTCCCAGGATGCTCAGTGCAAATCTGCCATTTTGTTTTTACCTGGCTAAATATTATGGCCTTTATAATCTGCAATCAATTTCTGCTAGTTCCTGATCTTCCACTCTGATGTTTACTTTTCCGTGATTCTGACCTTTATACTTTATATTTTATCTTTTATTGAATATATTTATCAACATTACCATAAACCCTCAGTCTAAAATGAGGTAGAGTTATAAATAAGCAGCCACATGATACGTGTATCTGAATATAGTTTGTGACAAAGATTGGGTGAGCATGAGTCTGAGTCCAAGACACTAGTGAGGCACTACCAGCTCCAATTCCAAGCTGGAATCAAAGCAACATGAACGAATGGGGGAATGAGTCTCAGACAATGAAAAGGTCAGCATTCATGAGATTCATACACTTTACTATTATTCATATGTATTTATTCATATATTTATGTAAAAAATAGAGACAAGGTCTCACTGTTGCCCAGGCTGGTCTTGAACTCCTGGGCTCAAGAGATTTTCCCGCCTCAGCCTCCCAAAACGTTGGGATTACAGAGATGAGCCACTGCACCCAGCTGAGATTCATACACTTTAGGTGTACGATGTGGAGCAGACCAGGGAGTCAAACGTGATTGATGCCATGGATTAAACATGAGGTTATCAGGTTTCCTCGAGAGTGGTGGCGGCCTTAATACAAATAAAAAACATATGAAAAAGAAAAGTTTTGCATGTTAAGGCAATGAGGAAGGTTCTAGAAATGATGACCCATAGTTGGACACATCCAGGATAGAAATGGAGAAGAGCCATTAAAAGAGGCTGAGCTGAAGAAAAAGCTTGGAAATCATCTTAAGGAATTGGGAATTGAAAAAGAGAGTGCAAGTAGGTGAAATTCCCAGAAAAGAGAACATATAGAGTGAAAAGAAAATGGCCAAAAATTGGCTCTTGCCCAACGCTTGCATTACAGGGTGGGAAGAATGAAAGGAATTAGAATAGATTCGTAAGAGAAGCAGAAAAACGTGGTGCCAGGAAAGCCTAGGTGGAGAAAGTGTGTCCGAAATTGGTGGGTTCTTAGTCTCACTGACTTCAAGAATGAAGCCTCGGACCCTCCCAGTGAGTGTTATGATTTTCAAAGATGGTGTGTCTGGAGTTTGTCCCTTCAGATGTTCAGGTGTGTCCGGAGTTTCTTCCTTCTGGTGGGTTTGCAGTCTTGCTCACTTCAGGAGTGAGGCTGCAGACCTTCGCGATGAGTGTTACAGCTCTTAAAGGTGGAGCATCTGGAGTTGTTCGTTCCTTCCAGTGGGTTATCGGTCTCGCTGGCCTCAGGGGCCAAGCTGCAGACCTTCATAGTGAGTGTTACAGCTCATAAAGATAGTGCAGATCTGAAGAGTGAGCAGCAGCAATCTTTATCGCACAGCGCAAAACAACAAAGCTTCCACAGCGTGGAAGATGACCCTGCTGGGTGGCAAGCTTTTATTCCTTTATTTGGCCCCACCTACATCCTGCTGACTGGTCCATTTTACAGAGCGCTGATTGGTCCATTTTACAGAGTGCTGATTGGTCCATTTTACAGAGTGCTGATTGGTCCATTTTACAAACCTTTAACTAGACACAGAGTGCTGATTGGTGTGTTTATAATGCATTAGCTAGACAGAAAAGTTCTCCAAGTCCCCTACCCGATTAGCTAGACACAGAGTGCTGATTGGTGCATTTACAATCCTTTAGCTAGATACAAAAGTTCTCCAACTCCCCACCAAACCCAGAAGCCCAACCAGCTTCACCTCTCAAAAGTAATTAAGAAGGACCTGTGATCATCGATAGGCAAAGCTATTGGATTAATTATTAGAAAAATCACTGATAACCTTCAAGAAAACTATTTCAATGGACTGGTGGGGCCAAAGCCAATTTCAAGGAGTTAAGAAGTGGTTGGATGCTGGGAAAGTAAAAGGCATGAGTATAGACCAGTAGTTCTCAAACACCACCTGCAAGCCTGGGGTCTTTGAGAAATCCAGCCTCTTGGGCCCCACCTCTGGAGACTCTGGTTCAGTGGGTCTGGAAGCAGTAGTTCTGGTGAAGAGGACAGAACACATGAAGCGTCTTGCCTACGCTTGTCTGTGGCTCATGGTGAGCTTGTTGTTTAGATTGTTGGTTGACTGTGTGGTTTGAGAGGAGGGAACTCTCTAACTCCTAAGTGTGGGATAAATTGATTTGGGAAAGAGACTACAAGAGAAAAATCTCAAATTGCTGTGCAAGGGTGAAAAACAAGGAACAGTGGGGAAGGGAAAACTGACTTAGGCAATGAAGCAGAGGAGGAACAAACAAGGAAGGAACAAATATTAATACAACTGAGGACCTGGAGCCATGGCAGGTACTTGAGAGTAATGTAGAGTGTTGGGAGAAAGAGAGAGAGAGAAATACTAAAATCTAGACAAAAGGGTTTGGAGTTGGTACTTCAGAGCCATGATTCTCAAAATGTGGTCCTCAGGCCTCTGCTCCAAGCCTATTGAAGTGGAGACCCTGGGTCTGGGGCCCCACAATCTGCACTTTAGTAAGATTCTCTCATTTGGATGTAAGTTTGAGAAACAGTGCTTCAGAGAAAAAAAAAAAAAAAAGACCAGGCCATATCTTTTCTTATTAAATGTACAAACAGCATAGTGAAAATGATGTTTGGAAAAGATTTTGCAATCACATATGGGGGTTTGCAAAAAGATAACAATGGATGAAGTTGAAGTAACCTAGATTTGAGAGGCTGGAGTAGGGTGACAACTAAAGAAATGGATGGAAGAGGCGTATGTGGCATCAGCACAGGGCTTTGGTAACAGGGCATGTGGAAGGAGAGGGAAGAGGGTCTAAGCATTCCTCATTTGCCTGCCTAGGGCAGCTTGTGGTGTTAGCGTCAGTCATGATGATCAACTAAGGAAGTTGGGAAGGGTGTGTGCTATGGAAAAAGAAAGCTCAGAGGTTTCTGTTTTGTTTCAAAGTCCAGGTGATACAGTTAAGAAGGTGTGTCCTGTAGGTTACTGGATATAAAGAGGGACACAGAGAGAGCAGACTTGGGGCTGACCCTGGAAGGTGGTAGCTGACACAGCTTGAGAGATAAGATACATATATAGGTAACCTTGAGTGACAAATGTACTGCATCCTCACTACATGTGAGCCACAGTAAAATGACCAACATCTCAGCTGTGGCTGGAGCACGTTGTGTATATGTGTGGGGGACAGTAGGGGGGAAGAGCAGTAAAAGGCAAATGTTCTTTAGTCATCTAGTTTAAAATGCATATGTGATCTTGCTTTTA
This sequence comes from Papio anubis, assembly GCF_008728515.1. Classification (NCBI taxonomy): domain Eukaryota; kingdom Metazoa; phylum Chordata; class Mammalia; order Primates; family Cercopithecidae; genus Papio; species Papio anubis. Next base: position 10,818,165 of record NC_044988.1, on the reverse strand, counting down.
TTAGAATGAAATACTATCCATAATAGATCACCTTATAATTTCAATTGATGATTTACTTTTTTGTTTGTTTTTAATAGACTTTATTTTTTGGGAATAGTTTTACATTTACAGAAAAATTGAGAAAATAGTAGAAAGAGTTCCCAGATTCCCAGATACGCCCTCACTCAGTGTTCACTATTATTTTGAGACAAGGTCTCTCTGTTACCCAGGTTGGAGTGTGATCACAGCTCACTGTAGCCTGGACCTTCTGGGCCCAGGAGATTCTCCCACCACAGCCTCCTGAGTAGCTGAGTAGCTGGGACTACAGGCGCACCACTGTGTCCCGTTAACTTTTTTTTCTGTGGTAGAGATGGGGGGGGGGTCTCATTATGTTGCCCAGGCTGGTCTCGAACTCCTAGTCTCAGGGAATTCTCCTGCTTTGCCCTCCCAAAGTGTTGGGATTACAGGTGTGAGCTACTGCACCAGGCCCATATTATATTTGTATGTTACATTTGTTATAATCAATGAATCAATATGGATACACTGTTAACTAAAATCCATAGCTTTTTTAGACTTCTTGAGTTTTGTTGTTGTTGTTGTTGCTGTTGTTTTGAGACAGAATCTTGCTCTGTCTCCCAGGCTGGAGTACAGTGGCGCAATCTCGGCTCACTGCAACCTCTACCTCCCGGGTTCAAGCGATTCTCCCGCCTCAGCCTCCCAAGTAGCTGGGACTACAGGTGCCGGCCACCATGCCCGGCTAATTTTTTGTATTTTCAGTAGAGACGGAGTTTCACTGTGTTAGCCAGGATGGTCTCGATCTCCTGACCTTGTGATCCACCTGCCTTAGCTCCCAAAGTGCTGGGATTACAGGTATGAGCCACAACGCCTGGTTTTTACCTGTTTCTAATTTTTATATTTCCTCTTGCAGGATCTCATCCAGGCTATATTTACTCATCATGTCTCTGTGGGCTCCTCTGGGCTGACAGCTTCTCAGGCTTTCCTTTTTTTTGATGACTTCCCTTGGTTTTGAGTTTTTCTGGTCAAGTATTTTGAAGTTTTAAAAAGATTATAACAACTAACACTTCCTCAGCATTTTATATGTAGTGTCTCTTAACATTCACAGCACAGATACTTTCTGACTGGATAGTATTACCATAATAAAGATTTCATAGGTGAGGAGACCAAGGCTCTTTTCTCATGACACATTTAACAATAGAATGCAGGAGAGTTAGGGTAAGAGGTTGAGGATAGAGGTATACATTTTTTAAAAATTCATAGATAATTTTTTTTTTTTTTTGAAGTCTCGCTCTGTCGCCAGGCTGGAGTGCAATGGTGCCATCTCGGCTCACTGCAACCTCTGCCTCCTGGGTTCAAGTGGTTCTCCTTCCTCAGCCTCTCGAGTAGCTGGGACTACAGGTGTGTGCCACCACGCCCAGCTAATTATTATTATTATTATTATTATTATTATTATTTGTATTTTAGTAGAGATGACGTTTCACCATGTTGACCAGGATAGTCTCGATCTCCTGACCTCGTGATCCACCCACCTCAGCCTCCCAAAGTGCTGGGATTACAGGTGTGAGGCACCGCGCCCAGCTGATAAATTTCTTTATTTCCCTGCACCACTTCCCCAGTGGCTTCCAACTACCCCACCCCCCACCCCCCCACTACCGTACCCAGGAGGGCAGTTTAATTTTTTCTGAAATGGATTTTTCCCTGGAAAGCTGTTAGAAGGTGCGCTTGCTTATCTCGTTCCTTTAGAAGGCTGCTGCTCCCCTCTCCAAGCAGGTCATTGGAAACATGGGTGGTAACAGTATGTCACTTTGTGGAGACCTGGGAAAATAGGCCAGGTGGCAGCTCCTCAGTGACCCCAGAAAGCAGCTGTCGGAGGATGAAACTTCAACTTGCCTCGACTCCCTCCTATCCAGCCTCTTAGGAGCAGTTACAGTTCAGCCAAATGTCTAACCATTTTTTAATCACCGAGCAGATAATAATTCAAAGGCCCAGGCCAAAGCAACCTCTCTGAAAAGATCTTATGAAATCATTTCTCTTCACAAATCCATAAAAATCGCCCGGGACTCCTTATCAATAGGGAGGCTTAAAGCGGGAGCACAAGTCATTGGATGATGATGTGCTCATTTTAATGAAATTCGTCTCCTGCTGAGACGTTCCCTGCAGATTTTCCATATTTCAGCCTGGGAAAGGTTTGATGCTTTCCTGCCGGTGCCAAGAGTTAATTGAAAACATTTCAGGATAAATTTGGCTCGGGGGCCAACGCTTCCAGCCCATCATTATTCTTAGCAATAATAGAAGAGTAATACAATTATTAATAGGCATGTTGTATCCTCTTATGGTGCCCATGGGTTTAGGAACCGTGTCTTTGACGTTCTTTCTAAAACACCACACAAAACACTGAAATGCGAGACTAGGAACTTAGAAGAAAAACAAGATTTGCTGCTAAATTATATAGTTTGTCTCTTCCTGTTTGGAGTGGATGAATGGTAGTAGATGATTGCTGCTTTTCCTAAAAAGTTCTATTTTCAAGTCTAGCATTGGGTTTTGAGAAAGACGCACTTATGGATATTAAAAGAAAATGTATGTAAACATTGGCAAAACAGTGTACACAACCAAAATCATGTTCAGTTTTAATGTAGTACTCACTGGGGGAATTATTTCGGCATCATCTATCAAAATTGAGTTAGCCTTAAATTTTAAATACAGCCTATTTTTCCCTCTACATACTATTTGACTGTCCCCTGAACTTTATCAGATAACATAGCAAACTAATATTTAGTCACTGTTATGAACAGGAATTCTAATTCTGATTTTCTTTGCTTTTTAATGTGGTTTGGAATGCTTACTCTTTTACTAGCACCTTTCCATGTAGTTTGAACACCTATGATTAAATCTTCTCCTGAAACTTAATCTCTCTGGAGTCCTTGTAGAAACGTTAGGATAACGGAGCAAATCAGAAACACATCTCTGTCCTAAGTGTTGCCTCTTAAAGGCAGGAGTTAACACCATCCAACCTTCAGATATGTGTTTCTTCTAGCCAAGAGCACAGGCAACATGTGTGTGAAGGAATGAGTAAGACACACAGAGCAGTAGCACCGTTTATTTTTTTAGAGCAGTACTTTAAATCTCGAATCTGACATTTAAGTTAATCATTGTGTCATCTTTTTGTTCTCTAAAAATACGTCAGAGTTTTACACATATATATGTACATTTTAGGTGTATGTTTTAATCTCACTGCATACCCATTTTCTACACAGGGAAAACTGAGATGCAACAGTGTAAGGGAGTAAGTGGCAGGAGCATTCAGCATTCTCATCTGCCCTTGGTTTCTCATTTGCTTTCCCTTCTAGGGTGGAGGCTCAGCGAAGGCAGGGACTTGTTCAATCGCTGCTTTTTACTCCAGTGCCTGAAAGGGTGCTGAACATTTACTGAATAAATGAAGAAAAAAAAAAAACAAAAAAAAACTGCTGACTCTGACTCTTGCCTTTACTTGGGGAAACAAACCCAATTAGAAGTAATTTTCTACTTCATTAAACTATAATTGTGTGGTTTTTGTGGAGTTCTCTAATAAGATCATTTTAACTAAGATGCATAATGAGTACTTTGGGGATATTCTCTTAGATGTTAGCTAGAAAGATTACTGCTTCTGTAGTGGGATTTCAGTACTCTCCATAGAACTACGCTGCTATGGTTTGAATGTATCCCTAAAGTTTATGTGTCGGAAACTTAATCCCCAATGCAAGTGTTGAGAGGTGGGACCTCAAGAGGTGAGTAGGTCATGGGGGTTCCGCTCTCATGGACAAATTAATGCCATTATTGAGGGAGTGAGCTACTTATCACAGGAGTGGGATCCTGATTAAAGAATGTTTGGTCTCCTCTTTCTCTTTCTCTCCCTCATGCTTTTTTGCCCTTCTGCCTTCCACAATGAGATGATGAAACGCAAAGGCCCTCACCTGATGTGGCCTCTTGATCTTGGACTTCCCAGAACTGTGAGAGGTAAATTTCTTTGTTTACATAAATTATCCAGTCTGTGGTATCCTTTTATAGCAGCAAAAAACAAACTAAGACATACACCAAAAGATGCCTCTACTTCATCAAATAGACTTTGCATGAAATCTCATAATTCCTTCAGCTCTTGTCAGTGTCCCTCAAAGTGTGATCAGTAGACTCTCCTAAGGTGCCTGACAAAAACAGATTCTCATGGCTTGGCCCTCAGAGATTCTGACTCAGTAGGAAGAAGAGTGGAGCCTAGAAATCTGCATTTGGAACAAGCTCCCCAGAAAACTTTTATGTACACTAAAGTGTGGGAAATATTGGATTAAAGTTTTGACCCCTGTTGTAATGAATGTGGCCTTAAAAGAAGCTGTTGCTGGCCAGGCACAGTGGCTCATGCCTGTAATCCCAACACTTTGGGAGGCTGAGGCAGGTGGATCAGCTGAGATCGGGAGTTTGAGACCAGCCTGACCAACATGGAGAAATGCCATCTTTAATAAAAATACAAAATTAGCCGGGCATGGTGGCGCATGCCTGTAATCCCAGCTACTAGGGAGGCTGAGGCAGGAGAATCGCTTGAACCCACGAGGCGGAGTTTGCAGTGAGCTGAGATCACACCATTGCACTCCAGCCTGGGCAAGAAGAGTGAAAGTCTGTCTCAAAAAGAAAAGAAAAGAAAAGAAAAGAAAGGAAGGAGCCATATATAATATGATATGATTATACGATAAGATACTTGCTTTAGGGGGAATGAGCTTTCTTTAAAGCAAAGCCTAACAAAAGAGTCCACCAACAGTAGAATTCTCAACAAAGGAAGTTAAAAATGTAAGCACAATGCTGTCACCCCTCCAAATCCAAGTTCTTTTCAAATCCCCTGTATTAATTGGCTGGGGCAGCTGTAATGAAGCACTACAAACTGAGTGCTTCAACAACAGAAACTGACTCAGTCCTGGAGATTAGAAGTCCAGGTTCACGGTGTAGACAGAGTTGGTTCCTTCTGAGGGCTGAGAGGAGGCATCTGTTTCATGCCTCTCCACCAGCTTCTGAAGGTTTGCTGGCCATCTTTGGCACTCCTCGGCTTGGCATCACCCTAATCTCTGCCTTCATAGTCACATGTGTTCTTCCTATGTGCATGTGTTTGTGTGCAAAGTTCCCCCTTTTCGAAGCAAGGTCACCAGTCATATTGGTCCATTCCAGCATGATTTTATTTTAACATAAGTCAGTTACATCCGCAATGACTCTGTTTCTAAATAAGTTCATATTTGGAGGTACTAGAGTTAGGAGTTCAATCTGCGAATTTGGGGAGGAATATAATTCATCCATAACATCTTGTGTCCTGAACAACAGGCACTAGGGACGCTTGAGTTTGGTGCTGCTCATGTTAGGCCAAAGGCACCAAGTCCCCCACTGCCTGTTGGTTGCATAGACATGTCCCAGCAATGGCAGCCACATCAAGCGTACCATGAACTGTTGCCTACAGTCACAGCCTGAGCTGCTGGATGACAGGCATTGTGGGGAAGAGGAGACAATGGAAGAAAAACAGAGGCTGAAGTAGAGGAACTGGAGAAATTGCTGCTGCCAATGACATCCCCAAATTTCTATATCCAGGAGTTTAGGGGTACCATCAATATGGTCGACAGGAGAGACTGGGAAACTTTTCTTTTTTCTTTTTCTTATTTTAAAAATATTTTTAGTATTTTTGGATACAGGGTCTTGCTCTGTCACCCAGACTGGAGTGCAATGGTGTGATCAGAGCTCACTGTAGCCTTTAACTCCTAGGCTCAGGCAATCCTCCTGCCTCAACCTCCTGAGTCACTCGGACTACAGGCACTCAGCACCAAGCCCAGCTACGATTTTTATTTTTATTTTTTGTAGACCCAGAGGTCTCACTGTGTTACCCACTGTGATCTAGAACTCCTAGCCTCAAGCAATTCTCCTGCTCCAGCCTTCCAAAGTGCTGATATTACAGGTGTGAGCCACCGCACCTGGCTGTTTTCTTGTTTCTAAGAGTTGACCTAGCAAGCATGCCATCATTCTCATGTAGCTCATATCAATATTTATTTGGATGGTTGTGGGGGAATTGATACAACTGTGGGGGTGGCTGAAGCATGCCTCTCCCCTCACCACACCTTGACTCTGCTATTTGTGGCTGACCAGGGGTGATGATGACGACAATGATAATTATGACATTGTCTCTACAGCATGCAGCATAGTTCCTGGCACATATGAGACACTTAATGAATATTGGTTGAATGAATAGCTTGAAAGGACTAAAGCCTCACTTAAGACCAAGCATGTTTGCTTCCTAGGAGAAACATTACAAACAAATTAAAGTCAGATGGCATGTCTGGAATGCATTTACTTGGCAAAAAGATTCTATTCTAGAAGGTCTGGCTTGGCTTTGGGATGTTTTGTATAACCTTAAGTTAGAAATGAATATTTAAAATGAGACTCAGTAAATAAGGCTAAATATAGGACTAACACATACAGACCCTTGAAACTTTATCACTAATGAAAGCTGCCTTTGTCACCCCTTCCCAGTGGAAAGTGTTTGTGTCAGAAGCTGAAGAAGAGATGTTCTCAGGACCCAATACCTTTGAGATGACTCTAACCCTAGACTAGCGTCACATAATTGTGGATCCACTAATCATAATAGCACCTCACATTTGATTGGGCCTTTCTGGTGCAGAGGATGAACTTCAGAGTATGCACTCACGAGGTGCACATTTTACCTGGAGATCATCATCTCAATTTCACATTGATAGTAACCACTACTGTTCACTGACCATCTGCCCATGTTCCTGCACATTAAGATATAAGTAAGAGCAGTTTGAACTTTCCTTCTTGGAATTCTGTGGAGTCTCGTGCTTTCCCCAAGCATCTGGTGAATTCTCAGGGTATCATTTTGTTTTTTGTTTTTTTTCTAGTCCCCTCTGAATCTAATTTTCTGCTTTTCTTTTTTTTTTCTTTTGGAGACAGGGTCTCTTTCTGTCACACAGGCTGGAGTGCAGTGGTGCAATTACAGCTCACGGTAGCCTCAACCTCCCAGGCTCAAGCCATCCTCCCACCTCAGCTTCCCAAGTAACTAGGACTACAGGTGCACACCACCACATCCAGCTAATTACTGATTTATTTATTTATTTTTGTAGAGACAGGGCCTCGCTGTGTTGTGCAGGTTGGTATTGAACTCCTGGACTCAAGCAATCCTCCCATCTTTGCCTCCCAAAGTGCTGGAATGATAAGCATGAGCCACCAGGCCCAGCCATTCTGCTTTTCTTGTACTCTTATTTTCCCTCTGCATTGTGGATCTCTTTATGTCCACTCCAGCACTAGCCCACAGTGAGACAAAGCTTTTTCTTTGTCTAGGGAACCACATTCTTCAGTCACTTACAAAAATCAGGAACATTCAGTAAGGGGTAGTGATGTGTGGTATATTTTTATTAGAGTTCATAGATAATAGCAAAGGACACACATATAAATTTTAAGCAGCAGATAATTTAAAGAGAAGAGTAGATAGTACTCATTCTCTGTAAGTCACCTTAGGCTTCTGTGTCTGGTCATGTTGCTATGTCCTATATTACTCTCCTCTCTCATGCCCTTCTCTTCTCTCTTCTGATTTCGCCACCACAAATTATTGTTTACTTACAAAAAGCACTTGAATTATCTCATTGTGTTCTCCATTCAACCTTTCTATTCTGGAGCCTCCCTTCCATGCTGCTATCCAATGACTTATCGAGGTTCTTCCTAAACAGTCTATTTTTTTCCCTAAAAGGGACTTTGGTTCCACCTGGTAAAATAAGTTTTCTTCCTTTCCTTTCATCTCAAATTCTCATAACAATTATTTAAGGTAGGTATGTTTAAATACTTTTCTTTTTGCTATTCTTCATGAAGAAAGCAGTAACATGTATTGTTAATTCCAAGTAAAGACGGATTGCAAAAAATACGAATAGCAAAACAGGACAAACAATTTATAGGAAATGGTGAGGATGGTAAAAGAAGGCGGCTTAGGAAAAGTTGTTGTTTTCTTTAGGAGGAAGATACGAAACTTTCCAGCCCTTAGACATTGAGAGAAAGTAACAGTTAAATATATGGGCTAAGTTTTAAGATAACACTAGACAAAATAGAAGTCTAATTTATGACTTCAAATAATTGGGGAAAAGGGGAAGGTGAGACAAAACAGCCACAGACATCTTCAACATAATGAAAGCCATATATTACAGATTCACAGGTATTATCATGCTGAAGGGGGGAAAACTGAAAGCCTTTCCTCCAAGATCTGCAATACGACAGGATGCCCACTTTGACCATTGCTATTCAACATAGTACTGGAAGTCCCAGCTAGAGCAATCAGATAAGAGAAAGAAATAAAGGACATCCAAATTAGAAATGAAGGAGTCAAATTATCTTTGCAGATGGTATGGTCTTATTATATATTCAGAAAAACCTGAAGACTCCACCATAAAACTGTTAGAGCTGATAAACAAATTTGATAAAATTGCAGGATACAAAATCAACTTACAAAACTCAGTAGCATTTCTATATGCCAACAATGAACAATCTGAAAAAGAAACTTAAAAACTAATCTCGATAGCACAAATAAAATTAAATGCCTAGGAATTAACCATGGAAGTGAAAGATCTCTATAAAGAAAACTATAAAACACTGATGAAAAAAATCGAAGAGGACACAAAAAAGTGGAAGGATATTCCTTGTTCATGGATTGGAAGAATCAATATTTAAATGTCCATACTACTCAAAGCAATCTACAGATTCAATGAAATCCCTTTCAAAATACCAATGACATTCTTCACAGAAAAAAAAAAAAAAAAAAATCCTAAAATTTATATGGAGCCACAAAAGACCCAGAATAGCCAAAACTATCCTAAGCAGAAAGAACAAAACCGGAGGAATCACATACCAACCTGATTTCAAATTATGCTATAGAGTTATAATAACCAAAATTGCATGGCACTGGTATAAAAACAGACACATAGACCAATGGAACAGAATAAAGAACCCAGAAACAAATCCACACACCTACGGTGAACTCATTTTTGACAAAGGTGCCAAGAACATACATTGGGGAAAAGACAGTCTCTTCAATAAATTGTGCTGGGAAAACTGGATATCCATATTCAGAAGAATGAAATGAGGTTGGGTACAGTGGCTCACGCCTGTAATTCTAGCACGTTGGGAGGCTGATGCTGGTGGATCATTTGAGGTCAGGAGTTTGAGACCAGTCTGGCAAACATGGTGAAACTCTGTCTCTACAAAAGATACAAAAATTATCAGGGCATAATAGTAGGCACCTGTAATCCCAGCTACTCGGGAGGCTGAGGCTTGAGAATCACTTGAACCCAGGAGGCAGAGGTTGCAGTGAGCTGAGATCACACCACTTGCACTGTAGCCTCAGCGACAGAGCGAGACTCTGACTCCCAAAAAAAAAAATTAATTAATTATAAAAAGAAAACTAGACCCCTATTTCTTACCATAAACAAAAATCAAATAAATGGATTTAAGACTTAAATCTGAGATCTCAAACTATGAAACTATTGCAAGAAATCATTGGGGAAACTCTCCAGGACATTGGTCTGGGCAAAAATTTCTTAAGTAATATCCCTCAAGCACAAGCAACCAAAGCGAACATGAACAACTGTAATCATATCAAGTTAAAAAAGCTTCTGGCCTGGCGCAGTGGCTCACACCTGTAATTCCAGAACTTTGGGAGGCCAAGACAGGCAGATCACCTGTGGTCACGAGTTTGAGACAGGCTGGTCAACATGGTGAAACCCTGTCTCTACTAAAAATACAAAAATTAGCCAGGCGTGGTGGCACACGCCATAATCCCAGTTACTCAGGAGGCTGAGGTGGGAGCATCACTTGAGCCCGGGAGGCAGAGGTTGCAGTGAGCCGTGATTGCACCACTGCACTCCAGCCTGGGCAAGAGAAAGAGAGATTCTATCTCAAAAAATAAAAAATAAATAAATAATACAAAAAAATCTTCTGCACAGCAAAGGAAACAATCAACAAAGTGAAGAGACAACACACAGACTAGGAGAAAATATTCACAAACTACTCATCTGACAAGGGATTAATAACCAGAAGATATAAGAAGCTCAAACAACTCTACAGGAAAAAATCTAATAATCAAAAAATGGGCAAAAGATTTAAATAGACCTTTCTCAAAAGAAGATATACAAATGACAAGCAGTCATGTGAAAAGATACTCAACATGATTGATCGTCAAAGAAATGCAAATCAAAACTGTAATGAGATATCATCCCACTCCAGTTAAACTGGCTTATATGCAAAAGACAGGCAATAACAAATGCTGGCGAGGATGTAGAGAAAATGGAACCTTCATATACTGTTGGTGGGTATGTAAATTAGTACAATCACTATGGAAAACAGTTCAGAGGTTCCTCAAAAAACTAAAAATAGAGCTACCATTTGATCTAGAAATCCTACTGATTGATATATACCCAAAATAAAGGAAATGAGTATATTGAAGAGATATCTGCACTCTCACATTTGTTGCAGCACTTTTCACAATAGGTAAGATTTGGAAGCAACGTAAGTGTCCATCAACAGATGAATGGGTAGAGAGAATGTGGTGCATATACACAATGGAGTACTATTCAGCCATAAAAAAAGAATGATACCTGGTAATTTACAATAATATGGATGGAACTGGAGGTCATTATGCTAAGTGAAATAATCCAGGCACAGAAAGGCAAATATTATATGTTCTCACTTATTTGTGGTGTCTAAAAATCAAAATAATTGAACTCTTGAAGATACAGAGTAGAAGGATGGTTATCAGAAACAGGGAAAAGTAGTGGGAGGGGACCGGGGAGAAGGGAATGGTTAATATGTATAAAAAAGGTTAGAAAAAATGAATAAAATCTAGTATTTGACAGCACAACAGGATGGCTATAGCCAGTAATAATTTCACTGTACATTTAAAAATAACTAAAAGAGTATAACTGGATTGTTTGTAACACAAGGGATAAATTTCCCATGATGTGATGATTATGTGTTGCATGCCTACAGCGAGACTCTGTCTCAAAAAAAAAAAAAAAAATCTCATGTGCCCTATAAATATATACACCTACTATGTACCCACAAAAATTAGAGTTAAAAATGAATAAAATAGCAACAAGCATACATAGTCAATCCAACAAAGGCTATCAACGGGAGATTTTTGAAAAAAAAAACCATGAAAGCATGGCAAATTTAAAACATAAAGTAAAATGGTGAGAATGTATCAAAACAAACCAGTAACCAGTAAATATAGTTTTTGAATTGCTATGAAGAGATAAAAAGCTCCATTGGATTTTAAAAAATGGTACCAATCAATCAAAGAAAATTCGTACTAACCAACTATGTGCTCATTACAGGACCTAAATTGCAAGAAGATAAATGGATTGAAGAGTGATTATAGTTTGGCTCTGTGTCCCCACCCAAATCTCATCTTGTATCTCCCGTAATTCCCACATGTTGTGGGAGGAACCCAACAGGTGATGATTGAATCATGGGGACAGGTCTTTCCCATGTTGTTCTCATGATAGTGAATGGGTCTCACGAGATCTGATGGTTTTAAAAATGGGAGTTTCCCTGCACAAGCTCTCCCTTCTCTTGTCTGCTGCCATGTGAGACATGCCTTTCACCTTCTGCCATGATTGTGAGGCTTCCCCACCCCAAGGAACTGTAAGTCCATTAAACTTTTCTTTTTTAAATTGCTCAGTCTTGGGTATGTCTTTATCAGCAGCGTGTAAATGAACTAATAGAAAGAGGAAGATATTTAAAAAGCTACCACTCCCTAAAAGTGGTATTAGAGGGCTTCTGAGTATGATGACACAACTTATAAAGTAGAATGTACTTTTTAATTTTAATTTAAATATATAGAAAAGGTCAAAAGGTTACATGTAAATGTACTTAGATTATCTATAGGTGTTATTATTATGGATGTTTTTTAGTGTCTTATTTTTCATTAACTGCATCTTTAAAATTTTTAATGTGTGCATATTACCCTCTACAAAGAAAAAGCAAAGTGAAGTTTCTTCAAAAAACAGTTAACAAAATAAAAGCAGGTGCAATATATATATATATATATATATATATATTTTTTTTTTTTTTTTTTTTTTTTTTTGAGAAGGAGCCTTGCTCTGTCACCCAGGCTGGAGTGCAGTGGTGTGCTCTCGGTGCACTGCAACCTCCACCTCCAGGGTTCAAGCAACTCTCCTGCCTCAACCTCCCTAGTAGCTGGGATTACAGGCACACACCACCAAGTTCGGCTAATTTTTGTATTTTTAGTAGAGGCAGGGTTTTATCATGTTGGCCAGGCTGGTCTTGAACTCAGGTGATCTGCCCATTGGCCTCCCAAAGTTCTGGGATTACCGGTGTAAGCCACCGCACCTAGCCCCGATGTGACATTCTTACACAAAATAAAATTAAAGGCAAACATTATTAAAAGGGCAAAGTTAAGGTTCATATTGTTACAAAATATATTCTTTTGTAAAGATAAAAGTCATGTACCTAAATGCATTTAACATTATACCTTCAAAACATATACATAAAATCTGACAGAAATAAGAGGAAAAACTGATGGATCCATAGTGTGACAGGAAATGTTAACATATGTTCTAAAGAAAATAACAGAAAAAGAAATACAGAGAATTAAGATAAGTATTTAATACACTATTGTAAAGAAGAACTCAGACAAAATCAGAGATTACACATTTCTTTTTAATATACCTAATATAAATTTAACATTTTATCATATTAACAGCCATACATTAAATAGCATGAAGTTACACACAGCAGAAATAATTAGGCTGGGCTCATTAATCAAAAATGCTGTAAAATGAGAAAATAATACATATAAAATTATAGATAATTCTGAGGCTAAAGAGACAATCAAAATAGGAAGTATGTACTCTTTGCAAATAAATTATAATAAGGAAATAGCACACCAAAACCTGTAACCCAAATGTTGCACAAAGGAAAACTAGCATTTAGAAAGGAACTTGTTAGAGCATATGAAAAAATGAAAATAAATAAGCTAAACATTTAGCTGAGGAACCCAGGAAAAGAACAGAAACATAAAGTAGAAAAATGCAGTCAAGAACGATACAGCAGAAATTATCAAGATAAGAAACAAGCAATCATAGCACGTGTTTGATAGCTGAAACTAAAAACTTGCTATTTGAAAGGACCAATAGGCCGGACACGGTGGCTCATGCCTGTAATCCCAGCACTTTGGGAGGCCAAAGCGGGCAGATCATTTGCAGTCGGGAGTTTGAGACCAGCCTGGCCAATATGGTGAAACCCCGTCTCTACTAAAGTCACAAAACAATTAGCTGGGCGCCTGTAGTACAGGAGAATCGCTTGAACCCAGGAGGCAGAGTTTGCAGCGAGCCGAGATTGTGCCACTGCACTCCAGCCTGGGCCTCACAGCAAGATTCCGTCTCAAAAAAAAGAAAAGTAAAGACAAATAATATAAGTGAAACTTCCAAAGAAAGAAAGCACGTAGAAGTTTAAAAAAGAAGGAAGACATAAACACAGAATCAGAAAATTTTTAAAACTGAAAGAGAATATCTTCCACAATGTAATAATAACATATTGGAAACCTAAAGTGATTTTATTTTATGAAAATATAGATCACCAACAATAGCTCAAGAATAGGGCGAGGTGCAGTGGCTCACACCTGTAATCCTAGCATTTTGGGAGGCTGAGGTGGGAGGATAGCTTGAACCTAGTAATTTGAGACCAGCCTGGCCAACACAGGGAGACTTCATCTCAACTAAAAATAAAAAAAAATGGCCAGGCATGGCAGCACGTGCCTGTGGTTCTAGCTACTCAGGAGACGAGGCAGGAGGATCACTTGAGCCTGGGAAATGGAAGCTGCAGTAAGCCGTGATTGAGTCACTGCATTCCAGCCTGCGGGGCACAGCAAGACCATGCTTCAAAAAGAAAAAAAAAAAAAAAGAAACAAAAAGAATAGAATTTCACAATAGACTAATAAACAAAAAAAACTGAAAAGAAAATTCCTTAACGTGATAAAGCATAAACTAGAAATCTATACCCAGCATCGTAATAAAAAACATTAAAAGTGTAACCATCCCTGAAGTCAGCATGCAAGAATAGCCAATATCATACCCTCCTATTTAAGTGGAAATCCTAGCTACAACAATAAGACATGAAAAGTAATTATGTGACATAAATATTATAAATATTAAAAAGTAAAAATATATCAGCTGTTTTTAAAGTGTAGTATATAGATTTCTGGAGGATTCCTAAGCTTCTTTCAGGGAGACCATGAGGTTAAATAATCCCAAAGTTCAATTTTCCTTTTGCACCATTGACATTTGTTTGCACTGATGGAGCAAAAGCAATGGTGGGTAAAACTCACTGTGAATTAGCACAAAGGCAATTGCACCACACTGTACCAGTATTCTTCCCTGCTATGTATTTGCACACACAAAAAATTGACAGTTTCACCTAAGAATAACCTTAATAAAGTAGTAACAATTTTATCTGATCTCAACCCTTGAGTATACATTATTAATATATTGATGACTAAATGGGAAGTATGCATACAATGTTTTTCTCAAGAAAAAAGCTCGTGGTTGAGTTACAAATAGAATTAGCCACTTTTTTTTCATGGAACACCATTTTTACTTGAAGAGACTGCAAAAAATAACTGTAAGGGAAATTAAGTTTTTCAGACTTGGATATTTGACAAATATTTATCAAAAACAAACATAATTTAAGGAAAATAACAGAATTTGTTGTCAATAGTAAAAATGTGAAATTCATGGAAAAATTAGAACTTCAGAAAAACTTTTATCCTATACTGTGAGATTGACATCTTTCAACAGAGAATTAAATGATGGAATCAGTGGGGATATTAACAAATGTGATTTATTTACTATTATGAGATTAAATGTGTCAACACTTGGAAAATCTTCATAATTCAGTGACAAATATCTTTCAAAAGATTGAGGCATGATGTTACAAAATCATGCATGAATGAAAGATCCATTAAAAGTGCAACATAGAACAATATAATTTAATGTAACAGATTATGAAATGTTTATTGATATGGTTTCAGAGTCTACCTTACAATTAAACTTTTAAGGTTTACCATTTCCTAGATAGAAAACATTATTATATTTATGTCTAGGAAATCAAAGAGAGTCTACTGCCAATAGTTAGAGCTCATAAGTGTTCAGCCAAGTATTTAGACACAACATCAATGTATAAAAACCAGTAATTTCCTACGTACTCAATTTTTTTTTTGTTTTGTTTTGTTTTGTTTTGTTTTCTGAGATGGAGTTTTGCTCTTGTTGCCCAGGCTGGAGTGCAATGGTACGATCTCGGCTCACTGCACCCTCCGCCTCCCAGGTTCAAGTGATTCTCCTGCCTCAGCCTCCCAAGTAGCTGAGATTACAGGTGCCCACCACCACACCCGGCTAATGTTTTTTGTATTTTCAGTAGACCCAAAGTGCTGGGATTACAGACGTGAGCCACTGTGCCCGGCCTGTACTCAATGTGATAATAAAATAGTGTAATAATAGTAATAATCTAGCAGAAACTACAAAATACCTAGGAATAAATCTAAACAAGACCTGAATTTTAAAAAGATATAAAACCTTCAGCAAGACCTGTTTATAGATCACTATAGTATTTAACTGGAAAAATGGAAAGATTCACTATTATCAAGTTGCCAATTGTCTCCATATTGATCTGTAAATCACATCCAATTCCAATGAAAATCTCAATAACAGTTTTTAAAAATAAACTTCACAAGCTGATTCTAAAACTCTCCTGGAAGGCAAACAATGCAGCATTATGTGAAATGTTTTGATGTAAAAGCAGATCCTACTAGAAACCAAATCAATGCAAGTCTTTGGTGAATAAAATAGTAGATCGGTATTTCAGGTCTTTTCTGGCTTTTTGGCTCTGAAATTCTATAAATTCTGAAAACCAAAACAATAAACTACTTTCTTACTACTCTTTCTTCCTATCATGCCAACAGAAGATGTGGGAACAGAACCCAGGGAAAATGATTCATTGTTGTAGAAGATCGTTTACAGAACGCATGTCATAATTCTTAACATCTCCAAATGCTCACCTCTATGCAAAGCTGCTGCCTGTCTTGCCATCCAGAGGTGGAGTCTATTTCTCCACCCCTTGAAGCTGGGCTTGGTCATGTGCGTTTTATATAGATGCTTGCAAATGTGTTGCGAGCGGAAGCTTGAAAAGTACTTGCAGGCCGGGCGCGGTGGCTCACGCCTGTAATCCCAGCACTTTGCGAGGCCAAGGCGAGCGGATCACAAGGTCAGGAGTTCAGGACCAGCCTGGCCAATATGGTGAAACTCCGTCTCTACTGAAAACACAAAAATCAGTCAAGCGTGATGGCGTGCGCCTATAGTCCCAACTACTTGGGAGACTGAGGAAGAAGAATCGCTTGAACTTGGGAGGCGGAAGTTGCAGTAACCTGAGATAGTGCCACTGCACTCCAGCCTGGCGACAGGAAGAGACTCTGTCTCAAAAAAAAAAAAAAAAGTTCTTGCAAACTGGGGCTTCCCCTCTCTTGCTGTTTTTGGACTCTAGGTGCCACGATAAGAAACTTGGGTTACCTTGCTAGATGTGAGACATGTGGTACAGCTGTCACTGTCAACCCTGCCAATTGCCAGACATGTGAATGAGGCCACCAGGAACCAACCCTCCCTATCCTGACCTGGCAGCTAACTAAAGCCAAATTAGCCAAGAAAAGGTCAAGATTATTACTTTGCTGAGCCCAGCCCAAATTACTGATCCAAACAAAGGAGATCCAAAATTGGGATCAAAGGAATGACTAAGAACTTTAAGCTATGAAGTTTTGGGGTGGTCTGTTTTGCGGCAGAGGCCAAATAATAAAATCACGAATTTCCTGGCAGTAAGCTAAATATTGGCAGTTTTTTTTTTTCCTTTTGTTTTGTCTTAAAATACTATTGGTTTCAATAGGTTGGATTTTGTGAAATAGAGAAAAATCAGGAGACAGTGAGCAAGGACCCCATTTGGCAATTTACATGACATATGAGTCTATTTGTTTCTAGAACTTACTAATAATTATTTTTAAAATAATATGCAATGTGAAATGTTATGATTAATTTAGTTACTATAAATAACTTATGCTTCTAGAATATAACAGTATGTTTTCATTTTATTACATGTCAAGAATCAGGACAGAATTTAGCCCTGAAAGTACTATAACAATTTTTGGCTTAGCCCTTCTATCAGAACTTCCCTAGAATAAGACAGCTGTACTTTCATACACTTTTTAAATATACTGAAATATTATAGGACTTAAGTCTTCCACTCATAAAATGCATTTTTAAAAAGCCAGAAGATTAACGTCTATATGAGAGCTAATATTTTCCCACAAATATCTGTAAGGCGTGAATATATTTTGAGAAAGAGAAGATAAACAAAATGTTTAATGAACAGGTGTAGAGAAAAAAAAAGAAAGGTACAATCATTCTTTAGTAGAGGAAGAATGGTCTTGTTACAGAAGACAAGAGAGGGGGGTTCCAAAAAGTAGGTTTCTAGTGTTGACTTATACTCATGGATAGCAGGAAAGTTTACTATTTGGTTCACTGTTATATCCCTAGAGCCCAGCATGGTGCTTAGCCCATGGTAAGTGGTGCTCAATAAATACTGATTGAATGAACGAGTAAACAGTTTATCAAGTCTTCTCACTCTAACACTTTTGTGTTATGATTTATTTTCATACATCATGTATTTTTCATGTAGAACAGTTTTAGAGTTTGTATTGTTTTATGAATGAACTTCTTCATGAATCTGAAGTCTACTAAGCAAATAAGGGAAAACGAGGGCCCATTCCGCTGAAGTGTAGGTAATGGTTGTCAGGGGCAGGTTAGCACCCACAGGGACTGAATCCACACTCTGCTGTTTCTTCTTCATGGTTCTGAGTAACATTTTAAAAACATTTTCATTGTGAAAGCAGGATAACATATATTCATTGATGAGATTTAGAGAACATTTAAATCTGTAAGGAAGAAAATAATAACGACTCACAATTACATCGCTGACTGCTAACATTAAGGCACATTTCCTCTCATAGACAGATGATTAGAAAAAGTCATTGGAGCCAGATGTAGTGGCTCATGACTGTGATCCCAACAATTTGGGAGGCCAAGGCCAGAGGGTTGTTTGATCCTAGGAGTTCAAAACAAGCCTGGGCAACATAGTGAGACTCCATCTCTACAAAAAATGTAAACAATGTAGTTGGGCGTGGTGGTGCACCTCTGTAGTTTCAGCTACTCAGGAGGCTGAGGTGAGAGGATTGCTTGCTTGAGCCTGGGAGGCTGAGGCTGCAGCGAGTCAGGATTACACCACTGCACTCCAGGTTGGGTGACAGAGTGAGACCTTGTCTCAAAAAAAAAAAAAAAAAAAAAAAAAGAGAAAGAAAAGAAAAGTTATTTGAATTTTGCCCAGTATTTCAAATGTTCTTGGGTTCTTCAGGCTTTTTACATTTTGAGAATCAGCAAGGTATTAAAATTATGATCACAACCTCTTGATGTAAACAGACCTAGATTTTATATTCACCAACTTTCTCATTGAACGACTATGGTCAAGTCATTTAAGCATCTGTTCCCTCATTTTTAAAGTGGTTGTAATAACAAAAATAACAATAACAATAATAAATATTATTCATAAAGATGTAGTAATGATGAAATAATGTGATACATATTGTGTGCTCAGCATTGTCATGGTAAATAATAATCATTTAATGTGAACAATGATTGACTATTACTATTATTTGAATGTAATGGTGTAACTGGGTCATTTTAAGTTTCCTGGAATTAGTTGTGATTACCATTATGATTACTATTATTGTTAAAATGAATAATATTTTGATCACTTACATTTTCTTAGAAATTCAGTGAATTCATCTTGCTTTCTAAGCTTTGCTTACAGTATTGGCCCCTTAAGCGTTTTGACATTTAGGTGTACGTGTCCAGACATGTTATTATTATTCCTTGTTCCTGCTTTCCTCAGACACCTCTGACTTTCTTTCATCCCTGCTGGGAGTACTCGCTGGGCACCCCTTCCTCTGCCCACTGCACATCTTTCTCCCTCAGTTTTCACAATGACCACGATGCAAGGCTGACTTCTGCCTGAACTTCAGGCCTGTAGCTGGTTTTCTGAAGTGCACCACCAATGGGGTATCCTGTAGGTCCTCACACATCACTTGCTCTCCCACCTTTCTTCCTGTAGGATCAAGGGTGACATCATTCACTGGTTACCTGAGCCAGAAACCCAGCAGTCATCTTGGCCTCTTCCCTCCCTGAACACCCATGTTTGACCAATTGTGGTGTCTTGAACCTGACTTCTTCCTCCCCTTCACTGACACTCCTCAAGTTCCATCCCTGGCCTTTGTTCACCGGACCACGCAGTAGCCTCCGAACTGTTCTCTCATCTCTGGTCTTTTTCCCTTACAACCGACATATACTCTGTGCAAAAAGTGAACCTTCGAGCTTTCAGCTGGGAACACCCAAGGATTCCTAATCTTGCACATTGTGTAGGGTAAAGTCTATGCCTAGCATGTCCTTCAAGGCTTCCATGACTCAGCATGAACCCTTCTTTCAGGCCGCTGCTACTTTCTACTTTGGTGGGAACAGGTGGTCTCATGCACAGCACTGTGCTGATACATCCCTCCATGCCTTTGGTGATGCTGTTCTCCCTGTTAAATCGTTTAGCCTAATGCTGCCTCCTTACATATTTTAAGTTCAGTCTAAATGTTTCCTTGTACATTGTGAACCATAACAAGTGGAGATGTGAACAGACCATAGCTTACTCTTCTGCCAATCACCAAGTTTTGTCCAATCCGATATAGCCAACTGTTTGAGCCGTGTTTAAATAAGACAAACACTGAGCTGTAACCAATCCAGCTGTTTCTGTCCCTCACTTCTGTTTTCTGTATGTCGCTTTCCTTTTTCTGTCCATAAATCTTCTTCCAGCACGTGGCTATGCTGGAGTACCCACCACTGTGGCTCAGGAGGCTGACCGATTTGCAAAGTGTTCTTTGCTTAATTAAACTCTTACATTTAATTCAACGGAAGTTTTCTCTTTTATTACCTCTAATACAATGGCCTTCCCCACCTTTCTCTTGGCTACCTTCCATGCCTGGCTTTAAATTTACCTTCAATGTCACCTTCTCCAAGAAGCTTTCCTTAAACCCAGCGTTGTGCTGTGATCCTCTTCTATGCTTGCCATGTCATATAAAAAGTTTCTACGTGTGTCTATCTCCTCATCCTGAGTGTCAGCTTGTCCATGGACATGACTGTATCATATTCACATAGATACCCCCACACATGGCACTCCCTCAGGAAATGCCTCTGGAACTCTTTTTATACCCTCCAGCACCTGTTCAGGATTATGGACACAGGTTTTAGTCATTGCAAAACTCACTTCAATGTTTGTTACAGAAGGATGCTCCACATCAGTGAAACTAACTGGCAGGTAAGAAGTGACATGGATTAAAACACAAAATTAAAGGCTGGCATTTTTCTAAAAGAAATGTCTATGACAAAGACCTCAAATCTCACTGAAATTGTTCCTCATTTTGATGCTTAGTAACATCTAATCAGGAATAAAATATACAATCAGATTTAGCTGTGGTATTTACCCCATTCTGGTATCCACCCCATTCTGGTATCCAAGAACTCGTAGATATCCTATAGCACTTATAAAATTTAAAAAAAAGATAAACTTGTAAGGACACATATTGATAACCAGAGAACACAAGGCTGTCTATAATAGCATTTTATTTTTTATTACAGATTGAAGGTGTCCTTGACAACATTGTGTAGATGCTATCTGTTTGCTTAAGGAGAACATGCTATAGATAACTACAGTATATACCAGCACCATTGAGAGTAGCTGTCTTTGCTTTGATCAACTCTTAAGACAACAAAATCAGTAAAGCATTGTTTTGGTGAATGCCGTATCAAAAACATAGACATTTGATTTTATTATGGAACCCATGCTCCTGAAATAAGTGGAGAAAATACTTTCTGCATCTCAGCAGCCCTCTGGCTCCCCTTGCATGCATATTACACAGGGTTTGAAGGTAGTCCTCCAAAATATTAGCTGAAAGCTTCCTCGGAAAGCAAATCTTTCCCACATCCTTCCCTGCAGTTCCTCTTTAAGAGGTGTCAGCATGGCTGAAAGAATGAAGTGGCTGCACATTGTTTGGCAGTGCTATTATGTGCTTAACATTTCCATAACAAAAGTGCCACTCGACTTCTCCCCGATTAATGCAGCTCGAGGGCTCTTGTCGTCCTTTAATAAAACATTGTTGAAATCATTTATTTAGAGCCCCTGGTTACTAGTGGGAGAATGACCATCTTTGTGCCAAAATATAGTGTATACAGTCCACTATTTTGTAGTAGATCATTCTGTTATTTAAGAAATTGGTTAAATTGATGCTTAGAAGGAAGGTATTTATGCTAATAGCACGTGACTTATGTCATTCAGATAGTCAAGGGTGAACCTTTTCCACTGTCTTCCAGAGGCAATCTCTCAAATAGACTACAGTAAAGTCCAACTTTACTTCACTCACAAGGCAGCGAGACCCATGGAGACTCAACCCTCCTTAACTACACTGGCCACAAGGTATTTGCAACCTGATGCCCTCCCACAACCTTGCTTTGAGTAGCTGGGAGAAACAGGGTCAACTGGCAAGATTTCTGATGTCCCTTGGTGTAAGAGGTCAAAACACAAATAACGCAGGCTTTTCTTTTTTATAGGTTGAAAGGAGATACATGAGGTTATTTTGTTAGAGAGCCTCCACAATGAACTCAACAAGCTAACAATGCAAAGCCAAAGTAGAAGACTTTAAAAGTAGAAAAATTTTTAATACAGTGTTTGAGGTTTCTCATGGTGTTTTGGGGATCTGCTTTTATTTGATGCTCTGTAACACTGCTGGGATGGGCTGAGGGTGTGAATACAGATGGTGGCAAGGAAGAGAGAAAGCTCATTCCCCTGAGGGTTCTCCTGACTCTTCAAGGCAAAGAGACGGAAAGATTCTGTCTTCGCCCACAGGGACCCCATCTGGAGAATGACGGTACACCCTAGATGTGTTAGAACCTGATGGTCCCTTAAATTTGTGGCGATCAGGGCTAGGAACTATGTCCATCCTTCTAGACATTTGTAGGGTTGCTGTCCGAGTACAGAGAAGTCCTGCTACTTAGTAGAAGAACTTATTTCCCTACAGACATGTTTCCACTTTACATACGTGTATTGCTCCCGTACATCGCTATATATTGTTTAAAATAAACAGAGACCTTATGTTATGTCCATTGTGATTATATACAAAAGCGTTGCTGTGTGCTCGGGTGAGCAGTGAAGCCTGAACCTCCTTCTATTTACTGTATGGTCACTGTCAGTTCAATGAACTGCCTCCTTGTTCTCGACCATTGTCCCACACTCCCTTAAACATTTGTCACTGAAGTGCCTCCAAAGACAAATAAACTGTCACTGAGAATTCAAACCTGCTAACTGGGGAAATGGGAAAGGCTGTGAGGACTCATGATTTTACGCGAAATCTAGAAGGAGTTCCTCTCACCCTGGCGGAGTTCTGTTAGAAGGCTGATGCTTTTTGAGAATCCTCAGGAAAAGCCAGAGATACCTTTTCTTTCATTAATGGGACTTCCAGCCATTCTCCATGGGACATTCGAGATTGCCAAAAGTCCAAAATTCCAAAAGCCTCCCCAGAGAGCGTGAGATATTACAGATGTCAACATCTGTAAAAATCCTTTCTGCTTAGAAGCAGATGGCAATATGCAATCTCATAACCACTAGCCGAAGGCTTCTAACATCTCAACAACCTCTGCTAGGTCTGCAGGGGTACCAGAGGACTCCTGGGCTCCAGTGTATAATTGTTTAAATGAAAATGGACCACCAATCAATGTTCACTTTCTTCAAGGAAGAAAGCATAAAGCCTCGTGTCCTCTCTCCGCAAGACCGAGTTGTGTTGATTTATTCCAGGCAGATGCTTTTGACAGGACCCTGTAAAATCAAGTTGTGAGTTTATTGTAGCAGTTAATTATCAGGCCTTTTCTAGTGCTAATGCCTTTTACTTCTTACTGGGGAAAACTGGGCCTTTTACTGGGACAAAGACTTAACTTTTAGTCAAGAATGTGTTAAAATAACATGAGATGGAGATGATTTAAATATATTTAAGGACAAACGCGGGAGCACTGCTAACTTGTCGTTTTGTAAAGAAAGCTGATTTCATTTACAAGTCTCTGGGAATACTCTTTGTTCACTTCCCAAAGAAACAACGCTCTCAGCTTTGTTTTAACAATATGTTTACTCAACCATTCAGGTGACTGGAGATTCCAACCACACACCACTCTCCTGGGCTTACGTCTGACACTACAGCTATCTTAGACTTTCTAATACTATACATATACAAATTGTGGTTTTAGGTGCACCAAGAAGTGTCTTGAAAACCTCCATAAAAGCTGGGAAAAGAGCGAGTGAGAGGCACAAGAAACCTTGAAAGTAGGGGGGTGGGAGTGGGTAGGAGGAAGTCAGAATGGGGGCATAGCTTTGTTAATTACTTTAGGCAGCAGAGAAATCTGGTTATGTTTTTTCAGCACATGTTAATATCAAATAAAGAGACACCAGATCTTGCTAATCTGTCGACCCCTCAGACAAAGTTTATTTGTGGTGACTTTTAAACTCCTGACTTGCCTTCCAATCACCGCGTTTAAAATGAAAAGCTTTAAATAAACACCAGAAATAGAAGATAAATAAACTTTTTTTCCCCCTTGCAAGTGCCTAGCTTGGCGAGGTTCAGGCTCAA
The DNA here is from genome assembly GCF_008728515.1 of Papio anubis. Taxonomy (NCBI): domain Eukaryota; kingdom Metazoa; phylum Chordata; class Mammalia; order Primates; family Cercopithecidae; genus Papio; species Papio anubis. Next base: position 10,794,293 of record NC_044988.1, on the reverse strand, counting down.
ATCCCCAGAGGACAGAGCGCTCTCTTTTGTGTTAATGTTTAAAAGATTTTCCAATGCCGGAGTTTATTCCTACTGCAAACATTTCTATTTACAAGGTCAAGTGTATCAGCACTCGACACAGCTTAAGAGTGTAATTATTTATCTAAGGGCGTTTGAGTGTAGATCAGTAGCTCTGGCAGGAACCCAGCCTTCAGCCACTGCTAAACAACTCCTCACAACAATATTACAAGTTCTGGTGATTGTTCCTTTCCCCTGTGTGTTTACTTTTGCTGGTCTGAATGTTTTGCAACAAAATTTTGTACTTTTTCACCAAAAGTGTGAAAATGACTTTGAAGTATTGAGTCTTGCAAGCTTCCTAAAACCTATTGGTAACAGATGTTATTGGCATGTTTGATTGAGAATGGCTAGTAGCCAGAGAGGATACTCTTGGGGGTAAGGGGTGATGGGAAGGGGGATACAGAGAGGGGAGGTCTCAGGGAAAAAGGGGGAGGCGGGGCAACATGATGTCTGAGTTATCCTCAAATTATGTACAAGAGACACTATTTTGTGAATTCTCTCCACAAACGCAAACACCAATAGAGAGGCCAGTCAATTAGATATTTTTGGCTGCCTCATTTACAGATGTCTAATTGTTCATTAAATTAAAGGCAGAAATAATACCCTGCATTTCTTGTCTTGTACTGTATTTGCATTTCAGTTGATGGTTGATAGATTCTCAGTGCCCCCTCAGCCCCCCTCCTCACCCATTATTGGGTTAACCACAATGTAACTCTGGAAAGTAACTACACCATATTCATTGTTTAAAACTCTTTACTGATGTACACGTTTTAATAAAACAACCAAAAAATACACAAATCCATAGTTATTTAAAAACTTAGGATTTTTAAAAAACAATGTCTATAAAAATACAACGTTTAAGGCAGTTTGAAAATGCATTTGTACATTTCTACAACGTCCATAAATTCTCTTGAAAATAAGAATGTTAACTTCAATTCTATAAAATACACTGTACATTTTAAGACTGTTCTAAATATAGCACACTTCACAATGGACCGTGGGTTTTGATTCCTGGTGACAAATGGATTCTATACATTTCGGGGGGGGGAGATGTAATATGGATGTGAGTTTAAAACTTTTAATTTCTTTTTAAAAATAAATTATTTCTGAAGCATACAATTTATAAAAATTCTATATACAAAGTACAGCAACTGGTAACAAACCCCAGTTTTAATACATTTTATATACGATGTACCAGGGTTTAGCAACCCTGATAGGAGCAGAGGCAATATACATTCTCCGCATATTTAAACATACAATTTCTTGATGTAAAGAACAAAAATGGCAAAAAAACAAACATCATAAAGAGGCTTTCGTAGATGGCAGTGCAGAGCTTTTTTAAATAAAAAGTTGCATTGTTCAACACCATGGCAACCCCTTAGATCAGCATTTTTTGACCCTTAATCCTAAGAAATGTGCTAAGAGATCAGAGTGGTAGCAATGAAATTAAGGTCAAGGGCTCAAACTTATCCAAAACCAATTTAGGGGTTCCCTCTAAGGCAATCGCCGCCCACCCCCACCCCCACGTCACTGAGAATTCTGGGCGCTCATACAAACAGTGAAAGAATGAATCGGTAAGTGGGACTTTTCTGTTTACATAGGATTCTAACGTCCTCACTGGCCACAATCTATAAAAGTCGATACTGGTACTTTTTTTCCCCCTCAAAGGAAATATGCTAATAGGCAGCCCCTTTGCAAATATAATTCCTCCTTCCCATCCCTTCGAATTGCTAAGGCCCCACTGGTCAGCACCTTCACTTTCGAGTCCAGGACTACTGTTATGTCCCCTACATGCCCGCTTCCTCCGGGAGGTCCTGAACACTGCAGCTAGGTTTCTGGACGGCAGACAAGTCAGGAGTTTCTGCAGCTTGGAATTGGGGCGGGGGAAGAGGTCCAAGAAGTCAAGCTCCGGAGAGGAGCTTCAGGGGAAGTGCCCAGAGTCGTGGCGGGGGGGACCGGCTACACCAAGTTGACTTGAAAAAGTTTTGGGAAGTATCCCCAACCATCCCCTCTATCTGTCCCCAAGCCACAGGTGCCCCGGCGCGGGGGCGAGGCGAGCACGGGAGCGGGACGCAGGCTCTCCCGCAGCCAACGGCGGGGGGCGCGAGGCCTAAAAGAGCAGCCCGAGCAGCAGCAGCAAGATGGAGGCAAGTGGGGTCCAGGCGCCCCGGGGCGCCGAGCGGCCGCCGCCGCCGCTGCTCCTGCGCCCGGGCCCATAGGGCAGGTCCCCGCGGCCGCCCGCTGCAGCAGCGCCGCTGCCTGGGCGCGGTGGGTGCGGGACGCCGTCGTCGTCGTCTAGCGGCTGCTCACCACCCGCGCCCCCTGGGCGCTGCTCGTCATCGTAGTCCTCATCGTAGTAGTCGTCCAGGCCCCCGTCCGAGCCGCTGCTGCCCGGGCCATTGCCCAGCTCGGCGCCGAAGCACAAGCGGGCCATGTTCTCCTTGACCGACTCGCAGATGGGTCGCTCCAGGCCGTCGCACACGCAGTCGTTGAGCAGTGCCGCCTTGGGCATAGCCAGCATGTCCTCAATGACGGTGCGGCATTCGTCCGTGCAGCGCAGCCCGTTGAAGACCTTGCCGCAGTAGGTCAGGTAGCGGCTCAGCGCCAGGTTGCAGCGGCTGTCGCGGTCGCAGCGCCGCCGGGCCTCGGTGCAGCCCATGACCCCGCCCGCGCCGGGGCCGCCCGCGCCGCCGCCGCTCGTCCGGGGCAGGCACGGCTCAATGGCGCGCTTGGTGGACTTGCAGTTCTCGTCCTGCGCGCAGTCACAGTCCTCCAGGGCGGGCCCGCGGCGCGTGTGGTTGAGCTGAATGAGGGCCGAGATGCAGTGGCTCGGGCAGCGCCAGCGCGACGAGAAGGAGGCGGCCGAGGCCGGGAAAGCTGCTGCGGCGGCGGCGGCCCCGGGCGCGTCGCCCCCGCCGTGCTGCGCCAGCACCGGCGCGCACGCCTCGGCGTACTGGTTGTAGGCGTAGCTGCACTCCGGCTCCCCCTGGCACTGCAGCAGCGCCTGCCAGCAGATGAGGCGGCGGCCGTGCGCCAGCCCAGAGCCCCGCGGCGCCGAGCCCAGCAGCTGCAGCAGCGCCATCAGGCACAACCAGGCGCCCGGCACGGTCCCCCCGCGGGCCTCGCCGCCGCCGCCCAGCAGCGCGGCCACCATCGCGGGCAGCGGCGGCCGCCGGGAGAGGAGGGGAAAGGAGACGAGGCGCGGGGAGCGGCGGACGCGGAGCCGGTGGAAAAGTTTGTCCAAGTCCTGCCCACTTCTTGCATGAGTGTCTTCATAAATCCATGCGCGCCGCTGGCTGATGCCCCGCTGGTGGCAGAAGGTCCCCTTTCGCTCCGGCTGTGGTGGCTTCCTGGAAATGAACAGCTGCCGAGATCTGGTCCCGCTCTCCCACCCGAGAGCCCTCCGCTCGGCCCCCGGTGGTGGCGGGAGAGGCTCACTGTCGCCCCGGGGGGGTGCGGGCCGCGGGGCCGTGGCGGGGCTGCAGGACCGCGCGGCGCGGCGGGTGCATTTTGCTCCGCGCCTGCAGATCCGTTGTGCGGCCGGCTGTCCCCGCGCCGGCTGCTCGCGCTGTGGCCGCGGCGCTCCTTCCTCCCGGGCTCAGCGCCGCGCAGCCGCCACTGCTGCCGCGGTCTCTCGCATCGCGCCGCTTCCTGGCCCGGCGTCCGCGCGCTGCCCGCCTTCCCGCGGCCCGGCCGCCCCGCGTCCCCTCCCCCTCCGCCCGCGGCAACCACGGCCTCCGCCGAGCTCCGGGGAGCTCTTTCCGGTAGGCGCGGGGAGAACAAGAAAGTCGGCGCTGCCGGAGAGCGGCTCCCTGGCTTCACTCGGCGGCGGCTTCTCGGGTGACCAGGAGCCCGGGGAGCGGATCCGCTGAGCCCGGCTGCAGACTCGTTAGCAGCGAGGCTTTAAATACAAAAGTGGGCCGGGAGCCCCCGCGTGGTGCCGCGGTGCCCCCTCATTATGCATGCATGGAAAAGCAAACAAACAAAAACATTAGCAACGCTCCTCCGGCTCGCCGAGCCTCGGCCCCGCGCGCTCCGAGCCTGCCCGCTTTCTCCTTTCTCCACTCTCTTTCGCCCTTTGCTCGGCCCCCTTTCCCGGCTTTTCGAGATGCTATTGGTCCTGCCTGTTGTTGTTGAAAGTTTTTTTTTTTTTTTTACGAGCCGCTGGGGGGGGGTTGCGGAGGGGGGGAGGGCGGGAGGGTGGTGGGCAGCTCACATTCAGGCATTCAGGGCTTGAAAGGAAAGGCTTAGGGAGCTTGACGGAGGCTGGGAGCTCCTCCTACTCTTAAGGAGGCTCGGATATGCAGCCCTAGCTCGCGCACTGAACCAGCGGGCAGGGCTTAAGGGCAGCTGTTTGCATCCGGCTCAGGCACGGGCCTTTTTTGTTTGGTTCTTTTTTCTTTTTCTTTTTCTTGCTTTTTTTTTTTTTTTTAATAGTTTTATTAATTCTCGCTGGCCCCCATCTGTGCTTTCGACTGGATTCAGAACTCAGTTTATCTTCCCGGCTCCCTGTCTTTGGGTCTCGATCACTGCAGAGGGGAGGGGGAGAATGCAGAGAGAAAATGTGAGACTGAAACTTTTTTAAAGAAGCATACAAGAAAGAAGCACACACTTTATTAGGGAGATGTTGATGAGATGCTTACAACCCTCCCCCCGCCCCCGAGTCCCAGTTAGGCCATCTGGCAGGTACCGCCCGTGCGCCAGGCATCGTTTTCAAATTGCAAGACCGAAATCCAATCAACCGAAATAATTTCTTAGGAAGATAAGCTTGCAACACGTGCAGTAATGAAAGAATTTAAATAGCATTAAAAATATTCAGGAATGTTGAGCAAGTACCACCTGGCTGCAGTCACAAGACAGAAGAAGGAGATAAATGGGCACGCACCAAAGGTTTGTATTAAAGTGTAAGTTTCAGCCCCTCACTACATTTAAGGGAGGCTGCCCCGCAGAGGAAACTTCTGCTGTCTCGGCGCGGGAGTTACCGAGCTACCTTAACTGGGGCGCAACGCAGACTTCGGCCACCAGAGGCAGCGGGCGTCTGCGGCCTGTCAAAAACTGGCGCTTTTTTCCTCCCCTTTCCGTGGAGAGACTATCAACTCCATCTGTCACAAAAATTAAGGCTAAATCTCCTCTCCAGAAACAGAGGGAGCCGGGGCTCCGACGCGCTCAGCGTCGGGCTGTCCGCCTCTCCCTAGAGGCCAAGTGAATTTGAAACGGCAAAAGTCACAGCCGCAGGCCCAGCACTAGGAGATTCCTCCGGCTGTGGGAAATCCTCCTGTGCCTGCTGAGGCTGCTGCGGTCCTTAGAGGCGCTGGGTCGGCCGTGGGAAGCTGCACCTCTGCAGTACCAAAATCAAACCTTAAAAGAGCCAGACTGAGGTAAGGCGGACCGGCTTGCTCTCACTTGAGTCGTAGTAGACAAATAATATACATCAATACTAAAAAAATACAGAAAGCCTGCAACTTCATAGCACATCAAAACAACCATATCCCTGATTCTCAATCTCTCTCTTTTTTTTTCTTTCTGTTATTTGGAGTTGTCCAAGTCCTCCAGGCAGGACTGAAAGGACTTGGACAACTCAGACACCTTCTCTGTGTCTGGGATCCCTCATAGATAAGGTTCGAAGCCAATTAGACAATTGAACAAGCCCCTCTTGTCTTTAAAGCTTTGTTATTTTAGGCCCATAAGGAACAAAGTCAGCACTCAGTTTCATCTTTGCTTGAATGGTTGTTGAGTTCCTTTAGAATAGTGGGACCCAAACCTTAGCACGTATCAGAAAACTCAGATCCCTAGTTTTTGGAGTTTCTGATTCAGTTGGACTGGTGGGTCCCAAGAATATGCATTTCTAACACGTTCTCAGGGAATGCTGCTCAAACTTTGAGAACCACTGCTCTCGAAGTTAACATTTTTTTTTCTGTGTTGTGTTTTTGGTAAAACTTGCCCCACCTTGGCCTTGATACAGCTCTCAGTGGGGTTTAAGGGAGACCCAAGACCTCTGCATGCTTTGGGGACCTCTGCATCCCAGTCACACAGCATTAGCATTGCAAGCCTGAGGGGTTCTCAGCCCACTTTTTTGTTGTATCATTTCCATTCACCACAATAGGCTATACTGTCTCCTATCTTAAAAAAAAAAAAAGTAAAATCTTCTAGACTCCTCCTCCCTACTCAGTCGCTATCCCATTTTCATGAAAACTTGAAAACCTTGCTTTTACTCATTTTCCTCACTCTCCTGTTCTCCCCTCGATTCATGCTACATAATTGAGCTACATTCGATTATGTGGAGTCACTTGTGACCAAAATCTTGCTCTACCCGATGGTCACTTCTCAGTCCTCAGCTTATTTGACGTTTCAGCAGCATTGGCCATGACTGATCACCTCCTTCTTTTCAAAGCGCTTTTTAAAATTTTGGCTTCTGAAACTCCACACTCCCCTGTTCTCTCATTTTACTGCCTGATGACTCCTTCTCTCTCTTGACTCCTTAGGTAACCACATCTATTGCCTTGATTTTAAATTGCATCTCCTAATTTGATGTTTTCAATTTCAGTCTTTCTCTGATCTCCATATGTATATATTCACTTGGTTCCAAGAACATCTCAAACTTAAGCTTCCCCAAGAGCACTTCTAATTTTCCATCCCCAAAACCTATTTGTTTACTGGGCTTTCTGTGGTGGATACCCTCCAAAATTGTTCTCCATCAGTTTTCCCCCTGCCTTTAAATCCTTACTGCTCAGACCAAAAGGTAGAGTCCAATCCCCTTCCCCCTGAGTCTTGGGTAGGCCTTACTGACTTTGATCAATGGGACATAGTGAAAGTGACTGACATTCTGGGGCCTCCAGGGCTGGATCACAAGAAGCCTTGCAGCTTCTACTCAGGCCTTCTATTAGTCCGTTTTCACACTGCTGATAAAGACCATACCCCAAACTGAGCAATTTACAAAAGAAACAGGTTTATTGGACTTACAGTTCCACATGGCTGGGGAGGCCTCACAATTATGGCGGAAGGCAAGGAGGAGCAAATCACATCTTACATGAATGGCAGCAGGCAATGAGAGGGCTTGAGCAGAGAAACTCCTGTTTTTAAAACCATCAGACCTCATGAGACCCATTCACTATCATGAAAACAGCATGGGAAAGACCCACCCCCATGATTCAATTATCTCCCATGGGGTCCCTCCCAAATATGTGGGAATTATGGGAGCCACAAGATGAGATTTGGCTGGGAACACAGAGCCAAACCTTATCAGGCCTCTTGGAATGCTTGCTCTGGAGAAGCCAGTCACCATGTAAGACATCTGGACCACCTTCAGACTGGCATGCTATGAGGAAGCCCATGCTTACTATGTGTAGAGGATACATGGAGAGGGAAGGAGATCCCTGACCAGCTCCCTGCTATTTCAGCCATGTGAGTGAAGCAGGCACCAGACTTGTGAGTGGAGACACTATCTTGGATGTCCAGCCCAATTGAACCTTCAAGTGGCTCCAGCTCTAGCTGCCATCCTACTTAAGGCACATGAGAGAGACCCCAAGCCAGGATCAAGATCAGGGTGAAGCAAGTGAGGCATTTTGGTGCAAAATTTAAGGAGGCATTGACCTTCATAATTGGGCTCCAAAGACTCCAAGAGTGAGTGTCTCCTTAAATTTTGTACTTGAGACACTACATTCACCTTTCTGTAGTTCTGGTCTTGCCTCAAGCAAGAACAGCAGAGCTTAGCTCAGTCAACCCAAATAATCCTGAGAAATAACAACAAAAAAAAAATGTTCTTTTAAGCCACTCAGTTTTGAGATGGTTTGTTAGGCAACAATAGATCATTAGAACTTTTCATCCTGTCCAATTGCTTAGCTGAAAGATGCTAGTATCTGCCTGAATTCTTCCCTTTCCTTCACATTCCACATTCAATTAGTGGTTCATCATAGGTGTCAATAAAATATTTAATAAGTTGAATGAATGAAGAATCAGCACTTATTTCTTGTCTTCTAAATCAGCCAACTCAGAACTAGTCCAAATCATTTCTATTACAGAGAACAGTAATAGAGACCGTGAGAGATTAAAGAATACAGAATAGTTCTGAAGTTTTAAAATATAAAATTATATTTCCAAAAGGGTTCACTGGTTCGGTAAAAGAACAAAAACCTCAATCAACAAATACCAATTACCTTTTGGTGCTTTAGCAACATAGCCAGGATAAAGTAGGAGGAGATAGACTCCTGCCCTCAGAGGACTCAACAATATGTCACTTGACCATTTGGAGTTGTCAAAGTCTCTAACCACTTAGCAGAAGTCTTAAGTCACAGACACCCTGTATTAGTGTGTTCTCACACTACTATAAAGCCTGGGTAATGTATTTTAAAAACTGGTTTAATCAGCTCATGGTTCAGAAGGCTTTATAGGCTTCTGCCTCTGCGAGGGTCTCGGGAAGCTTACAATCATGGCTGAAGGCAAGGAGAAGCAAGCACTTCTTCACATGGCTGGCAGGACAGAGAGAGCAAAGGAGAGGGGTGCTGGGCACTTTCAAACAGCCAGATCTTTTGAGAACTCACTCTCACAAGAACAGTACAGGGGAAATCCCTACATCCCTCCCCCATGATCCAATCACCTCCCACCAGGTCCCTCCCCCAACACTGAAGATTACAATTCAACATGAGATTTAGGTGGGGACACAGAGCCAAACCGTATCACACCCACTCTCTTGTTTTCTTTATTTACTTGCATTCTTAAAACCAGAAAATATTAATATTTCAGTTTGTGGCAGATACTCCATGGAAACCAAGCACCATCTACTCTAGAATTCTACATTAGACTTTGTATCCTGAATGTTTACCTCATTCTTCACAAAAGTCTTCTCTTTGTCTGTTGCCTTCTTAAGAAGAATTAATTCTTAGGAACAAGATAGAAGGATGGGAACCTCATGTTGAAGGAATCCCTTTCATGCACAGTAAAGCAGGCTCATTCTCCCAGCTGACGATCTGGAGCCTCCTCCTGAACCACAGCTTTGCTTATATCATCCACAAGGACCATCTTCGCATTCTTGAGTCCTATTCATTCCATCTAAGAAAAATGTTGTTCACATTCACCCTACCTGTCTTCTCATGTCCTGGTTTCTTCAAGGCTTTCTTCATTGATGAACACCAGGCTTTTCCCAGCTCTCCTCCAAACCAGGGATTGTAAACCAGAGAAGCATCTCTAAAGGATTTAGGAGCTTTTTCCAAATACATATGCCTGTACCGACTTCATTACACTCGAATTCTTCCCCAGGGGCCGAGGAATGTGTACTATGGAAAAAACACACACACACAAAGGCATATTTCTGCTTATATCACCTTGCCAGTGGCTCCCAGACTTTGAGATTTCAAAGATCCGTTTATTTTCAAAAAAATCTGGAATATCTTTTAAAAAAAGATGCCAACTTTTTATTTTATCAAGCATTAACAAACAAACAAACCTATTACTACCATCTATTAACACCAGTGTCTTATTAAAAAGGATTTGAAACCCCGAAGGCAGAGAAGGAATAACCAGAGAATTCAGGCAAGTTGAATAAATTTAGATATTTAAAGGATTTACTATATTGTCCTATTTTTTGTTTACTAAATTTTACTATATTATTTTAACTAAATTTACTACACAAGGGAAACTTCTTCAGAAACTTTTGCATCTTCAGACAGCATTTTGGAAATACTACTCTAATGCAATCCTCCATGCTGATGTTAAATGAATCAGATGAAATCACTACTCCACTTAAAAATTTACAGTGACTCCTCAGGAAAATGTCCAAGGTCACTACCATTATTATAACAGTTTGAGGCCTAGTCAGTGGCTCATTCCTGTAATCTCAGAACTTTGAGACACCTAGACAAGAAGATCACTAGAGCCAGGAGTTTGAGACCAGCCTAGGCAACATTGTGTGACCCCATCTCTACCAAAAAACACCCACAAAAATTAGCCAGACATGGTGATGCGTGCCTATAATTCTAGCTACTCAGGAGGCTGGGAAGGGAGGATCACTTGAGCCCAGGAGGTTAAGGCTACAGTGAGCTATGAGCGCCACTGCACTCCAGCCTGGATGACAGAGCAAGACCCTGTCTCAAAAAAAAAAAAAAAAAAAAGCAGTTTGAAAGACCCGTTCCAAATATTTAACCCCATCTATTTTTGCCTGTGCCCCCAAACGCAAGCATACATGCACACACACACATGCACTCACATATGATGCATGTACTCACATACATATATGGATGTATGCATCTGCACACTCATGCAGGCACACATGCATGGGCACTAACATATACACATGCATGCACTCACACATACTCATGCACACACATACACATAAACTGGAATTTCTCTTCTGAGTATCCACCATGGCATCTCCATCCTGCCCTTTATCTGTCTCTCCGTGGACTTTGGTATGTTGGCCTCTTTAGCAGAGAAACGCTTCTGTCCCCCAGCTTTAAGGGATTACGAGAGAAAGTCTCCCTTTTGACGCTCTCCTCCTGGATAATACATGTAAAGTCTCACCGCCCCCTTTCTATGTGCACATACTCTTTGTAACTGTAGTCAACAGCTGAGAAATCAATGTTTGTTGCTTAAGCCACCCAGTCTATGATATTCTGTTATAGCAGCCCAAACTAAGAGAGTGGATGAAAAAGACACATTTTTCTAGTAAACAAAGAGCTCTTAGAAATTTACAGGAAAAGGACCAGGCACAGTGACTCACGCCTATAATCCGACTACTGTGGGAGGCTGAGGCAGGTGGATCACTTGAGGTCAGGAGTTCGAGACCAGCCTGGCCAACATGGCGAAACCCCATCTTTACTAAAAGAAGAAAAAATACGAAAATTAGTCGGGCATGGTGGCAGGCGCCTGTAATCCCAGCTACTCAGGAGGCTGAGGTGGGAGGATTGCTTGAATCCAGGAGGCGGAGGTTGTAGTGAGCCAAGATTGCGCCACTGCACTCCAGCCTGGGTGATAGAGCAAGACTCAGTCTCAAAAAAAAAAAAACAAACAAAAAAAAACTTACAGGAAAAGGACAGACCAAGGGAGAAATGGGTAAAAGATATAAATAGACAATTCACAGAAGCATAAATCCAAATTGTCAGCAAACAAGTGAAAAAATGTTTAAATTAATGAGTAGTTAGATGAAAGGAAATTAGAAAACAATGAGATGTTCCTTTAACACTCCATAGACCGACTAAGATGTGAAAGCACTTTGACAGCCAGTTCTTATAAAGATACCTTCAAGTGTTGCTGGTGTAAAGGTGAAATGTTGGATTCTTTTTTGGCAATACCTTTAAAATGTAAAATACAAATACTAACTGGCCCAACCCTGAGAATCTTTCCAATAATAATAAATACTGATAAGGAAGGACACTATCTACATTCTAGCAATCTCAATAGAAATAATTACTTTTTTCCTCCAAAAGTTTTAGCAAAAGTTTTGGAACGTCAATGGATCTGGGCTATGTGCCCACGTACCTTAGTGAAAGAGATGAGAAAGAGAGAGAGAGATTGAGCACGCGCTTCCTGAAGGAAAACCAACGCTGTCATGATGAGAAAAATCAGCCACTACACCAGGGCTCCACAAATGTGATCCAGTGCTTTGTAGTGGTTCATGATGAGACAGGCCACTCAGCTCATTAGAGCAGGCATTTGAATACTTTCATAGCAATCTCATAGAGTAGTATGATGTCAGTTGAAGCTAATAATAACATTTGAGGCTTCTATTTTGTAGGTATTCTTTTTTCTAGTCACTTAAAAATTTTGTTTTACAAAGTATCTGTGATAGACAAAAAAGTTCTGCAGTTTCAGAACAGACAGTTTGAGAAGCACTGTGAAATATACACATTAAAATACAAAAAAGAAATGGATACTGGTTATTTTCTTTGGTTTTAGAGGTAAATAAGTAGTTTGGTACAGGAACATAAGGATTTGGCGCTGTGTAAAGGCTAATAAAAATGGACGGAACAAACTTCGAATTCTTCAAGGAACATAGATAGCAACTCCAAGATGCAGAATGACAACAGGATCCCGCTTTCACTGATAAGTGTATCAACAGAGACAGAGCAGCTGTTTAACACCATCAGCCTACTGTTCTCTTTGGGGCAAAAACACATCCCCACATCATTGCTTTGGGACTGGGGAGATCAAGATCCTGGCTCAGTTTCAATACCTAATAACACAAGGAAATACCCACAAAATTAGAAGGAGCTCCAATTATCAGGAAACTTGACTTTCATACTTTTTGAAAAGAGATATTAATGAAATAGAGACTTAAACCCAATGGCAAGATACAACCTAGAACATTTGAGGCACAACACACTTCAACCTCAGTGGATTGCAGTTAGCAGTACAACCATATTTCTACCAAGAGCATTTTTCCCCCCAGGAGAGCACCTTGGGCACATTTGGGCATTACCTACTAAATTCTCCAATAATTGTGGCCGATTCTACAATATGCGTAGTTAGTATGTTTCAAAGCTGTGCTAGGCCTTATTTCCAAATCTAGCTTCTCACTACTGAAGTCAAGACTAAAATTAAGAAGAAACTTTTGGCTGGGCGCAGTGGCTCATGCATGTAATCCCAGCACTTTGGGTGGCTGAGGTGGGCGGGTCACGAGGTCAGGAGATCGACACCATCTTGGCCAACATAGTGAAACCACATCTCGACTAAAAATACAAAAATTAGCTGGGCGTGGTGGTGCATGCCTGTAATCCCAGCTACTGAGGCTGAAGCAGGAGAAGGACTTGAACCAGGGAGTCTGAAGTTGCAGTGAGCTAAGATCAAGCCACTGCACTCCATCCAGCCTGGTAATAGAGTGAGACTCTGTCTCAAAAAAAAAAAAAAAAAAAAAGAAAAGAAAGAAACTTTTAAATAACTCTTTCATAAATCTAGATAAACTGTTTTCTAAATAAAAATAACATAGTTTATAAGAGAACTTAACAAATCCCTCAAAAGTCTGCTTTTTATCTTGTGAGGATTTATATAAAGACAATAGACATCCAAAAAAAACCTATCCACAGGGGAAAAAAAGTCTGGCAACAAGCTTGTACAAAATTTGTAAGTTTCAGGTTAATGCTTCTCTAAATAATTTGAGAAAAATACCACAATTGCTTACATATTTATTGCTGGAAATCTGTAATTGTCATAAATGTCTTGGGAAAGATCTATAATCTTATTGATAAGGATTGCAAGCCATCTAATTCATTTTAATGAAATATATACCCTAGGACTTCATCAAACACCTCATTGATGAGTTCACACTTTTCCTAAATTTTAAATCTGCATGTGCACTTTACCTGCTCATTTCTTACTGAATTTGATTCAGGTGAATCCAACACATGTTTCTTGAGTTCCCACTGTATGTTCTAGGAAGGTGAATAATTTTTTTTTCAAGTCTTCCAACTCTGTTCCTCTTTTCTTTCTTTATTATTAGACTTCTTTTAAAGCACTCCTAGTTTTAAGATAATTTTAGAAAAATTGATTGGAGGCCGGGCGTGGTGGCTCATGCTTGTAATCCCAGCACTTTGGGAGGCCGAGGCAGGCGGATCACGGGGTCAGGAGTTCGAGACCATCCTGGCTAACACGGTGAAACCCCGTCTCTACTAAAAATACAAAAAATTAGCTGGGCGTGGTGGCGGGCGCCTGTAGACCCAGCTACTCGGGAGGCTGAGGCGGGAGAATGGTGTGAACCCAGGAGGCGGAGCTTGCAGTGAGCCAAGATTGAGCCACTGCACTCCAGCCTAGGCGACAGAGCGAGACTCCATCTCAAAAAAAAAAGAAAAATTGATTGGAAAGTACAGAGGTTTCCCACACAATTCCTCCTCCTCGCAACTGTTTCCTCTATTATTTACATTCTGTATTACATTACTGTGGTACACTCGTAACAATTGATGAACCAATACTGATATTTTATTATTAAAGTCTTCAATTTACATTAGTTCCTTCTTGGTGTTCTTCATTCTATGCATTTTGACAAATGTATAATGTCATGTATTCACCTTTCGAATATCATGTAGAGTTTCACTTCCCTCAATTCCCTGGAAGCATTCTGTATTAACCTACAAGGGACCTTAAATCAAATTTTTTCGTTTATAGCTTCACCTCTTAAAGCTTCTGGATTTAGTATTTCCTTTTTGTCCATTATAAAAAAAAAAAAGGAGGTAAGATTTGGCATGCCATTTGAATTCAAAAGTTGGTCTCTCGGTGGTACCCATCTCCTCAAATGATTAACTATTTATGTTGAAATAGTACTTCTTATAATTCAGTTATCCATCCAGAAATATTTCTGGAGTACCTGCCCTGGGCCAAGCATTCTGGTCTGTTTTTCTCCTGATTAGTGAAATTTGTGATAGGTGACCTTATGTTACATATCTTTGTTTCATGCATAGACATGCATTTAATTATCAAAGTCCTTTACATGTATATAGTACGAAATGCAAAAGGTTTTTTTTAATCGTATAGTTTTAGCAAGCTTCCACTTACCTTTGCACTGAGACTGCCACTTCCGTTAGCCACTGTTATCAATTTCTGGCATGCATTGCCAGAGAAATTACATGTATACACCTACATAAGAATCTTTTTAAAAACAACAATCTTTGCCTTGTTTTTTACTTAACAGTATATTTTGGGCACTGTTTCATGTCACTTTGTGAAAAGCTGATGTATTCCTTGCTTATCCTTTTCGATCAGTACATAGCATTCCACTTTTGAGTGTTCCGTAAATTATTTAAGCAGTCTCTTAGCCCCTTATTGTTGACTATTTAAATTCAAATTCTTTGTTCTTCCAATGTGGCAGTGAATATTCTTGCACATTTGTCACCTCATAAATATTTTAATGCAGCCATAGGTGGCGTTTGTAGAGGTGGAATTACTCAGTCAAAGAGGAGGTACATTTTAAATGGTGCTAGATCGATTGTTCTATCTCTGTGTCTCTGATAGGTCCATTATTCTCTGTAGAAGTCATGCCAGTGTGCGAGAGTGTTTCCTAATATCATCACCAACATTACATGTTATTAAGCTTTTGGATCTTTGCCCATCTGATAAGTGAACAGTTATGCCATTGTAGCTTTAATTTTAATTTCTCTTATTATATGTAAGTCACACATTATTATTTAAGTCCTCAGGAAATTAATAAGGTAAAGATTGAATACATTGAAGTACAAGGAGGTTAAGTGATCCAACATCATCCAACTCATGAGTGAGGACACCCAGAAAGTGCTCTCCCAAGCCCCTGTCCTGTGTCATCCCCCACCTCCCTGTCCGTAGTATATAGCATAGTGCCAACAGGCTTGGCTACAGGTTTGCATTTTCCTCCACTTGATCAGTAATTGTCAAAAAATTATTCCTTTTTGTGAAGAGGAATAGGATTTCTTATTAAAATGGCAAAATCAGTTAATTCTGAAGAATCCTCCCAGATTTCCTTTAAAATTTTAGGAACTCCCTTCTCTCTCACTAGAGACATACTAGAAAAAAAAAAATCAACATTTTTTATCTGGATAATCACTGAATGACTGACATAAAATATCTGGACTTCTGTTTGAGATGAAATGATCCTATTATTGGCGGGACATAGTTGAGAAACAAAGCTTTGCTCTTTCCTCCCTAACTTCCTGCTCTGAAACACCTGTTTCCATTCTGTATCTGACCAAATTCAGAGCATTCAGTTTCCATACACTATGGAACCCTGAGAATCTTGTGCTTTCTGAGCAGCCAGTGAAGACTTTGCTTTCATTTGTATTTGTTGTGTTTGTCACGTAGAGGCTTGTCTCTGAACCTGAGCTGTCTACTGCCTCACTGTCACAGGCAGTTTGCTGCTCTAAGAGGGTTAAGTGTCCCTTCTTGTACCCTCAAACCCACTCTTGACCCTTGGTTTGGAGGGAAGGGAAGACACAGAGCCACATGGAAACGAGAAGGCTTCCTGTGGTCCCAGGGCAGAGCAGTTTGTGGTAGTTTAACAATTATTAAACACATTAACGAAGTGACCAAACGAGCCAACTTTCTGGAACAGACGTTATGTCAATCTTGAATTATGCGTTTTTGCTGTTATTATTCTTTATTCATCGAACAGATATTGCACAGCAGTTTGTGTCAGAAGCTGGTCTGTGTTCTAGAGGTCTAGCAATAACTAACAGGAGGAAATGCCTGCTTGTAGGTCATTTTATCCAATGGCTGTCATCATTTTCTTTCCCCATTTTCATGGTAAATCTGAGAACTGAGTGACCCATCATTACAAAAGTGGGAGTCCATTTCTGGAATTTCTGGAAAATGCAGGTGCCCTCAGGCTTAACCTTATCTCTGTTCTACAAACAAAAGAAGTGAAGTGAATTCCTTCCTAGGACCTTCTAGGTCCTGGAGGAAAAGTCTATGCCATTCTCAAATCCTTGAGAAACATCTGGGGGAAGCATAAACAAGGTGGAAGAAAAGCCTCCCTTTAAAAGCTGATCAGCCACTTTTCTGCCAAGGGCTTGTCAAAATTGCTCAAGAGGGAGGAAAAAAGAGAGAGAAACAAGTGCACATATACATTTTTAAAGTAGCTAGCAACCAAGACAACACCAATTATTTAACCACAGTAAAGAAACCAGCAGCCAAACCACACTGATTATTTAACCGCGTATCCAAGTGCTGAACACAGCCATAGCCAGCCACATTAATTTAATGTAAATATCCCCAGTAACCAGCCACACGGAGTCAAGAACTGCAGCAAGGGCAGCTCCTCACCTTTCCGTGTCTTGTCTCCAGATGTCTGGAGCTGAGAAACTGGCTATCATCCAACCAATATTTTCTTATTTTTTCTCCCCTGGCATTTTTGTTTCTCTAAAAATTGGTACATTCCTTCTCTACTGATCTAGAGTCTCACGTGTATACGCATACTCAGGGAGACATTGCACTTAGTGAATTATGTTCTTTCCCTCTTCATTTTCACCTGCTCTTTTCAAATCAGTCTTTCTCCTTTTTTAACTTCAGTGCTTTTTTTTACGGTGCATTTGATTCCTACTTCCGTAATTTTCACTAATCATTATAAGTAAAGTTTACTCTCAAGAAGAATTTATCAGGAAAACATGATCTTGCTTTGCCATTTGTCATTACGCAATCCATACCATTGGAATTTACTATAAAATAGTTCCTTTCAGTGAGAAATGCACAGACTCATGGATCTCATAAGCCCAAATGTTCACGTTTGAAAAACACAGCCCGACTTTTAATGGCCACAGGTATGGCGTCTGACTCAAGGTCAGTCAACCCATTGTCTAGCAACCAATCTGATTCCTCTCTTTGGGATTTGAACCAAGAGACATGGAGACTGGCTTGAAACGTGGCATAGATTGGGAGCTGACTGACAGGGCAGGCCATGTGGAAACCGAGCAAGCTTAGCTGGAGAAAGGAGCAGAGAGAAACAGCTGAGGAAGACCCAGTGGTCCAAAGCAGTTCAACGTGAGGCAACTGGTAACCATATGCTTCCCTGAAGTAAGGAGAGAGGCGCCCCACTGCCTGTCCGTGGTCTAGTTCTATTTCTAAGGAACCAGTCTCTGTTTCAGTTGCTATGACCATGAGACTGACTTTGGATATGCCCCATACTACATTTGCGTCAGCAGATAATAGGGCAAGATTAGGCTTTGGGGTCACCTAGCTAGTCCCTTTTGATTCTGCTCTCTCCTCAGTGCCCACCTTTTCTCCGGCCATGGCATCAGTTTTAAAACGATGACTGTGAATAAAATGTCTATCTCATGTGTAGGGAAGTCTCTTAGGCATAATGTAACAAGCTTAATGAGAACTTGAGCTTTGTGGAGTGAGTCATGGAGCTACTATATAGAGCAAAAGGTTCAGGGTGCCACTGGTGCCTAACCGGCTTGTACAATACCTCATCAATGGCAAAGCACAATGTTGGTGGGCTGAACCTCTTCTCTTTCCCATTGCTTTTGAGTGCTAGGTGCCATTTCTGACTTCTCTGATTCAAATCTAACCAGACTTTGGGTGTGGGAAATTAGAAGTGCTCTTAGGGCAGGATAAGTTTGAGATGTTTTTGAACAACCAAATGAGTGTGTGTGTGTGTATACATACATATATATATATATATATATATATATATATATATATATATATATATATATGGAGATAAAAGAAAGACTAAGATTGAAAATATCAAAAAGCACTTTGGAAAGAAGGGGATGATTGGTCATGTCCAATGCTGTGGAAAGGTCACATAAGCTGAGGACTGAGAAGTGACCATTGCATTGGGTAGAGCAAGATTTTGATGATTAGTGACCTTGACATGAGATAAATCTCATGAGATAAAATGATGAGATAAAATCTGATTATAATGAATTGGGAAGAGAACATGAGGAGGTATTGGAAAAAGTGAGTAAAAGCAACTTTTTCCAGGATTTTTAATAGAAATGAGAGAGTTACCCATTGGGGACTTCCCCAGGGGAGGTGGTTGGTTATCAGCACAGATGCTAGGAACAGCCAGGGTTTGAATCTCAGCCTTATAGGAATTAGTTAAACTCACTGAGACTCAAATTTCTTAACCTGTAAAAGGAAGTTCAAAGCATGAAATTATTAACTGAAGAGTTGAGTATCTAGCATGATACCCATATTGGCTAACTTAAACCACAGATGGGATGCTTTATTTGTCTAATATCTATGAGCACACACCTACTGGCTCTTTAAAAGAAACTCATGCAGTTCTGTATATATGACTCTTTACTGCCCATCTGCCATGTCCTGGTGTTGTGCTGCTCTAGGTGAATGTGAGACAGTACCTGTCCTTCACAGACTCACCAGCTAACCTGAAGCAAGAAGATCCCTCTACTACCACAATGGCGTATCTCTTGCCTGAATAGAACTTCCCTGGGTTATTTCATAAATGCAGATTCCTGGACATCTCCTGGACCTGCAGAAGACTCTGGTAGTGGAGCCTGTAGAACCCCACATGGTACCATCTACAGTGACTTCTTCTGCACACTGGAGTCTGAGGACTCTTGCTAAGGAAACTTGAATGGTTGTGGAAGTTTCTGGGCAGATGAGTGACAAGAGAGCAGCATTTGAAGATTAGCCTGTTAGAACTGATTGGAGGGAAAAGAGGCAGCAGGACTAATTAAGATGAGATTGCCATCAACCAGGGTGAAAAGAGTGTTTAGGCACAAGGAGGAGCAGTGAATATAAAAAGAAGGGCAGACAAGAAAGATTGTTTTCAAGGCAAAAAATGACAGTGTTTAGTAACTGACTGGAAATAATAAATAAAGGGGGTGTTAGCAGCGGGATGTATCGCGTGGCACCAAAGTAAGTTAGTGAACGCAAATCTGAACGGGTCTGCAGCAACCTCCATTCTTGCCTTCTCAGAAGAAAGAATTAGACTGAGGGACGTAAGGCAGAGTGAGAGACTGAGGCAAGTTTTAGAGCAGGAGTTAAACTTTATTAAAAAGCTTTAGAGCAGGAACGAAAGCAAGTAAAGTAGATTTGGAAGAGGGCCAAGTGGGCGACTTGAGAGACCAAGTGTACGTTTGACCTTTGACCCGAGATTTTACACGTTGGCATGCTTCTGGAGGGTTGCACCCCTTCTCCCCCGATTCTCCCCTGATTCCTCCCTTGGGGTGGGCTGTGCACATGTGCTATGTGTCTACTGCTGGCACTTGGGAGGGGCCACATGCCTAGTGTGTCTACTGGAATTGTAAGTGTGCTCACTTGAGGCGTTCTTCCCTGACCAGTCGAATGTTCCTAGAAGGTCATATACCAGATAAACGCCACCATTTTACCTCTTCTTAATGCATATGCTGGAGCTCACTCCCCCAGCTCCTGAGATCTTTTCAGGAAGCTACTGATCACCAGTTTCAGGGTTTTTTTTTTTTTTTTTTTTTTTTTCTATCTATTAGGAGACTGCCTGTCCCTGGTTCTGGCTATGGCCAATTATTATTTTAGAGAACCTGTAACAATGCCTGACCATTTCCTGACGGTGACCTGACACTCCTGGGTGGGGAGCCCTCTGCTGCTCTGCTCATGCCTGACTAGCTACCCACTGTAATAGAAGGGAGGATGACTCCAAGGTTTCATTCAAGGAGGCTGCTCCCCTTAGTTTCAGATTTGTTTTTCTGCCTCCTCAACATCTCTACTCAGAAGTCCAATAGTCACGGTAATGGACCACATCAAAAGCATAAGCCCGAATTTCCATTTTCCCCAAACCCACTTCTCCCCCAGCCTCTTCCCCATCTCAGCAACTTACAACTCAGGACAAGACTCTGAGGTGATTTTTGAACTCCCATTTCTTCCATAGTCCCATAACCAAATCCTTCAGCTATACTTTCAAAACCAATCAACAATCTTTCTAGTTTTCATTGCCTCCAACTTGACTATTGTGGCCCAACCAACATTATCCTTGGCCTGAACTGTGACAACAGCTTCCTAACTTGTCCCTGCTTCTACCCTTGTTCTTCATAAACTATTCAGACCATGTCACTTCTCTGCTCAGATCCCTTTAATGGTTCCCCCAATTCATCCCAAGTCAAAGCCAAAGTCCTTACAGTGGCCCACAGGATCCTACATGATCCCATCCCCCAGCACCTCCCTGACCTCACCTCTTCTCGCTGCCCCACAAGCAATCTGCTGGAGACCTTCAGGTGGCTGTGTTGTCACTTATATTTGGCAAGCCGGCTCCTAAATCTGGTCCTTTGTTCCTGCCATTCACTCTGCTGTTGGTGGACCTAAACTTCCTCCGTCCTTCCCTCTCCATCAAGGTTTTGGAGGTGGTATTCCTTGCCTTATATACAATCCTTCCAGAAATCCATATGATGGACTATTATTATTATTCCAATAATGTCACTGTGTCATCTTCACAGAGGCCTTTCATGACCTTCCTACATGGAACAACATTAATCAAGTAACTAGTTGTGACTCTCTACCTGTCTTTTTCTGCTTAGTTTTTAAATTTGCCCTTATCCCTTGGTATATTATATACTTACTTTTCTATTATCTGTCACCCAAAAACAGAATGTAAAATGCTAAGAGAAGAGCATTTATATAGTTTATTTAGTGCTAGATTCCCCGAGCCTTGAACAGAGACCAGTACCTAAACCCTCACAAACATTCGTTGAATAAATGGCAAGACTGAATTAAGAGGCAATGTAGCTACTAGGAAAGAACGTGGGCTCTTGAGCCAGGTGGGCTGGGTTTGTAACTTGGCTCTACTTCTTACTTAATAAGTAATCTTGCACAAGTTACTTTGCATCTCCATGCCTCAGTTTTATTATCTGTAGAATGCAGGTATTAATAAGAGCCCTCTGCAGCCATTTTAAACATAGC
Source organism: Papio anubis (assembly GCF_008728515.1). Lineage (NCBI taxonomy): Eukaryota > Metazoa > Chordata > Mammalia > Primates > Cercopithecidae > Papio > Papio anubis. The sequence continues at coordinate 10,772,951 of NC_044988.1, read as the reverse complement.
TACACATTCTTTAACACGCTTCCGTGGAGAGTAAGGTCTCTGTTCCCCCCACCCCTAACTCTGAGCAGGCTTGTGACTGCTTTGATCAGCAGAATACAACAGAAGTAATGCTTCCAAGGCTAGGTACACAAAGTGATCTAGCTTCTGCCTTACTCACAGGAACCCTTGTCCTTGGAGTTCAGAGCTGCCACGTAAGAAGTACAAGTGCTTTGAGGCCGCCATGTTGGGGGGATCCTCAAACTACATGGTGAGGCAATAAGCAGGTACTCCAATCTGCAGTTCCAACTGAGTCCCGCCTTCAAATCATCCCAAGCCAATGTCAGATGTGTAGAAAGAATCACCCAGATGATTCCATCCCCCTGCAGCTGCTCAGTTGGTCAGTTCACCTGCAGCTGTTCAGGTCTTTGGAGCTAAGACCTCAGATGTTGTAGAGGAGAAACAGGTCACTCCCATCTGATTTCCTATGTCCAATTTACTGATCCAGATAATCTGTAAAATGGCTGTTCTTTTATACCACTAAGTGGAATAATATTGTATTATGTCTATGAGTACAGTATTAGAGTATTAAATATTGGAGTATATGAATATAAGTATTAGAGTTAGGTCTCACTCACTGGTGTGTTTCTCTGAGCATGTAGCGTTGGTGTGAGGCCTAAAGGAGACACTCCACAAACGTTGCTTCACTGATTTCATAAATGCACTCGTGTTCATTATCGTCTATAAACTTCTTGGAAAACATTGTTTTTCAATAATTTTCTCCAATCTTGCCTTGAAATTTGCCCTATTTGCCGAGAAGTTGATTGGTAATCTTATAAGATTTAGATTGAAGTTTATGGATGACATGGCTAGTATTGCTAAGAATGTACAGTGCAGCGTAAACACGGAAGTCTTGCATAATCTTTTCCTGGACTTGTGCTTTTTTGAACTGGGTTCAAATCTAAACTGAGCAAGGCCACACAGGGCGTTAAAGCAAAAAATGTACAGTTGGAATGCACTGAATCCCCTCGATTGGGGGAGATAGGCCTTGGAGGAGGTGATTTTTAAGAACCTGCCTTTTATTTCCAGTCACCTGGCAAGCCAATCTAAGAAAATAGACCACACAAATGTGATTTTCTAGTGACACAATTGTCTAGAGAGAAAAACAACTTCAAACATATCATGGTGTTTTGGAAATTATTTGCTGAATATGTCAACATACCCTTTGAAAGAAAAGCAGTTGCCTAGCTTTTGGACTCTTCTCATGTGCAGATTTCTCAAATTTTGAAATAACAAAATCCTTAAAATAATTACTTGGATGTGACTCACATTTTTTAGACGGCCTGTTGGATACTTTGCTGCAAATAATTTCATGTGTCTAACTTTGCTACAAATAATTTCATGTGTCTAATTTCATGGTACAGCTACATAGGGCAAGAAGGAAAAAATAGGAGGGCAGGGAAGCTAAAGAAGAAAGGGAAAAGCAAGCAATGTTTAGATGTAATTGTTTGAGAGTGCTGCCTTAGGAAATATTAATCTCATTTGAAGTTTGTAGTCTCTGAATTCTTTTTTTTTTTTTTTTTTTTTTTTTTTTCTGAGATGGGGTCTCGCTCTGTCATCCAGGCTGGAGTGCAGTGGCATGATCTTGACTCACTGCCACCTCTGCCTCCTGGGCTCAAGCAATTCTCCTGCCTCAGCCTCCTGAGTAGCTGGGATTACAGGCGTGTGCCACCACGCCTGGCTAATTTTTGTATTTTTAGTAGAGACAGAGTTTCACCATTTTAGCCAGCCTGGTCTCAAACTCCTGACCTCAGGTGGTCCACCCGCCTCAGCCTCCCAAAGTGCTGGGATTACAGGCTTGAGTCACGGCGCTCAGCCTAGTCTCTGAATTTTTACTACAGCAAATATTAATGCTTCAATGTCATATATAGCCAGTAAGGCACAGTCCTCATACTCAAAGTGAAACATATTTAGGACTGTTTTTTCTCAGTAACAGTGAAATCAGAGGGTAACGGTGTTACTAATGATTTCCTATGTATTGACCCAGGGTAGAAAGTTCCTTTCTAGGGGCTGTTGACTTTATGACTCAGGATTATTATCTGAGAGTGTGGGAAGCGTGGTTGGGAGGGTCAGTGGCCAAATAAACAACCTGGGGAACCCTTGTGTCTTAAACAAGGGAAGGACATATTTATTAAACACACATGGCAATGTGGTTTAAATTTGTGTCCCTGCTCAAATCTCATGTCCAATTTTAATCCCTAATGTTGGAGGTAGAGTCTGGTGGGAGGGGATTGCATCATGGGGGCGGTGTTCTCATGAGTGGTTTAGCACCACTCATCCTTGGTACTGTAGAGTGGGTGAGTTCTTACGAGAGATCTGGTTGTTTAAAAGTGTGAGGCACATCCCCGTTCCCCCTTCCTCCTGCTCTGGCCATTTGAAGTGCTCTCTCCCACTTTGCCTTCTGCCATGTTTGTAAGTTTCTCGAGGACTCTCTCGAAGCTGAGCAGATGCCAGCACCATGTTCCTGTGCAGTCTGTGGAATCACGAGCCAATTACAGCTCTTTTCTTTATAAATTACCTGGTCTCAGGTATTTCTTTATAGCAGGGTAAGAACCGACTAATATACATGGGCAACTGATTTTGCCATTTACATTGCAATTTTATTTTAGTGGTTAGCCCAATATTCCACCTTGCAAAACTATCTCCTTCATGGACCATCTTTATTTATTTATTTTGAGACAGAGTCTTGCTCTGTTGTCCAGGTTGGAGTGCAGTGGCGTGATCTCAGCTCACTGCAACCTCCACCTCCTGGGTTTAAGCAATTCTCCTGCCTTAGCCTCCCCAGTAGCTCGGATTACAGGCGCACACCACCATGCCCAGCTGATTTTTGTATTTTTAGTAGAGACAAGGTTTCACTATGTTGGCCAGGCTGGTCTTGAACTCCTGACCTCGTGATCCACCTGCCTCAGCCTTCCAAAGTGCTGGGATTACAGGAGTGAGACACTGCACCCAGCCAAGGATTATCATTATTACTGATGATTAATTTTTTTTTTTCTCAGGCTGGAGTGCAGTGGCATGATCTTGGCTCACTGCAAGCTCCACCTCCTGAGTTCACGTCATTCTCCTACCTCAGCCTCCCGAGTAGCTGGGACTACAGCCGCCCACCACCATGCCCAGCTAATTTTTTGTATTTTCAGTGGAGATGGGGTTTCACCATGTTAACCAGGATGGTCTTGACCTCCTGACCAAGTGATCCACCCACCTCAGCCTCCCAAAGTGCTGGGATTACAGGCGTGAGCTGCCGCGCCTGGCCACTGATGAATAATTTTTATTGAGCGTTCATACTTTCAGGAGATGTTGTGGGCTGAACACATATTCTACGCTAGAGTGTACTAGGCTTATATGTGCACCATGCCCTTAATCCTAACTTCATTCTGCCTATTTGCAGATGTATGGCTTGAGATGCCCAGTGCCACAGTGCTAGCAAGCAACTGTGATTTGGAGCTAGATCTCTCTGACTCCAACATCTTGCCTCCCTTGCCTCACTGTACATGTTGTGCTATCAAGTGCTTACTTTGAGCAGCTGCTGGGAAACTGGTCTACTGGGGCCTTAAACAATCATTTGGTCTTTAGTCCCTGGTTTAATGTTGGCCAATTATTTTAGCCAACAAACCAAGCAGGTTGGAGGAGTGGGCTGGCTTTGACATCAACATGTCAAGACTGGCAACCCAGCCTCAGCTCTGATATCATCACGGTGAAGTCAGCCTGGCGTGGCCCCCACTCACAATTGCTGTCAGAATTGTGGTCTAGCCACAAGCCAGACACCATAGGTTCCAAGAACTGGTAAAAAGCCTGGGTGAAACAGATTGGTGGGAAATGTGCATTCCGTGGGCAGCCAGCTTCCCAAGGTTGCCAACTTTGCTTTCCTAAAGAGAAGGAAGATTAAGTAGTTAGCTGCCTTGGATTCAGGATGCCGATTTCACACTACACATGTGCAGAGTGATCCCTTTTGATTGTTTAGGCAACGCTGGAGAGAAATGTGTCTAAAATTATTTGATGTCATTTCAAATGTTCCTATTCTCCATTTTGTGTATGAGTTTCTTGGTGACTTCTTTGAGTCATTCTGATATTTGTGTGCATAGCTCAATGTATATGTGACATAAGCTGTTTTGAGCACATACATTATAATGTGTCAGGGACAACAGTGCCTCTCTCTTTTCTGAATGTATTTAGCCACTTAGTGTTAACTAAGCTGACACTCCACCATTGTGCCATCCTTGAGCCACTGGCTCTGGATCCAGCCCCTGTCCTTCCCCTTCTCTCCCCTCTTCTGCATCCCTGAGAGCTTCACCCTGCTGGCTGGCTTTCTCAGGCTTCCTCATAAGCTGTTTTTCAGCAGGGTTTGGCTGAGGGGAGGCACTGGTGAGGGACAAAGGAGAAAGAAGGAAGGGAGAATCCACGATGTTTTTCTTGTCCCTCTTTGCCTCAAGCAGCGTCCCCCAACTCCACACCTCCATTACCCACTTGGCTGCCATAGTTCTTACTGGTTCCTGTGACCTGACCCTTGGGCTCTGGTAACTACGGTCTTTCTCTCTGTCCTTCTAGCCTTGGAGACATGACAGCTCCCTGCTCGTGCAGATCTCTGGGTTACACCGCTGTGCCTGGTTCAACGTCTTAGCATCTATTATCTATGTGAGGAATTTAATTCTCTCTCTTTGATGTACCCACAGTGGTTTCTGCCTTCCTAGGTGGATCCTGATAAATATAATTATGCTAGTTTTTGTCACACTCAGGAATGTTTCAGATGCCTATGAATTGCCTTTGAGAGATTTTGGTAAAATATAGTTTAGGGGTCTTTCTTTCAATTCACCAAACATTCAGTGGGTACCTACTATGCACAACACAAGTTTGTAGGTGAATAGTTATGGATTGTTACACAGCCAGGACCTAAAAAGGATGAGATGATCTGAAGAACTTTCTTTTCTGGTCAGTGGAATATAATCGGCACAACTGATTTATTGCCTGCACTTAATGAGAGATATTAGGAGACAGAAACATTTATTAATGTTCTTGTTTGAGCAGTGTTAATGTCAAGGCTTGTTATATGGGGGTGCCATCAAATCGCCTGCTGGTACGTATTCTCACAGTGCACCAAAAATTTCATCCAAATAAATTATTGTTATTATTATTTCAACTGATTCATTTGGCAGGAAGAGTTGGGATCATATTCAGAAGAGTGGAACATGAGCCATGTTTCCTCCTGCCCTTGATGTAGGCAGTCTGGTGTTGAGCTAAGTGAGTGATTAAGCTCGCTCCTTCCTTCCTTCCTTCCTTCCCTCTCCTTCCTTCCTTCCTTCCTTCCTTCCTTCTCTCTCTCTCTCTTTCTTTCTTTTCTTGACGGAGTCTCGCTCTGTCCCCCAGGCTGGAGTGCAGTGGCACCATCTCAGCTCACTGCAAGGTCCGCCTCTGAGGTTCACGCCATTCTCCTCTCTCAACCTCCCAAGTAGCTGGGACTACAGGCGCCCGCCACCATGCCGGGCTAATTTTTTCGTATTTTTAGTAGAGATTGGGTTTCACTGTGTTAGCCAGGATGGTCTCGATCTCCTAACCTCGTGATCTGCCCGCCTCAGCCTCCCAAAGTGCTGGGATTACAAGCGTGAGTTACCACACCCGGCTGATTAAGACCTTTTCTATAGTGTCAGGCATTGACCTATGAGACCTGTGAGGTCCACACACTGATAACCAATTCCCTAGGAATGATGAGGAAGACACAGAAGATGGGAGCTATGAGAGCAGCATTTTGTGATTTTTCATGATGTAACTGATACTTTCTGTGAGCAAATAAGCTACTGGCTAGGTTCATCACAAATGGCCTGTGGTGACTGAAGAGTTGTGCATATTCTTACTAAAGGACATGTATGCAAATTCTTATCAATGTTATAAATCATGGTATTTTGAGGGATGCCAAGAAATTGATCATTTTCACTTACTGAAATCATCTAATGCCTCTTAGAGGTGAACGTCAGAGTTTGGAATAACAAGTATCTTTTACTGCTCTTCCCTGATACTGCCAGACTCTTGCTTTCCTGTCAAACTGCCTCCTGTGTTAGAGGTTGTTAAATTCCAGTTGTGGGCTCAGTGGAGGTGTAGTAGCCCTAAGTTAGTATCAGAATATCCTTTGATAACATGAAAAAAAGAAAGGGGTGGAGGAGAAAGAGAAGAGGAGGGGAGGAGGGAAGGGTGACAAGGAGTTAAGGAAGAGTGATGGATAAGGCCATGGCCATTCCAGATGCTGTTGTCTGAGCTACTACCTGTTTGTCCTGTTGCCTTAGGAACGGGGACTGCATTAGCCCAGTAGGGATGGCGCGTGGGGCTTTAGATTTGTTTTCATTTTCTTACTCAGATAGGAGTCAAGCTTCATTTCCTTAACTTACCTCTCTTATTATTTTATACTTAAAGTATGCTTTTATTCTTAAATTTTTAAGTATAAAAACCGATCTCACCTCCATTTTTCTTCTTGAAACCCAGTTAGTCTTGTAAGCTAATTGTTTGTCAGTTTGCCATTCTCCCAGCTAGATCTGAGACACAATCATTTGAAGTTCCTTTTTATGTTTGCCCAATGAAAAGTCCAATTCATCCCTTAACTTTCCTTAGTAATCGAAGGAGGTGAAATACACCATCTATTTGGTTTGTTAAAAAGTGGTGCCTTTGGATATCACATTAATTGGGTTTAAAGCATGGGCAAAATTGAATATCTAGCAGGCCTGGAAGTTATATTTAAAGCTATTTTCCCCCCTCGGTGGAAACAAAATACAAAATATTCATGATAGGTTGAGATTTAAAATGGTAGTTCCATAAGAAGGTGGTTCTTTCCTCTCTGTCTCCCCATGTTCCTCTTTTAAAAAGTTCCCGAATTTAGAATACAAAATAATAGTAAACGGTATTTTGAAAACAATGCAGCCTAGTTGGTGTTGAAAAGTTTAAAGATTTAAAGGTTCTGTTTGTGAAGGAATTTGCTAACTATCCTGCAAATGTTCCTTCTTTTTATCCCTTATGCGTCATAGTTTCCTTAACATTCTCTTCCTCCCTTTCTTTCTCTGGCTTTAGCTCTCCATATTGTTCTCTTTTTTAAAGCAGTGAAGATAAGTTCAAAGAATGCTTACAACTTCTTTTCTTTCCCTGGAAACAAGACTGTGCCTCAGTGCCAAAGTCCTAAGGCCCTGTCTTGATGAGAAGCCCTCTTACTTTAATTGTAACCTTTTCCAGAAAGTTCTCTCCCAACTCAGTGACTTGTGTATCCTGGATTTAATTTTATTGGGTGAGTTGCAACATTGAATTTGGCCTTATTTCCTGACTCCACCTAACTTTCTAAGCCCCCCACTGAAATAATCAAATAGTGGGTAACAAATATCTGTATTTTTTTCAGAGGGCTTAAAATGGCAAATTTTTAAAGAGTCCTTGGATGATCAGAAAGCTATCCTAACAACTCCAAACCATGGCTTGGAATCAGTGTTCTTATCCTTTAAAAAAAAGACCCATTGGTAGCACTCATTTTTAAGATTTGCCGATCAGCATAATATTAAAGTCACCTGATCACTTTGCAGTCATCTTAGTCAGTATTTTGAATTCCTAAGTTAATATCACCTTTAGAAATAAAGTCAAATGTCTTTGTTTTAGTTACATTATTAATCTTTCATAATGCAATTGAAAATGAACTCTAGTGGCTGAATTTATTATTAATTTTTTTTTAAAGTAGAGATAATCTTCATTTCTCTTACATGGGGCATTAAACACACACACAACCAACCTACCAACGTAGATTCAATTCTTTTCCCTGGTATAAACATGGTAGATCCCACAATGCGTAGGCAACTGTGCTAGAAATGGGGCCTCAAGCTGCTTATTCCAAGCTTCCTCTCTGGTGAGCCTTGCCTAGAACTCCTCTCCCCTCTCCCGGGACTCAGGTCCTCCCCAGCAAACGATCTTTCTCTCTACCCTCTTGCTCTCTCTCTCGCCCTTCCCTTCCCACAGCAATTTAAACAATAAAGGCAGAAGCCTGAAACCAAAAAATTACATTGAGGAAAAGTATAGGTAATATGAGGGATGTTCTGCTTCCCCTATTTTGTGGGATTCATTCAGCAAATGATTTGTCATACAACCTAACTCCTGGTAAGACCAGCTTACCAGCTAGTCTTACAAAGTATAGCTAACCAAATTGACAGTTTTGCTTAAGGTGGGTCCTGAATATATAGAGCTTCTATAGCCATTATGATTCCTCAGGAAACTTGACTTTCCTGAGCCATCTTTGCCATGAAAAGCGTTTGGTAGCCCTTCCCTATGTTTCATTTCTCTCCTCCCCTCACATACACACACATTGCTGCTACTGCTCCTCTTCCTTCTCACACACACACCTCTCCCTTAAGAAACAGTTTGAGAATCACAGAGCTGGAGAGAGACAGGACTTGCCTGAGTTCCAGAATATTCCTAATGATGAGGTAGATCAATCTCCACAAACATGGATGTGGCATTGAAGAGTCATGTTGCAAATATGCTGCTAGTCTTCAGGGCCTCTTGCATTTGGTATTTAAAGTAGGGCTTCACTGTTCTCTGAGTTATAGTAGATTTTCAAATTTTTAACATATCTCACTTCCAATATACATAAACCATTAGATTAAGATTATTTTGAGCATAAATTATTTGAGATTATCCATGTGACTACCCACGTTGCATTTGATCATATGACCAATAGCCAGCTATGAAATCTTCATCAATAAAATAATTTCAGGTGTCACTATAACTTCTTCACCCCAGAAAAAGACTACGATGACCCTCAGATAAGAATTTGATGTATTTGCAACCTCAAAATGTCAGAGGAGTATTTGTGTAGTTAAAAGAGTGTTCTAACCAAAGCTATATGGTTATTCCTTGTAGATGGCAAAGAGAGAATGAGAGCATTGTTGGGGTTTCAGGGATTGCATTAACAGAGTCTGTGTAACACGGTGAAGTACAACTCCACTGGGAGAGAGGCAGTTTTGCAAATTATGGTGCAGTCAGGTAATTACTCCTCTCCCTCCAAGTTTAGTTGATACTCTCTGAGATTTAAAGTTTGTCTCTGTGAGATATGTAAGTATGTGTGTTCAGCAGTCTCTCCATCATGTAAAGGAAGCTAGATGGCTTGTTCATTGACTTAAAAGGCTAATTGCCAGCAATCACAATTCCTTTAAGTCTGCTGTTCCTCTCAGAGAGAAAGTGTTCTAAACTGGAGGAAATATAGCGCTGAGGAGAGAAAAGGACAGATTCTGAATTGAGCCCGTGATGAGGGCCAAAAAGCCTGTGGAGTTTCACACCATGGAGATTAGAAGAAGAAATGGTGGAGGGAGGTACTGGCCAGGTGATCAAGGTCAAGGTGAATAACTTGAGTGTGACCTGGAGGAAATCCCTTATGAAGGCACTTTTTCCTTCAACTGTCGGCACTTTCCTCCAGAACTGTGAGAGAAGACAGTTTTAAAGTATAATTGTAAGTTTTTTACAAGTTTTTTTCTGTTAAGATGTAGTTGCCTTGAAGTTACTCCACACCTTCAGGAAAATCTGATCATCCCTTTTGTCTTCAGTGACACACAAGTGAAGAAGAGGAAACAGTCCATTGAGGGAAGCTTGGCCAGGTACCAAATCCATGCCTCATCCCACCCATGCCTTATGGTTCCAGCTGGGAAAGGACAACACCCTTCCAAGCGGATTATGTTTGGTAATGACCATCAACAGTGAGTCAAGGTCCACCTTCAAGGAAGGGGCCATAGGGAAGAGCACTTGAGCTGAGACAGGACTTCCAAGAAGACATCCATAAATACTCAAGTGAGAAGAGACCTTTAGGTTGACAACTCAAGGAAAAGATGGAAAGTGAGGCTAAAAGAAAAGGATTTGTTAAGAAATACTTTAGTTTGGCTATCCCTCTAACCTGTTTATCTCCAAGTTGTGAACTCTCCTTTACCCAAATTTATATCTCATGGCTTCACCCACATGCTTCAGTTTAGAAGTTAAACTTCTCCAAGGAATATCACAACTATGCATGATACCATGGATATCTTATAGGATTTTGGACTTGGATTTCAATTATTTTAAATCCATCCAAATGCCTTTTCTCTGCTGACAGCTCCACACTGGCCACTCATATAAAAAAGACTCACCAGGAGAATAAATTATTTCTTCCCTTGTCAATGGTAATTTGTGTTCACTAAATTACCTCCAGATCTACTTTCCTGAGTCAAAAATAACTTCATAGTTTTTTTTTTCCCCTCCATGTTTAGCTTGGAAAGACATATAGATTTTGAAGTTAACCTCTCTCTGTTAGATGCTCAAGAATAATTAAGCTCGTTTTCTTCTTAAATCAACCAGATGTTTCATTTTAAGATGGAACAATGTGTGGTTTATTTGACCCAAGTTCTCATGAAAAGGCCATTGCTTTCATTTTGATAGTCCTGCTTTGCGAGAGGTAAAAATGAAAAACATCTTTAAGAGAATTCCATCTTTTTTTTTTCCCTGGGAACAATGCTCAGTCTCAATAGGAAACCACATTTTTTAAGAACATGAAAGTTATTACTGATGATGTCCCACAATCTGATCAAACACTTAAGCGACAGCTGTCACGTTATGATTTTACCACACTGTTCTTCATAACTTTCAAAAGAGACTTAAATGTCTACTGTGTCAAGATCTGTTTCTGGCAAGCCATTTATTTACACTATTTCTTTGTCACTTTAGTCTTTTCTTCTAATCAAGCTAGGCTAATATGCTTAGGGCACCTTTCATTTTTGTCTTAAAAAATACCAATAAATGGTTAAGGGTAGTTTTTACAACATGGTGAGTGTTATTTCACAATGTTTCATTAGCCACAAATCCTCAAGTCACTTTTAAGAATTCCAGATGCCCTACTGTAGGTATTTTTGCAGCTGTTTTGTGGGAAATCATGAAAGTGCAACTCTTTTTGACAAAAAAGAACATATCTCATTTCTACAGGGATTGGTCTCTTTTTACTGTACTTTATAGTAACAAAAAGGGCAATGTAAAGACAGCTGTGTACTGTATATAGTTTCTCCATGTGCCTGAAGTTCAGATAGTGAAAATATCTTCTAATTTGTAAAATACTATGATTTTACTTTGAAGGAAGTCTTTCTTTTGAACTGGTTATGAAATATTTGAAGTTATAATTTTCTTTCTTTATTTGTAGCACACAATTGGGCCTGACATTTTTTTTATCTGGATCCAATAATTTTGCTTTTGAAATGCATTTTATTGTTCTTTGTAACTAAATTCCTAAGTCGACTCCATGTATTCTTTTACTTAGAAGACAACATAGTGAATATAACTATCGATAACTATTAACTCCTCCTCTAAACAATTGACTATTAACCATCTCCAATCCTCTTAGTATTACATATTTCCTTTAAATTTTTTTAAATTTTGTAAGTTGTATATTTCAGGATATTATGAATATCTATTTACTGATATCTTATACCTCAAGAATATTTTGCTGCATAGACAGCCACAGTTTATACATTTTATAAAGAAAGAAAGAAAAAGAAAAGGTTTTCCTTGTGTTATTTCCAGTACCACATGATCTGTAGTTTTCATCATCGGGCTGTCCCTGAATTGTAATGTGCCCAGTGCTTATTGCTTTCAAACAAAATCACTTAAAAAATGTTGAAACTAGAGATTTAGGGCTCAACGGCCCTAAAGGAATTCCCATTGCTAAGATTTTGGCTACAGCGTCAAGACTAGACCTGTGATAAACAGGACTTGTGATAAAAGGAAAATAGACGAGGATCTGGAGATGGGAGGTCAGTCTTTGACTCTAGCTCTTTCTAGCTGTGGGTGACATCATTTAGAGCTAATTATGTAGACTCTTACATTTTATAGATGAGGAAACTGATGCTCAGACATACAAAATTTCGTCTAGAATTTCATAGACCACCCAATGTAAAAAGGTCAGTTTTCTTATTTTGCCATTTTGTCCTTAACTTCTATTGCTTCAACCTGGGCTTATAGACCTCAGAGTGGGTTCAGAGGAAAGTTGTTCATTCCACAATAGGCAAAGTGACTTAGTAAAACTGTGGGGATGCTGAGCTGAAAAGACACAGTGTCTGTCCTCAGAAGGCTTGACATCTAGTGAGAAATCAACACACAGCCCCGGGATTACAATGCACAAAGGCCGATGCCCTGTAGAGGCAGGGATGGAGTTGGGTAGGAAGACAGAAACAAGTGAGGAGGGCAGTAGCTTATGATGCTTGAAGTGGAGTGGAGATGGCCTCCCTGGGCAGACAGAATGGCATCCAGACCATGAGGGCCTGGAGCGATGTCTCTGTTACTGAATGCAGGAGTAGAATGCCAGGGGAGACGCTGCACAGCAAGTCACAGTGGGATTCTGTAGCCTTTGTTTGCTCTGCCAAGGAGCTTAGATTATTCTACTGTGGACATCAGGGAGTCCCTAAAGCATTTAGAACAAGGAGATGACATGCCTGACTTTGCATGTTCTAAAGATGATTCAGCCATGCCATGCTTTTCTCTCATTGCTATGACAAGACTTACAGGTTTGAGGGGAAAGCAAAAAATTTTATCTCACCCTGATCAGGGGAAAGTCCGAAAATAACTCTGAGAAGCAAAAGAAGAAACAACCTCCTGCCTTAATCTTTATCTGAATCACCTCCAAAATATTCACTTTATAAGCATTTTCAGGCCTGTCATTGTTTTACTCAAAACTCTTTATTACTATTTAAAGTACTACATGTAAGACAATTCTTTCCTTAAATTCAACAAAATATTTAGTTCCACTGAAGTGGTTGACTTGTGAAATTGTTTCTGCTTTTCTTTAAAGGATGTTGTAATTTATTGGATCTTTTATTGGACTTAAGGGACCAATTTATTTACATATACTCATATGATCCTTGGGATCAGATGGTCCTTAGCCTAAAACCCTGCTCTTCTAAGTAGAGTAGGAAATTATCAGAATAATGGCACTTTTGTCTTAGGTGTCCTGAGAGGATGAAATATGGTAAGGCATTTAGAGTGATTTGCACCATGTGGCACATAGTAGGTGAACCAAAAATGTGAGCTCCTGCCTCGACTTGTGGCAGACCTACAGGAGAGTGAGTTGTGTTTGATGAGGGCATGGCTAAGCTGGATGGCACAGATTCTGTGAGTCCACTTTACCATCACAGCCTACTAGGAAACACACCTTGTTCATCAGCCAGCACTGGAGGTCCAGGTAAGTTAAGCGAGGACTTTGCAACACTTGTCAAGCAAAAAGAAAGCTGTCCAAAGTCAAAATGAAGTTCTTAAGGGAAAGAAAGGAAGGGAACAGCCAAACAGCTTATTATGTAATTAAAACTGGAGTCAAACGTCATTAAATGGGGCAAAATTCCAGTTGAAAATGTTTAAAAAGTATTAATTTTTAAAGATATATAGTTTTACTTCTTTCAGGTAGATATAATAACTTAAGCTATGTTAATAAGGGCCTTCCTAGCAGGGAAAATGAAAATGCCTGGCTTAATAAAACAAAATAGCAAATTTAGTATTAGAATTTAGAATGTTAATAATTCATATGGAGAGATTGGAAATAGCTTGTTTTCTTAACTGGTTTTTAAAAACCTCTGAAGTATTATTTATATTGTTAATTTATTCAGCTAACTTTTCCTCCCTGGACTGTGGGACCATAAGCTTCAGTGCAGCTGCTGTTCAAATGTTCCTTAATTCCCAAGGGTAGTCTGCACTAATGACGCTGTATGATATTTAGGGGTAAAAGACTTGGGCCATATTATCGGTGAACTATTCACGGACATAGAAGATAAAATAGATTCTTAATCAGCTGAGACTTGGAAAATACATAAAAAAAAAACTCTTTCTTTTCCTCTTGAAATATGTAGTGTTACAAAGCATGTGCGCTTACATAGCCTAGATACCTAGGCTAAGAATGTTTTCTAAACTAAAAAAAAAAGATTATAGACAGGAAAAATATTTAATGAAAAGAGTATCCACAAATAAAAGGAGAATAATATTTCAATATCCAAAGGCTTACTGTAGTCGGCTAGGAGACACAGGATGTGACATTTGAGTAATTAATGGAAACTCGTTGTAGGAGCAGTGATGATCACACTTTCCAGAAAAGCAAAAGGAAGGGCCACGTTCCCTGTCCCAATCCGACTGGCTCCATCCTGAGCGTTCAGACGACTTTGCTGAGGCCTTTAACTGCATCCCAGTGACACGACTCACACAACGGTCACAGTCACCAACGCAACTCTGGCGCCAGCAAGCTTTAGTTTGTTAGGAAAAAAATACTACTTTCCATGTATGTTTAAATAGTACAGACACATAATATTAAAAAAACAGAAGCCCTGAGTATGTAATTTGATGCTAAGCCTTTGCAAAATAGGCAGAGATCCAAATATTTTTCTCTGCTAAAAGAGTTGAAAATACGTTTCCAGGGGTGACTTGGCTGGAGAGGCTACCACTTGGGATTGGTGAGCTGAAAAGTCTGATCTGGGGATGATCTGTACTTCTGAGACAACCACGAGAGCGCCTAGGGTTGACGGAGATCCAAATGGAAGGTAGTCTCTACAGTTGAACTTTCCAGGCTAGCCAAGTGGGAACATGTGTGTGGTAGCGGGTGGAGGGGAGGTGGAGGAACAGATCTTATTTTTGAAGCTTTAGACTCAGATTATGGAATCAAGTGAAATGGTGCAAGACCCACTCAAGGTTAGTTAGTTATAAATTCGGATTCTAGAATTCTTTGTGGGGAGTTACTCTCTAGGTTACTAGAGATAATACATTGCTTGAAAGCTATTATCTTGATGGTGGTCTGGTGACAGGGAGATGCCTATAGCTTGCCAGCTAGGAAAATGGCTATCCCTGGACACCCATGAGGTCCTGGGCCCTTTAGGTCAGGTCAACTATATCCTAGTGGGCTCCAAAGGCAAATCTTTCAACTCAGCAGAAGTTTTATGTAATCTTCCAGGTTTTTCCCCACTGCTCCCAACATGCATGTACTTACTTTCATTTCCTGGCTTCAGATATCTGGGTTCCTATGGTAGCTGCTGTATCTGACTTGGTTCTCCTTCAGGTTTGGCAGTGCCCCTCCTGGTGGACTAGAGCTGAACACTTCCAACCATTGTAGACCCCAGCCTGTGAAACAATTCCCATAGTCAAGCCTGCTACCACCTCTCTCCCAAATGAGTTCTGGACTCCTTCTTCTCAGAGATAAATGGCTTCCCTTAAGACTTACGCAAAAAGAGATAAACATGACTAATACCTGGTCCTTACTTTCAAGGAACTTACAGTCAATTGCATCAGATAAAGTACAAGAAAATTGAGCTAATGTTATGGTAAGTCTTATGCTGCAAGTGTCAAATGGATAGCAGGTGCTCTGTGGTTAGGAGGAGGGAGAGGACACTTCTCTTTGGAGAGACCAGATATAAAGTGTCTACAAGAAGGATTTTTAGGGATCTACAAATAGTTTTTTAAAATTACCTATCTATTGCTATTGTAACAAATTACTGCAAACTTAGTAGCTTAGCCCAATACAAAATTTATTACCTTCCAGTTCTGTAGGTCAGAGTCTGACATGGTCTTACCCGACTAGAATCAAGGCATTGGCAAGACTTCATTCCTTCTGGAGGCTTTGGGGGCTATCTGCTTTCAGGATTATTTGGATTGTTGGCAGAATTCAGTTCCATGTGGTTGTAGAACTGGGATTCCCATTTCCTTTTCGGCTGTCAGCTGGGGTCAGCTTTGGCTCTCAAAGACCTCTCTCCACATCTCGCACATGATCCAATCCCTGCAGTTCAGGATCAGAAGTGGTGCAGATCTTCTCATGCTGCACATCTCTTCTGACTCATCTGTCTACCTTCCATTTCTACTCTAAGCACCCTGTGATTACCCAGAGCTCACCCTGTTTATCCAGGATAATCTCCCTATTTGAGAGTCAATTATCAACCTTAATTATATAACATAATCACAGGCATAAAACAAGGGGTGAAAGTCATGGGGGCCAAAATCCTGCCTAGCACCATGTTTTTGCGGTATCGTAAGCTGGTGGGAGAATGGAATTCAGAGGAGTGAAGGGCAGAATCCAAATCACATTTTCATTAAGCACCTAGCAGGTGCTAAGTACGACTCAAGCTTGGAAGGACAAGTTAAGTCAGGACCCATTGCTTCCTCAACACTCAGCCTCAAGGGGAAGACGGGCTTATTTTTAAATAAATTGCAATAAAATCGGCTACATGCAACATCAATAACCAACATTCAGAATTTTGTGGTTTTATTTTGATAGAGTACTTTTGTCTTCTGAATTTCACAAGTTGGCACACATTTATGACCAGGAAAAGAAGAAGTTCTGATCAAGGCATTGGCCAAAAACTGCAAAAAATGGGATGGAATCTAAGGTGAACCCATTCTCAATTGTCCCAGCATTCACACCGCAGCACTGACCCTGACTCCGACCTGCCATGTTGCGTTACTTTCAACTTTTTCACCCAACGTGGAATATTCTCTCCTTTCAATGGTAGCACGAAATAATATTTAAGGGAGAAAACCACATTGTAATAGCAACATTCCAGTTGATATTTTGAAGCTCATTAGATCCATTCTTAGTCCCTAGGCAGTATTCTCTGCTCTCCAACATTCACTCATTTTCTCCTCTGTGTCCACTGTTACCCAGTTGTATACTCAATAAGAGATCGAGGAATAGAGGACATTTAATTTATTTTAGAAAATTAGTCTCCCCATCGCAACCCTAATGGAGTGTTACAGACAGTGAAGCCATTCAATAAATGTTTAGCAAATTGAAAAACAAAAATGCAAAGAAAAAGAAATAAAACAAAGTTCTTAGTTCTAGGGATTTTAAGTGAGTAGACAGGAAATGGCATTTGCTACCTGAATCTTTTTATCTTTTTCAGGCAGAGGAACTGAGCAGCTAATTGCAGGGGACAGTATGAGCCTCCAAAGATTAGGGAAGAAAAGTGCAGTTGAAGAAAACTTCCTTTGATTCAGTGCAAAAATAATGGAATGAATGGCATACTGAAATATCATATGACATACAAAAATGGTGAATGGTAAGACCATTGTACACCTTCCACAAAAGCAGGCATTTAAAGCAGACATTGAGAACACTTGGTTCTATGTTTATCCTTTGCTGATCTCCTTGCCCTACGTAACGCTGTTTGCACTCTGGTTTTGGTTACTCTGGAACGGCCAGTGATTCCCAAACTCAAGAAGGGGAGAAATGATGACAAGAAGCAAAGGCCGTCTACAGCCCTCACGTTAGACAGGCAACCAGGTAGTAAGTCACCAGGAATATCCTGTCATTTATGGGAAGGTTCCCAAAGAGTCAATGGAACATGGGTTCCTTAAGTTAAAAGCCAGTGGCTCACTGGTCTCACTTTAAAGCTTCAACCTCAGGTTCTGCCATCCACATCTCAACAGCCCTTCCTGAAGATATGTTAGGCTACATGGCAAAGGGCAATAAGGTTGCTAACTGGCTGACTTTAAAACAGGGAGATCATCCGGGAGGGCTCAATGTAATCAGAAACAGCCTGAAAAGTGGAGGGAGAGGCAGAAGAACCAAAGTCTGAGGGGACATAGTGATGGAAGCAAGGTAGGATGGACGCCGTGTGAGGACTCTGCCTGCCACTGCTGGCCTTGAAGATGGAGAAAGGGGAAGGAATGCAGGAAGTGTCGAGAAGCTGGAAAAGGCAAGGAGATGGATTCTCCCCCAGAGTCTCCAGAAAGGAATGCAACTCTGCCCATCCCTTGATTTTAGCCCAGTGAGAACTGTGTCAGAATTCCAGCCAACGGAACTGTCCAGAAACAAATTAGCGTTGTTGTAAGCCACCAAGGTTGTAATAATTTATGCTAGCGTCATAGAAAACAAAGAGCAGCATCACTGAATCAACACCCAATGTGTGTTAACTGTGGTGAAGGACCCCGGGATGCCTATGGGTAAGAAGCCCTTATCTTGAATCATTCTTTGTGCAGGACTGAGTGACAGACTCTCCAAGAAGTCATGGGAAAAAGGCCACTATACCTCAACTCATTGAGCTTCACATTGTTTGGGTAGAGACAAATTTCCAAGTTCTAGTCCGTTGTAGAGATTAAAAGCTAATATCATCTGGGCCAAATTCAGCAGTCAGACTCTTTTACTTGCATGGATTGTTTTTTTAGTTGAACTGGTAGCCAAGATTTAAAAATGTATCCCAACCATCAAGATTTCTGACTTTTCTTGGGAAAAAAAAATAGAAAATCTTACCGTACTTGCATTTTCAGGATAAAAGAGTAGTGAATGTCCCTCTAGAAAAAGAATGCTGTCTCTGATAGTCACTGTCCCCACTACTGTACTGTCTCACATCCCCTCCAACTGTCCTATGTAGTCCTCTGGGCACCTGAGTTTGCAATTCCTGGTACACTGCTTATATACAGTTTCAATACTGGCTTAATTAGGGTAAGGTACTAAAGGCAATCTGGTTAGTTGCAATGTTTCATCCTGTGTGATTGCAAAGAGTGCCTTCATCAATTTCAGAAAAAAAAAAAACTCAGAGATGAAATTGTTTGACCCATTGCCCCATTCCTTCCAAATTCTTAACCTACGCAGCACCAAGAAATACTGGCGTGGGTGCCTGATAGGGAATTTCCAGGCCTGCTTAATGACTCCAATTCTGATCAGCTAAATCTTTTACTCCCTTGCGAATACATCCAAATCTGACTTCAGCGGATAAGGAGAGAATTTTTAGAGGGATAGAAATCAAGCTGGAATACTTTCAATGTGGTACACAATGTGCTCAAACAAAAAGTCCGATGATCTGACAGCGTCTTCATATGTACAGGGCTTAGAGAAATCCTTGTTCCCTTTCATTAGATTAACAGCATGTACGTTCTGACATCCGCTGCAACATAAGCTGGTATTGCAAAATGTGCTTTGGAATCCTGACGCATTAATTGTTGTGTTTGGCTTTATTACCGACATATCTTTTTACTCATATCTGAATGCCAATGGTTATGGGCCAACATTTTTGGAAAAACGATACCTTGCAAGCTCACACTTGAAGTGGCTCTGAACAGTGAGGGGAGGTCATAGATACAGGAATAAGAGAGGAAAGTCGGCTCACAAAAGGGTCAATGTCCTGAGCGGCTAAGCAGGAATGCACCTTTTCCGTGACAGCCTGTGCGTCTTCAGAACACAATGCAGTGAATAATCAGCCATAGACGGGCAAGGGGAGGCCTGGCCGGGCTTTTGACACGGCCCTCTGTAGGCGTGATGGATGTGGAGAAACTCAACCCTTCCCAGGGGGGTCAGGTGGCACCATCAAAACAAAGAGTACAAACAGTTCGGTCCTAGAAAAGAACTCCCCCCCACTCTAACCCCCCTTTCTTTCTGCTATTTGTGCCAAAAAGTTACAGTATCCAGCCATTCCTGATTAAGTTGGAAATCTATGCAAGAAAAGAAAAATGAAGCCAATGTGAAAATCCACTGGGTAGAACCACATATTTAAATTGTGCAAAATTTCTACAGAAATAAATAAATAAATAAATAAAATGGCATTGATTTCCAAGGCTGGGAAAAAAAAAATTCACTTTCTGGATTAGAGCGCGAGACACCGTCCAAATTGGCAAAAACAAACAGAAAACAAAACAAAACAAAACAAAAAACAACCAAAAAGACAAGTTCTCCCAAATCTTTCCTTTGGAGGCTGTGAATAAAAACAAACCAGAGGAGGATGGTTCTTCCTCTGACTGTGGGGCCAGCCTGAGAAGATGGAGAAAAGAAACAGAGTGTGTGTGTGCCTGCTGTCCCAACTAGAAAACCTGTGAAACATATTCTTGTTCTGCCCTTTCATTGTTTTCTTCTCTTTTTACATCTCTGAGCAATGGTTCTAGTTGGATTTGGATTTATTTGAACTTTTGGAAAAATATACACCACGACTTCTACCCCTCCTTCCCCCCTAAATCTAGGCTTCTAGGAATTTTAGAAATATCTATAAATTTGCTTAATTGCCAGCCAGTTTCTCCATTTCTAGGCAACTGGCTTCCCTTAGCTGTAATGTCAGAATGTGACCTACGGCATCAGGGTCTCATTTATCTGATGACTACCAAATGTTAAGGATGCCGTCAGCCCGCTTTGCATGACTCTACAACTGGGCATGACATACCTGGCCTTGGAGCAGGTATCTAAACAGTTTTTCAGTCCTGATCCAAGTGGGTGGAAGAGAGCCAGTTGAGAAGGGAGCTCCTGGGTAGATGTGACAGTAAACAGCACCTGCTGTGTATCAGGCAATGGGCTGAGCTTTACCTTACGCTATGCCCACAGGCATTCAAAGGGTCAATTTTGTCAGTCTTGCTTTTACCAATGAAGTTCATGGAGAAATTTAATAGCTTGACAATCTTAAGCCAGTACATGGCAAAGCTGGCATTGCAAACCAAGACTGCCTGCCTCTGAAGCTTTCCTTATCCACAGAGCCCCATTCTTACCCCCAACAGAAACTTCTAGAAAGATACTTTGATGTTTGCTCTTTTCAACTTCTTATCTCTCATCTAATCCCTCATCACAGAGAACTCCCGCAGAGAGAATTAGATATGGCAGCAACAGCTTTACAGAAGTAATTATTAACACACCTCAGCTCAAAATTGATTTCCACTCTTGGACCCAGACTCTATCTCAGAGGCAGGCTGTCAGGATAGAAAATGAGAGTCCCATATAATTCAGGCCATTTAGATCACTCTGCTGGCCCCCAGTCACCCACAGCCACCAAGGTGTTCATGCGGCTTTAAACAAATGACTGGTTTTAAATAAGTAAGAATTTGGATTGTGACAGCTTCATGGGAAAATGTCAGAAGCAGAGTTGTTTCTAAGGGACCAGTTCAATGGGCAGCAGGACAACGAATCCTATCTGAAAACACAGCATCAGGCAATATCAGGAACACAAGGATTCCTGGGTGGCCATCTACTCTCTACCTTCCTTCTAGCAATCCCTTGGCTCGATTTTGGACTTTCCCGCTCATGGTGTAAGTTTTGATTCCAGATACCCATTTTGTGTGCTTACACAAAAGGACAGGGCAATGGCATGCAAAGATCATGGGCTGTGAAATAAGAATACCTGCTTTTCAATCACTGTACCACATTAACCAACTGTGTGACCTTCGGCTAGTTACCTAACTTCTCTGGGCCCTTCTTTGTAAAATCTATTGTTCTGAGTCTGGAAGCAGTGTAAATAACATACTACCTGGCTTATAGTAGACAGCTAGGTAAAACATAATCATATTGAGACAACGTAAATAAAATACTACCTGGCTTGTAGTAGACAGCTAAGTAAAACTTTTCCTTTTCTCTTCACTCTTCTACTCATTTGCTTCTTCAGGAATGCCCTAATTCCAGGGGGTTCCCTTCTTTTTTTGCAAGGCTTATATATTTTAAGAACTGCTTAATTTGGTGGTGGCATTGATGATTGAAATCTTGTATTTTATTCATGAGCTGTGTACTGCTGAAGGTATTGTTTAACTTCTCTGAGCCTCTATGTTCTTATCTATAAGTTCTTGATAATAATTGTAATGTAGTTCATTTCCAACCAAACAGGCATTTAATACCTTCTTCTCTGCACAAAGGACCTAGATTTTGGGTCCATGTAGCCAGCAGAGGTGTCTCAACATGAAGGAAGACCCAGACCCAGTGGACAAATTCTGGTTGATCTAATGTAATGATACTAGCTCCATTCTTCTTTACCAATGAGTGCTCTAGGGTGACTATAAATGATAACCACTTTTAGCCAAAGAAAAAAAAATGGAAGTTTTAAGATGGAGCCCCAAGAGAAAAAAACCTTTTGTCCATTACTTTCCACTTGGTTGTTGATGGTGGATGTAATGCCTAGAGAACTGGCAGCCATCTTGACCCTATGAGGTGACAACACAAGGATGAATACAAATATGCTAATAATGATGGAAGGAATGGTGGGAAAAAGCCAATATTGTAATATAATATAATATTGTAAAATTAATTATCTTGAAGATGTTGTAATTCAGACATAAAGAAATAGTAAAAACCAAATAGTTCTCATTACTAAAGACTGAATGATTTTTCTTAAGGCTTTCCAAGTGATTCCATTCTCTCCTGTTGGCTGTGAGCCTATTTGACTTATCTTTTTGGCCTGAGCTGAATGTCAAATCTGTCAGTGTCACTGATTGGATAAACAACCTGCAGGGAAAGGAGGTTGTAACTGAGTCATTTGTTGATTATTTGAGGATTATAAGTTGTCTAGAAAGTAGAAAAAAGACTGAAAACACTAGCTATGAGCAAAAGGAGTTCACTCGGTCCTCAATTAGGTGCTGGGAAAACAAGGTCAAATAAGTTAGTGCCCTGTCATTACAGGGCTTAGCGACAACTCAGTAGAGAAAGGTATGCCACAACTCAGAAGAGAAAGATATGTGAACAAGTCCAATCGTCCCTCAGTATCCACTGGGGATTGATGTCAGGACCTCCTGTGGGTACTAAAATCTGTGGATTCTCAAGTCCTTTATATTAAATGGCGTAGTATTTGCATATAACTTATGCACATCCTCCCTTATACTCTAAGTCATCTAACACAATGTAAATGCTATGTAAATAGTTGTTATACTGTATTGTTTAAGGGACAATAACAAAAAAAAGTCTGTACATTTTTAACACAGATGAAATTTTTTTCCAAATATTTTTTATTCGAGGTTTATTGAATCTACATATGTGGAACCCACGAATGGGAGTGGGGGGAGGGGGCAACTGTATACACAAAAAGCTATTGTAATTGCCAAAATAGTGATAACAATGACGAAACACTACTGGGATTACTACTGTTAATGACTACCAGTGATCAAGCACCTCCCCCGCCCCAGGTACCATCCTAAGTGCTTCGTAAATACCGTCTCTTATGATATTTATAACAATTCTTTGTGGTCAGTCCAATTGTCATGCCTGCATTAGAGGTGAGCCTCCGAGACCCAAATGCACACAGCTAGTTAATGGAGTACCTAGAATTCACATCTAGGTCTTTCTAACTGCAAAGCTCATAATCCCGACAACCAAGCCATGGTAGAGATTCCAGCAGAGTAAAGTGGAGCTTGAAAAGGAGGAAGGAGTTAATTTTGCTGGGGATACTAGGGCAGGGAGTGGAAGTTAGGCATGGGGGAAGTAGGAGGAAGAGTAAGGAAGGTCTTTAAATGAGATGACCCTCCGTGGAAGCTCAACTTCCTGGAGAAAAACTTCTCAGAAGAAAATGTACGATGTGCAGTTCTTTAGCATATTATCTAATGTGAAGATGTGGGGAGGCTAGAGGCAGAATGGTATCTGAATTGGCCCAGTGGCCCCTCTCCCTGCCCCTGCCAGGAAAACTGCAAGTTCCAATGCAACTGGGACATCAGGAACCTGGGAAAATTAGTAGAGCTGTTTATTTTGCCAAAGTACATACTTGAAATCTCATGCATAAAAAGTTTTCTATGAATACAAAATATTGTGATTGTCTACATTAGACCAAGGAAACATTATATTCAAAGAGAAGGAGAGAAGTTTGAACATATTTATTTAGCATATGAAAGTGGGTGTTCGTGCCAAAAATAATTCAATATGGTAGAAACCTACTTAGGCAGTGTCTAAACTAACACAGCAGAACATGTGATGTGAAGATTTGGTGGCTGTAATTCATGCCAACCAGATCCCCCACAACCTGATTTGGTCTGTGAGACCCTCCTCATCCAGCCTCTGCCTTGTTTTGTGGCCTTAGGCTCAGTAGTCTAACTTTCAGCACTCCACTTGCGTTATCGGGTTTTGCTATAGAGTTCTAACAACTAAGTATTTTAACCAAGCTAAGGCCTGGACAACATTGAAATATAAGAGGTAAAATAAGATTTTGCTGACTTTTGAATTATTCAAATATTAAATATTAATATTATCAATCTTTAATTACTTGAATAATATTACTTTGTGAAGATTCTGTTTCTAGTAAATAAGGCCTTGAATTTAATACTTCTTTGAACTTTTTGAAAGTGTATACCAATTTTTTTGAAATGTATACTTGTTTTTTAAAAACAGTATTTGCCTGCCTTGTTTGAAGACATGAAAAATGTACACAAAATGATTTAGAACTGTTGGGCTTTTCAGAAAATAATTTAAAATCATCTACCTCATAACTAAAGGTATGTTTTGTTTTTAATTACAAATCAATTTCAGCAAGTTTTAAAGCTGATAATATCTCATGCTGTTTTGGGTATACCAAGTACAGTAATTAGTACTGTACTTAATTAAAACGATAAGTAATTCTTATTTTAATGAGGGCAAACTGAAGTGACCTTTTTTCAGTGGCAAGAAAACTCCCAACTCTCAGCATAGCCACATTAATCTTCTTTTTGTTCCACAAATTAGCCAAGCTAATTTCATTCCTCAAGTCTCTGCACTTACTCTTTTTTCTTTTTCCTATATTCTTCCCAGAAATACTTGCTTGGTTGGGCACTTTACGTCTTTTATATTTCATTAAGGTCAAATGTCAAATGTTCCTATTTCAGAAAATGTGTCCCTCACTACCCCCCACCAACTCACCCAGTTATGCAGACCAAAAGCCTGGAAAGTATTTACCAATTTTCCCAGTCCCCCCATATCCCATGTATCAGTCTGTCCTATTGATTCTATGTCTAAGTTCCATCTGGAATTTGACCGTGTCCTGTCATTTCTATTGCTAAAACTCTAGTCTAAGACACCATGCTGTTTCATCTGTATTAGCACAACAACCTTTTCTCATCGTAACTTAGCTTGTCATACCTAATACAGAAACTGGTACCTTGAAAGGGGATGTTGCTAGGATACAAACTTAATACGTTTGTTTACTTTTTTGAGGAACGCCAAACTGTTCCAAAGTGCCTGAACCATTCTGCATTCCGACCAGCAATATATGAGGATTTTAGTTTCTCCACATCTTCATCAACACTTGTTATTTTCCTTTTTTGTTAATAGCTATCCTAGAGAGTGTGAAGGGGTAACTCATTGTGGTTTTGATTTGTATTTCCTTAATGACTACTGATGTTGAGCATCTTTTCAAGTGCTTGTTGGCTGCTTGTATAGCTTATTTGAAGAAGTGTCTCTTCAAGTCATTTGCCATTTTAAAAACTGGTTTTTTGTTTTGTTTCGTTTTTGCTGTTGAGTTGTAAGAGTTCTGTATATATTTTGGATACTAGACCCTTATCAGATCATAATTTGCAAATATTTTCTCCCATTCTGTAGGTTGTCTTTTCACTTTCTTGACAATGTCCTTTAACGAACAGAAGTTTTTGTTTTTTATTAAGTCCCTTTATTCATCTTTTTTTGCTTGCACTTTTGGTGTCATATCTAAGAATCATTGTTAAATCCAAGATCCCTATGTTTTATTCTAAGAATGTGAAAATGGAGACTCATAGCAGCACTATTAACAAAACTCAAAGGGTAAAAACAGCCCAATTGTCCATCAATGAATGGATGAATAAATAAAATGTGGTTATGCATACGATGGAATATTATTCAATCATAAAAATAATGTTATACTGATGTGTGCTACAATATGACAAACCTTGAAAACATTCTGCTAAGTAAAGGAAGCCAGACACAAAAGTATGGCATAATTCCATTTACATGAAATGTCCAGAACAAGTAAATCCACAGAAATAGAATTCAGATTGATGGTTACCAAGGGCTGGGAGAAAGGAGAATAGGACAATTGCTTAATGGTGTGGGTTTCCTTTTGGGGTGATGAAATGTTTTAGAATTAGATAGAAGTGGTGGTTGCACAATATTGTGAATGTACTAAATGCCACTGAATTGGTCACTGTAAGATGGTTAATTTTACATTATGTGAGTTTCACTTGAAAAAAACAAATTGTAAAGAACAAAGTAGAATCACTTCATTTCCTCTCTGAAAGGTAATACATTTACTATAATTTTATTTCTGCTCTTTCTACATTTCTTTTCAGTTTTTTATATATTAGAATTTTAGATACACATTAATTTTTATAGTATATGTCTTCTATTTTAAGACTTATTGTTGATATTTGCATTATGCTTAATATTCACATTAACAATAATTATTTAGACTTATTTGTAGTTTTCTGATTTCATTGTTCATCTTTGATGAAAATACTATGCCTTCCTCATTCTTGAATATGTTATAGTATTTCTTTGAACAATTTTTTTCGTTTTTCTGTTTTGTTTTGTTTCTTTGAGACAGAGTCTCACTCTGACACCCAGACTGGAGTACAATGGCATGATCTTGGCTCACTGAAACTTCTGCCTCCCAGGTTCAACCGATTCTCCTGCCTCAGTCTCCCAAGTAGCTGGGATTATAGGCACGCACCACCATACCTGGCAAATTTTTGTATTTTTAGTAGACAAGGTTTCACCATGTTGGCCAGGCTAGTCTCGAACTCCTTACCTCAAGTGATCTGCTCACGTTGGACTCCCAAAGTGCTGAGATTAGATTACAGGTGTGAGTCACCACGCCTGGCCCTTTGAGCAATGTTTGAAAGAAGAGTATATATGTGAAACTCTATTTGAAGACTTTAATTTCTGAGGATGACTTTCAGGTGCTTTCACTTGACTGTTTTATTAGATATAAAACTCTTAGGACACCCAGAAAGATGGAGTGGATGTACTTTTCCCTGTTCTTCATGTCAGAAAACCAAAATCAAACAAACAAAACCTAAAATATCAAGAGACAGAATACTTTAATGAAGTATTTTTAAAAATAAAAATTATGCAAAAATCTATGATGGACAACATGTAAAAATTTGAAATAGAGTTTGACAAGGCAAGATTAGAGTGAAGTGAGTCATACAAGTGCAACATCAGATCTCCCCAATTTAAAATTTTACTCTTTGGGTGTTCACTAAAATTTTGCACCTCAGGACCTCATTCACCTTGCTTTAGTCCTGCTTAGAGGACATTTTTTATGCTCAAAACTCCCTAGGTTTTGCTCTGATGTAATGGCTATCAAATTTGGCTTCACACTAGAATCTAAATGTTATTAGATAAATCTAATATCCACACTCTTTCCTCAGACAAGTTAAGCCAGACTCACCATTAATGAAGCAGGATTTTAAAAAGCTTTCCAGGAGATTCTAATGTGCAGTTGGGGTTGTAAACTGCAATCTTATTTTTTCATTCCTATAGAGTTCAGTGATAAGGACCATTGATCATCTACTCAGAATGTATCAGTTCAGCTCTTGGCTTTGTGCCCTTGAGTAAGTTATTTAGCATGTCTGATACTTAAATTCCCATTTCATGGCATTGTCCTGAATATTCAAGGAAAAAGCACACACAAACCCTAAGCACAGTGCCTGGATCTTAGAAACGATAAATGCTGACCATTAAGATATTGCTGGTGCTGGCCGGGTGCGGTGGCTCAAGTCTGTAATCCCAACACTTTGGGAGGCTGAGGTGGGCAGATCATTTGAGGTCAGGAGTTCGAGACCAGCCTGACCAACGTGGTGAAACCCAGTCTCTACTAAAAATACAAAAAAATTAGCCGGGCATAGTGGCACATGCCTTTAGTCCCAGCAACTTGGGAGGCTGAGGCAGGAGAATTGCTTGAACCCAGGAGGTGGAGGTTGCAGTGAGCTGAGAGCATGGCACTAAACTCCAGCCTGGGAGACAGAGCAAGACTCTGTCTCAAAAAAAAAAAAAAAGAAAAGAAAAGAAAAGAAAAGAAAAGAAAAGATATTGCTGGTGCTGAAGATGGAAACAGGAAAAAGCAGTAGCTATGATTTAGTATTGTAGAGGAGAATCTTTTGCCAGTATGAAATATTTTGCCATATCCTCTCAAAAATATAAATGTTTCCAAAGGATTTGTCTCCGTGTCTGTCTTTGTTTATTTATTTTGCCTCATATCCAGTGAGCCTATTTGCTTTAACAACACAAGTGCTTTAGTTCAAGTTTGTCCAACCTGCGGCCCACAGGACAGCTTCGAATGTTGCCCATCACGAATGATTTTTTGGCATTTTGTAAAAACTTCATCAGCCATCATCAGTATTAGTGTATTTTATGTATGGCCCAAGACAATTCTTCTTCCAGTATGGCCCAGGGAAGCCAAAAGTTTGGACACCCCTGCTTGAAAAAAGTTCAATACACTTTTTTTTTCTATTATATCTATTAATCAAAAGATTACCTTCTCACTCTCTGTTTTGTTTTCTCCTTCTGGTAATATCTATAGCTCTCATTCTCACTAAATCTGTAATCTTTTTTCTTCTAATTTCTTGGAGAAAGTTTTTAATTTTGTCTTTTTGATATAAAAATACATATGCACAGTTTCACAAGTCGAGAGCTATAAGCTTTTGAAAAAAATGGCAGTATCTCATATATTACTTGTATTTATTCTAGAAGTCACTTTAAAGTATTATCTTTTCTTCTGGCATTACCTTTCTAAATAACATGTTTTGAAATAGAAATTTTCACGATTTTTTATTTTTTGAATATGTAACACATTAACTTTGTTCAAAAGTTAAATAAATACAAATTTCTAGATTCTTCATATTGACCTTAGTAGTAATTTCCTGGATATGACACCAAAAGCACAGGCAACAAAAGCAAAAATAAACAAACGGGACTACATCAACCTAAAAAGCTGCTGCACAGCAAAGGAAACAACAAAACAAAGAGGCAACCTATGGAACAGGAGAAAATGTTTGCAAATCATACATCTGATTAAAAGTTAATATCTGAAATATACGAGTTTGTTCTACAACTCAACGGCAGAAAAACAATCTGACTTTTAAAATGAGCAGAGGACCTGAATAGACACTTCTTAAAAAAACATAAATAATCATAAACAGGTATATGAAAAAGTACTCAATATCATTAATTATAAGAGAAATGCAAATTAAAACTACAATGAAGTAATACTTCACACCTTTTAGGATGGCTATTACAAAACAATAGAAAATAAGTGTTGAGTAGGATGCAGGGAAAAGGAAACCCTTATACACCTTTTTCTGGAAATATAAATTGGTATAGCCACTACGGAAAACAGTATAGCAGTTCCTCAAAAACTTAAAAAAAGAATTACCAGATGATCCAGCAATCCCACTTCTTGGTAAATACTCTGCAAAACAGAAACCAAATTCTCAAAGAGCTATCTACACACTCACATTCATTATGGCATTATTTACAATAGCAAAGACACAGAAACAACTTAAATGTCCATGAAACAGTTAAATGGACAAAGAAAATGTGATACATATATACAATGGAATATTATTCAGCCTTAAAAAGGTGGGGGGAGTGATTTAATGCTAAAAAAGAAGGAAATCCTGTCATTTGCCACAACATGGATGAAGCTGAGAGACATGATGTCAAACAAAATAAGCCAGACACCGAAGAACAAATATTCTATGATCCCACTAACATCAGTAATTTAAAATAGTAAACTTATAGCAGAGATCAGACATATAAGGTTCTTTTACACAAGCTGCTTTTTTGGGCGGAAGTTTCTCTCCCATTCCACTCCCATCTGCCCATTACCACTGTTACTACCAACAATGTTTAATTATCTTTATTGTATTTTGTGTACCTTCCACAGTTTTTTTTCATGCCAGTAAAAGCAAATATAACATGTATTTTTCTTTTTCTGAAAGTTAACTTGGGCATCACTGTTTCTTTTTGCGGCAGTATGTTCTCAGCCTCTCCCTGCCATTACTAGGGTTTCAAATTACACAATTATATTCTTATCTCAAGTTGCATTTCCCTCTCGTCTGACTGCTTATTTAATAGTTTTCTAAATCCTATCAAGAATATTAATTCCAGACTTTCTTAAGTTTATTTCCAGGCACATTTCACATAATAATTCTGTTTCTTGAGAGGATATTGTTTCTGATTCCTTAAAACCTTTAGAAGACATTTTTAATTTCTGTGCCTGGCACTTTGTGTCCATTTGCTCATTCCTGCAGAAAGAAAATTTTGTATTTTACCTTTTTGGAAAACTAAGAAATATTTTTAAGGCATTGAGGGGTGTAGGTAAAGAGAGAAGGGAAAAGATTAGATTTTCTGCAATTTTATTTCACTAACACAAAATTTTAGAAAATAGAAATAAGGAAGGAGTCAGAGCTAGAGGCAGTGTCACCTGGGTTCCAAAGAGTTCCTTCTTCCTGTTTGTCACTGGTTTCTCAGCTGGTTCTGAGACTCCCACCTCCCCTTGGCTTAACTGCCTCTTCATATTCCCTGGTTATTGTCTGATCCTACTTTCAAACATCAGGATAAGTGGGAGTGAGTGTGTTCATGGGATCCTCACTCCAAGTGACCTTCAGTGCCTGCTAGGATCAAACTTTTCCTACAAATGCTGTGTTATGGACTGACCTTAGCTCTGGCGCTTAGAAATTGGTGAGATTCTGCCGAGAAAATGGCACCTTCTCATGCAGTGAATTGTGATTGGCAGAGTTTTTCCTCAATCTGCCCCGTTTTCAGACGTCTCACAGAAATTCCTCAAGATTTTTAATATACATATGACATTCTTAAATCGCCCCTTACACAGGTATTTCTTGTTTGTTTTTGTTCTGGTGTGGCAGTTCAAAGGGGATCTGAAAGTGAAGGATAGATGGGTGCTTTCCACACTTGTCACTTAGAACCCATAGTGACTTTCTTAGTTTTCCTCTATCTAGATGTGTATTATTTAGTCACAAATATATAAGGTGAACATTTAAGCTTCTGTGTTGGCATCATGGAAGGCAGCTTTGATCTCCCACAGAAAGTCCCCTGATAGCCACACTGCTGGTGAAGTTTGAGGATGGGCTTAATGCTACATATAACTTTTGACTCCATTACGCATAGTCATAGATGGGGAAGTTTAATTTATTTCTCACATGCTTAAGAAGTTTTGTTATTATCCATTAATTTTTCCCCTCCTCCCTCTGTATAATCACTTCATCATCACTTCCCAATTTATCACATCTCTCACTTAATATGCAAACATTTTTATTCATTCATTTATTCATTCCCTGAGTGTTTATTGAGTACAGGGAATAGCATTAGAGGTGAAAAGTGAGCCAATTTTCCATATCCTCAGGGATCCCACAGGTTTAATCTCAGATGTTAGGAAGATGTTGCAGCTGGAGAATCTTACGGAAATAAGGGGAGAGGAAGACAAGGAGGATGACAGTGTGCACGTCTCTAGCATCTGTACTTTATCTGTGCAATCTTGTTTTACACTGATGACATGGTGATGATAGCGATAGTTATTTTTAAATGTTGGTTATTTAACACAGGTTTTGTGCTAAATTTAATATCCATTAACTTACATAATTTTACGATTACCGGATGAAATATTCCTTGTCATATTCCAATTTTACAGGTGAAGGAAATGAAGTAGAAGGGTGTTACATACCTTGTTCAAAGTGACATAGCCAAGTCTGCTTGGACTGTGGTTCAGGCCATGCAGCCTGACTCTAGAACCCATGCTTTGCTACCTGACTCTCCAGACGTAGGAGGCAAATACCATAATTGGCTCCATTTTGAGAGGTGTAGGAATTGAGGCCCAGAAAAAATAAGTAACTTGTCCAAAATATGTGGTGAAATTGGTACTTGAACTTTTGTCTGTCTTTTGACTACACTACCACGTCTAAATGCTCAAATGCTCAAATTCTAAATGCTCACATTCAGATCATTTTAGATTTATGGACTAGAAACAGCCTTGGAGATTATGTTATTAAATAATTCCTCATTTTACAGATAATCTGTAATCACTAAAATCATTTACTTAAAGAAATCAGGAGCAGGTTCTATACAGCGAAGCAACTTAACATACTAAGGAAAATTATTGTTTGAAATATTTTTTCTATTTTTTTTTTTTTTGGAGATGGAGTTTCGCTTTTGTCACCCAGGCTAGAGTGCAGTGACACGATCTCAGCTCTCTGCAAGCTCCGCCTCCTGGGTTCAAGCGATACTCCTGCCTCAGCCTCCCCAGTAGCGGGGATTACAGGCGCCTGCCACCATGCTCAGCTAATTTTTGTATTTTTGGTAGAGATAGAGTTTCACCATGTTGGCCAGGCTGGTCTCGAACTCCTGACCTCAGGTGATGCACCTGCCTCGGCCTCCCAAAGTGCTGGGATTACAGGCATAAGCCACCACACCCGGCTGAAATATTACTTCTATTTAGTATTTAAGAAAACAAGATGAGGAATCCAATTCTTGATGGCAACACAGCTCTTGCTAGTAACTTAAATGCCTCATTGTTTCTCTGCAACAAGAGGAAAACTTGGGAAAGGATTAGGCACTGAGACCATCATAAGGAATTGCAGGACCCAGAGATTTTCATGAGGGTGAAAATGCTCATAGGAAAGCAAAGCAAATTGTCGTAAGAGTGGCATCCAGTGGACCGTCCTCTGAAAAGTGACCTGCAATTCTGCATGACTCTTTCCAGGATACTGAATTGGAGCCAGCTAATGTATGGAGCTTACCTTGGTTGTCACCTTCTGGTCTCTGTTTGAGGACCAACTGCATGTGATTACGGGTAACAGATACAGATGTAATTTGTTGAATGAATAGCAATTGACTTGAAAATTGGATGGATGGATGGATTGCGTTTCTTTACTCTCTCTCTCTTTTCTTTCTCCCTCTCAATAGTGCTAGATTAAACCATCTTTAGTCTAGTCAAATCAGTGCTTGCTGTTTTTAAGAAGGATATTCTTGAGGTATAGTACTTCAGGGATGCTAATTCGGATTTGAACAGGATGAAATTTCTACCCAGACATGCGCATCGTATAATTGGGATGACAAAAAAATGGTTCCAAATGAGGGTGTGTTTGCATTCCTAGGCATTTTCCTATAGAGGCCAAAAAGATGCAAAATCTTCTTTTCTAAGGCTCTTGGTGGTTCTTAAGCTTGTCTGCACAATGGAATTACCTGGAGAGTTTGGAAAACCAAAAATACTGATGCCACAGATTCTACCCAACAGATTCTATTTTAATTGGTATGGAGTATGGCCTGAGTACTGATATTTTTTAAAGAGTCTGAGGCGATCCTAATGTGCAGCAAAGCACCGTCAAGCCCCCTCTCTCTGAGGAGGCACCAGCTGCAAGCATGTTTTACACCAATATGTTTGCTGAATATAAACATCCCAGTGCAAACTCTTGCACCCAAGAACTCTGGGCTGCTATGGACCGTCTTTGGCAAAGTCTGAATTTATAAACTGATAATACATATAATTCCATAGGCTCCATATGGTTCGTGTTATCCTGAGGGGAACTATACACATTTGCCTTGCCTCAGGATGGAAAGATAAATAACAGATGTGGATAATTTTTATCATACTTGTGCTGAACAATAATAAAAAAATGAAATGAAGGGAGCAGAGAGAGAAGTAAAACTCATGAAAACAAAGCTCAAATCAATTATTCTATGTTATATCTTTGCATTTTTAAGAATGCAGTAGTACACAAGAAAAAAACCTGTCATACAGTTCTCCATTTCTAAGGGAGACTATCTCTAGAGTGATGAGACATAATATTAAAATTGTATATTAATAAAGTTAATCAATTTGTTGATAATAGTGATAAAAACTAAAATCTACATATAGCTTACTGTGTACCAGACACTGTTGTAAGCATTACACAAGTATTAACTTATTTAACCCTCATTATAATCCTGAGACAAATACTATTATTATACTTATTTTATAGATGAAGAAACTGAGACCCCCAAGAATTTAAGTAATTTGTTCAAGGCAACACATTGCTATGTGGTAGAACTACAAATTGAGCCCAAATAATCCCGCTTCAGATCCTATGCAAAGGTATCCCAGGTGTGGGGATGACAACCTGGTGACAATCCCTTCTCAGAAGGAAGACAGGTCCCATCTACAGAGGTGAAGCAAAGAGTGTGGAACTAAAAAACTCAATGGAAGAATGGCTATTAAGATTTAGGATGGCCGGGCGCAGTGGCTCAAACCTGTAATCCCAGCACTTTGGGAGGCCGAGATGGGTGGATCACGAGGTCAGGAGATCGAGACCATCCTGGCTAACACGGTGAAACCCCGTCTCTACTAAAAAATACAAAAAAAAAAAAAAAAAAAAAAAATTAGCTGGGCGTGGTGGCGGGCGCCTGTAGTCCCAGCTACTCCGGAGGCTGAGGCGGGAGAATGGCGTGAACCCGGGAGGCAGAGCTTGCAGTGAGCCAAGATGGCACCACTGCACTCTAGCCTGGATGACAGAGCGAGACTCTGTCACAAAAAAAAAAACAAAAAGTGAATGCACATGAATGTGTGTAATGTGTGTATATACTCCTTAAATAATAATTATTGAACATCCATAAATTCATTACTAATATGTTGGATCAAGGGTTGGCAGATTTATGGGCCTCAGGCCACATCCAGCCCATGGCCTGTTTTTGTAAATAAAACTTTACTTTGACTCAACCATGGCCATTTATTTACATATTATCTATCTTGTTTTTTTGTTACAACAGTAAAATTGAGTAGTTCCAACAGAGACCGCATGGCCCACAAAGCCAAAAACAGATACTGCCTGGCCCTTTACAGAAAGCATTTGCAGACTTCTGCCCTAGATACCTCTTCTCCATTCCATTCCCTCTTCCATCGCCAGGGGCAGCCACTCCCCTATATTCTGTACCAATCTTTCCTTTTAAGAAAATTAATTGTTTCGTTTCACATATTTGACTCTAATATAAATAAAATTATGGGCAATTTGTTCTTTATGTTTTTGAGATTCATCCATTTGATGTATATGGCTGAAGTTCATTGGCTTTTATTGCTGTTTGATAGTCTATTACATGAGACTATCTCTGTTCATTCAGTCTGTTGTTTGATGGTTATTTTTGCTGTTTCTACTTTTCTGCTATTTTGAATAAAGCTATGGAAACATTCTTAGTATGACCTCTGGTGAACATGTACACAATATTCACTAGTATACTTACTGGAATTGCTGAGTGACAGAGGATGTGCATATTTATATACGCAATGTGAATGCCCTATCTGAACTATTTTCCAAGTGGTTGAACCAAAGTATATTCTCACCTGCACTGTATAAGGGTTTCTCCAACTCTATAACCTCACCAACACTTGCTGTCTGACTTTCTAAATGTTTGCCAATCTGGGATGTGAGAAATGATATCTCATTAGATTTTAGTGTTTGTTTCCCTTAGGAATATAATCTGCCACTTTCTGTGTATGAGCCACTCATGTTTCTTTTTCTGTGAAATAGCTCCTTATATCTTTTCCCATTTCTCTGTTTTTGCCTGTTACTAATTTATGTAAATTTGTTTTACATTCTGGATATAAGAGTGCTGTCAATAATTTGTGTGATGCATGTCCTTTTCCAGTTTTGACTTCTGTTGCCATTTTCTTGTGGTCATGTTTTGATTGACAGACTTTTAAAAATATATGTAATCTATAAACTAAAGAGCTTCTGTACAGCCAAAGAAACTATCATCAGAGTGAACAGGCAACCTACAGAATGGGAGAAAATTTTTTCAATCTATCCACCTGACAAAGGGCTAATATCCAGAATCTACAAATAACTTAAACAAATTTACAAGAAAAATACAAACAACCCCATCAAAAATTGGGCGAAGGATATGAACAGACACTTCTCAAAAGAAGAAATGTATGCAGCTAACAGACATATGAAAAAAAAAGCTCATCATCACTGGTCATTAGAGAAATGCAAATCAAACCACAATGAGATATCATCTCACACCAGTTAGAATGGCAATCATTAAAAAGTCAGGAAACAACAGATGCTGGAGAGGTTGGGGAGAAATAGGAACACTTTTACACTGTTGGTGGGAGTGTAAATTAGGTCAACCATTGTGGAAGACAGTGTGGTGATTCCTCAAGGATCTAGAACTAGAAATATCATTTGACCTAGCAATCCCATTACTGGGTACATACCCAAAGGATTAAAAATCATTCTACTATAAAGACACATGCACACGTATGTTTATTGTGGCATTGTTCACAATAGCAAAAACTTAGAACCAACCCAAATGTCCATCAATGATAGACTGGATAAAGAAAATGTGGCACATATACACCATGGAATATTAAGCAGCCATAAAAAAGGATGAGTTCATGTCCTTTGCAGGGACACAGGCGAAGCTGGAAAACATCATTCTCAACAAACTACCACAAGAACAGAAAACGAAACACCGCATGTTCTCACTCATGAATGGGAGTTGAACAAAGAAAACAAATGGACACAGAGAGGGGAACATCACACACTGGGGTCTGTCAGGGGGTGGTGGGCTAGGGGAGGGATAGCATTAGAAGAGATACCTAATGTAGATCATGGTTGATGGGTGCAGCAAACCACCATGGCACGTGTATACCTATGTAACAAATCTGCACGTTCTGTACATGTACCCCAGAACTTAAAGTATAAAATATATATATATGTAATCTAATATATCAATTTTTTCTGTATGTCTATAAAATTTGCATTTTAAGTAATCATTTTCTATCCCAAAGTTATGATGATATTCTCCTTATATTGCCTTCTAAAATTATCAAAATTTTGCCTTTCAAAATTAGGTTGTAATATACCTGGAATTGAGTTTCGTGCGTATTCTGAAGGACAGTCTGACTTAACTTTTCTCCATAAAAATTGAACCAATTGTTTTAACATGATTTGTTGAAAAGCCTTTCATTGAAAGCCTCTTTCATGGAACTATAATGCTAGCTCTGTCATAAATCAAATTTTTTCATTTGATCTATGATATGAAAATTATATGCATTTGATATGCATTTTTTTCTCTAATGATACTCAGTATCATTAGATACATAAGAGTATATAAATAATACTCTTAATTATATAATTTTGTAGTAATTCTTGGTATCTGATTAGGCAAATACCCACTTCCTACCCTGTTTTTTTTGTTTTTAAATCTGGAGGTGTTTTGGATATTCTTGTTCATTTGTGCTTCTACCTATATTTTTCAATTAACTTGCCATGTACGAAAAAATAAAAGGCAAAACTTTTTATCCTTAAATCAGTTTGGGCAGGTTTGCAGTTTTTTCTTGTATTATAACTTCCAATCTATGAATATGATCTATTTTTTCACCAATTTATGGCTTCTTCCAATAACATTTTATATTGTCTTTTTAGAGGCCTTGTGTATCCTTTGTTTAGATTCATGTCTAGGTATTTAATATTTTTGATGCTGTTATAAATGATATTTTTAAATATATATACATTTTTATTTCACATAGAAAACTTTAATGGATTTTTTAAATGTAGATTTGTATTCAGTAAACCTGTTAAAATCTCTTAGAATTTCTAAGAGTTTATGTATTACACAATTTGATTTTCTTTTTTTTTTCTGGAGACAGAGTTTCGCTCTTGTTGCCCAGGCTGGAGTGCAGTGGCATGATCTCAGCTCACTGCAACCTCCGGCTCCCTGGTTCAAGCAATTCTCCTGTCTCAGCCTCCTGAGTAGCTGGGATTACGGGTGCCCACCACCATGCCCAGCTAATTTTTGGCATTTTTAGTACAGATAGGGTTTCACCATGTTGGCCAGGCTGGTCTCAAACTCCTGACCTTAGGTGATCTGACTGCCCTGGCCTCCCGAAGTGCTGGCATTACAGGCGTGAGCCACCATGCCCGGCCTATTCTATTGGATTTTCTATGCAATTGTATTATAACTCATCATAAAGATAATTTTATTTCTTTTCCACAATCTTTACAGGTGTAATTTTTTTCTATGCCTTGCTGCACTCTTTATGATTTCCAGTATTTGCACTACTCTGGCCTTTGGTCTTTGCTCTTGCATCAGTCTTTCATAATTGGGTATGTTTGTTGTAAGTTTTCTGTAGATAATCTTTATGAGGTTAAGAAATTTGCCTTTATTTCTAGTTTATTGAGATTTTATTATAAATCAATATTAAATTTTATCAAATTTTCTCCATTACATTTCTACTGAGATGATCACATGATTATTAAAATTTATTATATAGATTTATTATTTTGATATTTAAAAATCAGGTTTATTGAGGCATAATTTATATATAATAAAATTTGCCCTATTAGAGTATACAGTCCAGTAAGTTTTGGTAAATGTATGCAAATAACACAATAAACAGGTTTAGAACTTTTCTATCACCACAAAAAGTTTCTCAGGGCCCTTTGCAGTTAATACTCACCTTCTCTCCAGCCCCAGGAAACCATGGATCTGCTTTTTGTTACTGTAGTCTTTCCTTTACTTTGATTTTTTTGAGTGGTAAGCCAACCTTACATTTCTGAGTTAACTTGGTCATGATATCTTTTATAAACACTAATGAATTTAGTATGATTGGCTGATGCCTTTGCTTTCCTGTACTGTCCTTGCCTGGTTGGTACGAGGATTATATAATACTTATAAAGTGAGTTGAAGACAGTTTCCTCTTTTCACCAGCTGGGATAATTTATGTATTATTGAAATTAATTGTTCCTTAAATACTTGGCAGAATTCACTATAAAGGTACTTAATTCCAGACCTTTTGGAGGAAGATAAAATACTGATTTTTTTAAATCATTATTTTATTTTTGTAATACAGCTTATTTTTTCCAGAAACTTCTACTTTTCATTTACATCTTCAAGTCAGAGTTGAAGTTGTATTAATAACCCCTTATTATTTAAATCTCAGCAGAATGTGAAGTTATGTTCCCCCTTTCTATCCTTTTTTTCCCCCAGATATTTTTCTGTTACCTGTTTTAAATTTAATTCCATTGTGGTCAGAGATAATACTTTGTATAACTTGCATTCTTTTATGTATATTGAGACTTGTTATAAGGCACAGAGTATGGTCTATCTTGGTAATCATTCCTGGCACACTTAAAAATAATGTGGTTTCTGCTATTGTTTAGTGGAATGTTCTGTAACTGTCAATTAGGTCAAGTTAGTTGACAGTGTTGTTCAAGTCTTTTATATTATTACTGATTTTCTTTCTACTCACTCTATTAATTAGAGAAAGGTGTCAATATTTCCAGTTATAATCATGGATTTGTCTACTTTTACTTTCAGTTAGAAATTTCTAGCTGAAATTATCTCTTTCCACTTTCAGTTAGTGTTAGCTTGCTATATCTTTTTCCATCCTTCTTCTTTTAACCAGTGTATCTTTATATTGACATTACCTATATGATTTATATTATATTATGTTACTATATCTTGTACGCAGCATTTATTTGGATCTTTTTTATCCAATCTGATGACCTTTGCTTTTTAATTAATGTATTTAGATCATTTACATTTACTGTGATTATTAATATGTATTAAGTTCAAATCTACCACTTTGGTATTGAATAATTGTCCCACTTGTTCTTCGTTTCAAAAGACATTTTTTACCTTCTTTTGTATTGACTGTTTTAAAATTCTATTTCATCTTCTTTGTTTGCTTATTAGCTATAACTTTATTTTGCTAATTTAGTGGTTGCTTTAGGGTTTATAGTAAACATCTTCAACTTATCACAGTCTATGTTCTAGTCATATTGTATTATTTTACACATAGTATAAAAACTTTATTGTAGTATACTTTCATTTTCCTCCAGTAATTGTGCTATTCTTGTCATCCATTTTGCTTCTACATATTATAAACTAGACACGATTTTGTAATATTTTTGTTTAAACAATATTTTATTTAAACTTAATAATAAATAATAAAAATATATACTAACCACATAGTTATAATTTCTAGTGTTGTTCATTTCTTTGTGTAGATCCATATTTCCATCTGATATCATTTTCTTTCTGCCTGCAGGTGCTGGTGATGAATTTTTTCAGCTTTTGTATATTTAAAAAACTTCTTTTATTTTTGAAAATATTTTTTGTTAGGTATGAAATTCTATGTTGACTTCTTTTTTCTTCCAGTATTTTAAGAATGCTATTCCATTATCTTCTTGCTGGCATTATTTCCAGAGGAAGAAAAATCTTTTAAGTTTTTCTGTTTTTACAGACTTTGAGTAATTTTACTACATTATACTTTGGTGTGGTTTTCTTCATGTTCCTTCTGCTTGAAGTTCATCGAGATTCTTCAATCTGTGAATTTATAGTTTTTTATCTACTTGAAAAAGTTTTAGCCATTATTTCTTTAAAAAGTTATTGTCTCATCTTTCCCCTTTGAAAACTTCAATTACAGATATATTAGGTCATTTGATGTCCCACACATCAATGATGCTCTGTTGCTTTTGTTATTTTCTCTTGTTTTGAGTCATTTTTTCTTCTGTGTTTTACTTCAGATAGTTTATCTTGTGATGTCTTTAACTCACCAACCTTTCCTTTTGCAATGTTTAATCTTTTGATTGTTTGATTTTTTTTCCTTCTCACGATGGTTCATATTTTCCTGCTTCTTTAAATGCCTGATAATTTTTACTGGATGCTAGACATTGTGGATTTTATCTTGTTGAGCTCTGGATACTTTCTGCTTTCTTTTGAATATCTTGAGCCTTTTTTCTGGGATACAACTGTGTTATCTGGAGACAGTTTGATCCTTTTAGGTCTGGATTTTAAGATTTGTTAAAAAGGACCAGAACAGTGTTCAGTCTAGTGCTAATTATTCAAACTACTGAGATAAATCCCTTCTAAATATTCTACCCAATACTAGGTGAATTACATTTTTTTAGTTTGATGATGAGTACAGGCACCATTATCTGCCTTATGTGAGTTCCAGACACTGCTCCTTCCAAGTCTTTAGGGAAGTTATTTCCCCAACTTTGAGTAATTTCTTCACAAACATGCTCTGATTACTGCTCTGTTGAATAAATAAAGGGAAATCTCTACAGCTCTCTTGAGTTCTCTCTGTGTGCAACTGCCCTCTCTAGTATGCTTCCCAGTAAACTCCAGCCACTTTTATCTATTCATATTTTTGGCTTTGACCTCTCAACTTGGTGACCCTACTATGATCTCCAACCCCAGACGTGGCCTGGAATCTCTTGGAAAGCAGAACTGTGAAACAATCCTGCCTAACCTGATTTATTTCCTTTTCTCTCATAGATCATTGTGTTTCACTGCTGATGTCCAGTGTATTGAAAACCATTATTTCACATATTTTTTTCTGTTTTGTTTGCTTCAGGTTGATACTGAGATCTTGTTCCTGATCTTCCATTTTTGCAAAGACTGAAGGTTCAATCTATTTTTTAGACCATTACTTTTGTTCTGTCATACCTGAGGTTTGTCAATTTTATTTTCCTTTTCCAATAACTGACATTTGGTATTCTCAAGTCTCTTCATAGTATACTTGTTTATTCGTAAATGTGCTATTTGTACATTCGTTTTCTTTGTTATTATTTTCTACTCAAATTCATTATTTCCTTCTTTCTGCTTGTTGCAGTAGCTTCACATACAACATAAAACATAAACTGGAGAGACTCTCACCCAGTATATAAATGTAACAAAAATTTCCTGTACCCCATACATTTGCACAAATAAAAAACTCCCAAAACCCTCCCCAAATCCAAAGGTTCAATTTAATTCTATGATTTCAAAATATTGCCACCCACATCACAAAGACTTTCTTGATCACCCTACCTTCTGATAGTCTAGTTATCCATCTTCCAAACTCCTGGACCAACGGTTCAAAGAGAACACATTAACCCCTGAACAGAATGTTTACTCAGCAGACAGTGGTATCTCAGTTCAGGTAACTAAAATAACTCTTGTCTGACATACAGCATAAGGATGTTCTTCTACAGGCCTGAGGGAATTTCTTGTAGAGCAATAAAGTACACTGGGATATTGCTAACCAAACATTATCACCACTGCAGAAACCAAGAAACATGGAAACTTCACATATTGACTGGTTTAAATCCTAAAAGGCTCACTAAGAATGAAGTACTCACTTGACAAGG
Organism: Papio anubis; assembly: GCF_008728515.1. Classification (NCBI taxonomy): domain Eukaryota; kingdom Metazoa; phylum Chordata; class Mammalia; order Primates; family Cercopithecidae; genus Papio; species Papio anubis. The sequence continues at coordinate 10,731,137 of NC_044988.1, read as the reverse complement.
GACTGTGAGGTGGCAAGCTGTTTATAGGTGTTTATGTTGGGACTGAGTCATGTTTCATCACAGGAGAAGAATCTAGGGCTTGACCCAGCTTAGAATCAAGATTGGAAACTGGTGCATTTATACAGAAAACATAATGAACCCTACCACTTTACTGTGTCCTATGCCAGTAAAGGCACACAGATGACCATTGTTCTAGAAATTTGAAAGGTAAAGAACTAGACTATGAGAAGGCAGGGTGATCAAGAAAGTCTTCACAATGTGGGTGGAAATATCTTGGAATTATAAAACTAGTTAGAACCTCTGGGTGGTTTTGTTTTGTTTGTTAATTGTTAATTTCTTAGGGGTACATGAAAAGTTTTGTTACATGTATGTAAGGCATAGTGATCAAGTCAGGGTGGTTAGGGTGTCTACCACCCAAGTACAATACATTTTTGTTAAGTGCAGACGCCCTATTCTGCTATTAAACATTGACTTTATTTCTTCTATCTTATTCTATGTTTGTATATTTTAATCCACTTCTCTTCGTCTGACCCCTGCCCCTACTCACTCTTTCCAGTCCCTGTTGTCTATCTTTTCACTCTCTACCTCCGTGTTGGATGGAAAGTTGGTTAACTGAATATTTGAGTTTCCTTGGAAATACTTAAGGAAATAGTCCATATCACACTGTTGTGAGCATTTATGATTTTTTTTTTCTGAGATGAAAAACCCAGATGATCTGGGTTCTTTCCCATCGATCTCTAATAGATAACATTCCTGGGCCCTCTGGCACAAGCACTGCTCCCTGACACAAAGACTAAGTCACTCGTGTTTGTATTCTCAGAGCCTAACCTACTGCCTTGCAGAAAGACTGAAAATATCATCCTTTTTCTACACAGATTAAAGATTTTGGACTTTATTTCTTGGTCAGAGCGCGCTATTGAAGGTTCGTGGGCAGGCAAAGGCCACATAACTCTGTGTCATTGACTCAAGCTGACCAAGTCATACATCATGTGACCTGCACCCAACTCTAGGGAGCTGTGCTTGTTTCATGCCTTCTTCATGGCAAAAGTCCTAGGCAGAGCCCAATGTGCTGCCACGGACTGTGGGAAGGACTGTGATGAATATGGCTAACTTCAAGGAACTCAGGAGTTAGTGGAGGAGCTTTACAAGTCAAAACATCCAATAATGACTTGTTTTCACTGAATTCACATGAATGCTCTGTTAGTAATGTAAGTTATGGAGACTGTCTCCTGTGATTCATTAGCTAGAAGCACTGTGGATACTAAGACTCTCAGAATACTGTTCTCATTGACATCAAATCTGTCTTGATGAACTGCAGCAATTGAGAAAGAGCCCTCTGCCCAGCCTTTACCAATCCCCCTGCCCTTGAATTAGCAGGACTTGAATCACAGCAGAGTTGGAAATAAAGTCAATACTATACACATAAAAGAAAGTGTTGGTCAATTGTTTTCTCTATGATATTCTAGTAATTTAATTGTACTTTCAGGTTAGGAAAGTAAAATGAAACAATTCTAAGGAAATCATAATTATGTTATCTAACTTGCGTACTGTGTATCCAAGTATTTATTACACTGTGTATATGATGACAGATAACATTTATAGACTGCTTTCTCTGTACCAAGGATTGTGCAATATGTTTAGTATATGCCATTATCCCTCAGTATCCATGGGGGATTGGTTCCAGGACCACTTCCTCACTCCCCCACCCTCCACACACCTCCAAAGTACCAAAATCTGCTAAAGCTCCAGTCCCTGATATAAAATAAATAAATTTGGGTATAACCTATGCATATCCTCCTGTATGTTTTAAATAATTTCTAGATTATTTATAATACCCAATATAATGTAAATGCAATATAATTAATTGTTATACTATATTGGTATTTTATTTATATTATTTACTGTTGTTGTACTGTTATTTTTTTCCAAATATTTTCCATCCCCAGACAGTTTAATTCTTGGATGCAGAACTCACAGGTATGTTGGGCTGACTTTATCATCCCACTAAAGACTTGTAACAATCCCAAGAGGTAGGCCTAGTCATGATCTTTATTTTATAGAGAAGAAAATTAAAGCTTAAAGTAACTACAGGATCAGGCAGTGTGAACAGGGTAGAGCCAGGATTCAAATGAGGGAAGTCATGCTCTACCACCGCAGGCTGCCCTGGGCTGCTTGTGCAGCTGCCACCTATGAACCTCAGATACAGCTATTGTCTACCAGAAAGCCCACCGGTGTCTCCAGCCATATTATTTGAAGGTAAGGTAGAGCACCTCTGTTGTAGCATCACTGAAAGAAAAAATGCTGAAATTAATAGAAAGACAACAGTCTTTTTTTTTTTATATTACATATAGCTATAAGCACTGTGGAAAATTATGTCTATTCTCTCAGTAAGTAGATATAAACGTGACCAATAATGGCATATATGCCTATATCTCCATAAATTAAGTATTGTTTAACTTCTCCTAAATTTATCACAAAGCTTCAACAATTTAAAAGAGATACCATTTTAAAGATAGCATTTAAAAAACCCAACAATTTCTCACTCCCTATATATGTACATTTACATATATACCACACATAGAAATATGTATACACATGTACACATATACCATGTACATATATATTTATACACATACGTGTGTGTGTGCATGTGGTATATTTCAGTTCACACCTGGAAAGTGAAAATAGTGCTTCCATTTAACTATTCCATGTCTGTGCACAGTATGTTCCTGATAGGAGAAAGTTTCAGTTTAGAAGGGGACTCCTCCATGAACCTTCCTTCCCCAGCTCCCAGAGCAAAATTAATTCCCTCTCTTTACAGATTACTTTTATCTCTAAAATAGATCTATGTCCTTTCATGCTGTCTTGTATGAGAGTCCACTGCACAAGTATCCCTCTCCCTTTCTGTAGTTAAATAAGGTCCGGGGAACTTTGTCTGGAATTCCCAAGGCTGCTTGAGGATGGGAGCTGCTCAGTAGACATATCAATACATGTCTAAATGTTTCTTTCTAAGTGAACTCTCTTCTGGTAAATAAGAACCAACTTTTCCCCAGTATTGATTTCCCTTTTAGATGGCACATTTCTTTTGTTAACACGTTTCCATCTTTGGAGAATGAGGGATAAGTGTGAAAATGGGTACATTTACTTTCTCTCTTTTACTGAAAATCTTAATTTATTTTTAGGCAAGTAGGTTCAGTATATGACTTTTCCTGGGGTGAGAGGCTAAAGGAGTGGGAGGGATGGCATTTTCAGTTGACAGAAATAGAGGTCAATCAGTCTGGTGCCCACATGCTCTGTGAATGCTGGCAGTCAGCCGGCGTTCAGGTCTCAAGTAAGCAGATTAAAGTGAAGAAAGCACAAATGCAAACCTAGGCAAATTACTCCAAATTGCAGCTATTCCAGTGTTCCTATACACTGGATTTCTGCATATAAACTAACCCCCAAGATATTAAGGGAGAGACTGAGGTGAGCAAACCCTCTGGCCAGCTCCAAATCCATCTGCTTGAATTACAGAGATGCGGGCCCCCATCTGAGGCCTTCCCCCTCATACCAGGCAGGAGGGCCTTTGGGGCTGTGTGCATGTGTGTGTGCGCATGTGAACTAAGAGATGAGGGCATATGTGTACACTGCACACTCAGCATGTCAAAGGCAGCACTTGTTCTGCAGGCCTCGTAAGAATAACCACATCACACAATGATTTCTTTCTAAATAAACAGAAGAGGAGAGTTGGCCGATAAGGCACTTGTAGGATATACCAGGCCAAATTCAATCAGCGGCTCCTGAATGTAGACAAGTGGCCTTCTATGCTAGTGAGCTTGGGAGAAGATATCATCTCTCCTGTCCACAGGCCCCATAATTGCATCTCATTCCTGACTTCTGCAAAATAATGACCCTCTCCCCCCATGGTTTGCAGAACACATGGGGAGGAAATAGTAGATCTGAGCTAACTGGCCCAGAAATTCTAACCAGATGATGGAAAAATGTTTTGTCAAAGTAAGAGTTCTTTGAATTTTTAAGAGCCTTGCATAATCTAATAAACAGCCTTTTCAAGAAAGTGTCCAAAATGAAGCTAGCAAGACCATCCACCATTATTTCAATATCATTTTGCCAATTCTTTCATTTTGACGGATACAGACAGGAATCCCAAATAAAACATTCCTTCTTAGTCCTCCCCTGCTTCTTTTTTGGCAAGAGTATAAAAGACTTTTCCCCCTTAAGCAAAGCAGTAAATGACACAATGAAAGAAAAAAAAATGCCTTGCAGAACTGCATTGTGTTTTCAACTTTATTAAATAAGCAAAAAAAAAAAAAAAAAGAAAAAAGAAAAAAAAACTGGAAAAAAAGAGAAAAAGTAATTTTGCAAAGTCTGTTAAGCTCCCGTTTGCCTGTGGAGGTGTTGGCTAGCTGTCTAGATCCTTGAGTAACTGACCTTTTTAGTTTGTTTTTATGTTGTTTGTTTTCAGCTTTGTCCACAACAGGCAGTCACTTCAGACCAGGAAGTCTCTAAAAGCACCGAGACTCTTTGGAGGTTAATGCTTTTGGCCAAGATCATGGATGGGGAGGACACAGGGCTTTACCTTCAGCACCTCTCTTGGTATCTCACTATCAACAGGATGATGGCCCACAGGAGCAAAGGCACCAGTTTTCACGCACTGCCCAGTTTACCCATTTTGTCAAATCCTTTCTCCTGGCCTCCTGACTATGACACCACCCAGGTGTCCATTTTTTCTGCCAGGAAAAGCCTGCTGGGGACAAAGCTTCTTACTTCATATTTATCTTCTCTCCATTTCGGAAAGTGTCCTGTCTTACATTGCAACTTGTTGAAAGCAGGAAAGTGATTTTATAGTAAGACTAATTTACATTAAAGTGAAAATGGCATATTATTTTGAGGGGTACCACTTCAAGTAATTTGTTTATATTTTAGTAATATATTGGGAGGCTCAGTGGTTCAGGCCTGTTGTTCTGGCACATAAGGAGGCAAAGCTAGGTGTTCAAGGCCAGCCTGGATAACATAGGAAGCCCTCACCTATATAACAACAACAACAACAAAAAAGAATATGACAGAGACATTCATTTCATTGAGCATTACATTTTTTGAGCATTATATATTCTGTGTCCTGTGTCTCTATGCAAATTTTAGATTCAAAATATATTATTACTATAATATTAACCCCAAAAGAAAAATATTTATTTGTAATAATCTAAGGACTATGATATATAAAGAAGACCTCTCCAAATGCTCAAATCATCCATATTGGGAATTGATTACTCAAATAGCTCTCTCTGTATACCTCTATCTAAACCAGGACCAAAGACTGAACGGGCTCTGAAGATATCTTTGTTTTTTGTTTTTGTTTTAGAAACAGGGTCTCTCTTTGTTGCCCAGACTGGTCTCGAACTCCTGAGCTCAAACTAATCCTCCCCGCTCAGGCTTCCAAAGTGCTCGGATTACAGGTGTGAGCCACTGCGCCAGGACTGAAGGTATCTTTGTAGGGTGCTTCTTTTGCATGGGAGATGAAACATAGAGATCCAGTACAGATGGGATTGTTCTATAGAGTAAAATGAACAAGTGCATAATTAATTCCCATGTAAGCCATTCTCTGTTTGGTCAAAAGTTTGCCAAAAGTTTCTACCATTTGATCCTCTATCTCTGAAGTGAATACTGAAGCAGTGCAATAAGGCAGCTATTAGCAGAGGAAGGGGCCTTCTTGGGACTCTTGCAGCTCATGTGGATATGGAACTGCAGAAGAGAGAGGCTGAGGTTGAGGTAAAATAAGACCCTGAAACCCAAAGGCAATGAACAAGATAGCATTGGTTAGAGTTCAAAACCTCAGAGATCCATATGGCTTTCTTGGTGGAAAACTCATTTATCTTGACCTAAGGCAGAAGGTGAGAAGGAGACAGTAGCCACTAGGACAGAAGAAAACTTAAACATCTGAAGAGGGAAATTCAATGAGCTCCAGGTGCCTTCCTTGTAAACATTTCAGAAAAACTCCTAGAAGTTTGATAGAGCTCATGCGTGTCAATGGAACTGTAAAACCCAGTCAAGTTGCCATCCTGGTTGGACTCTAATAGGGAAGAAAGAGAAAGGATTAGAACCAGAGAGAAGGAAGGCTGCTTCCAAAAATAAATTTCAAGAATATCTTAGGGTAAAAGGATGGACATCTTCACTGGGGACCGAAGATGGGGAGCAAATAGCACGGAGAAAAAAAAAGTTTATAAGGTTTAGGAGCAGAAACATTTGATATGGAATTCCCCATCCTGTTCCTGTTTCAAAGGGCCTCTTCTGATGCCGTCTGTTGCTGTTGTGCAAACTTGCTTTTCCTGCAGAGCCATTGAGGCATCTTCACATGCCCTGATGTCTGTGCTCTTTAACTCCCGAGATAATTATTCTCAAAGGAAGAAGTCACTGATGGAAATTTCTGTAGTTCTATTGGATAGCAAATAAATTGCATTTATTCCTTCTGGAAGAATTGGTTTAAAGCAGAATTATGTAAAGGGACTCTATAAAGAGCAAATATAGGTTAAAACTTGAATTTTTCTCAATGTTCTAGAAAGATGATGGGCTGTCAGTATCCTGCAAATGTCCCATCTCTTCCTAGGATGTATGGAATCTCTCTCTCTCTCTTTCTCTCTCTCAAGCCATCTGGTGTTTGCATTATACTTTCATGTGTTTTTCCACTCACAACATCACGTCTTCACACACACTCTTTCATGCCAGAAATTTCATCCCAGTGATGTTTGGCCCACCCCTTCCTCTGTTTCCTTCACATATTTCTTGAAGTATCAAGATGTTCCTGAATATGAAAAGCCTTTTTCTTCCTGTCCTTTTTCTTATACAGAGCCTCTAAGTATGAAATCAACCATCATACATAAATAGTGTACATATTTTATTTGTTTGTTCATTCATGGGTAGTAGCTGCTGTTTGTGTGAATGGTTTAGATGTTCTCTGTAGAATTATTCTCTTCTATTTTGTTAAACAATGCCCACTTTCAATGGCAACACATTGCAAACTAGAAAATATATTCTTTAACCAGGATTTTAAAAAAATAGGTATATAGGAATGTTCCTTGAGAGACAGAGAGAAAATATTGGTGCTCATACATTTATATATATATATATGAAAATGTACTCCTATTTATATACACACATAGAAATGTGCATGAATGAACATATATATATACTGTATATGTGAATATACACATGTATGTATCATAATACCATCCTTGGTTTTATATTTTTGTGTATATTTCACAACATATTCGAGATTTTTATACCGTGGTACCCAAATATAATTTATTTATATTCAAAACAGTGTCTACACCATCATGACTAAGCTGTGGCTGAAAACCATTTGATAATGAAGCACTGGAGCTGACAATGATATTCACTCATTGCCTGGTTTTGTTTTTGGTGGTTTTTTTTTTTTTTTGGTGCTTTTAAAAATTGCTGTCTAATTATAGAAATGTATTCACTCCTGTTTTTTTTTTTTTTTTGAGACGGAGTCTCGCGCTGTGTCACCCAGGCTGGAGTGCAGTGGCGCGATCTCGGCTCACTGCAAGCTCCGCCTCCCAGGTTCACGCCATTCTCCTGCCTCAGCCTCCGAGTAGCTGGGACTACAGGCGCCCGCCACCACGCCCGGCTAGTTTTTTGTATTTTTAGTAGAGACGGGGTTTCACCATGTTAGCCAGGATGGTCTCGATCTCCTGACCTCGTGATCCACCTGCCTCGGCCTCCCAAAGTGCTGGGATTACAGGCTTGAGCCACCGCGCCCGGCCTCCTGTTTTAATAAATAAGAGACGATTTACAATAACTCTCTTGCAGCAATGTGCTTTGAATCATTTCAGAGAAGATGGAGGACAGAAGAGATTGGCTGACACCACAGTATGATAAAAAAAAATAGGAATCAGTGGTATTTATGAGATGGATAAATAAAGCACGCACCCACCCCTATTAACCCACTGCATGGTCAAGTTCTTAGGAAGGTGATGAGGCAACCTCTCCAATATTCCCATTATAGAACCCCACTAATATTCTGCTTGGTGATGACAAGGTTGAATTTAGATTGGTTGATAGTTGGTATTGAGCCCAAAACCAGGGTTGAAGTTGTTCTAGGGAGAGGCCGGATTGAGGCACAATGTACGGCTAACGTTAACCTCCTCCTGACCAGACACCCCAGCAGAAGGGCCTTGACACAAACCCAGTGTATCTCCTGAGTGGGCACATACAAAGAGCGATCCAGGGTGTTAGTTGCTAGTTGCATGACCTGAGCAGCAATGCAGGGAGGACCTTCCTTTTGCCTTTGAGCCTCCTCCTCCAGAGAAACTTTTACCAGTGACCTGGCAGTGAGACTTGTGTTTCATGTAGAGGTGAATGTTTTAGATCCCCAGACTCTTGTTCTACTGAAGACCCTCCCTCCAGGGTCCTGCATTGAACTGGCCTTGCTGCAGCCTTCCTGAGTCTGTCAGCAGTAAAGGCAACAGTCCCCAGAATGGAGCATTTTAGCCAATAGTTCAAAGTCCTGGTATTTTCTCCACAAAGTGATGATAAGAAAGGGGGTTGACCCCTCAATCATATCAAAAATGTTTAGAGGTCACTGGGTAGACATGAAAGACAATCTGTTGAAAATTTAGATGGAGGTCTGGAGTCATACAAGCAGAGGAAAAAGACTGAAAAGAAATAATGTCAGAATGTTAATGATATGGTGATGTTAGAGTTGATTTTATTTTTTTTCTTTGTACTCTGTAGTGTGAATTCTCTAAAAGGAGCATTTTTTAAACAAGAAAAAAATATACAATGTTAAAAGAGGCACAGAAAACTTGAATACAATAAAATACTTTTAAATAAGTTAACACTCATATCTAGAAACTCTAAGCAAATCTAGTTTGCCAACAGTCACAACAGGTAATTCTATTTAGATTAAAAATGTGAGCTATGACTATCTCACTTTCAGATATTCACAGAATAGAATAGCAGGACTAAATTGTGTGCATGGCTGAGGAAACATAGCTTTTTGTTTTCTCTGTGTCAGGTGGTTTCTCTCTCTTTAACCAAGATTACATTTCCAGAGTATCTACTTCTCCATTTCTCCTGCCTTTTATTTTTCCGTGGTTGCAATCTCCTGTAATTATGAGAAAAAAGTTTTTTTAGCTGGCTCTGAGATTAGCCAGTTTGGAGCCAACCTGACGATTCCCAGTTGGTGCTAATAATCTTCTCTGTAGACACATAAGTTTTCAGGACATTCAGCTCTGCTCTGAGACTTAAAACAGCTGGAAAATGCATGACTTGAGTTTTTAGATCTGACAGCATTTGAATCCACTGTCAAATAGTACTTAATACCTGTTAATCTTTTTGCAGTTTATTTTCTTGTGCTTAGATATTTGCTACAGTAATTAAAAGCAGTTATGAATTCCTGAAATATAATTCCAAATACCTAGTTCTAATGAGTCAATCCAGTGCTTGGATAAACAAATACCAAAGTTCAGGAGAGGGTTAAAAAGTTGGGAGTTGTCTTTATTTTTGAATCACACTGTCTTTAAATTGCACAGTATTATCCTTAAACTGTACAAATTCAACCTGAAAGGACAAACCATTCCTCAAATTAAGGCCTTTTGCACTTTGGTGATACATCTTTATTTGTGAAAACCTGACATCTCCATTTCATTAAATTTTTAGCACTAATCTGTGCTTCTTGCTAGATATTTAACAAATGAAGTTTTTGTTAATGTATTAGTCTGTTCTCACACTGCTAGTAAAGACATACCAGTGACTGGGTAATTTAGAAAGGAAAGAGGTTTAATTGACTCAAGTTCTGCATGGCTGGGGAAGCCTCAGGAAACTTAGAATTATGGCAGAAAGGGAAGCACATCCTTCTTCACATGGCAGCAGCAAGGAGAAGTGTTGAGCAAAATGGGAAAAAGCCCCATATAAAACCATCAGATCTCATGAGAACTCACTCCCTATCACGAGAAGAGCATGAGGGTAATCCCCTTATGATTAAATTATCTCCCACCAAGTCCCTCCTACCACATGTGGGGATTATGGGAACTACCATTCAAAATGAGATTTGGGTGGGGACATAGCCATCCATATCAGTTAATGACAATTTCGTTCATAAATTCATTCATTCATTCACAGCCCTCTGGATTACATATACCAGGGAACAAAACAGGTTAAAAAAAAATCTTTGTTCTTGGGGAGCTAAAATTCTAGTAGGTGGAGAATAAACATAATAAGTAAAATACATGGTATTTAAGCCCTTTGGAAAACATGCAACATGGTGGGAGATACGGAGAGAGCAGACTGCAATTTTAGTTAGGGATGGTTCTGTGTCAGTCTCACTGAGAAGGTGACTTCCAAAGGCTTGCAAAAGAAAAGTGGGTTAGCCAAGCAAAGGGAGCCGCCTAGGCAGGCAGAATGAATGGTGCAGGAATCCTGAAGAGGTAGAGAACAAGTGGGAGGGGAGAGGTGGAGGAACAACAGTGTAGCTGTGAGAGGGATGGGGGCCCAGTGAGAGGTGAGGTCAGAGAGGTCATGGGGTGGAGGAGTACAGATTACATAGGATCTCCTGGGCCATTATGAAGATCTTGATGTACTCTGGTTGAAGAGGGAGCTGTTGCAGGATTTTAAATGAAGAACTGGTGGCCCCTGACTTTTGAAGGTCACTCTAGCTGCCACGTTGAGACTAGATTGAGGCCAGGCAAGGGTGGAAGCAGGGAGACCAGGTAGGAATAGGATTTACTTAGACCAAAGCAGTAGCAGGGAAAGTGGTGAGAAGTGGTCAGACCCTGGATCTATTCTAAAGGTGGCACTAACAGAGTTTGCTGAGGGATTCAAGATGGGGTGTGAGAGAAAGGAAGGGGACAAAAATGAGATAGTCCAAGGGTAAAGGGAAAAGTGGAGTTTCTATCAACTGAGTTTGTATGCCTGTTTCTGGGACTCAGGGGTAAACTTCTGAAAGACAAGGATATGCCCTGTTTTCTGTAAACATCACAGAATCAAGAAACAATAAAAATGATGTCTAAACATAAAGTTGAATATTCCCCCTCATTTATGTGCAACCTACAGGGAGCTTGAGCCTTTCCCATTGCATAGGAAACGTCTCAAGCTCCACTCTGGGGCCTGCCATCTAGGTTGGCACCTGAGGGTAGATGTTTCTGGGCCCTCATCATTCCCCTTAGAGTCTTAGTGATGACTTATGGATGGCATGGGGATGGGTTACTTCTTATCTGTTCTGGATATGTTTTACCCTTTGGACTCCATGGGAATCCAGGTACGTTCCCAAACATGTAACAGTTTAGGAGAGGGATAGAGGATGACGGATGAGATCGGGTTGCACTTCAGGTCTCACTATCTTATTTTCTTGCACTACAAACAATGCAGGCTTAATCCAGAGGGCATGGGACAAAAATACTTGAAATTTTTGACAGAGGCCAGCTCAAAAACATAAATGAATGACCCTGGCCAGATGGAAACAATGGGGAGTAAGTGGTGCTGACTGTGGCAAAACAAAGAGTTGCAGGTGATGGCTGCTATGAGAAAATGTAAGCCCAATAAACAAAACGTGTGTGAGTGGATTGCAGCCCAGGAACCACTTCTTGGCCAATGGCTTGGGCCATGGGAGCAGTACCATGAAGACTCTCTCTTGGTCTTTAGAAGGTTCCTCCCTCTAACTCTCCCTCCCTTCCCCTTTCCCACAGCCCTTTCTTTAACCCATTCATTGCCTATACTACACTACCCAATTCACCCTACACTACTTCCTGACTTTTGCTCAGCCCCTACAAAAATAATCTGGTTCTGGATCTTTTTGTTCCCCTGTGTCTTGCCAACTCTACTGAAATAAACACATAAGGTGTTTGTCTATAGATGTGAAGTAATTCACAAGTTTTACATTTCAGTATTTACCTATACATATTTACCAATGTACACTCCTAGCAGCATGCTGCAAGGGAGTCTTCCGTATGCCAACACTTGACTCACAATTGTTTTCATTTTTTCCAGTCAAGTGGGCAGCAGAAATAGTCTTTCTTTTTCCCTGTGTTTTCCTGATTGTTGGTGAGGTTGAGTATCTTTTCAAGTGTTTGTTGATTATCTGAATTTTCTTCTGTGGATTATCTACTCATATCCTTTGACCCTTGTTCTATTGTATGGTTTGTCTGTTGTCTTTCCTTTAACAGTTAAATATTTCACAAATATTTTTTCTCAGACTGTTTTGTGTTTTGCGTGTGTGTGCATGCGTGTGTGTGTGTGTGTGTGTGTTTTAATGCTGTTTATGGTGTCTTTCATTCCTCAAAAAAATTTCCTTAAGGTCATTATATCTGATTTTCTTTTTCATTATGGATTCTGAGTGTTCTATCTTCTTGTGGAAGACTGTCCCCATATCAAGCTTGTAAAGAGAGTCTCCTTTATTTTCTTCTATATTCACAAATTTGGTCTTTACATTTGACCTTTTCATTCATCTGAAAATTCTTTTTTAAATCATATGAAAATTAGTCTTTTCTTCAAATGGTTAGCCAACATTATTTTCTGGAAAAAAAAATCCATTGTTTCCCACAACTTTACAATGTGGCCTTCACCTATATTCAATTCTAGTCACTTAATTCAACAGCAAACATTTGTTGAGTTCTGCTACATGAAGAACTCTGCAAGGTAGAGTTAAGGCTCAAAGTAGAGTCAAAACCAGATGGGCTCCTGGACTCCATCAGTGTTAGCCTTGATTCAATACTCTCTGCTGGACTTTACCGTTTTCAAACGTAATGTATCATTAGCTTTCTAAGAATATTTCATACCTATTAATGGTAGTTCCAACTATACCAATGATCTAAGATTATAACATATTTTTATCACGAAACAGGAACAAATAAAGAGGTAATCTGTAAAAAGCTCCCCAGCTTTCCCATGTCCTCATTATAACTCCATTCCAGGTTCTCCTCTTATCCTTGAAAGAGCACCTGTCTATCTGTGAGCATCATGAGCAGGAATGCAAGTTCAGTGCCACCTTTGCTCCCTGCAAACGAAATATATTAATTTCCCATGTCTCTCATTGTTTCCTCACCCATTCAGGAGGAATTCGAAGGGAGAGCAAGAGAGTGTTGCAGCATGACTACCTGCAGCTGCAAGCAAGGGCACCTCCCTGCTTCTCTTGCTTTTCCCCTTTCACCTTTTCCTTGCTGGCCTTCAAGTGAAAAAGACTCATCTCCCCTTAGACCCAGGAAACAGGAAGAAATATCTCATTGACTTGAGAAAAATGTCTAATGAAAATATGTTTATTCCTTTAATGCCTAGGGAGATTGCAAATCTATTTAGGGAAATATATCTTAAAATTTTGTCTTGAACTTGAAGTTCATCTGGACATGGCCTCTCTGTAATGCAAGTATAAGGGGAACCATGGCAGATTTTTAATGTCAACAGTGGTTTTTCTTTAGGGGCATTCCATGTAAACTATTGACACCTCCAAGGGTCCAAAGTGAAAGTCCTACATTGAGCTGTTTATATAAAAGTTTTCACAATTCAATGGGAAAGCAAATCTTTATTTCAAGTATAGATGTTTTTCCTCTCCATTATCCCGTCATGAAACTTGCTTTTGACCTAACGCAAGGTCAAAAAGAGGACCTTGACCTGCTAGAATGGAGGCTTCAGGGTGTGCCTGAAGACTAAGAAGGAGACATACTATTTGAAGTGATCTCCACGATATTTATGATTTCAAGGGCTCTATTTTTGGCTCTTGTAAGGCCTGGTTTTGACTACTCTGCACATTACCTCACCTCTCATCTCCTTTACTTTCTTTCCCTTCTCACCACCATCATCCCTATTCATCAGTGGAAGCCAACTAAATAGAGAATGAATGGCTGATGAAAACTACAATGGAAGCCCATCTTGAAAGAATGGACTTTCCAGGAGGTGAAGTGTAGGAGAAAAGTCCCGGGGTAAGGAGAGACACTGATGACAGCAGGACTGGAAATGGCAAGAGCCAGGAGTCACAGACTGAGGTCCTTCACCCCAAGGTGAAGCCCATAACTTCTTCCATTCTTCCTCCGCCATGTGAAAATATCCTCCAAGATGTGTTACTCTTATGTATTTGTTACTAACTCCATCCACTTGTTTCTCATTGGAAGGAAATATTTCTAATTCATTGGAGAAGTTTAAATTTTAGTAAAATTTTTAGTGTTTATGATTCAGAGTTAAATAGAATCCCCTAATTTACATTGATTTTCTTTTAAAAGGATGAGTTTGGTCTTTCAAAATGTGAAATGCCTCCACAACAGTTATCTTCAAGTGGTTTTATCTTCTTGCTTGCTTCATTGTCCCTGGCCCTTCTGGAAAGTTGACTTTATTTTATACACCCAGATACTTTTGCTTCACCCGTTTGCTGTGCTCCTAAGGCACTCCCAAACTTAAAGTAAAAGGATGAATTTGCTGATTTTTCTTCCATGAATAAGCCATATCCTCTAGAGCAAATGGGCATAAACTCTGTAGGTTTCTTGTCCTCATTGGCATAGGGTTTTAGACTTTGTGGAGACAAAAAAAGAAAAAAAAATTCAAATTCCCTTAGAACAAATGACCCAGATTAGAGAGCAATGTATTGACTAGGAGGGAAATGGACAGAAAGAAAATATGTAGCTTGTCTCTACAACTGTAGTTTTTAAGCCCGAATAGTTTCTTGGAAGGCTTCTTTGGGTGGGAGGGTTTATTGATTTTTTTAAATTTCTTTAGCTCCTTTCTAAGTCCTACTTCTGGGGCGGCTGCTGGATCATCAACTCCCCAGCACAAAAGAAGGCACCGAAGTCCCCAAGGCTGTCCAGAGAACAAAGGGGAGCCCGCTGCATACTGATAAATTGCTCGTGTTAGCACCTGTAAATCTGTTTTGCATTTCATTTTAACCTTTATTCACTGCCGATAACAGCCCCTGAAAATGAATCTTGACAGCATGTTGTGATTTTACAGTATCCAGCAGCAAAGCCCAACTAATTGTGAGCATATGATTTTTCAAGCACTAAATTTTATACTTAGTCCATGGCTCTGACAAACTTACTTATTTGGCAGTTGCTAATCATTAAGGCATTAATTGCTTTTCTCCTAGCATTCAAGCAAGATGAAGTTTGTTTTCTAAAAAGCAACTTCTGCTAAGCTGGGCAGTCATCTTTGTTTCTTTGTGGGCCGTTCCTGCGGATGTGTTTTTTGCTGAACTGTTTCAAGAAAAAACAAAATACTGTTGAGATAGCAAACAAAGGCCCCTGTGCTGAAGTCTTGCAGAAGGGCAATTCCAGTGGTGTCTAGTTTCAGGCTAGAATGCTAAGATCATAATTTCAGGCCATCGATGGCTCTCCCAGATGTCTTTGGTCAAGTTAATCACAGTTTGCCTGAAGGTTGAGTTTTCAGGTAATCCATCATGGCATAATTGTAAATCAAGATTCCTTCTAGCTAAAAGTTGGGAGGTTTTAGAGCAGCCTGAGACTATGAACCACGAACATAAGGCCCCCAGCCTCTGTCTTTTGAGTTGTGCAACTGAAGCTAATTTCACAAATGCTGAAGAAGGCTCAAGATGTTACATGTCAAATGGACACATGAAGTGATTGTCATTTGTGTCAGTAGGAGCACATATGATGTTGTAGGACTCAGGCACACCTGGCCTTGTAATGGACCCTCCAGTGATGGAAGATTTTCATCCTAGATGGGTAGGCATTGACACCATACCTAGTGTGCCCTCCGCCAGGCACCGTGGGGGTGTGGAGTATGTCCACCGATGTCCTTGTTACTAGAGGAGAAAGCACATTTTTCTGTTTCTGTTAGCTTTTTCTCCCTAGTTCCACAAACCCCTTTAGTCTATGTTGCTTTCCTTCAGCCTGATTTTAATATTTTCCCTTATTTACACTGAATTCCAATTTAAGTTAGAAAACCTAGTATTGAAAGACCAAATCTACTTCAGAGGATCTCTAATCCTTGATGTCCAAAGTGTTACCTGCATGAAACATACACAAAATTTTATACACACACTCACACCCTATTGTATGTTCATTACTTGTATCATTTCACTTACTCCTCCACTTACCCAGTAAATTAGGTATTCTTACTGCCCCCCATCTATTTTTTTTCCAGATGAGGAAATTCAATGGTGAAATAAAACATTGTCCAGAGCCTTCTGAATTTCGCAGGTGCACAGCCAGGATTTGAACCCTGGACTGCTGGTCTTTGGAGAACACCCACACCATGAAAACTTCCGTGCATAGGCTACATGGCAATCATTATGCATTTTTATTTTTTCCATCAGCTATTCTGACCTCCTTCCACGGCACATCAGCTGGGAGTGCTCCTGAGGATTAACACGGCACTTGTTCATGCCCTGGTGTACCTCCCAGAGCTCTGGCTCATCTTAACACCACTTAGAGATGTTGCTCTGTTTCTTTCCTAACCTGAGCTTCACAACAACATCTCTTGCAACCAAGACAAAATGGAATGGTCAGAGAGGAAAATAAGAAACTGGCTTTCCTTTCATACCATGCTGTCCCAGGGGTGGTTTTAGATATGTGTGAAAGAGACTCAAAGTCTATATCCTTTGAATTAACAAAACCACGTTACTACCTGTTCATAAGGAAACAGCAGTGGTATTCGCAACACAAAGGAAAAAAAAAATTAAGACAGTTGTCTCTATGAGTTTCCCAGATCATGAAAAGTAAATGTATTTTTCCTTGCATTCTATCCAAGAATATTTGCAACAGTGGAACTCCAGCTAAAATTCAAAGTCAATTCTCAATCCCTCAAAGTTACTTTCTTCTTCTACTAAATAGGGAAGTTTATTGCTAATGACCCTGGAGAAACAGTCAGGCGGGACCACATATCTTCTGCCTCTGGTCTTGCCAGGCATTGCCAATTCATCACTGCACTTTGTTTCCCTGGGCCCTGACCCAGTCACACAAGACAGTCACTACAATCAATCAGACTAGATGCTCAAGAGGAAGCAGAGTCTACACTGCATACCTAGAATGATGCAAACAGCAATATCACAATCAGAGAGTTACTTTTTTCTAAGTGAATATTCTGTCACTGCTGTCTCTGGCACAGTTGCTCTCTCTAAACCTCCTTTTAAAATTCCTTTCTTGTGTTGTTGGGGTCAGGTGACTACAAAAGTTCATGCTTATGAGGATGCATGGGTGGTATGGAGAGTTGACTAACCCCCACTGAGAGTAAAGGAACTCCCATTCTCAATCCTCTGTCTTTTCTTCCTAAGCACCTCCTGTTTGAGGAAGTTAATATCTCAGTCAGAGAGAATTTGTTTTCATAAAGAAGTAGGAACTTTCTTGGAATTGTAAAAGTACTTCCTTGAAATAATTATTTCTGATTCAGGGCCCCTTTGCCGCTCATACATTCAGAAATCAGGAGCACTTTAACAGGATATTTTCTTGATTATATGATTTGCATGCAGGTCAATAGAGGGTAGGGGGATATCTCTTCACCTTTGTACAAAGTTAAGGACAATTTAGTTGGAGATATTAAAATAGTTTAGTGTTCTGACCAGTCACAGACAAGGAATAAAATGTATTTACTGTTGTGAAATTGTGTGTGTGTGTGTGTGTGTGTGTGTGTAATCTGCCAGCACAGTTGCTTAGGGAGGGGACTGGATGTACTGAGAAGAGTAATCTGCTCTCTACATCCCCTTACCTTTATTCTTTCCCCTAGGTATTCTCAGAACAAATTTATAGCCCATAGGTTAACAGGGAGCTATGTTTCTCATTGGAAGTTTCCAATGGCAGCAGAGTAAACATGCTTGCTATAAATTGGCAACTGCCTCCAATTCAGAGGTTCTGTTCTTAAGATTCACAACTGGAATGGAAAATAAGGAAGTAGCTAAATGGAAGAGGCCTCATATTGTTGCTTTATAGGGTGTTTCATTCAGCTGTTCTTCTTGGCTCTTCACAAAACAATAGTTACCTTTTCTTAATAAAAATACTCAATGAACTAGGAATAAAAAGTAACTTCCTCAACCTGATAAAGGCCATCTGTGAAAAACCCACAGCCAACATTACACTTAATGCTTTCCCCTTAAGATCAAGAAAAATACAAGGATGTCTACTCTTGACACTTCTATTCAACACTGTACTGAGAGTTATATCCAGAATTATTAGGCAATAAAAAGAAATAAAAGACACCCAGACTGGACTGAAAGAAGTAAAACTATTTCTATTCTGATATGACATATTCTTATATACAGAAATCCTAAGGCATCCACTAAAAAACTGTTAGAACTAGTAAATGAATTCATCAGGTTTACTGGATACAAGATCAATGTATTCGTCCATTCTCATACTGCTATAAAGAAATACCTGAGACTGGGGCCAGGTGTGGTGGTTCATGCCTATAATCCCAGCACTTTGGGAAACCAAAGCAGGTGGATCACTTGAGGTCAAGAGTTCGAGACCAGCCTGGTCAACATGGTGAAAACCCATCTCTACTAAAAATACAAAAAATTAGCTGAGCATGGTGGTGGGCACCTGTAATGCCAGCTACTTGGGAGGCTGGGGTGGGAGAACTGCTTGAGCCCAGGAGGTGAAGGTTGCAGTGAGCCAAGATCATGCCACTGCACTCCAGCCAGGGCAACAGAGTGAGACCCTGTCTCAAAAACAACAACAAAAACAAAACAAAACAAAACAAAACAAAAACAACCTGACACTGAGTAATTTTTAAATAAAAGAGTTTTCATCGGCTTATGGTTCTCCAGGCTGTACAGAAAGCATAGTGGCTTCTGCTTCTGGGGAGTCCTCAGGAAGCTTCCAATCATGGCAGAAGGCAAAGGGGAAGCAAGGCATCCCACGTGGTGGGAGCAGTAGCAAGAGAAAGAGAAGCGGAAGTTGCTGCATACATTTTAACAGCCAGATCTTATGAGAACTCACTCACTATCCTGAGAGTAGTACCAAGGGAGGCTGGTGCTGAACCATTGAGAAATCCACTGCCATGATCCAATCACCTCCTACTAGACCCACCTCCAACACTGGGGATTACGATTCAACATGTGATTTGGTGGGAACACAGATCCAAACCGTATCAATCAATCTACAAAAATCAATTGTATTTTTATTTTATTTATTCATTTATTTTTTATTATACTTTAAGTTCTAGGGTACATGTGCACAACGTGCAGGTTTGTTACATATGTATACACGTGCCATGTTGCTGTGCTGCACCCATTAACTCATCATTTACATTAGGTATGTCTCCTAATGCTATCCCTCCTCACTCCCCCCTCCCCACAACAGGCCCTGGTGTGTAATGTTCCCCTTCCTGTGTCCAAGTGATCTCACTGTTCAATTCCCACCTATGAGTGAGAACATGCAGTGTTTGGTTTTCAGTCCCGTGATAGCTCGCTGAGAATGATGGTTTCCAACTTCATCCATGTCCCTACAAAGCACATGAACTCATCCTTTTATGGCTGCATAGTATTCCATGGTGTATATAAAGCACATTTTCTCAATCCAGTCTGTCGATGGACATTTGGGCTGATTCCAAGTCTTTGCTATTTGAATAGTGCTGCAATAAACATACGTGTGTACGTGCTTCCTTTACAGCAGTACATTTTATAATCCTTTGGGCAAGTACCCAGTAATGGGATCGCTGGGTCAAATGGTATTTCTAGTTCTAGATTCTGAGGCACAAATGTTTTCCACAATGTTGAATCCAGTTTACAGTCCCACCAACAGCAAAGTGGGCCCTTATTTCTCCACATCTCCCAGCACCTGTTGTTTCCTTGACTTTTAATGATTGCCATTCTCAACCTGTGAGATGTATCTCATTGTGGTTTTGATTTGCATTTCTCTCACGGTGATGATGATGAGCATTTTTCATGTGTCTGTTGGCTGCATACATGTCTTCTTTTTGAGAAGTGTCTGTTCATATCCTTTGCCCACTTTTGATGGGCTGTTTGTTTTTTTTTCCTTTGTAAATTTGATTGAGTTCTTGTAGGTTCTGGATATTAGCCCTTGTCAGATGAGAGTAGATTGCAAAAATTCTCTCCATTCTGTAGGGTGCCTGTTCACTCTGGATGGTAGTTTTTCCTGTGCAGAAGCACTTTTATAGTTTAATTAGGATCCCATTTGTCTATTTTGGCTTTGTTGCCGCTTTTGGTGTTTTAGACAGCTGTCCTTGCCCATGCTTATGTCCTGAGTGGTATTACCTAGGTGTTCTTCTAGGGTTTTTATGGTTTTGTATTCAACATTTAAGTCTCAACCATCTTGAATTAATTTTCGCAAGGGTACAGCATCTAGTTTCAGCTTTCACTTATGGCTTTTACTAATTTTCCCAGAAGCACCATTTACAAATAGGGAATCCTTTCCCATTTCTTGTTTTTGTCAGGTTTGTCAAAGATCAGATGGTTGTAGATGTGGTATTATTTCTTGAGGGCTCTTCTGTTCCATTGGTCTATATCTCTGTTTTGGTACCAGTACTCATGCTGTTTGCTACTGTAGCCTTGTAGTACAGTTTGCAGTCAAGTAGGGTGATGTCTCCAGCTTTGCTCTTCGGCTTAGGATTGTCTTGGTAACAGTAGTGGCCTTTTTGGTTCCATATGAACTTTAAAGCAGTTTCTTTCCTAACTAGAAGAAAGTCATTGGTAGCTTAATGGGATGGCATTGAATCTATAAATTACCTTGGGCAGTAAGGACCATTAAGATATTGATTCTTCCTATCCATGAGCATGGTATAAGTTTCTTCCATTTGTTTGTGTGTCCTCTTTTATTTCACTGAGCAGTGGTTTTGTAGTTCTCCTGAAGAGGTCCTTCACATCCCTGTAAGCTGGATTCTAGGCATTTTATTCTCTTTGGAAGCAATTGTGAATGGGAGAGTTCATCCATGATTTGGCTCTCTGCTCTGTCTGTTATTGGTGTATAGGAATGTGCGATTTTTGGTACTGGGATTTTGTATCCTGAGACTTGCTGAAGTTGCTTATCAGCTTAAGGAGATTTTGGGCTGAGACAATGGGGGTTTTCTAAATACAATCATGTCAGTAAAATAGGACAATTTGACTTCTTCCTTTAATTCACACTTTATTTCTCTGCCTTGATTGCCCTGGCCAGAACTTCCAACACTATGTTGAATAGGAGTGTAGGGTGAGAGGGCATTCCTGTCTTGTGCCAGTTTTCAAAGGGAATGCTTCCAGTTTTGCCCATTCAGTGTGATATTGTCTGTGGGTTTGTCATAAACAGCTCTTATTATTTTGAGATATGTTCCATCAATACCAAATTTATTGAGTTTTAAGCATGAAGGGCTGTTGAATTTGTCAAAGGTCATCTTTCTTGCATCTATTGAGATAATCACATGGTTTTTAGTCTCTTGGTTCTGCTTATATGCTGGATTACACTTATTGATTTTACATATGTTGGAACCAGCCTGCATCCCAGGATGGTATCTACTCTGATCATGGTGGGTAAGCTTTGACGCTGCTGCTGGATCTGGTTTGCCAGTATTTTATTGAGGATTTTGCATCAATGTTCATCAGGATATTGGTCTAAAATTTCTTTTTTTGTTGTGTCTTGCCAGCTTTGTATCAGGATGATGTTGGCCTCATAAATGAGTTAGGAGGATTCTCTTTTCTATTGATTGAATAGTTTCAGTATTAGGAATGGTACTCAACTCTCCTTGTACCTCTGGTAGAATTCGCCGTGAACTGGCCTGGTCCTGACTTTTTGGTTGGTAGCTACACTGGCCTCACCCCTAGAGCCTGCTATTGGTCTATTCAGGGATTCAACTTCTTCCTGGTTTAGTCTTGGAGAGTGTATGTGTCTAGAATTTATTCATTTCTTTCAGGGTTTTCTAGTTTTATTTGTAGAGGTGTTTATAGTATTCTTGATGGTAGTTTGTATTTCTCTGGGGTTGGTGGTGATATCCTTTATCATTTTTATTGCATCTATTTGATTCTTTCTTTTTCTTCTTTATTCATCTTTGCTGAAGGTCTATCAATTTTTGTTGATCTTTTCTAAAACCAGCTCCTGGATTCATTGATTTTTTTAGAGGGTTTTTGTGTCTCTATCTCCTTCAGTTCTGCTCTGATCTTAGTTATTTCTTTGCCTCTGCTAGCTTCTTTGAATGTTTGCTCTTGCTGCTTAGTTCTTTTAATTGTGATGTTAGGTGTCAAGTTTAGATCTTTCCTGCTTCTCCTTTGTGGTGGGTATTTAGTGCTATAAATTTCTCACACACTGCTTTTAAATGTGTCCCAGAGATTCTTGGTAGTATGTTGTGTCTTTTGTTCTCATTACTCAGAAATAAAGAATATCTTTTTATTTCTGCCTCATTTCGTTATGTAGCCAGTAGTCTTCTAGGAGCAGGTTGTTCAGTTTCCATGTGAGTTGCGGTTTTCATTGAGCACTTTAGTCCTGAGCTCTAGTTTGATTGCACTGTGGTCTGAGAGACAGTTTGTTATAATTTCTGTTCTTTTACATTTGCTGAGGAGTGCTTTACTTCCAACTATGTGGTCAATTTTGGAATAAGTGTGATGTGGTGCTGAGAAGAATGTATATTCTGTTGATTTGGGGTGAGACCTGCAGATGCCCGCTTAGGTCTGGCTGGGTGCAGAGTCGAGTTCACCTGGATATCCTTGTTAACTTTCTGTCTCGTTGATCTGTCTAATGTTGACAGTGGGATGTTAAAGTCTCCCATTATTATTGTATGGGAGTCTAAGTCTCTTTGTAACTCTCTAATGACCTGATTTATGAATCTGGGTGCTCCTGTATTGGGTGCATATGTATTTAGGATGGTTAGCTATTCTTGTTGAATTGATCCCTTTACCATTATGTAATGGTCTTCTTTGTCTCTTTTGATCTTTGTTGGTTTAAAGTCTCTTTTATCAGAGACTAGGATTGCAACCTCTGCCTTTTTTTTGTTTTCCATTTGCTTGGTAGATCTTCTTCCATCCCTTTATTTTGAGCCTATGTGTGTCTCTGCATGTGAGATGGGTCTCCTGAATACAGCAAACTGATGGGTCTTGACTCTTTATCCAATTTGCCAGCCTGTGTCTTTTAATTGGACCATTTAGTCCATTTACATTTAAGGTTAATATTGTTATGTGTGAACTTGATCCTGTCATTATGATATTAGCTGGTTGTTTTGCTCGTTAGTTGATGCAGTTTCTTCCTAGCATCGATGGTCTTTACATTTTGGCATGGTTTTGTAATGGCTGGTACCGATTGTTCCTTTCCATGTTTAGTGCTTCCTTCAGGATCTCTCGTAGGGCAGGGCTGGTGGTGACAGAATCTCTAAGCATTTGCTTGTCTGTAAAGGATTTTATTTCTCCTTCACTTATGAAACTTAGTTTGGCTGGATATGAAATTCTGGGTTGAAAATTCTTTTCTTTAAGATTGTTGAATATTAGCCCCCACTCTCTTCTGGCTTGGAGAGTTTCTGCCGAGAGATCTGCTGTTAGTCTGATGGGCTTCCCTTTGTGGGTAACCTGACATTTCTCTTGGCTGCCCTTAAGATTTTTTCCTTCATTTCAACTTTGGTGAATCTGACAATTATGTGTCTTGGAGTTGCTCTTTCTGGAAGGAGTATCTTTGTGGCATTCTCTCTGTATTTCCTCTGGAATTTGAATGTTGGCCTGCCTTGCTAGGTTAAAGGGAAGTTCTCCTGGATAATATCCTGCAGAGTGTTTTCCAACTCTGGTTCCATTCTCCGTCACTTTCAGGCACCCCAATCAGACGTGATTTGATCTTTTCACAAAATCCTCATATTTCTGGAGGCTTTGTCTATTTCTTTTTTACCTTTTTCTCTAAACTTCTCTTCTCGCTTCATTTCATTCATTTGATCTTCAGTCACTGGTACTGTTTCTTCCAGATGATCGAGTCGGTTACTGAAGCTTGTGCATTTGTCACATAGTTCTCGTGTCATGGTTTTCATCTCTATCAGTTCGTTTATGGACTTCTCTGCATTGGTTATTCTAGTTATCCATTCTTCCATTCTTTTTTCAAGGTTTTTAGTTTCTTTGCGCTGTGTACGTAGTTCCTCCTTCGGCTCTGAGAAGTTTGATTGACTGAAGCTTTCTTCTCTCAACTCATCAGTCATTCTCCGTCCAGCTTTGTTCTGTTGCTGGTGATGAGCTGCGTTCCTTTGGTGGGGGAGATGCGCTCTGAGTTTTTGAATTTCCAGCTTTTCTTCACTGCTTTTTCCCCATCTTTGTGGTTTTATCTGCCTTTGGTCTTTGATGATGGTGACGTACTGATGGGGTTTTGGTGTGGGTGTCCTTTCTGTTTGTTAGTTTTCCTTCTAACAGTCAGGACCCTCAGCTGCAGGTCTGTTGGAGTTTGCTTGAGGTCCACTCCAGACCCTGTTTGCCTGGGTATCAGCAGCGGAGGCTGCAGAAGATAGAATATTGCTCAACAGCGAGTGTTGCTGTCTGATTCTTGCTCTGGAAGCTTCGTCTCAGAGGTGTACCCAGCCATGTGAGGTGTGAGGTGTCAGTCTGCACCTAGTGGGGGATGTCTCCCTGTTAGGCTACTCAGGGGTCAGGGACCCACTTGAGCAGGCAGTCTGTCTGTTCTCAGATCTCAATCTCCTTCCTGGGAGAACCACTGCTCTCTTCAAAGCTGTCAGACAGGGACATTTACATCTGCAGAGGTTTCTGCTGCTTTTTGTTTAGCTATGCCCTGTCCCCAGAGGTGGAGTCTACAGAGACAGGCAGGCCTCCTTGACCTGCGGTGAGCTCCACCCAGTTCGAGCTTCCCAGTGGCTTTGTTTACCTACTTAAACCTCAGCAATGTTGGGTACCCCTCTCCCAGCCTCGTTGCCACCTTGCAGTTAGATCTCAGACTGCTGTGCTACCAATAAGGGAGGCTCCATGGGCATGGGACCCTCTGGGCCAGGTGTGGGATATAATCTCCTGGTGTGCTGTTTGCTAAGACCCTTGGTAAAGCGCAGTATTAGGGTGGGAGTTACCCGATTTTCCAGGTGTTGTGTGTCTCAGTTTCCCTTGGCTAGGAAAAGGAATTCCCTTCTCCCTTGTGCTTCCCAGGTGAGGCAATGCCTTGCCCTGCTTCAGCTCTTGCTGGTTGGACTGCACCCACTGACCAGCACCAACTGTCTGACATGCCCCAGTGAGATGAACCCAGTACCTCAGTTGAAAATGCAGAAATCACCCATCTTCTGTGTTGCTCACGCTGGAAGCTGGAGGCTGGAGCTGTTCCTATTCAGCCATCTTAGGCACCTGGTCCTCAATTGTATTTTTATACACTAACAATGAACAATCTAAAAATAAAATAATGAAAGCAATTCCATTTTCAAAAGCATTAAAAAAAAAAACAAAAAACTAAGAACAAATTTAACCAAGGATGCAAAATACTTATGCAGTGAAAATTATAAAATATAATTTAAAAAAAGAAAGAATATTAAATAAATGTAAAACAATCCCCTGTTCATGGATTAGAAGACTTACTACTGTTAAGATGGCAAAGTTCCCCAATTGATCTACAGGTTCAGTAAAATTCCAGCTTTCTTTTTTTGCAGAAATTGACAAGCTCATCCTAAAATTTGTATGAAGATTACCTGGAGTTAGCCAAACTCGAGGTTTAGGACACAGTCCTCTATGAGACTACCCTAACCCAGACAGCAGTTGCAAGTTCAGAAGTCCCCAAGTCCATCCTCACTTCTCACAAACTGGATTAAAATTCAAGAGTTTCTACAACTACCTTTGAGTTTGAGAAACTTTGATAACTTTCTGGAATGACTCACAGAACACAGGAAAATGCTGTACTTATGACAACAGCTTCATTTCCACAAATAAAGAAGTATTTTAATTATATATAAATTAGAACCAGCCAAAGGAGGAGAGACATGAAAAAAAGTCTGAGAGGATTCCAAATGTGTAGCTTCCATCTTCCTTAGGATGTGCCACCCTTTAGGCATTGAAATGTGCTCCTACTCACTCAAAATGAATTGCCAACCAGAGAAGTTCACCATTGTTTATTTAAGCTTCAGTGTCCAGAGTTCTTACTGAGGCTTCTTTACATAAGTATAATTGATGGAAACATTGGCCACATGGTTGAACTCAATCTCTAACCTCCCATCTCCCCCAGATCAGGTATGCTCTAACATGGCTCAAAGCCCCAGCCTTCTCATCATATGCTTGGTCTTTCTGGCATGGACAGTCCCCATCTTGAGTCATTTTCTTACCACAAACTATCTAAAGACTCATTTTGAGTGACGTTGTCAGCACAAACTAGCAGGTGTGGTCCAAAGGCCCACAATGAATAACAAAGAAACTACTATTTCTTGAGAAATTCCAAGGGCTCAGAGGTTATCTCCCAGGAATTGAGGACAAAGGCCAGCCACACTCTTTATTATACAGAAATGGAAAGGACTCATAATATCCAAAATAGTGCTGAAAAAAAGAATAAAAAGGAATCACAATTTTCAATTTCAAAACTTACTGTAAAGCTACAATAATCAAAAGAGTGTGATACTGGTATAAAACATATACCAATGGAATAAAATTGAGACTCCAGAAAATATTCTCACATTTATGGCCAACTGATTTTCTACAAAATCAGGGATGTCAAGACAATTCAATGAGAAAGCATAGTCTTTTCAACAAATAATGCTGGGAAAACTGCCTATCCACATGCAAAAGAATAAAGTTGGACCCCTACCTCACAACATATAAGAATTCACTCAAATGGATCAAAGAACTAAATGTGGCAACAAAAATTATAAAAACTTAGCAAAAAACACAGGGGCGAATCTTTGTGACTTTACATGATACCAGAAGTCTAAACTACAGCATCAAAAGCAGAGGAAAAGTTGATAAATCAACCTCAATCAAAATGTAAACCCCTGTGATTCAAATAATAGCATCAAGAAAGTGAAAAGACAAACCACAGGATAGGGAAAACATATTCATGTTCTCTGATAAAGAACTTGAATGCATAATATATAAATAACATTTATAATCCAACAACAAAAGAACAAATAACCCAATTTTAAAATAAGTAAGGGATTTCAATTGATATTTCTTCAAAGAGTATGTCCAAATGACTAACAAGCACATGAAAGGACGCTCAACACCATTAGTCTCTATGGAAATGTAAATCAAAACCACCAACAGACACTACTTCACAACTATGAAGAAGGCTAAAATTTTAAAAAATGTGTTTATGAAGATATGAAGAAATTAGAGGTCTCATACATTGCTGTTTGAATTGTAAAATAGGCAGTCACTCTGAAAACAGTTTGGAAGTTTCTCAAACTGCTGAATATGTATAGAGTTATCACATGATCCAGCATTTCCATTCCCTGGTATACACCCAAGAGAACTGAAAACACATGTTCATACAAAAACTTGTAAATGAGTGTTCATGGCAGCATTGTTCATAATTGTCAATAAGTAGAAACAATCCAAATGTCCTTCAACTGACAAGTGGACAAACAAAATGTGGTCTATCCACACACAATGGAATATTATTTAGCCATAAAAAGGAATGAAATACTGATACATGGTACAACATGGCTGAACTTTTAAAATCATTATGCTAAACGAAAGAAGCCGGACACAATAAGCCACATTATATGATTACACTTATGTGAAAAGTCGAAAAATATGCAAATCCGTAGAGATGAGAAGCAGATTAGTGTTGCCAGGGGTTGGAGGAGGAGGCATTGTGGAGTGTCTCTGAAAGGGTACAGAATTTCTTTGCAGGGTGATAAAAATGTCCTACAATGAGACATAGGTGATGACTGTACAACTTTTTGAATATATTAAACAACAATGAATTGTGTATTTTAAAATAGTGTATATTAATTATATCTCAATAAAGCTGATATTAAATAAGAATTGCTTCCTGAGGCAACCATACGTCTTCATTTAGAACATCAACACTGTTTTCATTTCCTTCTTTTTCAAAGAACATTAACATCATAATTAGAACATTTGTGACTTCTTTATGCACACTGTACATCTCTAGTTTGTGATATCTAGTGGCTCCTATTTTTCATGTTGATTTCATTTAGAAATAGGAAGCTCTGCTCCTGGAAAAACCTGGTTTAGTTTAAACCACTTAGCATTCAATAGTATTTTTATAAGAAAAAGATTTGTCCAATTATCCTTTTTTTCACCTGTTATCAAATTCCAGGTACTACTGTGCTAAGCTCTTATATGAGGAACTAAATCTTTTTTTTATTATTATTATTATACTTTAAGTTCTAGGGTACATGTGCACAACGTGCAGGTTTGTTACATATGTATACTTGTGCCATGTTGGTGTGCTGCACCCATCAACTTGTTAGCACCCATCAACTCGTCATTTACATCAGGTATAACTCCCAATGCCATCCCTCTCCTTTCCCCCCTCCCCATAATAGACCCTGGTGTGTGATGTTCCCCTTCCTGTGTCCAAGTGATCTCATTGTTCAACTCCCACCTATAAGTGAGAACATGCGGTGTTTGGTTTTCTGTTCTTGCGATAGTTTGCTGAGAATGATGGTTTCCAGCTGCATGAGGAACAAGAGTTACACAGGTAAACGAATCTATTCACATAATCTATATATGGAAGTGAATTTATTTTGTAGTTCATGAAGTAATTGAAAGGTTTTTATCAAGAAAGTGACATGTTGAGATTTCCTTGAAATCTAGCACTCTGGCTTCTCTGTGAAAAATACATTGAGACGGTCAAGAGTAAAGACAAGAGGAAGGACGAGTCTATTTCAATGGTCCAGGTGAGACATCATGAAGGCCTGAACTGGGCAAGGGGAGTAGATTTAGAGGAGGCTTTAAGAAGCAACTTGGAAGTATTATTAGGAAGTGAGAAGGATCATAGCTCTATTAAAATTTCCAGATTCATAGCAGTTCAGCTCAGCAATCCCATTACTATGTATATATTTAAAGGAAAATAAATCATTCTACCAAAAAGACACATGCAATTTATTGCAGCGGTATTCACAATAGCAAAGACATGGAACCAACCCAAGTACCCATCAATACTGGATTGGATTTTTTTTAAATGTGGTACAAATATACCACGAAATACTACACAGCCATAAAAAAAACACACAAAATCATGTACTTTGCAACAACATGGAAACAGCTGGAGGCCATTGTCCTAAGCAAACTAACACAGAAACAGAAAACCCAGCATGGCATGTTCTCACTTGTAAGTAGGACCTGAACACTGGGCACACATGAACATAAAGATGGAAACAGCAGACACTGAGGACTACTAGAGAGGGGAGAGAGGAAGGGAAGCCAGAGTTGAGAAATGCCTAAGGGGTACTATCCTCACCACTGAAGGACAGGTTCAATTCTACTCTAAACCTCAGCATCACACAATATACTTTTGTAACAAACTTACACATGTACACCCAGAACCTAAAATAAAAATTGAAAAGAAAAAAAAATAAATGAATGAATGAAACTAATTTATTAAGCACTAAAATAAAATTTTATGGTTCATAACATTGAGAGGCCCCCTGCATAGGTATCCCCAAAAGGGAAAGGCAATACAGGAGGAGGTGCTGGGTTAGGGCAGAAAAGGAGGGCATGGAGGGCTTCAGTTGTGGGATGAAGACATGATCAATTACTGTATCCATTTCAAATAGAAATAAACAAGTACATAACATACAAGTGTAACCATAAAAGGGCAAAATTCTGTATCATTTCAGGTATTGACCCCAGGGTTACTCTTGTCTCCCTACTGCTTGGTATTTGTGTTCTATGTCTGTTGATTTCTGGCTGATAAGAACGAATCTTTGTGATAAAACAAAGCAGAACGCAACACAGTTTTACTACTCAGAAGCCGTCTGCATGTGCTTTTCGATTTTTCTGAACAAATCTCATTTCTCTGCACAGTCTGCTTATGCCTACTTCTCTCATGTTCTCTGTGCTTGCCCCTCCTTTGTTCTCTTTCCTTCTTTAAGGGCCAACTTTCTCCTTCTGCTTCTCTTCCCCCTTTTGTAGGGGACTCATCTGAGGCCTGTGTGTCTGCCTAAGTTCTTTCTACTCAACCTGCCTCTTAGTGCTGACTTTAATGCAAGTCAGCAATATAATTCCCTTTCCACTCTGCTATAGGGAAGCAGAACATTTTGCAATACACTGCATCCAGATTAATTAAAATTAAATCATCATATATAAATGACGACTAAAGTAATACAGCAAATCTAGTTAGCAGCACAGCTTATTTGATGACTGCCATAAACTCTATTTGAAATAACTTTTTATACTCACCTGGCAGGGGAGATAACATGATCATAAAGAAACTTGTAGAGTTATACTCTGAGTTCTTTAAGAAGTGGAGCAGCACATTCTAGATGTTACAGCTCGTTCCAGAGCTATTTGGCTTGTTCTGGATGGCAAATGACCTTGGTTCATCACCACTGAAAGGCAACTTTCTCTGATTAGAAAAAGACACTTATTCTAACACTCAGTACAGTTCCTCTAAATATTTACAAGAGAAAAACCATACCCAGTTGAATTTTGCTGCCTACCCCAGGAGAATGTTTGGGAAATTAAATATAATTAAGCAAATTGATCTCTTAGGATGATTATTTGATTCAAGTGAGCTGGGGCGAGGCCCTGTGATTGATGGTGTGAAGTGTAATATAATGGAAAGGAACTGGAATGGAAGTCAGAAAGGCAGGTCTGGAAGAAAAACTGTGTCTCCAGTCAGCTGCAGTTACCACAGGCCACTCAAACTCATGGATCTGCTCCCTCAAAAATTCCTGCAAAAGGCAGAGATTATACCGGATAGTTCTTCCATCATTTACTTCTCTAATCCATGTATCTGATTCCAGAATCGTGGGTTCAATGCTTTCCCTGTGTCACTCTGGTATAGTTGGGAGATAGGATTTCTACTCAGCCTGCCCCTGGGCACTAGAACATGATCAGGTGTCAGCAGACTTTTCTATGAGATGATGTTCTATGTGTCTATCGTGATAAGCAGTTATGTTTCCATCACAGCAAATAGAAATGTGACCTATGTTTGACCATAATCATAGCTAAATCTCTCTTAGCTAATTAATGTCAACGTTATAGCTTATGCTGTGATTATTAACATACTGTAATATGTCTAAAAGTTAAATTATTTTGCTTCTCTGGGATGTCTTTTGTCTGGAGGGTGGTGGGGAAGCCTAGATGGGGAAGGTAGGTGTGATATCCTGGGATTTATTGTGATAGCTCCTCTTATCCTGTGTTTCCCATGATGATTATGATATACCAGCCTAGGAACTTCTGCACATTTTAAAGCTCAACCATCTTTTTAAAAATTATGAGGCCAGGCACAGCGGCTCATATCTGTAATCCTAGCAATTTGGGAGGCAGAGACAGGTGAATCCCTTGAGCTCAAGAGTTTGAGACCAGCCTGGGCAACATGGTGAAACCCCACCTCTACAAAAAAAAATACAAAAAAATTATCCAGGTTTGGTGGCAGGTGCCTGTAATCCCAGCTACTTGGGGGACTGACGTGGGAGGATGTCTTGAGCTCAGGAGGTTAAGGCTGCAGTGAGCCAAGATGGCGTCACTGCACTCCAGGCTGGGTGACAGAGTGAGACTTTGTCTCAAAACGTTTCAGACATGCAAAAGAATATAAAGACTTACATAATGACTACTCTTGTAGTAACCATCCACCTTAAGAATGAAACGTTACCAATACAGGTGAGCTGCCCATGGCCCCTCCCAGCTGTATTCCTCCCTCTCTCTGAAGGGCTCATTATCTGGTAGGGTTTTTTTTCTTTTTTTTTTTTAACTAAATCTTACCTAAAACTCCTTTATGCAGAAGGCATGAAAGCTAAATGTCAGCATAAATAAGGACAATAAAGATGTTTGACAGAGAAAAGAATGTTTCATCTGTGATTGTGGATGATGACTGGTGTCTTTAAATACCCGTATCATTTATTTATGGATCGTCTTACCTAATGATACATCAGAAATATCCTGCAAGGATGGGCCACCATTTTTTCAGTCTTTATCCTATTACTAGCTATTTAGATTGTTTCCAGCTCCTTAACAAAGTAAACAATGTTCTAATAATCCTATGTGTGTGCAGATAGATGGACAGATAGATGAATGGATAAGAAGATGGATGATAGATATAGATAGATGAGACATAGAGATAGATAGATGATAGATAGATAGATAGATAGATAGATAGATAGATAGATAGATCCATTCTAATGTACTGAGGCATTTTATTTCTAATGGAAGGATTCCCCCAAAGTGTAGGTGCTAGGTCAAATATAGTATGTATTTTTAATTTTAATAGAGATTGTCAGAGTTTTCCATCAGGTATTATTTTGAAATTGAAGTTTTCTACACTTGAAGCACAGTTATGGAATGTTTGAGTTTCTTGAAACATTTTGAAAACCATTGGACCTAGGATTTTCAGCTATTTTGTTTACCATGGCTGCCTATGTGGCCTTTGAGAAATGTGAAACTCTGTAAAATATCTTTATTGTCCTATGATACAAAACAGAGAAAGAAAAATACCTGCCTGGATGCTAGAAAATGGAGCTAAGGCCTGACTTCCTGTCTTCCTAGACAGTTTCTGGTTAGAAAAATGGAAATAGGTCCCAATCAGGGAGGAAATAGAGCATTTATTTGATGCTGCATTTCAGTACAAGCATTACAATATGCCAAGTAATGGATGAAAGCCCTTTGTGATTATTTAATGAAGACACGGAATTCTGTGGAGTTCCGCTTCTTATGTGAATAAGAGACCCTCCAGCAACACAATATTTCAGCTTCCATTTGTGCAAAATTAGATGAAACAAGTTACTTTAAAAATAAACAACAACAAAAAATCGCAGCTCAGAATCATGCATTCTTCTCAAAAGTAACTTCCTAAAGTCAGTATGAGCAAGACTAGATGAAATGAAATCATTGTGAAATAAAGTCTAGAATGTATTCTTTGCAGAAAATTAATTCTAGCTCATAGGAAAGACTCAGTCTTAATTAACAAAACAAATTTGAACAAAATCAGAATGTGCAGCAATTTATATCTGCTGCTCTGGACTTTTGGGTCTCCTTTGAACTCTGGCCTTATATATTCTGATGGATTTTCTTCATAAGCCGCCAAAATTCTCACAGATGGAATGCGGCCTTTCCAGCAGAGACAAGAATTTCCCCAGCACAGTCTGGATGTCTGGGCAGTACATCTCGCCGGAATCTCAGACCATCTGAATAAAATAAATCGAAGGGGTGGGGAGAACCAGGAATCTTCGAACAAACCGTAATCAATCAGATTGGGCACAATGTTGGGGTGGCATTGGGTAAAGCAGACTTCTTCAGGATTTTAAAAGAAAGAAGAAAAAGAGAGAGAGAGAAAGGAGAGAGAGAGAGAAAGAAAAGAAAAGAAAAGAAAGAAAGAAAGAAAAGAAAAGAAAGAAAAGAAAGAAGAAGAAGAAGAAAGAAGAAGGAAGGAAGGGAAGGAAGAAAAGTTCAAACAATAAATAAAGCCATAAAGCAAACAAACAAAAAAGGATAAAGGGAAATGTTGGGATGCTCAATCGAAATACCCATAAGATCAATTCTTTCACTATTTGTTTATTAATCTCAATTCATACATGTAGCGAGGCAGGGTCATTTATTTCTTTCCAACTGGAAACAGTGCAAAACATAGTCGTTCAAAGGAAAATCCCTGGCAATGTATCACTTTTTTAAACCATTTTGCTTGCGTATATGAAGTAACGTTTGCAGCTGTCGAGCGTGGCTTCGGGCTGTCTGACTCCCTTGAGAGAATTTATGTGTTTTTCTACTTCCTTTCCTTATTAGGAGGCAGGAATCTGCGACACCTATTAGAACAAGTATGCATAAAGGGTAATGACCATGCGATTTATTAGTGGTCTGTTCTTCCTCAAATGAGCTCTCAGCCCCTGTTCGGCAAGGGCCATGCCCAGGTTTGAACTGGCCTCCGCTTTCTCGACAGCAGGTGGGCAGAGTGGCTTTAGTCAAGAGGACGAGGAAAGATGCTGGCCTCTGGGAAAAGCCGGTTCTTTCTTCCACACCAAGGCATGGAAAACAAACTGGAGTGTCAAGGTTTGGATTTAACGAATATGAAGTATTAGCTGACAAAGGTGAATGAGATCGAAATAGAAACATGAGCTAGATTTTCATAATAGCTCTGTGGCAGGAAAAAGGCTCCCAGAACCCTTTTTTGTTCTTTTTAAAATGGTAGAATGTAGGGATGATTTTGTTCCTAGAGGTCTGGGATAGGGGAATGAGCCTTTCCTAGGAAAGCATGGGAATTCCTCTTTCCTCTGTTTCCAAGGAGTAAAGAAGTTGCCATTTGGGGAAAGGGATGACTTCAAGAAGGTAAAAGTGGGCTCGTCTGCAGCGGACCTCTCACAAAAACGTTCAAACGAGGAGTCAGGAAAGAAGTTGCAGGTTTTAAAATAAAATCCACACATCAGCCTGAAAACACTGGGCCCACTACACCTCTGTCCAGCCTCCTGCTAAGGTTTGGAGTCCAGACAGAAAGTTCAGGAGAACAAAATGCTTGGGGCCAAATTCATTTTCTGCGAAAATCACCAGTATGTTCAAGAAAACGTAATCCGTATGTTTTTGATTCATTCATCAAAACGTTTCAGTGAGCCACTGGTGTCCACAAAGTTTGTCGGGCCATTCTTCTTCAAGGCAGAAAATCATGTTTGGCCACAGAAGGTGGATTCTAACCACAGAAAGGGCAGGTTCAACTTGAAACTCACTCTCAAGGTGTGAGTGGGCTCTACCTTGAAAACGTCTAATTGGCTCTACTGAGAAATACCAGGAAGAAAAATGAATACATTTTCCTCGTGCAGTTTTTAGGGTGGGGATAGTAACTGGGGGAAGACAAGGGGTCAATGTTCTTCTGAGCTTTTAAGTATGACCAATATTGTGAGATGAAGAAAATTCTCTCAATTACCCTTAGTCTGTTGAGAAAGTTAAAACTTCTCCATAATCAGTTTTTTTTTTTCTCATGAACTCTCAAAGATTCTTCTCCTCTCACATCATCTATGATCTCCTACTGGATAGATTTATTTTTACATTCCCCTAGTACAGTATCTGAAACATTCTAGTAGGCACCCAGTGAATGTTGACCAGAACTGAAACAACAAATATATTTTTTCCTGTACTGATCAATACATAACATTTTGCTTCCAGCTTGGGTGCCGTTATATCCAATAGCTTGCAGTGTTAAAGTCAGAGAATAGGCATTCTGTGTTGAGAAAATAAAAATGATACATAGACCTAATGGTGCAGATAAGTTGACAGGAAGATAAAGCTAAAAGGCTGGAAAGCACACTAATTAGTTCCCCTCTTCTACTGGCGTCCTCTGGCGTTTTTCATTTGGAGCATGCACTGGAATAAAGAAGGAAGGGACCTACTTCAGGCTTTGTCCAGAGTCATAGCAGAAGGAGAACATTTCATTACGGTGCTTCATGCAGCTCACCCGGGTCCCCCGACACATTCACTCTGAACTGCATAAATCTCTCAGTAAGCAGCAAATGAGACCCACGTTTGGGTTTCTGACTAAACTTCTGGCTTCTGCGCAGTCATTTCAAGTGAGCTAGCCAAAGCTGCTAATTAAACAGAGAATGATTTATTTCATAAGTTTTCTTTTCCCTCAGGAAACATAACTCAACTCCAGGCACAGCTAGTTTACCTCGCCCTAGTCAATAAATTACACCCACCTCATTAATAGTTAATTAGGAAAACTGGAAACCCCTTGACAAAACCTCAAGAAGGAAAGGGTCAGCCAGCTCCAAGCCAGAAATGTACAATAAGCCTGATCTGATGCTCCTCTGGTGCTCCCAGGCCCACGTGCTCAGCCCTGAGTGGGAGCCTTGGCTTCTCCCTGTGTGCTTAGGAAGCTCATTCTGCCCTGCACTGCCCTCCTGAAGTGAATCTTACACGCATGTCGTCTTTGTGAGGCAGGGGATGAAAACCCTGTCTTTGACCTTCTTTTAAAACTGTTAAGAATTTTTTTTTTAATTATGGCAACAAAAATCTAGAGATCAATTTTCCTTCAATGTAGTGTATGTTTCTCCAACAATAAACACATCACTAAGGTTTAACTCTCAGGAACAAGATACTTTTTTTTTCTTCTCATTAAAAAGAGAGATCGCAAAGCTTATATACTGCTGACTCAGTCTTTCCATATATAAATATTAACTGGAGGAGAGCCAGACCATGCCAGCTCCCCTAGTTCTCTATATATGGCCAATCAGTGCATTGGTGCAATGCAAGAGGCAGATTTATGTACAATGAGAAATAGAAAACTAAGGTCCACTTATAGTGCCTTGGCATTTCGAAGTATTTCACCAACATGTCACCTAACAGCTACATAAATTTGACTGATATTTTTCAAACTTTAACGTTCACACATATCTCTTGAAGGTCTTGTTCAAAGGCAGATTCTGATAGGTCTGAGATGGGACCAAAGAGTCTATATTTCAAACAGGCTTCCAGATGACACCAGTGCTGCCAGTCCTTGAACCACACTCTGAGTAGCAAGGACCTGGGAAGCATCTTCCACCTTCCTGAGTCGGCTGGTGGGTCTGAGTACTCGCGTGAACAGGTATAAAAACCAGGTCTCGGTATGCATTATATGTCTCCTCCTACACAAATCCTTTTCTAGAACAGGGTTTAGCAAACATTTTCTCTAAAGTGTCAGTCAGTAATTCTTCTAGGCTGTGCAGGCCATCCAGTCACTGTTGCAACTCTTCAACTCTGCCATTGTAGTGCAAAAGTGACCTTTGAAAATATGTAAATAAATGGGTATGGCTGTGGTTCCAATAAAACTTTATTTTTTTATAAAAGTAAGCCATGGACCAGATTTGACACATGGACCTTAGTTTGTCAGCTCCTGAACAATGGTTTCCAAAGGGTTGTGTACGCAGCAGTATCTCCCATACATGTGTATTTATTTATAAATTCTATATACATCCGACTGCACTAACACAGACGTGAAACACAAAAGAGGGAAAGTTGACATAGAAAAATCATATTTCTCTGTTCATCCAGTTGGAGCATCTTGCTATCCCTTGGGTACACACACTCACCTTAGTGATAGAATTAGAAACGAATGATGAGGAGAATTTTAAAATACGTTTTTCTTGACAAAAGTGATCACATTTCTGAGAGTAGACCTTGGTGTTTTGATGATTTTTTTGCATTCCAAGACATAGAACAGTTATAATATGTTAAGATCTGATAGCAAAGACAAGAAAAACAAGCCTTGAATATAATTATTTTATGCAGTCAATATGGTGACACAGTCGCTCTGCACCCGTTGGGGCTTATTTGGGCAGCCGTACGTGCCAGGTTCTAAGCTGGCACTCACAGTGTCTTATCTCATTTATTACTCACACAGTCCTCCAAGGCAAGTGGTTATTGTTGCTGTTTTATAGCAGAGGGAGCAGAGACTCAGTACGTTCCTTATTTAGTTCATTGGTCAGATGGGGTGTAAACGTCATATCGGCCTACTTAAAAAGCCTGTGTCCTTAATGGCTGCTATTTAATGCCTCATCACATCATAATCATTCACAAAATTGTACTATTTACTTATTCTATAATGACATCATACTGATGGAAAAATCCCTCTGGTTATAGTGAATGGGTTTGACATACTCCACCCAAACTCCTTCATCCCACCAAGTTGCCAGTAAGGTAACTAGGCCTCTGAGAGAGACTGTCATCTAATTTCAACAATATTGTTGGTTTCTAAGAGATGCTTGCTAGCCATAATGTGCTGAGAATTCTTGCTCATCTGAATAGTTATGTACTCAAAACCTTCTTATTACTAAAAATCAATCAGAGATGACCAGGTGAGCCAAATGCCTATGACTATTTCTATGTAAGAAGGACCTGATTTGTAAGGCAAATAGCTTTACTTGCTTGGCAAGGTTTTCTACAGATCCAAATCAGCCATAGAGTGCCTATCCATATATCTCATTCAGAAGTGAAAGGTTCGAGTACAAACACTGACATTTATGTGACAGGGAAGGCCTTAGAATTATAAACCATGGTTCTGCAGTTTAGCAGAGAAGACTATTAGCATATTTTAAAAACTTTTATTTCAAAATAAATGATGCATCAGTGTAAGTGTGTGGCAATTATAACCAGTGCATTGATACTCACACTGAGGATTCTCTCAATAAAACTTGGCCAGTTAATTACGACCTATAAATCAAGAGTAAGAGAATATATTCAATGAAGAATATTGGGAATAGGAATGCAGATAAATCTAAAACCAATGAGAACAGAAACTAGGGTGACGAGATCCATATTTTGAAAAAAGAATCAGACATATTGTGACAGATATTTCTGTTCTCAAACTTTCTCTTTGTCAGGTTGTCCTGGAACACTTAGGGCAATGAATTCTGTCACTTCAAACATTAGTCCTACTTAAACTGTGGTACATTTCACCATTATTGTTTTTTTTTTTTCTCTCCTGTGCTGTTTTACTTACCCACCATTTTACCAGTGTCTTTTGGAGTCATTTTCAAAGTAAATAATCAACTTGCCATCCTTCTTTTTATTTAATATGACTTTTAAATATAAAATTCATACTGTGTATGGCCTTCCTTATTTATATAATTACCTACCTCAATTATACAATTCACAAAATTTCTTTTCAAAATATTTTAGTATAGTTTATGACCTCAAAAATGCTGTCAAAGATATAAAAGCAGGTTATAAGAGCAGGAAATATTCTTACAGAAAACTGTTATATTAAGAACAAGATGCTTTTAATTAGTAAACACATAATAGTAGATGTTTTTGTATTTTTTGTATAAATTAAACATTTAACTATACAACCTTCATAAAATACTTGAGGGTTAAAAAGTAGCCAATTTTCTGATAAGTTGCATGAAAATAATTACTTAACAGCAATACAAAAACAGTCACCAGCCTTGATTAAATGCTATGCCTTGCTTAATAAATGAAAACATAAGTACATATATAGAGACAAAACTTCTACCCTTAAGATCGTTATCCTACATGGTCAATTTTGGTACAAAATTCAGGCTTTTTTTGTATTATACTTTTGTTTTCAATGAAATTGTCAGTATTCTTTTGGCCACTTATAAATTCTTTTAATAAGTGAGTGTCTCTAATGTTTATTATTATGATTAAGAAGACAATTACTTCTCTAACTTTAAAAATAGTTTTTATTAACGATCTAACAAAAAGATGGATTCAGAAAGAAAACTTCAGTAGAGATCAATGTCTAAATGTCATCAGTGCTACAAGTGGAAAAATACTTTTTGATTGTCTAGCATCCCAAATGTCCTTTTTTTTTTTTTTTTTAGGAACAATCCTATTGTATGTGCCACTGTGGTAATTCTATGCTCTGTATCTCAGTTTGAATTATCTCAGAAGCAAACTGAGAGACAATAAGTTATTTGCAAGGAGTTTACTTTGAAAATTACTCCAAAAGACACTGGTAAAATGGCAGGAAAGTAAAACAGCAAAGGAGAAAAAAAGCAGTAAATGCTGCATTATCAAGAGAGTCATCACTGTGGGCAATAGGAGCTTAATCCTTATGAGAAACTCTGGGAAACAGCATATAACACAACTCTCAGGGTTTTCACACCAGAGGGTGAGGGGGCTGGGGAACTTAAACATTAACACTGTGATGGTTAATATTACATGTCAACTTGATTAGGCTACGGTGCCCAGATGTTTGGTTAAATACCAGTCCAGATATTGCTATGCAGGTATATTTTTAGATATGACTAATGTTTAAATCACTAGATTTTGAATACAGCAGATTACCCTCCACAATGTCACTGGACCTTATCCAATCAGGTGAAGGACTTAAGAGAAAATGACGGCCTGCAGACTGCTTCCAGGCTCAAACTGAAAGGTCAGCTCTATCCTGGATCTCCAACCTGCCCCACAGATTTCAGATTTGTGAAATCCTGTGAGCAAATGTACTAAAATATCTCTTCTCTCTGTCTGTCTCTGTCTTCACACACACACACACACACACACACACACACACACACACTCTCTCTCTCTCTCTCTCTCTCTCTCTCTCTCTCTCTTTTGGTTTGGCTTCTCTGGATAGCCCTAATACAAACAAATACCCTTGATTGAGGGCTCCCTCAGGCTAAGGGGTGCAGGTGCTGACAATAGAAAGTTGTGGAGGCTTGCAGTGAAATGAGAGGAGGGAATAATGGCAGGCCACCAATAGTGGCTGTTATACTTTGCCTACCACTGCTGAAGACCAAAAGGGAGGAGCCAAAACAATCAGCAGCTAGGGACAGTGGCTTCCAGCAAGTCAGTGGTGGAGTCTATTTATGCAGGAGTCTTATGTCAATAGCAATGTCTTGGTCTGACTAGGCCTCTGACAAAGTGATTGGGTCTTTGGACCCCCAGAGCAGCCTCATTCTCACACATCCTTTAATTTCTATTTGCTAGTTTCCTGTCAGTCCCATGAGCTATCAGTTGCTTTCCAATGAATGCCAGTCTTTAAAACTAATGACCAGAAACTATGGTTGTTCATTGCAGTAGGGAACTTTGACTGGTATTTATGCTTTTCTGAAACATTTTGATCATTCATTACTGCTCCTAGCTCATATTTAATGCATTCATTTTTTATTTTTATTTTGGAGTCTGGATTTTTCAGCCTAGATTATCTTATTTAGGCATACATCATTATGTTCAGTAATTTTTTTGAGATATAGAACAGAAACAGATACTAATGCACATTTTATCAGGAAGTAGCAACACTTTAAACCATGGCAGTAGTAGCCATTAATATAGAAGTGTGTTCCTTTGTTCATTCAATTACAATTTGTTAAAACATTACTATAGTAATGAGTATTCAGAATATGACAGTGAATTACACCAAGTCCTTGTCCTTACAAAGGTTAGTTTATAGTGGAGAAAGATTAAAACAATGATGAAAACAATAACAACAACAACAAAAAATACCCACAGCATTCTACCATCAGGGAAGAGAGAACCATTTTAAAGAGTGGAATGAAACATTCATTAAACAAATGAGGTATTTCAGCAGAGATGAATAGCATCATTTTAAAGTTTCAATTGAGATACTAGAAATTTTTTTAAAAATCAGAGATTTTTGTAAAATTTTTTTTTCTGGGGCCCATGCACAGACTGGACATTGCCAAGAAGGCAAAACTCAGTGAATTTGAAAACAGATTGAGAGAAATTACTCAAACTGAAACAAAACCAGGAAAAAAAAACTTTACAAAAATGAAAGACAAAGAAACAAGGAAGAAAGGAAGAGGAAAATGAAAAAGGATACAAGTGCAAGTATACTTCAAGATCAAACCACTGAAAATCAAAGATAAAAAGGAAATATTAAAGGTAGCCAGAGAAGAAGAAAGGAAATTATTCAAAAGGAAGAAAGAAAAGAATTACCATAGGCTTCATATTGTAAATTATGCAAGCTGAAAGACAATGGGTAGATGTCTAAAATAAAGAAACAAAAACTTTCAACCCAGAATGCTATGCCCAGCAATAATATCTTTCAAATATGAAGGTGAAATAAAGACTTTTTCAGCAAACAAAAGCTAAGATAAATCAGTTCTGGCAACCTGAATTATAATAAATGTTAAGCAATGTTTTTCAGGCAGAAGGAATATGATACCTCATAGAAATATGAATCTAAACAAAGAAAGGAAGAGTGCTGAAAATGATTGAAAATGAGGGCAAATAATAAAGAAATATCTTATTACTTTTAATCCCTTTATACAATAATTTATTGTCTAAGGCAAAAATAATAACAATGTATTATAATATTTAGAACATACGTAGGAATTAAGAATAAAATGTGTGGTAAAAAATTGAACAGAGGCTAGGAGGTTAGACCTGGAAGTACACAAATAGGAGGTTCTCAGACTATACTTGAGATGCTATAATACTTTTGAAGGTAAGAAGTAATACATTAAAGATATAAATTGTAAAACTTAGAGCAACCACTGAAAAGATAAATATTCCATTAATCCAAAAGAAGACAAAAAAGACTTCGAGGGGAAAAAAAGAATATACAGGACATAAAAACAAATATAATGGTAAATCTAAATCTAATCCTATCATTGATGACACTAAATGAAAATGATCTAAAACCACTTAAAAGGCAGAAAATAGCAGAGTTGACAAAAGAAAAATAGCTAAATTGGAATTTATCAAAATCAAAAACTCCTGTGCTTCAACTAACACCATCAAGAATGTGAAAAAACAGCACACAGAATGGGAGAAAATATTTGCAAATTATATTTTTGATAAAGATCCTGTATTCAGAATATATAAAGAGCTTTTAGAACTTAACCATTTAAAAAGACAGATAACTCCGTTTCTAAAAGGGAGAAAGGGCTTGAACAGAAATTTTTCCAAAGATAATATAGAAATGACCAAGAAGCACATGAAAATGTGTTCAATATCAGTCACTGGGGAAATGAAATAAAAACCATGAGACACTACTTCACACCCACTAGGATGGCTATAATAAAAAAAGATAGTGCTGACAAGCATATGGAGAAATTGGAACCTTCATATACTGCTGGCGAGAATGGAAAATGACACAGCCACTCTGAAAAACAGTTTGGAAATTTCCAAAAATATTAAACATAGAGTTATCATATAACCCACCAGTTCTGCTCTTAAGTATATACCCAAGAAACTGAAAATATGTGTCCACACAAAAGCTTACACACAAATGTTCTTGGTAGGATTAATCATGATATCCCAAATTGGGGACAAGCCAAATATCCACCAACTGATGAATGGATAAATAATGTATAATATATTCTTACAATGGAATACTATTAAGTGATGAAAAGGAATGAGGTACCAATACATATAACAACACAGGTGAATCTTGAAAACATTACCCTAAGTGAAAGAAGCCAGTCACAAAAGGCTACATATTGCATGATGCCATTTATACAAAACCTCCAGAATGAACAAGTATACAAAATTGATTTTGACTGCATAGAGCTGGTGTGGGAGGGGGAATGGAGAGTGACTGCTAATGGGGACAGTTCTGGGGGGAAATGATAAGAATGTTCTAAAATTGGACCATGGTGTTGGTTGCACAACTCTGAGCTACAATAAAAACCATTGACTTGTAAACTTTAAATGGATCAATTTTATGGTCTGTGAATTATAGCTTTATAAAGGTGTATTGTTTTGTGATATGTTTTTATTTTTTATTTTTAAAAACTTCATCTTTTATTTTAGATTCGAGGGTATATATGTAGGTTTGTTGCAGAGATATATTGTGTGATGCTGAGGTTTGGGGTATAGTTGATCCTATCACCCAGGTGGTGAGCATAGAACCCAATAGGTAGTTTTTCAACCCTTGCCCCCTCCCTCCCTCTGCTTTCTGGTAGTCCCCAGGGTCTATTGTTCCCATCTATATGACCATGTATACCTAATATTTAGCTCCCACTTATAAGTGAGTACATGCGATATTTGATTTTCTGTTTCTGCATTAATTTGCTTAGGACAATGACTTCCAGATGATCCACGTTGCTGCAAAGGACATGATTTTGTTCTTTTTTATGTCTGCATAGTATTCCCTGGTGTATACATACCACAGTTTCTTTATCCAATCCACTACTGATAGGCACCTGGGTTGACTCCACATCTTTGCCATTGCGAATAGTGCTGCAACGAACATACACATGTATGTGTCTTTTTGGTAAAGCAATTTATTTTCTTTTGGATATATACCTGGTAATGGGATTGCTGGGTCAAATGATAGTTCTATTTTTGGTTCTTTGAGAAATCTCCAAACTGCTTTCCACAGTGACTGAATTAATTTACATTCCCACCAACAGTGTATATGCATTTCTTCTTCTCTGCAGCCTCACCAACATCTGTTATTATTTAACTTTTTTATAAAAGTCATTTTGACTGGTCTGAGTTGGTATCTCATTGTGGTTTTGATTCACGTTTCTCTGATGATCAGTGATGTTGAGCATTTTTTCATATGTTTGTTGGCCGCTTTTTTGTCTTCTTTTAAGAAGTCTCTGATCATGTCCTTTGCCCACTTTTTTATGAATGTATTTGTCTTCTCTTGTTGAATTGTTTAAGTTTCTTATAGATTCTGGATATTAGACCTATGCTGGGTGCATAAATTGTGAATATTTTCTCCTATTCTGTAATTCTTTAGGTTTTCTGCTTGCTCTGTTGACAGTTTCTTTTACTGTGCAGAAGTTCTTTGTTTTAATTAGGCTCTATTTGTCAATGTTTGTTTCTGTCGCAATTGCTTTGGAGGACTTAGTCATGAAGTCTTTCCCAAAGCCGATATCCAGAAGGGTATTTTTTAGGTTTTCTTCTAGGACTTTTATAGTTTAGGTCTTACATTTAAGTCTTTTTTAAAAACTTATGTTTTAGGGTTCAGGGGTACAGGTGAAGGCTTGATACATAGGTAAATTCGAGTCACAGGGATTTGTTGTATAAATTATTTTATCAAACAGGTATTAAGCCCAGGACCCAATAGTTATCTTTTCTGCTTCTCTCCCTCCTCCCACTTTCCATCCTCAAGTAGACCCCAGTGTCTGTTGTTTTGTCCTTTGTGTTCATGAGACTCAGCAATCCCATTACTTGATATATACCAAAAGAAA
This sequence comes from Papio anubis, assembly GCF_008728515.1. NCBI lineage: Eukaryota > Metazoa > Chordata > Mammalia > Primates > Cercopithecidae > Papio > Papio anubis. Next base: position 10,686,596 of record NC_044988.1, on the reverse strand, counting down.
TATAAAGCATTCTACCATAAAGATACATACACATGAATGTTCATTGCAGCACTATTCACAATAGCAAAGACAAGGAATCGACCTAAGTGCCAATCAATGGCAGATTGGATAAAGAAAATGTGGTGCATATACTTAATGGGATACCACACAGCCACAGAAATTAGCAAGATCATGTCTTTTGCAGGAGCATGGATGGAAATGGAGGCCATTATCCTTAGCAAACTATGGCAGGAACCGAAAACCAAATGCTGCATTTAAGTCTTTAATCCATCTTGAATAAATTTTTGTGTATGGTGATAGGTAGAGGTACAATTTCATTCTTCTACATATGGATAGCCAGTTATTCCAGCACCATTTGTTAACTAGGGAGTCCTTTCCCCATTGCATAAAGTTGTATTTTTAAAAAGGCAGACTGTCAGATTGGTTGTAAAAGCAAGACGCAACCACATGCTGTCTACAGGAAAGCACTCTAAGTCTAAACAAGTCAAGCGGTGGGTGATGAGGCTGCAGAGGTGAACAAGATTATGTACAACCTTGTATGCTCCACTGAAGAGTTTGCGTTTTATATCCAAGGAAATAGGGATTTCACAGAAATATTTTAAATAAAATAGTAAGGTATAAGCCAGGTCAGTACTAGGGTAGAACAAGCCAGGAGCCTAGCAAAATGTAAGGCACCATTCACTCTCAGGCCATGTATATGCAGGGACAGCCCCCAATTATGAGCACCTCCTTAAATGTTGTCTCCCAGCTCCTCGCTTGCCTCACCCTGGCCTGACCCTGGCAACAAGCTCCCGACTTTAGAAAGGGAGCTCTCCACACTCTACCATGTATGTGAAGGTAGATTCAAGGAGTGAAAATCAGAGGTAGGAAGATCGCCAGAAGGTTTATTCATTTATTGCACATATTTAAGTACTGGTTATGTGATAAAAATAAAGCCACACTGCCATGGAGCCTACATTCTGACAAGGGCAGGGGAAGACAAATAACAAACACCAATACATAAATTAGATAATTTCAAGTGTGTGGTAAGTGCTAAAACCCCAGCAAACTAGTATGTTCTGAGAAATATATTTACTACTTTAATCTTAGACTAATGTATCTCTATTTCTGTGTGACTAATATTTTTCTAAAGATTTTTTTAATAAACTTATTTTTATTCATACAAATGCCTACAATCTTAAATTTTGCCTTTTAAGGTTGATACATTTGAAATTCAAATAACTCATCTGTTGATAAGAGATAAGAATAACTCTTACCTTGAAAGCAAGGATATTTTCAGTTCTACTTCACATCTGGTCTTTCTTGTTATGGAAATGGGTAAATGTTTTAACCTGACTTCCTAGGCGGCTCCACCAACAGAACTGAGCAAACAGTTAAATGATATCATCAGATACTTTGGATAGGAAGTCAACCAAGTCAATTCCAATAATTGTTTGACTTTTTTTTTTCATTCAGCTCATGGAAACAAAGTAAAGCTTTTAAAAAATTCATCCTAAGATAAACCATATGTTATTATCGTGAATACTATTGAAATTTACTTAAAACGCTCCACACTGAAAATATAAATATTGTTTTTGTGATGATACCATGAATACAGATTTTGGTTGCAGTGCAAATTCATATCCCATTGCTGCTGTAACAAATCACCACAAACTGGCTGGGTGTGGTGGTGCACGCCTGGACTCCCAGCACTTTGGGAGGTCAAGGCTGGCAGATCACTTGAGGCCAGGAGTACAAGACCAGCCTGGGCAACATGGAGAAACCCATCTCTACAAAAAACAAAAAAATAGCCAGGCATGGTGCTGTGCTCATGTAGTCATAGCTACTCAGGAGGTTGAGGTGGGAGGACTGCTTGAACCCTGGAGGTGGAGAGTACCATGAGCTGAGATCATGCCACTGCACTCCAGCCTGGGCGACAGAGGAAGACCCTGTCTCTAAAAAATAAGAAGAAAAGGGAAACATTTTTAAAAATAAAGAAAAAAAAACCAAAAAGCAAATTACCACAAACATAGCGGGCTTAAACTAACACACTTTTTAAAAATCTTACAGTTCTATAGGTCAGAAGTCTGACTGGCCTAACCTTGAGGTGACATCATTGCTATATTTCTTCTGGATGCACTAGGGGAGAATCTGTTTCTTTGCCTTTTCCAGGGGTGCAACATTGTGGGGAAAGGAGGATTCCCGACGGAGCCTGAGCACCCAAGCCCTTGTGAAGTGATATAAGACCACTTCCAGCCTTGGAAAGGGGGTGATATGGTTTGGCTGTGTCCCCTTCCAAAATCTCATCTTGAATTGTAGCTCCCATAATCTCCATGAGTCATGGGAGGGACCCAGTGGGAGGTAATTGAATCATGGGGATGAGTTTTTCCCATGCTGTTCTTGTGGTCGTGAATAAGTCTCAAGAGATCACATGTTTTATAAAAGCCAGTTCCCCTGTACATGCTGCCTTGCCTGCTGCCGTGGAAGACATGCTCTTCCTTTGCCTTCCACCATGATTGTGAGGCCTGCCTAGCCATGTGGAACTGGGATTCCATTAAACCTCTTTTCTTTATAAATTACCCAGTCTCAGGTATTTCTTCATAGCCATATGAAACTGGACCTAATACAGGGGAGAGAGAAGAAGAGGTGGGGAAGAAGAGAAAGATGAGGTTGGGAAAATTGTGTTACTTCACCAATTTGTGAAGGGCTAGCTTTTAAGCACAGATGACAGATGACATTAATTTATGAGTGCTTCTTAAACTGTTCTTTGCAGTCCCCTTGGGCCTACTGATTTGGAATCTTCTGGAGCAGGGCAGGGAATTGGCAGTTGATTTCTCTGATGGACACTAAAGCTTGTGAATGATGATGCAGAGGTTTCAGATGCCCATGAAGGTCTCAGGTCCTCACGTGAATGGCTTGTGCTGTGCATACTTACACACAGTGGAGCTCTGTGCTGTTGGTTCATGCTTCTAGATCATGCCACAAAATCCTGTCTTAGTCCAGTGAGTCCTGAACCCATTTGATCATGAGGCTCATCTGGAACTCTTGTTAAAACACAGATTTCCAAGCCAAGTTCCTAGAAATTCTGATTCAGTGATGCCAAGGTCTGTGTATTTAACAAGTTGTCCCCAGGTGATTCTCATGATCCGGCAAGGTTGGGAAACATTGCTTTAGTCAAAGTTTTTTTTTGTCTCATATGTGAAAATCTAGGAGCAGATCAGAAGCAAAGGGCAAACAAAACCCCAGCTGAAGAAGCAAAGTAATTCTCAAAGTCTTCCAGATGTTTCCCTGTTTGTGAAGCAAAATCTGGTTTCATTAGCGGCCTCACTTTCATTTATGCTTCTGGTTGAGTTAACCATTCAGATAATAGAGTTCTATGCAGAGACAATGTGGAGAATTATCACTTAGATTATCAAGCAAGAAACAAACAAGCAGGAGGCAAGAGAGGTAGGGGAAGGAAGGAAAGTAGGGAATTCTAAAATCATTTCATTAAAGAGTAACTAGAATAGATTTTGTTTTATTTGGAGACAGGGTCTCACTCTATCGCCCAGGCTGGAGTGCAGTGGTGTGATCATGCCTCAGTGTAGCTCTACCTCCCAGGCTCAAGAGATCCTCTCACCTCAGAATTCTAAGTAACTGCGATCACAAGCACATGCCACCATGCCTGGCTAACTTTTCTTTATTTTTTTTGTAGAGACAGGGTTTTGCCATGTTGCCCAGGCTGGACTCGAACTTCTGGCCTCAAGTGATCCCCCTGCCTTGGCCTCAAAAAGTGTTGGGATTACAGGCGTGAGCCCTCACACTCAGCCTAGAAGAGATTTTGACGTGATATAATATTATAGTATCTCTATAGAGTTCCTTCCTCCTGTCAATTTCCCAAATAATTTATCAGCTTTCTTATAGAATTATGGATCTAGTTTATAACTCATTAATTTACAATTCATTGCCTAACACAATTAAACAAAGGGATCTACTAAGCCTTCTCAAATCTATACTGTTTTGCTCCAACATTCCTCCTTCCCCATGAAATATGTATTTAGGAGTTGATTAAAACACTCTTCTCCCACCAGTCTACTCAATTCCTGCTTCAGATATCAAATGTTCAACTACTGAGACTGAATAGCAAAGGAGGCAGAATTGACTTGGTTCTGAATCCATTTGGCTCTTAAGTTTCACAGAGCAGGCAGCAAGTCTTTGACTGCAAGGAATTTATTCTTCTCATTTTTACTGCAGAATTAGAAAGCTCAGCTCCTGAGTTCAAATGGTGAAAATCTGGAGAGCAAGAGTTGAGAGAGCAAGAGATTACTACAGTTTTATCATTAGTGCAGGACACAGCAACATATCAGCAAGCATTCTGCATACAGTAATGTTTGAGATCTGTGTCAGATTTATCAGTTATTAAATATTTGAGAAAACAACAAAAGACTGTCATCTCTAAAACATTCTTTTTTTTCTAGCTGCAGCTTAAAAATCAGGCAGTGGATTGTTTTAAACATGAATGAACATGTAAAGAAAACATAGCTATTTAGCATATTATGGCTCCTGACACCGTCCCCAGGGCACTTGCAGTAACCACAACACAGGGACCCTGTAACTTTGAGCTTTGACCATGTTTGAAGACTGCATAAAGGGTCTTCTACTCAACCTAATCTCAGACTCGGGATTTTCATGATGCTTCCCTTTCACCTTCTCCTTTAAAATCTTTTTATCAATACCTTATCTCATTTTCACGTACAATATTCTTTATACAAGCTCAGTTCTTTCTTTATTTTCTTTTTAAAAAAGAGTAAATGCAAATAATAATTTTCTGTTTTAAAACCTTTTCTGTTTTTGACCATATCTATCTGGAATCATAGAAATACCTGGTCAGTTTGGTCTCCAAGCCTCCTAGAGAGTGAGACAGGGTCTCACCCTGTCACCCAGGCTGGAGTGTAGTGGTGTGATCACGCTTCCCTGCAGCCTCTACCTCCCAGGCTCAAGTGATCCTCCCACCTCAGAATCCTAAGTAGCTGCTACTGTAGGTGCATGCCAGCACACCTGGCTAGTTTTTCCTTATTTTTTGTAGAGACAGGGTTTTTTGTGGACCCCTCTGGGCATTCTGCTTGCAGTACATTTAGTAAAATGCAGCACAGAACGATGTGTGAAATGCACCTGCTGATGTTGGATGCTCCACATGCACTGCTAAGAGTGTATAGCTGTTCCTTTGGAGTGCAGAGATTGGGAACCTGAGGCACACGGAACACAGGAATCATAAACGTTGCTCAGAGAATTCTGTGGCATGGGCACTTCAGGAGGAGCTTGTTTAGGGGTGGATGGGAGGGCACAGAATCCAGGTAACCAGGATGTGAAGAGGAATTGGTCAGAAACAACATATATTTGAGAACAGATGTGGATAATGGCAGTGGGGGGCAATAGCAGTGATAAATGGCCATGGAAGGGCCACTGGGAACAAAACTTGCCTACTTCATAATTTTCTCTTGGTCTCAAATCAATGTTATAATTAATAAGAATTTCAAGACTCAACTCAAAGTTTAGAGACTCAAGAGAGAGATGGCTTGGAGGCAAGCATGAGTTTTGGAAATGAATTTTGAGTTCTGCATTGCTGGCTATGTGACATGGGTCCAGTTATCCAGCTTTCTTCAGCTCCCATTCCACCATGCAGAAAATAGAGATAGAAATTCCTTAGACATGGGATCACTGCAACAATTAAATATGGTGATATCTGTAAAACTTTTAGCAAAGTGCCCGGCCCATGGAAAGCTCTAAAAAATTAACCAACCCTATTATTGTTACCCTTGTTATTATATCTAGGCAATGAGTGAGGTTGTGACTTTAAGAGAATCCCATTTCTAACTGGTCAAGAACAGTCTGTTCTCCTGCAATGTGTTGTTTGTGTAATGTGAAGAAGCTCACAAACAAACAGTAAATAGGAAAATGTCATCAGTGTCACAGGAAAATCACGTTAGCTCATGCACAAATTTTCCTGGAAAAGGGGAGACAGAAAAGCAAAAGTAGGATTATAATCTTTGTAGGAAAGGAAAAAAATCTCAACTTGGCTGCTGCTATAGAAGGAGCCCTTTAGGCTATGTTTTTTAAAAATGAGAAACAAGGTTTATAGTAAGGTTTTCCTCCTCCCACCCCATGTCAAGATTTGGGCTCCCAACTCTGTGCTGCTCCAGTCTCAGGAAAAGTTGGCAACTTAAGAGTAACCACTTCCGTCCAGACTGGACTCAGCTTTTGCAGTTCTGAGCCAACCCAAGCATTGCGGCCATCTTCACCCTGGCAGTTTTATTCACTTTGAGTGTCTGTCACCAGGAATGTCCATGATATCTTCCCCAGGTTCCAATCATTGCTTTTGCTGGTGCTCTAGCTGAAGAAATGCATGGACATCGAACATTTTGCCTCTTCCCCTTCCTCATCTTTTTTTTTTTTTCATAAACTTTGCTATATTTGGTGCGAAATTTTACAAAATGTGAAGTTTTTGGGGGAATGAATATGTTGCTTTATTTCAAAAACACCTTAAGTGCCATAGGACCTAACGGGAGATCCATTGAGGAATTACTTATCAAACTCTCCTGCAAAATAATTCAAGACTGAAACTATAGGCTCCAGGTGAAGATCTCCCCTCCATATCACTCAGTTAATGTCAATGATTGTGAAGGAAAGTCAGGAGGAGTGGAAAGAGATTTCAGAGAAACAAGAGCAAGAAATGAGAGGAAAATACGGAAAGTGCTTCCGAGATTATCTTTCTAAAATATAGCCATAAATCGTGAAAACATTTTATTCTATTTTGCAATAGCACACCCACAGACATTCTTTCCAGTTGACTTCTGGATTTGAGGGCTTGTGGGTCATTCACAAAGTACAGCGTGTGTGTGTGTGTGTGTTTGTGTGTGTGTGTGTTTCCATTATAACCTTGGTTCAACTAAAAATGAAGTGGGATTAGAGTCAACAATCTCCTTGAGTAGTCTGAGAGGCTGGAGCCAGAGCATTGTGATTTAGTGGTTAAAGCTTCTATTAAAGGAATCCTGACAAGGTCATTGTCCTCAAGAATATAGAAGTTTCAGTGAAGATAAAATTTAGGGCTTTCTATGGCCTTTGGTATTTCTATTTTGCTATGGTTTTGTTTTTAATCCAAAGAATATTCAGGATTTACAGTTACTGTCATCAGGAACCTCCAACAGATCGCCTTTTAAAGCATTAGCAAAGGAGTTAATATGCCTGCCAGGTCCTATTTCAGGGTCTCAGCCTTGCTGCTCCCTCTGCCTGCAATTTGCTGTACTTGAGTGTCACATGGTGTATTGGCGAGACACTCACTGATCACCTTTCCCCAGGCACTCCCTGTCGTCTTTCTTGATTTACTTTTCTTTAAAACACTCTTACCAGTTAATGCATTCTATATTACTTTTTTTTTTGTTTATGGCTAGCAATTGATCCAGAAAAAATGTTTATAAATTTCAAGGTTATCCAAATTTAAAAGCACCAATTTCCTATTTGGTTTTTTGCAAGGTGAGAAAACACTTTTTACCAGGATAAAGAGAGAGACAGAGAAAAAAATGGAGAGACAGAGAGAGACAGAAAAATGTAGAGACACAAAGAAATAAAGAAACACAATTGGAGAAAATGCTTTTTTGTAAACCGTGTTCAGATCCTTCTAAATTACATACCAGAGGCCACCCTAGGCCCAAGATTAAATCATGACTATTCTTAGAAGATAGACTGAAAACATATCCTTAAAAGCCACTTTTTGCTTCACAGGTATTGAAAAGGTAATACTTTTTCCCACTCTTGAAGGCACTTTAAATTATAATTAAACCAGAGTTTCACATGGATGCTGCATGGTGGTCACTGCACTGGAAAATACACAGGCTATATGACTTTAGAGCAGGTTTGTAGAACATAAACAGTACACAGTTTTCATGGATCAGCTACAGACAATCTAGGTTAAAAAAATAACTCAAAGAGTTGCACTTGAAAACATACTCATAAAAAGGAATGAACTTCAGAAACACACAACACGCGTGAATCTCAAATGCATTAGTCTAGGTGAAAAAGTCACACTCAAAAGGTTACCTACTATGTGGCCCTATTGATATGATATTTGGACTAGGAAAAAACCATCAGGACAGGAAACAGACTAGTAGTTACCAAGGCCTGGGGCCTAAGGAGGGGATGGGTACAAGGGAGCATGAGGGACCCTGTGAACTTGTCCAAACTCATAGAAGCATACACCACTAACAAGAGTGAATCTTACTATATGTGTATCTGCATACACCTGACTTTAAACAAACTAAATAGCAAACAACAACAATGATGACAATAAAATGTATGCCCAATAGAAGAACCCAGTAAGAGTGGCTGTCTCTTAGATGGTGAACTGGAAGACTTGGCACAAGGGTGGGAGGAAAACTGTGAAGGTCCCACATTTTGGGACTTCTTGGATGTTATGCCATCCATACATTCTTCTCACTCAAAAATGCTAAAGTGGCAAAAATTGGATGTGTGTATACACGATACTCTACTTATTCTAAATGCAAGCTTTTTCACATTTTAGTATCTCTAAACTCAGAGTGCATCTGAGTACCATGTCACAGGTTTTTAATTTCTTAGCAGTACACACAACACTGACGTGTTTTAGATTTTTTTAAAAATAGCCTATTTTCCAGGATTGCCTGCTAGTTCTCTGTTAGAGAATGAGTTCTCAAAACTAACAAGGTAGCTAGAAAGAGCGCCCGAAGCAATTCAACTCACAGTGTCCCTTAGGCAGATACTATTGTAAAATATCTAACAAGCAAAAAAAGAAGAAGAAAAAGAAAAGAAATTAAAGAGGTGCTATTCTCTTTATTTTGGAACGAGAATATCTGAATAGCCCACAAAATGAGGGAGTCACATGGCTTCTGCAGCAGCCCGAGGGGTGGAAATCAGACTGTTTCTGTCCTCGGGAAAACAACACTGAGCCACATCTGTGATGAGCCAGAAAGCAGTTTTATGTAAAAGAATATGTAAGAGAACAGAAAGGGGAAGAAGTCTTGAAAATCCATGGCACAAACCCACAGCAAATTCATCCTGAAGTTTGCACTTGTCACTTACAATGGGAAAAGACTGGAATCAAGACAGCTCTTCAAGAGGCCTGAAACCATCACGCACTGAAATCAGAATCAAGGACCTCCCTGGGTTTTACACACAGTTCCAGCTACAGAAAAGTTTCAGGATAAGTTAGCATCCACTGGTACTTTGCAGACTAGAATAAGAATTACTCACCAAAGACCATACATGACATGGAATCAGAAAGCTTCCAAATTCATATGGATGTTTGTATTACTTTGCATCTAATTTATCACCGAGCCTTTTATCATATATCACTAGACATTTTAACATATGTAGGGTTCCATTCTTTCCTATCCTGTTATTTGCTAAAACATTTCTAGCTTCGCCTATCCCATTTACATCCTTGTCTGACCCTCCGCCATTTTCACATAGATCTGGGGGCTTTTGAGATACGGAGGTTGGAGGAAATGGTGAAAGGCATGGGGGAGAAAGGCAAGCAGTACTTCAGGCAGGGCTGGAGGGAGAAGCCTCAAAGATGTTGGACACTTCTGGGAATCTTACGGGAGAGAAAACAGAATGTTAGTGTAGTGAGTTTTGTACATCCTTTGAAATAAAAATAAAGAATGTGGGTAATTGAAAGATTACTGTGGGCTTAATCGGATGCATTTTCTGACTGTGCCATTGCTCTAAGGCTGCACCTCATGGATCATGGTTTCAAGTGAGGCTATATCAGGGGCTATTTTCTAGGCCATGGATTAACTGTTACCCTAGACCTAAGCTAAGAGTGCATTTTCCCCATGGCAGGCAGACTTTTGGGAAAATGGTATAAAAACAAAAGAGTCAATTAAGTCCAGCCACTAATGACTGCTAGGATAATTCTGAAGAGCTGAAGAGATGTGGTAAAGACAAATAATAGCTGTTACAATGAATGGTAGAATGCAGGAGAGGTGAACTTTTGTAGTGCTGTGTGAGTTTTGTATGACAATGGTGTTTGAAACCCATTTTGAGAACTGGTGAACTCAAAATGAGTTTTCATCCAACATTGTCTGACAACCAGGTTCTAAAATATTAAGGTACTTTGAGATCAAGGGAAAGTAGGTGCAGGAAATGCCCAGACTAGTTAGAAGTTATTGCCCTATTCTATCAGATGATGTGCTGTGGCCATGGGGTTTAAAATTAAGCAGACTTTGGAATTGCTGGTACAAGTACTCACTGCCAGAAACTTAAGAAATTAGTGGTAGATATTTTGCTAAGGCCTAGAAAATAAGAATGAGGTTAGAACATGTCTTGGAATTGCTAGAAGGATGGCAAGACTTGGAAGTAAACAGATGTTGCCATTTATGGAGTTTGTTGGGCCTCACCCTAATGTTGTTTGTTGATTGTGGTCCTACATTTGTAAAAGACCAATAAGAGAGAATGATACACCATGAATTACCAGGAGATGAATTAACTGTTATATGGATGAATTTAATGGGGTACCTCTCATCACAGCTGTTCTGCCACTGCATAGTGAACATGACTCGCCCTTACCATAGTCGATCTGCTTTTGGATACTGCAAAGTTGACAGTATTTTGTCTGTCTTAACCACAATGTAAGGATATCTGTGCCCACCATCCCATCTGTCCCATCTGTCCCTAGTAAGCAGGAAGTCTATGAGTAGGGGAGTAGAGAATCCAAAACAGTGCATTCTGACTTGGGAAGATCAAAGATGGTCTTGCTAAGATGTGAGATGTGAATTTTGAGCTGAAACTTGAAGAATAAAGTTCTGTGAGGTGACAAATACGGAGAGAAGCATCCCCAGTATAGGACACAGCATACTCTAAAATATGAATGTGTAATTGTGTTTGTTAAATTTGGAGTACATTAAGGCATCGTGTGTGCAATGCAGTTTTCTCTAAGAACATGAAAATAGTGAGCCACAGAGAGGATAGTTGGGGAGACCATGAAGGACTTGAAATACCATCCAAAGGCTGTAATTTTTTTCCCCATTTTCTCTGACATTTCTCTCCTGGCAGTAGAGTAGCCTAGTAAAATGCTGACGTTGCATGAGCTAGAATGACCCCTGACCACTTGTTCAAAAGTGATTTAACTGCCTAACCCAATACTAAGCAGTGAAAACTTGTTTGTGTCTAGGATTATAATGGCCAAGACTCAGACGCCCTAGGTAAAAAGTATGTTGAGTAAGCTAATGTAAATTTTTTATGTGGGCCAAATTCTAACTGTGGCTACATTCTAAACCCCCCCATATCTCTCCCCTGAGTTAACTGAAATTAACAGTGACTCACCAACCATCAAAGGGATTCATAGGCTTTAAAAAGATGAGCCATTAATGAAGGCATCTCTATATCAGCTTCAAATTGATATTTTAAATCTTAGTTGACTCCTAGGCATTCAAGTATGAGGCAAAGGGGATCATCATTTTTATTAAAAGAGAAATCCCCAAATCAGAACTGGTTTAATTCCAACCTAATTTTGGCTACTTAAGGAGAGTAAGAATTAAAGAAGTAACAACCAGTTTTTAGTGGATCTGAGAATGAAAAAGTTAACAGTTGTGATTTCATTGGAGCCTATTCCAAATTAGTTTATCTGAATCTTGTATTCCAGCAAAGGCAATAAGTTCATATGAAACCAGTTCTTAGCATTAAACTCATCCATTTGGTGCCCCTTCCAATTGTATGGAGTTGTCTCATAAAGTCTGGGTGAGATGTTGTCTATTGAAGTGCTTTAGTGTATTGCATGGTACAAAATTACAGCTCAATAAAAATGGATCTTATCAAAATTTGAAAACCAAACTTCATACTTTTAAGAGAGCAATCGTTTCATCTGAGCCTCACCACAAACCTGTAAGTAGAATCATTCCCATTTTCCCGATGAACAAACAGTCTCAGGTTTGAGGTAATTCCCAGTAATCACAGCATGACAACACAGATAAGGAGATCAAGCTGCTAAAATGCACCGACTGTGGTTTACTTGCTTGTTTTGACATAGAAGCCCCTAAAATATATTTCCTAAAAGATACGTTTATATCTGTCTACCGCCATTAACCTAAGTGCCACAAAAGGAAGTTATCACACCTGTCTTATTCACGTCTCCATTCCCAAAGCCTAGGACAGTGTCTGGAAGACAGAAGGTTCTCAATATTCATTAAGAGAGTGAACCACAAAATACCATTTTATCTTGATTTGTTCTCTCCTTGGATTTCTTAGTCTTTTCTACTATCCAGAAGCTTATCATTAATCAAATGGACGCCTATATGTAGATACCCATTAGCAGGTTTTATCTCAAAAGAAAAGCAATGTGTGACTGAAGGTTTGGTTAGTTTTGTTTTCCACACAGCAGAAATGAACAAATGGGCGTGTACACTGTAAAGCCACCGTGAGAACTGAGCTGGCATGGGGAGTTCACCGTTGTGGCAATATTGTTGTGGTAATAAGTTCACGCTTATGGCTGCAGCCAGGCTTTGGGAGAGGATCTGAAAGTATTCCTTCAATTCCACTTGTCTGAAGATTGCTGGGAGGGTTCCCCACCAGCCCCTTTCATCTTTCCCTTCCCTGAGTCATCTTGAAGGAGGAACTAAGCAAAGGATGAGAGCTTTCTGAGGTTGATTATGACAAAGTTCAAGGCAGCTGTTCATTTAGAAGCTGTAGAAAGAGATTCCCTCACACGCTTACTTTTAAGGAAACATAAGCCTGGAGTAATTCATTTTCCAGTAGAAATTGTCCTGAGTCATTTCATTTTAAATTAGATCCCCAGTCACAGTTAGGGATGAATTTAGCAACAAACAACATAAGGATTTTTTTCAATCTCAGTTTTATTTTCTGCAACTGTCTTTCAAAAAACCAGGAAACAACTTTAATTTTTGAAAGAAAGAAGGAAAGAAAGAAAGCAAAAGATAAAAGAAACACAAAATGACTAATGTTTTGAGATTTAGGGGCAAATTCCGTGCCCTATGGCTGAGTCTTATACAATACAGAGAAGCATTGAGATGCATTTGCAAATACAGAAGCTTGTACCTTTATTTAATTGGGTTAATATGTTTATTTTTTAGCCATCTGGACAGTGGGATTTAATCTCACGACATGCACACACAGATATGCAATGACGTATATATAAGGGGAACTCTTCACAACAAATCTATGTCTCAGTGCTTTGGCCTCATCCTTCCCTGATGCAGTCTGCCTGCACTAGAAACAAGATAACACCTGTTATTCTCTCGCCACGTGTTAGGGACTCTGTAAGTGCTTTATCAGCCCATCTCACAACACTCTTCCAAATTTTCTATTTTCGTGATCTCAATTTTACATGTGAGAAACGGAGGTCAAGAGAGACTAAATAACGTCCCCAAGGTCACCCATGGAATAAAGTACAGAGCAGGAATTCCGGCGTGTTGAGCCCTAGAATTTGAGTATTTAAGCATGATTGTCCACTCCTCTATCTCCCGAAGTGTGTATCCCTGGAAAACAGGATGTTTTCTGTACCAAAAGAACACTGGAGAGATACTTCCACAGCTAAGTATGTCTCTTAAAAGTGTTTGTGCGCGTGTGTGTGTGATAACGGTGATGATTATTCCCTTAAAGCATTTTACTGTTGTTAGCTCATCATCACCTCTAGCCAATGAAACACAGAGTCCACAAAAATGCAACTTGTCTGCCCTGGTTCACCAAAGGGGTAAAACTTAAAAGACAAAATTCGTCAGACAAAACTTAAAAGATAACCACGAACGTGGCTTGTGAGCAAAGTAGGGCAGGTGGCGCAGCCATCGGGGTGGAATTTTGTTGTGTTCCCTGTAGCAGCAGAAAAGCCCTACATTTGCGCCCAGGAAGCCCAATAACTTTGAGTAACTTTAAGCAAAGTACCTAACCCTTCCGAGTCTCAATTTCCTCATATGTAAAATGGGAAAATAACAATTGTTCTGTCTACCTTTTCTTGTTATTGTAAGGGGGTAAAAATTGTGTCAATGGCAAACACGAAAACTCCAGATCAGTGCATTCATTTACTCAGTGTATTAGTCTGTTCTCACGCTGCTAATAAAGACATACCCAAGAATGGGTAATTTATAAAGGAAAGAAGTTTAATGGACACACGGTTCCATATGGCTGGGGAGGCCTCACAATCATGGCAGAAGGCAAATGAGGAGCCAAGTCACATCTTACACGGCAGCAGACAAGAAAGAGTGTGCAGGAGAACTCCCATTTATATAACCATCAGATCTCATGAGACTTATTCACTACCACAAAAACAGTATGGGGGAAACTGCCCCCCTGACTCAATTATGTCCACCTTGCCCCACCCTTGACACATGGGGATTATTACAATTTGAGGTGAGATTTGGGTGGGACCACAGCCAACCCATATCACTCAGCCATTCATTCAACAAATATTTATTGGGTGTGTACCCTGTGCAGGCATTAGGTCGTGGAGCTACGCAATTTTAACTATAGGAAAAGATTCTGGATTTAAATGGAATTTGAGGCCAGGAGCTGTGGCTCATGCCTGTAATCTTAATACTTTGGAAGGCCGAGGTGGGTGGAACACGAGGTCAGAATTTTGAGACCAACCTGGCCAGCATGGTGAAACTCTGTCTCTACTAAAAATACAAAAATTAGCCAGGCAAGGTAGCATGCATCTGTAGTCCCAGCTACTCGGGAGGCTGAGGCAGGAGAACCGCTTGAACCTGGGAGGTGGAGGTTGCAGTGAGCTGACACCATGCCACTGCACTCCAGCCTGGGCGACAGAGCCAGACTCTGTCAAAAAAAAAAAAAAAAATGGGAATTTGACTTGTTGTGTGGTTGATAACACCAGCTTATTTGACTTTCTTTTTAGGAGTCAGAGGTTACAAACGGAATTGAATATTTTGAGAAGTTCTCAACCTCTTATCTTACATTTGGCCACGGAATGCATGCAGGAAACAAAACAACCAAACTGAATGGAAAGCCCAGCCTAGATGGGGCACATCAAGGGAAATCCTGGCTGTCAGGAGGGTGACAGCTCCTGTGTCAGCCACACTGGTGTTGTGTGCATAGCAGAAGGAAAGCATACCCACCCTGAACTGCATCCCACGCAGCCCACACCAACTCTGCCTGTCCATGCACTGCCCACCCACACCTGCAGTTAGCATATTCATCAGTGTGCCTGGTGTTTCCTGGTGATGGAAGGCCCTGAGGTGCTCCATTTCAGAGGTAGGCTCTGCCACCTATAGCTCTTCTTGAGCCCGTCTATTTTCTCCCATTCAGATGTACACCTTTTGATGCATGCAATGAATTTTCTGCTTTCTGTGTAGTCATTAGAGGGAGAGACCCCACATAAGGAAAATGACCATCGCAATAAGCATGCCTATTGGCTACCTTAATTAGAAACAGGAACGTGGGCCTGAGGCCAGAACAATTGCACAGAGTCCTGCCCTCAAGAGGGTTGTCCTTAGAATTTCGTATTCTGTGGTTGTCATCTTGATATTCTTAATCTTTGGCTTTGTGTTTTGTAAATAAAATTTGATGAGACAGGGAAGCAAGCACTGAGGCTGAGGGCTTGGAGATTTGGTTTACACAGTGTCCTCTTTGGGACATATTCTTGGCCTTCCTACTCTCTGGAGTTCTGGCTCCTGCTCGGCCTCCTCCTCCTCCCTGCCCCCACCTAGCAACTGCCCCTGGTGGGGACCTAGGCACAGGCATGGAGATGGTCAGATGTCTCAAGGCAGCAGCACCATGGTGCATTGGCGGGGTGACTTGGTGGAGGTGAGCCCCTCACCTGCCTTGACTGCATGTTACAAGGGTGACAATACCTAGGGGGTCATCCATCTGCCTGGGTCAGGGGAAGTGGATCCAGGGAAGTGAGGGGGATCATGGTAGCCAGTGCACACGCTCAGGCTCTGAAGACCTCTGTGGGCTTGTGAGGGTCTGCACTAGCCCTGCGGGCAGTGACACTAAGTAGGAACTATAAAACACCATAACAGATCGAAAGGGAGTGGAGTAGGGGGAGAAACACTTGATACTTTAATTCCTGACACTGCTCCCTGCTTTCTGCACAGGCCCCCACAATTGTACTTTGAACTGAGCCCAAAAAATGATATAGCCAAGCCTGAGTGAGAAGCTCATTTCTGGGATTCTAGAGATTTGACTCATTCTTTTTAAATAGACTAACAATAATTGTATATATTTAGAGGGTACAATGTGGTGGTTGAAATATGTATACAATACAGAATGATGAACTCAAGCTAGTGGGAACATTCAAAATCGATTGTCTCAGAAATTTTAAAATACAGATTACATTATTATTAATTATCTGACTTCATTTTTTAAAAAACGCTCACAGATTGAAAGCAAAAACAAACAAAACACAATGCTGATAAAGACGACCTATCTCCCCAGTGAAGGGGCAAGGGAATAAAAAAGACATGAAAAAAAAAATTGACCGCATGCCCTTTCCAGACAGGAGCAGGGCTGGAGCTTCGGGGACACCACAGAAAGTCTGTTTTGTTGTTGTTGGGGATGCAGGATGGTGAGCAAAGAACATCTTTGTTTTAGAGATGAGGGAACGTAGGCGCAGAAAAGTTAGCTGGTTCACCCCAGACACTGAGCAAGTGCCAAACTTGAGTCGGTGAGCACTGAATCTTTACAAGGGGAGAAAAATGCTCGGGAACCCTGGTCCTGACAAAAATCATTTTTATTAGAATGTCACTTAAATATGTAAAAACCTAAACCTAAGTGTGACCTCTATAGCTGCAAAGCTTATGCAACTGTAAACTCAAAATATATTCGCACATTAAATACAAATGAAACTACAAAGTTAATTAAATTCAAATTAACAAAAATACTGTAATCGAGGGCATTTTGCTCAAATTAAATCAAGTTGATTTAATTAACTTGAATTTATTTAATGTTTAATTTAATTGTATAAATATAGTTTCATGGTTTGTTCTGTATTAAGTATTTCTAAATTTTGACTTATGCATACATGGGGAACTCATGAACACACAGGCATAAAATAATGTTAGCAATTTCAAGATATTTTTAAATATTTTGTTTTATTTTATTATATTATTATGACTACATTTCCCATTTAGGATCATCGGACCTCATGCTTAATAAAAATCGCCACTTTTGATGGGGAGTTGCTTGGTCACTTTATAAAATTGTGTTGCTCAATTGAAGATGAATTTTATGATGACGACACTAACAAATCTGCTCTAAATGAGTATCTAAGCCAATTATTTCTGGACTTAGGACTGGAGCATTTCCATATTGAAAATTTACTACTACACTTTCCACTCATGAAATGTTGTTAAGTATTATAATAGTTGAATATAAAGGGTAGTGATTACTTACCAACCAGTTTGGAGGTAATGCAGTATTTAAATATAGGTTAGGGCTACACCATATCAGCCCAATATCAGTCTTGCCTGTCACAGAAATTTATCCTGCCCTTGGCCATGGCCTTTCCAGTCATTGCTCATTGATGGATGTACATAAATATGCCTGTGTATGCATGAGTAGCATAGTGTGAGTCTGTGTGCTGTGTATATGCAGATAGATGTATGTACGTGTGTGTACAAATTTGTATGTGTATATGTAAATGTTAGGAAATTTGGCAAATGGGAGGTAAAATTTTAAGGCTCACCAATAATCTTCGCTAGTTAAAGTTTTTCTTCTGCACATAGTAGGCACTCAAAAAAAAAAATGGTAGTTGGCCAAGTGCAGTGGCTCACACCGGTAATCCCAGCACTTTGGGAGGCCAAGGCTGGTGGATCATTTGAGCTCGGGAGTCTGAGACCAGCCTGGGCAACATGGCAAAACCCTGTCTCTACTAAAAATACAAAAATTAGCCAGGCATGGCGATGGACACCTTTGGTCCTACTGGGGAGGCTGAGATAGGAGGATTGCTGGAGCCCAGGAGGCAGAGGCTACAGTGAGCTGAGATGGTGCCACTGCACTCCAGCCTGGGAGACAGAGACCCTGTCTCAAAATAAACAAACAAACAAACAAACAAACAATCAAAGGACTTATTAATCTTGTGTCACTGGATACTCTTTTTCTTAAATATTACTTTTTCTTGGTCCAGGATTTCCTGTCAAATCCTAGCCAGTAAAGCACGTTATCCTATGTTTTAACTATCTCAGGTTGGTAAAAATAATGTATACTTTGCTTTTTTTTTTTTCATTTGGCCAATATTGACCTAATACTTAATGTGACTAAGTGAGAAGTGCAGAGCATTTTATAACATTACATTCCTCTATAGTTGTTTTATACAGTGACCAGAATTTTGCATGGGAGGTAATTCCAAGGAGTGCTAGCAAGGTTGGAGAGGTGAGAGCATGGAGGGAACGGAAGCCAGTACAGGGTGCATTCATGAACGGTTTCTGCTGTTGGCAGCCAGGCCTCCATTCCACTGGGAACCTCTGAGAAAGGATGTAGAGCCTCAGAGTTGCCCCCCTACCCCCCACAGGGGCCATTAGGCTGTAGCACTTACCCGCTCCTCCCTTTGTTGGTAAGAAGTCCTGACTTCCTGGCACTCCGGTCTGCCTCACTCACGTGTTGAACGTGACTTGGTGGCCAGGAAGCCCCTGCAAAGACAGGCAGGGAGCCTGGAGTAAGAAGACATCAGTGTTCACAGGCAGAAGGCGTGCCAAGGGGGGTTGAGTGTGGTGCCAGCACCCCTACAATACTCATTGCAAATCTGTTGTTATGCATATTTTGATGGGTGAGGAAGTGGAGTCCCGGAGAAGTTAAGTAACTCTCCCAGGGTCATAGGGATAATGAGTACAGGAGCTGGGATTCGAACATGGCCATCCGCTCACAGAGTCTGTGCTCTTAACCACTGCAGTGATAATCAAAATGAATTTTATTCCTCTATGTGTTTTTCTCCAAAATATTCACTTCAAAACACAAACAGGGCTGGGCGCAGTGTCTGATGCCTGTAATCCCTGCACTTTGGGAGGCCAAGGCAGGTGGATCACTTGAGGTCAGCTGTTTGAGACCAGCCTGGCCAACATGGTGAAAACCGGAGTCTCTACTAAAAATACAAAAAATTAGCCGGGCATGGTGGCGGCACCTGTAATCCCAGCTACTCAGGAGGCTGAGGCAGGAGAATCACTTGAAGCCCGGAGGCAGAGGTTGTAGTGAGCCAAGATCATGCCATTGCACTCCAGTCTGGGCGACAAGAGCGAAGCTCCATCTAGAAAAAAAGAAAGAAAGAAAGAAAGAAAAGCATAAACGGATCTTAACTCTGCACACTTCATAATTTGCAGAAGCAGAAGTCATTTGATAAACATCAGACCCTTAATAATATGTATTTTGCTTTTCCATTGTCTCTGAACTATCATTTCTGAGTATGTTTCCGCTTTTTCTTGGATGGTTCTCTGAAATAAAGCCTAACACCTTTCTATTAAGACTGAAAGCAAATTGTTCAAAGAGAAACAAACAATTGTGACTGCTAAGTTTGAAAGAGCAGAGAAACTATGCTACCGTCAGAGTTGGCACTGTGTGTCCCAAGGATTAGGAAATGGAACTGGGCATCTCACAAGATGAGTATTATAGTTTATTCATAACATTTGCACAAAAGTAAAAGGGAGAAAGGCATAGAGCTAACAACAGCCTCAGAGTCCAGGTGACAAGGACTTTGTTGTGAAATGAACTGGTCCTCCTGGCCCTTGTTAGTAACTCCCCAACCATGAACAAGATCCAAGACAGACAACTTTCAGGGAATGCCATCTGGAGTGAACTGTGGGACATGGAGGTTTCCTGGATCTATGACTCGTAAATCAAAGTCCTAGAAGTAAGTCACGTCTATTTCAACTGTTTCAACCTGACTTCCCCATGCACTGAGAAGGCCTTGTGCCTGCATTTCAAATCTATTCATCGTGTTCACGGCTATGTCTGTCAGGTGATGTAACCAACATCACAACAGCACAAGTCATGGTCCCAACTGCAAATATTTCTATGTTGTAGGAAATTGTATGGAGATATCCATTTCTATAAAGTAGGTTATGTCTATAGAGTATAGTCTTCCTGCCCTGGCCTGCCTATTTCCTCTTCCTACCTGTAAATTCTTCTGCATCAGGGAGGTTTGTGGGACGGTAGGAACCTGAAGCTTTTAAAGTTGGTAATTCAACTCTTCTTGCCTTTGTGAAAGCCTGGGTGGACTGAAATTTTCTGGATGTCCTTGATACAAAGGACTGTAAAGAGTCTTATCCTTCAGGGCAAAAAGATGGAAGCACGGGCTTCCCCCAGACCAAGAAGTGGGTTAAGTTCCAGAGTTGTTGGTGAAACAGGAACCTATAGGCCTGTCTCTGGAAGCACCCTAGTGAGTTTGTAGGACCTCTGAGGGAATGTGGTGGCGCTGGGCTTCTAGGAAGGCTGGAGCCCAAGCACTGAAGATTCAGCCTCACGCATGGTCCAAAAGCAGAGATCTACCACCCAGACCCTTTTGTGTCTGGAAATCACAGACCCTTTTCTGCCTCTGAATACCAAGCACAAGCCTCTCAGATTTTTAAAAAATATAGAGAAGGAGAAGTCACAGGAGTGACTCAAAATGACTTTCTAGCCTGCCCAGCGAAGGAGGATGAGGTCAGTTTGAAGCAATTTTAAAGGTATTTCTTGACTGCTTGAGTCTGTAGTTTCACATTCAAGACAAAATAATAATGTGCAATGCACACTTCAGTGTGCCACAGGGCCAAGTACAGTGTGCGGAACTCTCATACGATCCCCACAGAACTCTGTGAACTGGGTGGTTTTGTTTTTGCCACCTCCAAATGAGGACAATGAGGCCTAGAGAGTTCTGGTCTTTGCTCAAGCTAATGCCTCATTAAGGTGAGATGTGACACAGGCCAGTGGATTCCAAAGCCTGTTTGCTTAACAGGACCCTGTGTGTCTAACTTGTGAAACAATTAGGACACCAGCCATCAGGGTATATAGGTAAGAATCCAGTTCCTTTCAGCAGTGAATGTTGGAGTATTTCAGAGAAAGCAAGACCCACGTGAACTCAAAGGAGGAATATAAGCCTCAGGAGGGCCGACGACTTGATTGATTTTGTTCAACAATGTTTCCCATGTGCCTAGAATAGGGCTTGGTCCATAGTAGGGGCTTCATAAATATTTGATAAGTCAGTGAATGAATGATTGACCGGAGTCTAGAATTCTGTCTTACATGATGAGATGAGAGGGCTTTAAATAATCCAAAAGAAGGAAGAAAGCCATTCCATGGCCATTATTAATATTAAAAAGTAAAAAAAAAACAAAAAACAAAAAACAAAAAAAAACCACGTACTGGCGAGATTGTGGAGAAAAAGGAATGCTTTTACACTGCTGGTGGGATGGTAAATTAGTTCAACCATTGTGGAAGACAGTGTGGGAATTCCTGAAAGACCTAGAGGCAGAAAAACCATTTAACCCAGCAAACCCATTACTGGGTACATACCCCCCAAAACAAATCATTCTGTCAGAAAGGCACATGCACATGTACATTCATTGCAACACTATTCACAAGAGCAAAGACATGGAATCAACCTAAATATCCATCAATGATAGACTAGATAAAGCAAACGTAGTATATATATGCACCATGGCATACTATGCAGCCATAAAAAAGAATGAGATAATGTCCTTTGCAGGAACATGAATGGAGCTGGAGGACATTATCCTTAGCAAACTAACACAGGAACAGAAAATCAAATTTTGCATGTTCTCACTTTTAAGTGGAAGCTACATGATAAGAACACATAGACACATGCGGGGAAACAACACACACTGGGGCCTGCCGGAGGGCAGGGTGGGTAGGAGGAGGGAGAGCATCAGGAAGAGTAGCTAGTGGATGCTGGGCTTAATACCTGGGTGATGAGATGATTTGTGCAGCAAACCACCACGGCACACATTTACCTGTATAACAAACCAGCACATGCACTTAAAAGTTGGAAATAAAACAATAAAATATCAATAATTTTTAAAAAGAAAGAAAGCAAGCCATTCCAAATGGGGTGAACAACTCTTTTCCAAATCACCTTGCAAAATAATTAGGGATTTGTGTGAAGGAACGCTACTTGACAGCATCCCAAAATGGGCTCATTATCCTTGCTTGTCTGCTCTTCCAAGCCCTGATCACTGCAGTCAAGGAGAAGGAATTCTTTCTGATTCTAGAATGCAGATAGACTCCATTAGAACAAGTAGTATTTTGGGTAAAATAAAGAAGAGATAAGCTGAGGTAAATACCTAGACTAATGACAAGAGAGACTTATGTTTAGCATAGACTTCTAGTTCGGTGTTTTTAAGCATATAACTGCTCATTATGTCTTCATTAAAGCATTTCAAGGGATCCCCAGGTGAATTATAATGATTAAAAATAATGCAAAGCAAAAACCTTTTGGATCTATGTCAGTGAACGAAAACACTCCTCTTAAAAGGGGAGAGTGGCTCAGTTCCAATATTCTCATGGAACAGTCTAAGAAGAAGGGAAATCTGTAATAGGCAATTTTTAGGGTAGAAGATTGATATGGTTTGGCTGAGTCCCCACCCAAATGTCATCTTGAATTGTAGCTCCCATAATCCCCAAGTGTCATGGGAGGGGCCTGGTAGGAGGTAATTGAATTATGGGGGCAAGTTTTTCCCTTATTGTCCTCCTGATAGTGAGTAAGTCTCATGAGACTTGATGGTTTTATAAAGGGCAGCTCCCCTCCACATGCTTTCTTGCCTGCCACCATGTAAGACATGCCTTTGCTCCTCCTCTGCCTTCCACCACGATTGTGAAGCCTCCTCAGCCATGTGGAACTGTGAATCCATTAAACTTCGTTTTCTTTTTAAATTACCCAGTCTCGGGTACTTCTTCATAGCAGTATGAAGGTGGACTAATACGAAGATATACAGTAATGTGAATTTAAGAAGACTCACTTTTAAATAAAACTGTCAGGCAACAATGTAACATGGCTTTATTTCTGTTTGACTGCAGGAGCACGTGAGAAATAGACACCTTAAGGGATTTTCTCCAAGACAGGAGATCCAAGCCTCCTAATGTCCATTCTCAAATCTATTCAGAGATTACTAGGTGACCAAATGAAAAGGGAAAATTACCATTTAACTTACAGGACAGTCTACAACTGAAATTAATAGTGAGATCAAAAAAAGAAAAAACAACCAAAATATTGCTCATCTTTTATATGAACTCAAATACCTTCTGGCTTCTTGAAATGAAAAGTCTGACATTTTTTCTGGCAGTATTGCTGAAAAGATAAGACAAATGGAAATTCCTGAGATGATCTGGGATACTTATCAGGAGGAACAGCTTCAGGGGAAACGTCTGCTTTCTCTCTCTTGGAAATTACGAAACCATTGACAGACAGAAACACGTTGGTATTTGATAATAAGAAGGCAGCATGTATCATAATATTCTAGGGCATATCTGTTCAGTGTAAAAAGAAATTGATCTGCATAATAGTCAAGAGTCATTACATCACTGTTCCCTGCCTTCCCACTCCCTAGTTACCCGCTGTGTGGCCACAGAGTGGCTGTAAAATGGCCCACTGTGCTATTTATGTCCATTGCAGCCAGTGTTCCTTTGATTGAAACCTTGAGATTCACAAACACCAGAAGAGGGAATGTTGGTAATGACGATCACTGTCTCAGGAAATAGTTTACAGTGACAGTGGATTCTATTTCAGTTTCTGGACTCTAAGGTAGTGTTCACCCCACTGAGGCCACCTATGGGATTAACATTGGCAGTGCCCCAAATACACTGTGTATACTTTCTGGTTCTTACCCAGCATCAAATTCAATCCCAAAAAGCAAACACTCATTTCACTTACTCACTTCCTTAAGACTCAGTGCGAACTTGGAGCATATTTTCCTGCTGCAAGATTTCAAGTTTTTATTGGTCCTAGAGGGGCCAGAAAAGCTACAGAAAGGCCTTTGCTTGCAGTACCAGCTTCAAAACCTTTCGGCTAAAAGCAGGAAAGTCAAAAGCATCAAATACAGTCTTATAAAGGCTATTTTGATTTAGAGAATGCTTTTGAATTTGCGTTCAGATGTGAATCCTGATGGCAAGATTAACACTGTTTATGTAGAGAAAAACCTGCATGGAGGTGAGACGAGTGCCCGTTTTTGGTGAGAATGGCAGGATGTGCTACATGTAGATTGGGTTAACTATGTTGGCCTCTCTCTGCTACTCTTCCACTTAAAACATTTCACAGGTTCTCTATGGCACTAACGCATATTTATCAGAATTCTGTTGGTAGCAAGGCACAAAAACCTAACCTAAAAAGCTTTAGCTTGAAAGTATGTTTATTGGTTCATGTGGCTGAAAACTCCAGTGCATGGGACTGGTTTCAGATGGATCCAGGAGTTCAAATAATACTGCCAAGATTTTCTCTGTCTCAGGGTGAAGTCTGGGCAATCTTTGTGCCCAGGGTGCAAGATTTGCGGCAGCAGGTCATACAAGTACTGACTCTGCTCTAGCAGGGCCCTAAGAGACACAGCCCATGTACACAGCCTTGCCTTCTTAAATCTGCACTGTAGGCATCTTGCCTGCCTTACCCTGGACCCTCTTTTTCTCTTAACTCTTATTTTCGCGTTGCTTTCTTTCTCGGGCGAGTTCTTCTCGCTAGTGAGCAGAAGCTCGCCAAAGCACCACGCATGGTTCTATGACATCACCAGACTTTTTCCTTTCACCTCTGCCTCCCTAAAACTCTTTTTCCATTTACTTCAGGAAATAACGACCCCAGGACTTGGGCTCATAGGCTCTTATTAGCCCCGCATGAGTGTGGAAGAGTTACCCAATAGAATGTACTCCCCAAACTGTTTCCTTTTCCTCCTGAGCACACAGCTAAGCACATTTCCCAGGTGCCCTGCATCTAGGTCTGGTCATGTGCCCAGGGCCAGGGAGGGAATGTAAGTAAAAATGAAGGCCATCTCCTCCAGACCTGGACCCCACTCCACATTCACTTCTTCACTCATTGTCTGGGCATAGAACATTCAGCAGGTGACAGCACCATTAGAGGAAATGAGCCTAGATCCCTGAGTCACCACTTGGAGGAAGCCACACTGGAGAGCCGCCTGATCAGGAGTGTGCACGATGTTTGGTTTGTTTTCGTGAGGGGGAAACCAGCCACTGAGATTTAGAGACTGTCACAACAGCTAGTGTTACTCATTCTATGTAATCCATTGAGTGTTTGCCTCTTCTTGAACCCATTAGTAGTATCAAAAATGATGCGATGTTCTGAGCAGCCAGGCATGGGTCATGTGCTCATCTTTGAAGCTCTGAGTTAGGTAGAGCCCTACCCCCAACCATAAACAAGTTAGAGCAGGAGTAATTCCCCCCAAAGAAAACCAGGATGCCGCCGGGCGCGGTGGCTCAAGCCTGTAATCCCAGCACTTTGGGAGGCCGAGACGGGCGGATCAGGAGGTCAGCAGATCGAGACCATCCTGGCTAACACGGTGAAACCCCGTCTCTACTAAAAATACAAAAAAGTAGCCGTGCGAGGTGGCGGGCGCCTGTAGTCCCAGCTACTTGGGAGGCTGAGGCAGGAGAATGGCGTAAGCCCGGGAGGTGGAGCTTGCAGTGAGCTGGGAGGCTGAGGCAGGACAATGGCGTAAACCCGGGAGGCGGAGCTTGCAGTGAGCTG
The DNA here is from genome assembly GCF_008728515.1 of Papio anubis. Taxonomy (NCBI): domain Eukaryota; kingdom Metazoa; phylum Chordata; class Mammalia; order Primates; family Cercopithecidae; genus Papio; species Papio anubis. Next base: position 10,660,972 of record NC_044988.1, on the reverse strand, counting down.
AGATCGCGCCACTGCACTCCAGCCTGGGCGACAGAGCGAGACTTCGTCTCAAAAAAAAAAAAAGAAAACAAAAGAAAAGAAAACCAGGATGCCATTACCAGAATAAGGGGGAGAAGATGCTACACAGACAACAAACCTGATGTGCACACAGTCCCGCACGTCCCTCTCGGGCTGGGCTCTAATGCAGTGCTTGAGGAACACCCAGCATTTTGAGGTCCTTTTCAAGTCATGCCGCCGCTCTCATTCTTGCTCTTCCTCTTCGTCTTCCCTTTTGCTCACCTTCTCAGCCCCCACTCTCTTACTCTCCGTTCACCTTCTGGAAATTCTGCTGATTTTTAAAATGCAGCTTGGATATCCCTTCCTTCCTGAAGTTTCTTCACATTCAAGGTAAGTTTTATGTTCTTCTCTTTCTCTCATGGGGCCCTGTGATTTCTCTTTCTTTGTCTTTACTTCATTATTTAGAAATTATTAACTGTGAAACTCTCAAAGCCGGGATGGGCCTAGTCATCATTTTGTCCCCAACACCTAGCACAGTGCTTCCATCTGGTTGAAATGTTCAGATGAATAAAGAAAGGAATATAGTCCAATCATTAAACCGTGGGCTAAATTCACCTTTGCAGTGGCTATCTACAGGATAGCTAAATCCACATTTCTACTCCTATGATTAAGGAAATAAGAAATTTTACAATCAAAAACAATCACTTGCATGCATGTTTCTGAAACTATATGTCTATTTTGCAACTCTTACTGTGTTAAATCTAAGGACTAACTTTTGAGTAAGATAAGGTCTTATCATTAATTTCTTTTTTTTAATCTAAAATAGATTTATTGCATTTCATGCAGTTTGAAGACCATGGAAAGGGGACTAGCACAGTTTTTAATGCATTTAAAAAATAAAGGGGAGGTGGGCAGCAAATGCCTAAAGTCCTAGACTCCTGGGTCCCTGGGAGAAAAGAGTGTGGCAATGAACCCACCCACTCTCCATGGGGAATAAATCGGTCTCTTAAATGCAAGGACTGTTTCCATGGCCTCTGGATGCAAATACACAGAGCTCCATGGTAAGAGTAAGGGATGGGGAGAGGACCACTAGTGAAAAAGCAGCTACACATATTCACCTAATTCAATCTGAGGGTAGAACAACATGGCAAATCTTGGGGGCAGCAACTGTTCCAAGGGTCAAGAAATATCGCACACCCATGGGCAGATTTGCTCCTAAAAAGAAGTGGCTGTAAGAAACAAAAGGAGAAATATTTCTTCAGCCACACTCTTCAAGAAAATGCCAAAAAATATGTGATTTAATATTTTAATTTCATAGCATTGGACACACAGCTCAACATATTGAAATATTGATTCCTTGGAGAAAAAAAGGAAACAAAAAATACTGCATCTTTCTGTTGGAGAATCTCGGCCCCCAGGCATGGGGCCTAGTGCACCAACGCCCTAGCCTGCAGGAGGCACTGAGGTTAGTCAGGTCCTCTGGGGAGGGAGGCTGTGCCCATGACCTGGGGCTGTATGGCAACGATTGTGTTGGATGTCCTTGGCCTTGTCAGCTCAGGCTCTCAGTTGCCAGTCACCTGGGGCGCCTGCCCATCGGAGGGCTGGTTGACTGACTGGATAAACATGGGCTGGGCAGGTCCTGGCCTTCAGGTATGGTTACTTGCTGGATCTGGTAGAGCTGCTGTCCACCTGTGAACTGGCTGAACTACTGCTGTCTTCGCTGGACCTCTGTCTGTGTAATCGGTTGAGAGTTGGTGTCAAGTGTCTGGATCTATCCCTGCAGAACCTGGGTGCCTGATACAGACTGGGCTAAGCAGATACACTGCAGCTGGCCAGCTTTCAGCTGCACTGGGATCTGCTGGATCTCTCCTGTGTTAGTGAGGATCTGCTGCCTCACCTGCACGGTCCATCCAGTACCACTCTGGGCCTATTGGGCTTGACCCTGTGGCTGGGTCTGCACAATCTGCACCTGCTGACCTTCTGCAACCTGTGTTGTCACGGGTGTGGTCTGGCCCTGCTGAGGCTGTGCGATGATGAGCTGCCCAGGCCGGATGGTGGTCATGGAGCTGGCAGTGGGCTGCTCTTACTGCCGCCCCTGAACTTGGACGGTGGTGGGCTGCTGAGCCAGCGTGAAATAGTACTGGATTGGCTCAGCAGGAGTTATAGACTGCAGCACCTCCTCCTGACACTTTGGAGGTTTCAGTTCATCTCTTGGAACAATATGGATGAGAAAATCAAATTGATCAAATTCCACGGGGATATCATTTCTCTGTCGAGTCTGGCACTTGTTATCCTGTGTGTGAATCCAGGCTCGAAGAGTCAACTCCGTGATAAAAATCTGAGCCGCCCTGGCAAAGAGCACAGGGGCCTCTGCACTGATCATCTTCACATCCTCATCCAGTTTCATAATCTTCTTAATACGAGCCAGTGGGAGTTCGTGCACTCAGAAATCTTTCACTGCTAAATTCCGGACTTCTTCCATGACCCGAGGCCAGAAGGACTTAGGCTTTGCTGGCATCACTGCTGCTAGTACCACTAAATCCTCCTTCTGTGGACATTTCGGCAAACGCCTTTGCAGGGAGTCTAGGAAGAGCAGGAGCCGCCCTGGCGCTCCTGCGGAGTCGGGCAATGCAGAGGCTCAGGCACCGCGGAGGGAAGCGGAGAGCGAGAAGCGTGAGTCCTGGAGAACGGCGCACGCGCGAAACTGGGGCACAAACAAGATGGCGGGCACGCCGTTTGCACTGTCTCCCCTTTTCCTCTCCCTTTCCCCTGGTGCCCCGACTCCTATAATTAATTTCATATAAGAGGTATTCTGAGAGCGTAGTTATATCAAAAACTCACCTGCATTATTTCCGTGTGTGTGTGTGTATGTGTGAAAAATGAAGATAAAGAACATATTTAAAAGTAAAATCTGCTTTGTGGGAATAGAATTTACTTTTCACTTTTATTTTTCCTTCCCTTTTCCATTGTTTGGGATCCACAGAGTGTGAGTGCTCAACGTACAGCAAAGAGGAGGATAAAGCTGTAAGGAGTGTTTCGGATTTGATTGTAATCTCTCTCTCTTAAATAAAGATAATGTCCTCATTGTCTGATTGAGACAGAAACTCCCCACCTCCCTATTAAAATTTTTTTTAAAAAAAACCCTGACCCAGAGGTTTCTGAAGCCTCCATTGATAACACACAATGGCCTGTTCTTCTAGGATGTTTCATGGCCCTTAAGGAAGCCTCTGTTCGCCCACATGATGAAAGGGTGAGAGATGAGCAAGGAGAAGCCAAGGTTCGCCCGCCTCGCCCTGCCTGGGCAGAGGACTGTGGGTAAGTGCAGGAAATTGTAAAGGACGAGCTGGGCCGAGGGAAGTTTGTATCTCAAGGACGAGAAATAGGCAAACCTTCACAGGAAATATTTCCCAGCACCTTTCAGCTTAGGGGATAGAGGAAAGAGGAGGCAAGAAAGAAAAGGGAAACAAAGGCACAGAAGTGGGAGGAAAGGGAGGGAACCTAAGCAAACACCACCATGAGCCAGAACCAGTGCTCAAGGTGGTTTTGCCCTTTTTCTCGTCGTGAGCTTTCCGATGCCAGTCCTCGCCGCCCTGGCCCTTGGCTGAGGCCATTTTTCAATGGTCTAGAGGTGAAGTATCCCAAGTGGATGTGTCGTGCTGAGCTGTATTAGCTAAACTCTGTGCTGGAAAAATAAGACTGCACTCTCTGTCAGTTTGACCTGGTGCTCACCCATTGTGAAGGCCCTCACTCTAATCCCTGAGCTTCTGAATGTGTCACCTTACATGGCACAGGGGACTTTATGGATGTGAGTAAACGTCCAGTCTTTCAGATTAGACTGGGCTCGTCTGGATTATCCAGATGAGATACAACGTCACTGGCTTTGAAACTGCAGGGAGGGGCCACAAGCCAATGGAGGAATGTGGGCTGCCTCTAGAGGCTGGAAAAGGTCATGGATTCTCCCCACATTGGCCTTCAGATAGGAAAGTAGCCCCGCTGAAACCTCGATTTTAGCCCAGTGAGACCCATGTCAGACTTCTGACCGACAGAACTATAAAATAATAAATTTGTATTATTTTAAGCCACTAAATTTATGGTCATTTGTGGCAGCTATGGAAAGCTAACATATTCATTAACAGATCTTGAGAAGAGCTAGAGGCCAGAGGCCAAAAAACACTTCATAGTCGGCTTGGCAGCTAATAGCAGGAAACAAGCATTAAATTGTGTGTCCTGTGCTTCTCTGCAGTGGTCTCACTCTGCTCAGTTATAAAGGGCTGTAATGAGAAGAGGGAGATGAAAAAGAACTGAAAGTATTTACCGACGTGGAGAGGAAGTAGATGACAAAGGTCAGCATAAATTGGGCTGTCTCCCATCTTTTAGGGCAAGTAAAAGGCTGGTGAGCCATAGAGTTGTGAAAATCGTATTTTAAAATCAAAGTTGGGAAAGTCTTCAAAGTTGGAGTACTTTTTTCAAGCTCTAGGATTGTAAATATATTAAGGTGATAAAATAAAATGGTGCATGTGAGATCTCTTTGAAAACTGTAAATTATAAGATGAAGTGGGCTAGATAGTTGTCTCCAAAAGAGTAAGTCCAGGTCCTAATTCCTAGAACATCTAAATGGACCTCATTTGGAAAAAGGGTCTTTGCCAATGCGATCACATTAAAGATCATGAGAAAAGGTATTCTGAATTACCCCTAAATGCAATCACATATATTTTCCCAAGACAGACACAGGTAGGAGAAGAGGAGGAAGCAATGTGGCCACAGAGACAGAGACTGGAGTGATGGAGCCAAAAGCCCATGTTGGCAGCTGTCATATGCTGAAGGAGTCACAATCTTTCCTCATAATCCAGAGGAAGTGGCACCCTGCCAGCACCTTGATTTCAGACTTCTGGCCTCCAGAACTGTGGGATAATACCTTTCTGTTATTTTAAGGCACACAGTTTCTGGAAATTAGGTATGGCAGCCCTAGAAAACTCATATATGTAAGGTTAGGAGCTAAGCTAGAAAATACAAGTACTACTAGAAATGGCAATATGTTCATTTATGAGTGTTATTAAGTGGTCCACTGACATTCCTATGTTATAGTAGGATGATGTGAGTAGCATGTGAGCACCTAATCGGATTTCAAGTTCATGAGTAGGTGGTGAGATCCTTGAGGATCCTGACTTCTCCTGGTGCCCCCCATAGTGCTGGGTGCCAAATAGGTGCCCAACAAAATATTTTCGGATTTGCATCTCGTAACAAGGAGTAATTCCTCCAGAAAGGAGCTAATCAAGAATGTGGAAAAGTAGAACTGGTCCCATCAGGAATTGTGGCCCTGTGGAACCCCAGGTCACTCTTTCTCTTGGGAGCTACTGATTTCTCAGGAAAAGCCTATATAAGTCCAGCAACTTCAGGGTCATCTATGACACTCTGTGGACCCCTCATGGAGGTTTTCCCCCTAACTCATGCAAGAGAAGTTGACCATTCCCCAAAGCCACATTGACCAGATGAATTCACGTGATATGAAGGGATGGGATCAAATTTTCCAAGATCAGGGTGGTGAAGCTACCTCTACCCAAGAGGGAGCCCGTTACGTCACATTTCCATTGGTCTCCATCCAAACCTGAGTCCTGCTGCACCATGAATTTGAGAAAACTTTTGATCCTCGGATTGCTGCCTCATTTTCTAGAAATATCTAGAAAGTTTCTAGAAATAGTCATTTTGTGTGGAAGCCTCAAGGTCCTTTACTGGCTAGCTTTGGCTCCTGTCACAATACCTTTCTCTCAGTCAGCATGACAACCATCTGCCCTTGAGGCTGAGAGGCCAAAACAAATATGATTAGGGTTGCTATCTTCAGAGTGCTGACAGCACCCTAGGTGTTGGACAACTGGCGTGTTGGTTCCAGAATTGTTCCCCAGCCAAATGCAGCCAGCCCAAGTCACAATGCCAAGCTGGGTTCCCAAGGGACTTTGCAGAAACTGCAAAGTGAAAGAGGATACTATATACATTTGGATGAGAAATATGCTTCCATCAGCACTGGTTCCCCTACCCAATTCAGCAATACATGAAGCTATTAAAAAGAATGCGTGTTTTAGTTACAAGTTTGGCAATTGTTCATTTATCACTATACAGTCTCCTTCCACCCAAATATGCCCAGGAGTCAAACGCCCCGAATCTCTTTTCTCTCTCATGGATGAAATTAATCATTTATCCAAATGAGATTTTCTGTGCTACGTTGGCATGACTGCCCCTGTCTGAGATCCTAATGTCCCACTCAAGAGAATGGCTCTGTTGTTCTCCTTCTCAGACTGAAGCCCAGAGCAGCTAATTCGCCTCCTCACAGTGGCAGCCTCCACACTGTGAATTTGTAGGTCAGAACGTCTGTTAATTCTTTTGATCCTAGGCTTCCTTCCTTGCTGCAACAGTTCTTGCATCTAGTCTGGTTGTGTTAGGATGGCTATGACCAGTCTTTGTCATGGTAATGGGGTTATATTCCATTCTATTTTAAAAGTAGAAGTATGATGTTTTGTTGAGGAAGTAACAATTCCTGTTATGTCAACTGCACATTGCAGAACAAATTCAGTTTTCAGTGATTCTGTTTTTTGAGATGAAATTGGAAAGGAATTTGGAAATTGTCTGGCTCAGATTCTCCATTTTCATCAGGAAATCAGAGATTCTTCCAAAGCCAAAAGCTTGTCTGTAATGGAGCAGGATTTGCAGTCAATTCTCAAAGTCCCCATTCTAAGCTCTAACCATGACCTCAAGCTTCCCAGAATATGATTGTCTGAAGATCCTTGACCATCCTGCACTTCCTTGTCAGTAGTCCCATGTCTCATGCTCCTCCTGGAAGGTGATTTTGATATCCATTTATTTTGATAGGAGAGTCCTGGCCATCATCTGGCATGAGCTGCAGAGAAGCTTGTGTCCATCTGTGAGGTGGGAGGCATATTATTTCTCAACATAATTGCAGCGAAGCCACCAAGACTCTAGATGTTAGGGTGAAATGTCAGTCGTCCTGAATATTGGCTCTTGTTTGATAGCATCATTCACTCTTACTGCTGGGACTCACACATGGCAGCAACAGAACCCCTGAATGAGTTAAGGTGGATGCACTGATGGCCCCTCCTATACTGCATTAGATGGCATCTGTGTACCCAGCTCATGAAGTTTGGCAGAACATGCAGAAAGATATGAGTAAGGAAGGCATGCTCTTCTCTTAGATGAAAGCACTATTCAAGCATCTCTCAGATAAGAGTTCCTGGCATGATACATCATCCTATCTTACCTTCTAAACAGGGTTGTGTTGAGGATAACATAGCAAGATGACATGTAAAAGCACGTAGAAGGTTTTCATCAGCAAAAATTAATATGACTGATAAGTACTTGACTTTATATTACCAGTCCCTTTGAAAATGTATTTCTTAAACGTGGACAAAATTGCCACATAATATGTAATGTAAATTATCTAGGAAAAATTTTCTAACCATCTTATTTTGGCCAAATGACTCCCCCAGATGGATGTGGAACTAAGACCCAGATCCAATATTGGCTGTGCCAAATGAAGAAATGGAAATAGATTTGAAAGGTGGAAACTTTGAATGGAAAACTTTTTTTCCTTGCTTTCCAACCTAGAATCTGTTCAAAAGTGTTAGACAGCTCTCAGAATCCACAGTGGGAGAATGAAATTTCAAATGGAAAATTTTAAGTGCCAAGAGCCTCTCATCACTAGGATAACGTTTTGTTTTTTTCTTTCTTGAATTCTCTGACTTCCTCTCCTTTGCTAACTATTTTCTAACCATTTTATTAGTATTTATCTGTTACAGTGAATCTTTTGGTTTGGGTTTTCTATAGGTTTTTGTGGACATGTGGAATAACGTCAAATCTTGTATTTTTGTAAAATTTTATCAATACATTCCAAAGAAGAGGTTCAAAGGGTGACAATAGAGAGAGGAGAGCAATTTGTCCTAACCTTTCATGTTATTCTCCTCTTTTGGCACTTTGATTCTTAGTAAGGAACAAGTCTTTCTTTTTCTTTCTTTTTTTGTTTTTTGGAGACAGGGTTCACTCTGTCACTCAGGCTGGAGTGCAGTGGCACGACTGTGGCTCACTGCAGCCTCAACCTTCTGGGCTCCAGAGATCCTCTTGCCTCAGCCTCCTTGAGTAAGTCTTCCTTGAACATTTACTTTCAACCAGGTTTGATTATCAGTTGTTTTGTTTCATTTTGGTTTTGCTTTTGCTTTTTTCTGAGTTCAGCATTTTCTTACAAATTGTCACAGTTACACTAATTCTTAAGGAAATAGATTCACTCCACATTTGCGTTGTTGGAGTTGTAGCTACCTCCTTTGTGCAAGTGGTTCACTGATGTGTTTTTTTGGGACAATCAATACAGGTGAATATTATATATTCATCAGATTTCAGATTAGTAGTCCTCAAACACAAGGACATTGCTGGGTAAATATGAGTGAAAGAGGAAATCTTTAAAGTTAGTGTGGTTGACTCACAAGATTGATGCACTGAGAACAAGCTCCATGTCATCTCCATCCCTGGATCTCAGGGAGGTGGCCTTCTTCCTCTCTTGCTCTCTGATATGTGACAGTTTGTAACATCACACAGGAAGTTTATCTGGATGGTGGCCTCCAAGTAGACCGCCCGTGGTCACAGAACAGAAAGACTCACAAGTTAATGTCCAATCGAATTTGGACACAAATTAATGTCCAACCAATTTGGACAAAACCAAATTAATATCCTTGAGTCACACAGTTTATTGACTCAATATAAAACCATTAGTCAGAAGCAAAGGAAAAGAGATGGGTAAGAAGTTAACCCAGTCACACAGAAGGGTAGAAGGACTACACTCTCACAATCCTCAGTCGTGCAGTATTGATCAGCCCCGTCTCTCTCTTCCTCTTTGCTGCCTGAGCCTTCCCACTGACAGGCATATGTTAAGGACATAAGAGTGAGGCTTCAGCAAGCCCAATGCAAGCCCAGTGAATGAAAGAGGCTACAGCCAACAATACACACTCTATTGCACGGATGCAAGCTGTAGCTTGCCTGTCAGCCTGATAAATAGCTTTAGATTTTATCTGCCTTTTTTGGGGAGAGGACAAGTTGGGCCAGAATAGATGTTACTAATGGGTAGCTGATGTAAGGCTTCATGAATATTGAGTGCCTCTGTGACTCATGTATATTTAGGGTGTCAAGAATATTCAGAGCCTCGTATATCTCATGAATATTTGGTTTCTATTGCCCTATGTATTAGTCTGGGCTCTTCAGAGAGACAGAACCAATAGGATAAGTAGATGGATGGATGGATGAATAGATTAGATAGATACATGACTGATAGATGATAGATAGATATATAGACAGATAGATAGGATATTTATTAGGGAAACTGGCTCACCTGATTGTAAAGGCTGAGAAGTTCAACTCCAAAAGCCTCAGAAGCAGCAAGATAATGTATAATTTTCAGTGTGACAGGGAAGGCCTGAGAAGCTGAGATGGGGCTGAGAGAGGATGCTGGAGCAAGTCCTGGAGCCCAAAGGCCTGGAGTTCTGATGTTTAAGGACAAGAGAAGGGTGTCTCCACTCCAGGAGAACAAGAAAGAATTCACCTTTTCCCTGCCTTTTTATGTCCATGCTCCCAGCCAATTAGATGGCACCTGCCCACAATGAGAGTGGGTCTTCCCTATTCAGTCCACGGACTCACAATCACCTCTGAATACACTTCACAGACACACCCAAAGGAAATGCTTAACTACCCCTCTAAGTATCCCTTAATCCAGCCAAACTGACACCTAAAGTTAACAGCACACCCTACTTCCCTTTGTTTCTTTGTGTGGTGCACACAGACTCTTTTTGTCCATGCATAACATGTCTCCCAGGTTACTAACATATCTGTATCTAACACGTCATGAATCTGTATATTCCTCATAAGCTACTTACCTATACATCTATGATTTGCATCTATCCCATTTATTTTCTATAGCAGAATTGAATATTTTCAAATAATATGACAAACACAATACAGCAACATGTACAACTGGTTGAATGGTGTATTAGGAAAAAAATAGAATTAGTAGTCATTCATCAAAAAGTGTTCTTTATTGCTGGGAAACATTTATTTGGACTGACACCCTCTTAATGGTCATATCGAGGACAAAACAGTGCCCCAGAAATCTTAAAAAAAATTATAATAATAGTCTTCTCATTTGAGTTAATAACACTGTGCTTTGCCCAGTTGTTTAAGTCCAGAACCCAGCACTATGTTGATTTCTCACTACCTCGTATTTCATCCATCAATAAACCCTGCTGATTGCACCTCCATCTCTCTTTAACATTATCACCCACACTGGTTTAGACCACAATGGTCTCTTGCTTTGACAGGGCAGTAACCTATCAACCAGCATCCCTGTGGCCACTCCCGTCTCTCTGCAGCTCATTTTCCACATGGCAAGCTGAGTGGTTTTTTAAATATGTAAATTCGTGTGAGTGTCCTCCAACTGCTTCTAGATGAGTGTCAACCAAAGTATGGTCAGTGAAGATGGAAACAACCAAAATGTCTATAAATTAACAAATGAATAAATAAAATGTGGTATATCCATATCATGGAAGATTATAGGTTATTTGTCCATAGAAAGGAAGAAAGTTCTGACACATGCTACAACATGGATGAATCTTGACATTATGTTAAATGAAAAAAGCCAGTCACAAAAGCCCACATATTGTATAACTCCATTTATACAAAATGCCCAGCACAGGCATTTTATATAGAGGCATTTTTATTATAGAAATAGAAAGTACATGAGTAATTGCACAGAGCTGGGGAGGGGTGGGTGGCGGCAGGGCAGGGAAGTAGCTACAGAGTCAAGGGTTTCTCTTTGCAGGGTGAAAATATTCTAAAATTAACTGTGGTAACAATTGCACATATCCATCAATATACTAAAACTAAATTCTACACTTTAAAATAGGTAAATTGTATGATATGTACATTATTTCTCAATAAAGTTTATTTGTTGGTTTCTAAAGTAGTTTGTGAGCAGGCATCATCTGAATCACATGGCAGCTTGGAGAAATGCAAATTCTTAGGGCCCACTTCAGACCCACTTAAGAATCTCTAGGGATGGGCCCAGCAATCTGTGGTGTTGGTTTTTTTTAATTTAATTTTTATTTTAAGTTCAGGGGTGTATGTGCAGGTTTGTTATATAGGTAAACTTGTGTCACGGGGGTCTGTTTTACAGAGTATTTTGTCACCCAGGTATTAAGCCTAGTATACACTAGTTATTTTTCCTTATCCTCTCCCTCCTCCCACCCTCCACCTTCCAATAGGCCTCTCTGTTGTGTTAATGTGTTCTCGTCATTTAGTTCTGACTTATAAGGGAGAACATGCTTTGGTTTTCTGTTCCTGCATCAGTTTGCTAAGGATAATGGCCTGTAGCTTCATTTATGTTCTTGCAAAGAACACGACCCCATTCTTTTTCATGGCTGCATGGTATTCCATGGTGTATATGTACCACATTTTCTTTTTTCAGTCTACCATTGATGGGCATTTAGATTGATTCCATGTCTTTTCTATCACGAATAATGCTGCAGTGAACATGCGTGTGCATGGGTCATCTTTATGACAGAGCAATTTACTTTCCTTTGGGTATATATCCAGTAATGGATTACTGGTTCAAATGGTATTTCTGTTTTTAGGTTTTTGAGGAATTGTCACACTATCTTCTACAATGGTTGAAGTAATTTACACTCTCACCAAGAGTGTATAAGCATTCTTTTTTCTCCAAAACCTAGCTAGCATGTTATTTTTTGCCATTTTAATAATAGCCATTGACTGGCAAGAGATGGTATCTCATTGTGGTTTTGATTTGCATTTCTCTAATGATCAGTAATGTTGAGTTTCTTTCATATGCTTGTTGGCTGTGTGTATATCTTCTTTTGAAAAGTGTCTATTCATGTCCTTGTAACGAGGGCATTTTTCCTTGTAAATTTAAGTTCCTTATAGATGCTGGATATTGAACCTTTGTCAGCTGCATAGTTGGCATTTTCTCCCATTCTCTAGGTTGTCTGTTACTCTGTTGATAGTTTCCTTTGTTGTGCAGAAGCTCTTTAATCAGATCTCATTTGTCAATTTTTGGTTTTATTGTGATTGCTTCTGTCATCTTTGTCATGAAATCTCTGCCTGTTTCTATGTCCAGAAGGATATTGCCTAGGTTGTCTTCCAGGGTTTTTATAGTTCTCGGTTTTACATTTAAGTCTTTAATCCATCTTAAGTTAATTTTTGTACATGATGTAAGGAAGGGGTCCAATTTCAATCTTATGCATATGGCTAGCCAGTTATCCCAGTACTGTTCATGGAATAGGAAGTCCTTTCCCCACTGCTTGTTTTTGTCAGCTTTGTCATAGATCAGATAGTTGTAAGTGTGCGCCTTATTTCTGCATTCTCTATCTTGTTCCATTGGTCTGTGTTTTAACAAACACTAAAGTTTGAGAAACACCAAAATAAATTAAAATCTAAATTCTGCACCAGGGCCTACAAGGCTCTGTAAGATCTTGTCATCTCTCTAACACCAGCTCTGATCCTAGCTGCACTGACCCTCTTTCTACGTCATGCAGAGGCCAAGTGGGTTCCTCTCTTAGGGCCTTTGCATAATCAATTCCCCTTACCTGGAATCCCTTTCCCTTTTCCTCTTTGCGTGTCTGGCTCCTTTTCATCAATCAGTTTTCAGTTTAAATGTTATTTCCTCAAAGAAGCCCTCCTAGATCATCCTAGCTAAATGAGTCTCCCATTCACCTGGTCACATCACCCAGTTGTATTCTCTTCACCACACTTACAACTATCAGATACTTTGTGTATTATTTACTTGCAGACTGTCTGTCTGCCTTCCTAGAATACAGGCAGGTCCTTCTATCTAGCAGGCACTCAGTAAACATTTATTGAATTGATGAGGAAGCACTGACCTTGAGCCCAAGTACCCAGGAATACATACCCTACCGTTCACGACGGCCTCTGCCTGGTTTCTGAGTCCTCTGTACTTGCAAAGGAATTGTGTTGGAAACTGTCTCACCAAAATTATTCACATTTCCTGGTAACACAAACAACCATCCTGAAGACTGATGCTACAGAATAAGCTAAGGGCAGCTGAGGGAGATGAGCAAAATGGATGAGGAAGCAATATTTCTTCTTCGCTGTACTAAAAATTCTCCAAGAATGGCCCAAGTGCCTGATACAGATTAGATGCCAAAAAGATGTTTGCTTAACTCTTGAACTAAATGCTTAAGAAATGGAAAGAAATTCACTCTCACTTTGTAAGAAACCAGACCCCTGACAGATATGCCCCCTCAGCTCCTTCAACCCTTTGAGAATCACCTACACATTCTATTCTCTGCCCTCCCCTCTCCTTTCTCTTAAATGAGATATTTGTGTTTTAAATGAAAACCATTGTTTACCCATCGCTAGCAGAAAAGAATCAATGTGCACGCATTCCTCATGTAATAAGAATTAAATCCCTTAATCCTGTAATTTGCTCTTACTGGTTTAGAATTTTGAAGTCCAAAAACACATCTGCCATCGAGGAAGTTAATTCCGGGGCTGGCTGGCTCTACGGCTATATGTATGTGGCCATTGTTCCTGCCTGAGGAATGGTCAGGAGGGGCTCAGGGCTCTGTTCTCATAATGAACCTTATGTTTCTAAACACAGGTGCGTTTGGATGTAGACATCTGTGTCATTAAATGGGGGGAGAAATAGCACAATAGCAGCTCAGAAATGGGCCCCTTGGAAATGCAAGGTGGGGTTATTGCAGTAGCTCTTATCAACAGCATCATGACTTCTTTGATGGTGGATCATGGTACTGAGATGGTGGTGACGAATAAAATTATCTCACCAGCACGTTTTCAACGTGCAGCTTTTCACTGTGGGGCGGGTGGGGCGGTCTTGCCAGAGTTCACCCCATTGTCTTCTTATTGAAAAGAGTTGTCAGAGGGCCCCTATTCTATCCTACAATCATGCCAATCTGCTTTTTACTCCAACTTTGCATTTCATCTCTGCTATTTGATGTATAAGAATGAAAGAGCTCCTGGGAAATGTTTGTACCCTAATGGCTCAGATGAGATGTCCTGGGAAATTATCAAAAATGTGCAGGGCAAAGAAAGGACGGCTATCAGATGACCCGCAGACACTCTCCTGCCACCCTTCACTGAACAGAGCATAAACGTGTGCTGTGTCACGATTGCAGGATTCCTGTAATTCAGACACCTACAGGTATTTAGGACAGCACAGGGCTTACAGCAATTGATATTTTGGGCTGTTTCACAGGCACATATGCTCTGGGAATTTAGATTTTTGGAGTTAGTCATATGGAACATGACACTGTGCACTTATCCCATATTAATAATTTTTAAACATGTTATAACAAAAGTGTATTTCAGCATCAAGTCAACAAAGTTAATTTTTTTAAATTTTTTAAACTACAAAGAAATGACTGACATACAAGGAGCTGTACATATTTAATCTGTACAACTTGATGAGTTTGGAGAGAAGTTACACTTGTGAAAACCATCACCACAAGCTATGCCATAAACCTATTAATTACCTACAAAAGTTTCCTCCTGCCCTCTTTATTATTATTATTTGTATTCTTTTGTCATAAGAGCACTTAACATAAGATCTGCCCTCAGCAAGTAGTTGAAGTGTACAACACAGCATTTCTAACAGTCAACACAGCATTTCTAATGGTAGACGCTATGCTGTCCAGTAGATGTCTAGGACTTATTCTTCTTGTATAACTGAAGCTTTGTAACCTTTGGCTAATTCTTTCCTATTAATCGCTCCCTGCAGCGCCTGGCAACTACAGTTCTCCCTCTGCTTCTATGGGTTTGACTCTTAAGATTCATCATGTAAGTGAGGTCATGAGATATTTGTCTTCTGTGTCTGGCTTATTTCACTTATCATAATGTCCTCCAGGTTCATTCAGGTTGTCACAAATGGCAGAATTGCCTTCTTTTTTTTAAGGCTGAGTAATGTTCCATTGTATATATATACCACATTTTCTTAATTCATTCATTCATCAGTGAATATTTAGATTGCTATTTTGAATGATTCAAAGTTAATTTCAAACTTTGCAAAAAATTAATATGCAAAGTTATATTTTAATGGGGATCTTAGATACATAGCTTCATTTGACTAAAACATTCTCCTAGCTTTTTTCTTCTTTCTTTTTTTCTTTTTTTGGGACAGAGTCTCGCTCTGTCACCCAGGTTAGAGTACAGTGGTGCGATCTCTGCTGTCTGCAATCTCTGCCTCCTGGGTTCAAACCAATTCTTCTGTCTCAGCCTCCTGAGTAGTCAGGATTACAGGCATGTGCCACTATGCCCGGCTAATTTTTTGTATTTTTAGTAGAGACGGGGTTTACACCATGTTGGCCAGGCTGGTCTCGAATCGCCCTCCTTGGCCTCCCAAAGTGCTGGGATTACAAGCGTGAGCCACCGCGCCCAGCTGCTTTTTTCTAATTCTAAAACTCCAAGTGAATATAATGTCTCAATAAGTTGTAGATGCTCTGGAGGTGTTTTATTAACATTCTCAAACTTTGAGCTGGAGCTGCAGCTAATGTTCACGTAATCTGACAAAACAGAGATACAGAAAAGTCAAGTGATGTTCCAGGAATACACAATGAGGCTGTGGTAATACCTGGACCAGAATCCAGTCTCCCGACTTGAAGTTCATTACTCCAGCCTACATCTATCTCTCTACCTTCAACCTCAGCTATGTAGGTGGCTTGTGATAAGAAACTGGCAGTCTTCACCCCACAAGGCACACCTGCACCTGGCCCAGGATGCAGACAGGCAGAAGGAGGAGATGGGCAGGAGCCAGGACACCTGAGGCCCAGCCGCTGCCCTTGCCATCAGGGGAGCTCACAAATCAGCATCCAAGTGGGAAGCTGCTGCGACACCAGGTGCCCTACCTTGACCTTAGGGGTGTAATGGCTATTGCCTCACTGCCACCTTTGAAATCTCACGCACATTTCCCTATGGCCAATCCTGACCCAGAATTAAACAGAGAAGAGAAGTCTGGAAAGCCAGCTCCACTTTGGCTAAGTAAAAAGCCACCATGCTACGTTACATCTGTTGTTGTATTCACAGATGCCTTTGGCTTTTCTTTATGACACGTATAAAAGAACATGTATATAGAGGCCTTTCCTGGATTTCCTTGATGGAATTATTGATTTTCTGTCATTCTGAGTATGCCATTGCCTTGGATCATTGTCTCATCATACTGTCCTTTTTGGAATGAATTAATGCTACCCGCCTATTTGTGTATCACCTATATATAAAATGTAGAGTCTATTGATCATACTTGCAGCAAAAACAGGTTCTTGAGTATAACATATGTCAGGTAAATGAGGATTAGAGAAAATTCAGGATCTGTATGGCACTAGTATCTGTGTAACCAATAGCAAAGACATGGATGGAACTGGAGGCCATTATCCTCAGCAAACTAACGCAGGAACAGAAAACCAAATACCGCATGTTCTCACTTATAAGTGGGAGCTAAATGATACACATGGACACATGGTGGGGAACAACACACACTGGGGCCTGTTGGAGTTTGGGTGGGAGGAGGGACAGCATCAGAAAGAATAGCTAATGGATGCTGGGCTTAATACCTAGGTGATGGGATGATCTGTGCACCAAACCACCATGGCACACATCTACCTTTGTAACAAACCTGCACATCCTGCACATGTACCCCTGAACTTAAAAAAAGGAAAAGAAATATTTATACTATGTTTTTATGTAGGTAGGTAGGTATATACGTATGTGTCATTAATATCTATCTATCTATCTATCTATCTATCATCTAAATGTTTATTCATCTAGCATCTTCTATCTATCATTTATCTATTTGCCTATCACCTACTATCTAAAATCAGAGAGTGCTACTTAGACTTAAGAAGGACAGTTTTGATGAACACACAGCCAGATATCTAAAGACTGACAGCTGAGAGACTGAGAAATTGGTGGTGTAACCGCTGAGTAATTTTTTTAACTACTAAACACCTGTTACTCATCCAAAACCCAAAAGAATTGACAGTTATGTAAGCTGTTTCTTCACTTTGGCCTCTAGAGATTACATCGTGGTACAGATAGGAAACACAGAAACAGTAAACAAACAAAAGAAACAAAAACATCTAACTACACATGAGTATCGGGCATTTGTTAAGCTCTCATGCTCAGCTTCTGACTCTAAGCATTTCCTAGATTCTGCAGACTTGTAGCTTGTTTTTATTTTTTTTCTCAGAGCCAAGCCCAACAATTCTACTTTCCTTTCCTCTTTCTAAGGTAAAAAAAAAAACAAAATTGAGACTGTAGGCAAAAATAAATAAATAAATAAAAATAAACAAATAAACAGAGCTTCACACAACAAATAAGGATACTTGATACAGAGACATTCATATAATGCACTAAGACTGTGAATCAGCCTTCCAGTCATTACCACCAACCCAGAGGGAAAAGGCGAGACAAATGGTTTTTGTGACTCCTGATAGAACATAGAGAGGGTATTTGTGGGGGGAAAGAGCCCTGATGACTTGGATCCAGAAGAACTGAGTTGAATCCATTTATTCATTCGTGACCTCTTAAGCATTATTTCACTTATTAGAGTTTGTGTTTCCTCTTCTGCAAAACGGCTAAATCTTATCTGCTTCCCTGAGACGTTCCAGGGTTGAATGAGTTCATTTATCTGTCTACCTCCTGCTTTCTCTTCCCTAATACTTCCTCACCTACCTTTGACTTCATTCGCCTCATAATTTCCCAAGAAAAATCATCAAATGATTAATATATGCAAATGTGACTACAAGTGACATCACATTACTTTTACATGGTAGAGGATTAGGATTTAGTAGGCAAGTAGATATTTTAAAAGAACTTATTTCTTAGACTGACGCTTCTGTTTATTTCGTTTTATCAAAACAGTTGAACCAACCCAGTGACCAAGAAAAATATTCATGTCAGAAAACATTGTGAAAGATTTTGAAATTGGCATAAAGGTAACTGGGTGTTTTGCCCAGAGAGTATGCTTATGGGATATCTATGTCTTTTACTTTGAACTATTTTACAACTTTGTAACCTGTAGATAATTGATGGCAATGCAAATTAGTTGTGTCCAAAGACAAACACAGCCTCGTTATTCATAGTAGCCTAGTTCTACGAAGTTGCCATGAACACTGAATTAAAGAATGCTGACTTTAGTAAAGCTCTAAAATACTTTTGCGGGGATGTTGGCTTTTTTTGTTTTTTGTTTTTTGTTTTTTTGAGACAGGGTCTCGCTCTGTCACCCAGGCTGGGGAGCAGTGGCACCATCTCGGCTCACGGCAACCTCCACCTCCCTGGTTCAAGCAATTCTCATGCCTCAGCGTCCTAGGTAGCTGGGGTTACAGGCTTGAACCACCATGCCCAGTCTTAACCTTTTATACTTTGTAATACATTCTCCTTTTCTTTTACAGTAGCAGCTTTCTTGTTATCTTATGCGATATGACAAATACCTAGCAGGTCGATCAGAAAATACAAATATTATTAAGATACACTACAAAAATGATATGTACTTTGTGTGATTTATTTTATTGCAAAATATACACATTTAAATTTGTTTACCAACATTTGATACAGGGCCAGGATTATTCTTTGGTTTTGGAGACAGCTGATTGAAGTTTTGTATTGTCTTTCATACATGAACCAAAACAAAAATACGTATTTTGTAGTTCCCAGCTTCAATTTCTTTTTCTTTTTCTTTTTTATTATACTTTAAGTTCTGGGGTACATGTGCACAACGTGCAGGTTTGTTACGTATGTATACATGTGCCATGTTGGTGTGCTGCACCCATTAACTCATCATTTACATTAAGTATATCTCCTAATGCTATCCCTTCCCCCCTCCCCACAATAGGCCCCGATGTGTGATGTTCCCCTTCCTGTGTCCAAGTGATCTCATTGTTCAATTCCCACCTCAATTTCTTCTTAAATGAAGCAAGATCTTAAATCAAAACCAAGAAAACCATGAGAGAGCAGAATCCCTCTGGAATTTGAAGATTATTTTCCCCAAAACTTTACAGTTCTCCTAGAACTGTTCAAAGCATTAAGGTTAGTTTTTATAGAGAAAATTCTCTTTCTAAGTTTAATTTTCATTGATTTATATTTAATTTAATTAGACAATTATAATAACAAGGACAATTGACAGAGACAGGTTTGGAAACAAATTCAGCTGACGACAATTATAATAACAAGGACAATTGACAGAGACAGGGTTGTGAAAAAATTCAGCTGATTCTGCTTAAGCATTCAACTCATCTGGTAAGAAAATAATTCACAGGATTCTTAAGTAGAATCCAGTACAGCAAATATTTAACAGACTGTGGGCAGTCATTAGTATGCTTAGAAGAGGAACTAAAAACAGGTAATTCATGGTGAGTTAGAATGCCCTGAAGTGGTTTTTTGTTTGTTTGTTTGTTTGAGATGGAGACTTGCTCTGTCGCCCAGGCTGGAGTGCATTGAGGCGACCTCAGCTCACTGCAACCTCTGCTTCCCGGGTTCAAGTGATTCTCCTGCCTCAGCCTCCTGGGTAGCTGGGAGCACGCCACCATGCCCTTCTAATTTTTGTATTTTTAGTAGAGACGGGGTTTCACCATGTTGGCCGTGCTGTTCTCGAACTCCTGATCTCGTGATCCGCCCACCTTGGGCTCCCAAAATGCTGGAATTTACAGGCGTGAGCCACAGCGCCCGGCCCAAAGTGTGTTTAACTACCTAGGAGTTTAACTTCTACGGAGTGATCAAGGAGCCCTGGGAGACTAAGAGGAGCTACACTAAGAGCTAATCTAATCCCAACTGGGGATATGGTTTGGAAAATCACTCAACCCCTTGTTGTCTCAGTTTTATCACCCATGAAAAGTGAAGTTTGAGCTAGAATAAAAGCATGTAGATCAATTTCATCTCCTAAGTCAGTGGTTTCTTTTTTTTTTTTTTTTTCATTGCTTATTTTGCTTTGTAGATTGCCTAAAATTATAAACATTGTTTACATACAGTACCAATGACAGTGTTGAACTTAAGCTGATGCTTTATAACTCATTTCCAGGCCTCTGGGTTGGCAGTAGAAGTGGAAACCATTGTCCAAGACTTTTGACAAGAGTTTTTAACAGTTGCATTAGACAATGGGCTGGCAATATGTGGTAATGGGTACACCAAGGGAAAGCCTGCAGCTCTCAGCGTTGCCCTTGGCCCCCATCACTAACCTGGGGAGAAAACCGTGAACCAAGGAGTCTGAGTCTGATGCCTTTTCTCTTTTGCTCTGTGCTGGAGTGTGTCAGTGCCGACTCTGCAGCTACAGAAATGACCAAATCCAACCTGTTGTACTGAGGGTAAAGCTCAAATGGACCCTGTGGCTACTCCTCCTCCTTCCCCAATAAACCTTTGTTCCTAACCAGAAAAATCCATGCTGTGCTCAAAGGAGGGAATATCCTGTTATACACAGAAGAATGTCTTGTTATACCCCAAATTATGTGCAATGATGGTACCAGAGTCTACTATGGATAGCAGATAGTTGGCTATCCACAGGATATCCATAGTAGACATTGAATGGTACAGTCATTGCATATAATTTGGGGTAATTCATCTGAGTAGCCGTAATTATCATGGGTAAGTGATATATGGTATAAGAAGATATTTGTTTGTCTCATGCATGCCTTTTTTCCTTTGAGGTTTTTAGGAATATGAGTGTAAAATTAGTACTCTGAAATCAATAATGAGTCATTACCTCTTTGCCTGCATCCATTTTTGTGTTGCTAGAAAGGAATACCTAAGGAATACCTGAAAAGAGAGACCAGGCATAGTGGCTCATGCCTGTAATCTTAGCACTTTGGGAGGCCAAGAGGGGGTGGATCACAAGGTCAGGAGTTCAAGACCAGCCTGGCCAACATGGTGAAACCCCATCTATACTGAAAATACAAAAATTAGCCAGGCGTGGTGGCACACACCTGTAGTCCCAGCTACTCGGGAGGGTGAGGCAGGAGAATTACTTGAATCTGGGAGGTGGAGGTTGTAATGAACCGAGATGATGCCACTGCACTCCAGCCTGGGTGACAGAATGAGACTCCATCTCAAAAAAAAAAAAAAAAAAAAAGAGGTTTATTTCTTTCACAGTTCTGCAGGCTGTATAAGAAGCATGGTACCAACATCTGCTCCTAATGAGGGCCTCAGGCTGCTTCCACTTTTGGCTGAAGGGGAAGGGGAGCCATGTGCAGAGATCGCATGGTGAGGGGGAGGACATTAATCTATTCGTGAGGGATCCACCCCCAAGACTCAAACGAGGCCCATGAGGTGAAACCTCCAACACTGGGAATCCAGTTTCAACATAAGATCTGAAGGGGACAAATATCCAAAATATAGCACTCTTCATTCTCCCCAGCACATCCTCCTGCTCCCTTCCTTTAATCAGCGTTGCTTGAACGGAAGTGGATTTTGAGCCTTTATTCATTGTATCAAAAAAAGATATTTATGTTCCCTGTTCTAAATTTTAAGATCAATTGAGCATGACATTTCAGGTATCTTTCTCTTACAGAAAGAAAACAAAACATGAGAAAATGAAATTAAGTTTCTTCTATATTCCCATGTGGTTGTGATTTTCTTTTAAAGCAGGTCAATTGCCTTTAATAGAAAACTTTCCCAATTCCTGTTAAAAAAAAAAAAAGAGGGGTGGAGAATGTTCCAAATCTCACAGTCTAAAGTAGCACTGAGAAACAGATAATAGTGCAAACTACATGAATGAGATTAAGTTTTCTCTTTTTTTTTCTTCTTTCTTTTTCTTTTTTTCTTTTTCTTTTTTTTTTTTTTTTTTGAGACAGAGTCTCACTCTGTCCCCCAGGCTGGAGTGCAGTGGCAACATCTCCTCTCACTGCAAGCTCCACCTCCCAGGTTCAAGCCTTTCTCCTGCCTCAGCCTCCCGAGTAGCTGGGACTACAGGCGCCCGCCACCACGCCCAGCTCATTTTATGTATTTTTAGTAAAGATGGGGTTTCACTATGTTAGCCAGGATGGTCTCGATCTCCAGACCTCATGATCCGCCAGCCTCAGCCTCCCTCCTAAAGTGCTGGGATTACAGGCGTGAGCTACCACGCCCGGCGAATAAGGTTAAGTTTTCTAGTAGCCACAAAAAGAAACAGGTAAAATTAATTTAATAATATATTTTATTTAACTCAATATACCCAAAATATCATCATTCCAGCAGGTAATCATTATTAAAAATATTAATGAGATTTTTTTTCTCCTTCTTCTTTTGCATTAAGTCTTTGAAATCCAGCATGGGTTTTACGCTTCTAGCACATCTCATTTGGGATTAGCTACATTTCAAGTACTTTTTAATAGTAGCCACATGTGGCTAGTAGCTACTATATTGGGTATTACCGGCCTAGGGATTCTTTTTCACATATCGACACCTAACTTTTCTTTTATTTCTATTCTGTCACTTTGTTTTAAAGGAGAGGAACCATTTAGAGCTCAAGTCTTACGTCAGGTGGAAATTTTTCCCAGTTTCTACGTGTTCTATAGCAGTTTCTATGAGGTATAGAATTTTGTCAAATGGCCGCTGTTTCTCGTTCTGCCAGGAACGCCTTCCCCGAGAACTTCAGTTTGTATTGAGAGTGAGCAGTGAGTCAAAGCAAAATTCCTTAGCCTTATTAATTCCAGTTTTAACCTCCCAAAACCAATTTTTCCAAATGAGAATTAATCACCATACATTATCTAATAGTAAAAATTTTTCATGCTGTCTTATTCAATATCTCTAAATATACATAGAGCATTCAATAATTTTCTAGCACCTTGCAAACTGATAGAAGCCTAACTATTTGGTGGAACTTTCAAGGTGAAGAATATGACATGTTACATTAGTTCCTTATGTGTGGATGCTGGAGATGACAACTACTGATAGCTTTCCTCACCCACCCTGTGGGAGGGGGCCTTCCTCCTCAGATTTCCCAGATTATTAATGGAATTTCTTCTTTTGTAAACTTCACACTGATCCCACAAATCTAGTACCTGCACATCTCTATCTCATTATCTTTATTATAACATGATAATATCATATCTCCATTATAGGTTTTGGGCATGTTAAGAAAAAAATAACAAAACCCACTATGATTCACTATATTGCCCCTTCCCCCAGTCTATGAGATCCTCAGGACAGAAACATTCCTTATTCTTCACTAAGTCTGAGTGAACCCAAGTAGCAATGCCCGATGTATGGTTGATACTCAGCCTTTCCATTGAAAGCAGAAAGTTTCGCCCTCTTCATTCACTTTTGATCCTTACATGTCATATGTCTTCATCAAGAGTCAGGTCAGGACACATTTTCTCAATAATACCTGGGCTGGTCAATCTCACAACAGCTGATACCTCCTGCTGACTGCCTTCATTCAACAAACAGCCGTGGGTGTCTACTTTAAACCAGGCATTGTCTCAGGGAAGGTGGTAAAAACACAGATGTGTTCTTAAATTCAAGAGGTCGGAGGAAACATAGACAAAAATCAGTGCATTGAGTATTGTGGTTTTGAAATACCTTCCTGTGTATTTTTCCTTCTGAGCAGCCTGTTTTGTTTAATCTGTGGTTTCTTCCTGTCCAGTCCTTTCCACTGTGAAGCCTCTGAAAGCTTAGAGTCCCAGGGAGGTGATCACAGGTACTGCTTAGAACAAGCATTTCTAAGGGTAGGGAGGAAAGAGAGGCTCCATTCATGGCCGAGGAAGTATAAAGTTGAGAGAGTGAGAGAGAAAGAGAGAGAGATGAAAGAAAAGAGGGAGGAAGGGATGAAGGGAGGAAGAGAGGGAGGGAGGGGAGAAAGAGAGATCTCACAAGCAGGCCTTGCCTTTCTCTGTCACAAGCAGATCCTAGGAGTTGCTTTTAAGTCTTGTCTATGCTAATTGGAAGCCAGAATTTAAACTAGACTGGACTAAGTTTTAAAATATAAATGACTAAATATTTACTGGATCTCTCTAAGCTATCTAGTTTCTGGCTACCCACACAGACGGTGACTCAACGAACAAAATGAAAGCATTAACTGGAAATATTAAAACTGGTCCATATTTGTACAACATGAAGTTGGACCTCCTAGTCAAACCCACTATCTGTAGTCTGCATATGGTGAGGGAAAAGTTCCCAGGTACTTGTTATATGGCTAGAGTGACTTTTTAAAAACTACATTTCTTTCAATCACCACTTCTTTTTCAAGACCTTATAGGCGGTTCCACTATGAGTATCCTAGACTCAAGACCATAATTGATCAATTGTTCTAGGAGGTCTCGTGCACACAATCTGTTCAACAAATATTTATTGAGTGGGTGAATTTGTCATTGCTTGTAAAGAAGACAAAAAGTCTATTTTTTAAAGGTCAGATGTCTCAGTGAGTTCTCAGTAACTATTGTTGCTAATTGTACAGAAGTTCAAATGCAGAAATGCTGGTAATTTGTTTTCATACTTCACCATGAAAGAATTTTTCAAACTCTCTATTTTTGTTTTTTAAAAAAGTCAAGGAATACAAGACATAAATTTTAGAACCAGATAAATCTGGGCTCAAATTCCTGTTCTGTTATGGAGTGGCTGTGACCCTGATCAAACAATCTAACTACTCACGGTCTTGGTAGTCTCAGCTATAGAAAAAAAGGAGGAGGGAGGAAGAAAAAGAGGGAGGGAGAGAGAAAGAGGGAGTGAGGGACAGAGAGGAAGAAGAAGTAAAATATCCTCCTTTGAGGGTTGGTGTTGGGGAAGAAGGATTCGAGACAACTTAAGGAAATATGGTTCTTAGCACAAAATGGATAGTAAAAAATCCTGATAATTATGATTATCATCATCAGTGCTATGGGTTGATTTGTCATCCTTGAAATAACCACATTTTCCTCTGAAAAGATACAATTGCTTTTTGTCTCTGGTCATTCCTCATATTACCTTCTTTATTGCACTCGTTGCAATTATGGTCTGAATGACACTGGAGATTTGTAAACTGGTCTCTGCCTCCAAGGGATGGATGTCTTCCCAGCTCTTCATCATGTCATTCACTTGCATCTGAGGAATGGCTCAATGGCTCCTCATTGTCCTCAGCAAGAACCTTACTTTCCCAGAGATGGCTTTGGGAGGGGAGGGGCAGGGAGTGGGTGATGAGCATGTGAGTCATAACCTTGCAAGGTATTTTGAAAATACACCACACGGAGGCATTCATAAATAGCATCAATGAAAATTATTAACTACATTAGTCAATATCCTGCTCATCAGGTGAGCTGTGGCCTCTATAACTGGAAACACCAAAAAATCATCAGAGAAGTGTTGAAAATTGTTAAGGATCCTGAAACAAGGAAGTAACCAACTCCAGAGCCAATGTGGAGGGCAGGAACATGAGGGATACTCTGAAGAGAAGGGAAGTTGGGACAGAGTAAGAAGCAGAATGCAGACATGCCCACAGCTCGTGCAAAGATGGACCTCTCAGCCTCCTGGCCTCTCACTAATTCCTCAATGTAAAGAAACTCTCATTTTGATAACTCCTTGTACAGAATTAGTTTGTCTATATGTTTAGGCTCGAGTTAAACTCTAGTAAAATGTTGATAGTTATCATTGCAAAATGTGGATCAGCTTGTATTCAGCAAAGCCGTGCAACTCAGGATTTTATGAAGAAGACAGAGAACTGCTTCAGGTGTTGTCAGAGGAGGGAACCTGGGCAGTGTGGCCATTACTTGATGATTTGTGTCAACATTTCAGTACCCAGAAGACACATGATTTACTTTGGGTCCCTCCAGAAGCTGATACTAAGCTAAAGATACAAGTATGAGCACTTTATTTGGGAGGTGAGAGTAGTGTACACTGGTAGGGGAGCAGGGATTGGCATAGGGAGAAGAAACATAGAGTGGAGGATTAAGCAGCTTCCACTGGGGGAACTCTGGGAGCCATGTGGAACCCCTCCCGAGGGATAAAGGACCTGGGGTATTTACACACCAACTCCAGAGGTCATTGGTTGAGGGCTGCTCCCATGGGGTATTAATTCCTTAGTGCTATTGATGTAAGGCCACCATACTTCCAATTCTTCTTTTAAACGAAATGAAAATTGAGTACAATTATAGGTAAAGAAAGGAGAAAAAGGGTGATGGGAAGGGAGTGATTGAAACAAAAATGCCACAGCGCCCTAAGGCTACCCCTTCCTCACATCAAAGTCCCAGGCACACTCCTTTCTTCCCTGCCACACACACTTTACTGCATTTTCAGTGCTTGGTGCACATTAGAAATGCAGAGCTCATCAGAATGTAATTTTTTCAACACAATGACCCTGCTTGTATAGTGGAAAAAAATCTTCTAAAAGATTTTGACAGGGAACCCTTAAAAATTTATTTTTAACTGTCTGAGTCAAAATCTAAATTACAGTGCTTAAGAAAGTAAGGAATATATACCAACCAAGTATTTAAGTTGGTGTGTGTGTGCTTGTAAACATGCCTCTTCTTTCTTATTATGTGCGATTGAGCAGAGATCAAGCACCTGAAGTTCTAATTCTGTCCCAGAAAAGCATTCCCTTCCCAGGCTGTGGCATCACATGCTCAGACACCCAAGTGACTCCATCTCCCCAGATGCATGAGAGCCAGTTCTCTCAGTTCATCCTCTCCCTAGCTCCCACCCCTGGAAGCTCTTAGACATTTTGGGAGCTGTGCCTTTGGCTCCTGTCCAGGGGACAGTTATTTCCCACTTGTGGTCCTGAAGAGTTCATGGGAGCCTCCCGAAATATGTTGCTTTCTTCCCAGGAGTAGTTTTTGTCCTGGGAGACCTGAGATACACAAAAATTTTAAATCTGTTTCCACTTTGAGAAGGGAAAATGAATGATGTATTGATATTAGAGCCATTGTCTTGCCGCTTGCTGGAGCAAAAGAAAACCACTCTGGCTACACTCCACTGTGTATCCTGTGGCTTAGGCTTCCAATTAATTCTAAAATAAGGAAAAATCCTTAGCTGATATCATAAGGGATCCTTTCTTTTCTGGTTCACACTACCTGTCTCTTGTGTGGAGAAATTCAGTACAGACATGAAGAGACAAGGACTCAAACAGGCCATTGTAACTGATGGAGAGCCTGGACTGTGCCCAGTGCAGGTGGGTCATTGCCCTCTTGGGGAGGTGCTAAGCCCACATACCAGGGCTTGGGGGGAAATGGCCAGATTGTTCCCCAAAATGTCACTTAGTCTTAAAGGGAGTGACTTTAATTCCTGCCTTTGATGGTGGAATTGTTGACTCCTCTGAGGTGCGCATGTGTGCGCGCACACACGCAGAGAGAGAGAGGGAGAGACAGAGTGAAAGAGAGGGAGAGCGAGAAAGAGAGAGAGTTTTCCTTTAAGCCTGGAATTCCTCAGGTTTGATTTCAAACTAGAAGAGAAATTTTTGTTGCAGAGACAGCTTATAGATAAATCCTCAGGCTATTTGGGAATTTCAGCACTTTGAAAAATGAGAATGTGTGGAGGGATTGTTTTTCTTTGCTGTGTCTCAGCCCTTTTTTTCCCTCCCTCATCCATAATTCCAAAAAGAATACCCTTTTATAAGGTGAAACTTTTTATGCACTTAGTTTTCAAGTCAGATTGTTAAGAAAAAATATAAATTTCTTCATTTTGTGTATGCACCATGTTTTTAAAAAATACAGAATCTCATACACTTTTGAAACACATTGCTAGAAAGAAAAAAGAATTATCACATGACTTAGGTCATAAAGGATAAGGTTGGGAAAAAAGATTTTCCTTGTGAACATAAAGTTCATTACTGACTGATGATCCCCACATAAGTGGTTTAAAAGTTTCCCACTGTTGCTGAAATAGTAAGTCGTGCAAAGATGAGCATAAAACTGGATATTTGTTTTTTATCCTGAAATATGTTCTCCTTGCCACTTTTGACCTTAAATGGAGTTTCTGCTTTCTCTGATTCAGTCTGTTTCTTTTGTGCTCTCTGTAGTAATGTGCTGGGTAGCTCAGATGTGACTGTGATACTGTTTTCAAATATCTGCGGCCACAAGTAGTTATACTATTTAATGTTCACAGACTCTATATTCTTTTTTCCAGTACTCCTATGTCTTAAATACAAATTTCTTAAAATACGTTTTTATTAAAAGAACTAGAAAAATGATTTTTAAAATGCATGTAGAGGAGATTGCTTACTTAATAGTTCATTTGGTTACCCAAATACAAGGCCATGTGGAAAATCTTCCACTTACCACCTCAATCTCTTCTACCATTCTCATTAATTCTGGAAAGTTCTGTGAAGAAAGGGGATAGTGCAAAAGGAGAGACAGAGAACAAAAGATGATTGAGTTTCAAGGTTGGCTGGCCTGACAAAAGTGTCTAGCCCAATCCCTGCATCCAAAATGCACATGTGTCTATGACATACCTGGCTTTGCTTAAATACCACCACTGACACTTAAGGGTGGGGGACTCTCTTTCCTTATACTACATGCAAATGAATGGAAGAGTTGTTTTTCTTAGAATCTGACTAGTTAACATTCATAGATTTTTTAACCCCATTTGACATCACAAGTTTACCTGTTGAATAGATTATTTTCTGTCTGTACCTGCAGCCTCTAAGCTATGTATAGACAGAGAGGCTTATGTTTTGTTCCCTGCTTTATTGCAGACACATATTGCAAGCACTGTGTTAGTGCTTGACATAGTAAGCAAATACCTGTGGAAAATGTCTATGAATGTGCCTCTGCTCATTTCATAGAAGTTCAGGTGTTTGCAGATGGCTACCTAAGTAGTAAAATTAAAGAATGGTCCCTGATGACCATGTTCCTTGGTCAGGAGCTATTGGATGCTGGTGGCTGTGACCTACTGATGGGGTCAGCTGAACATTGCATGGCCCCATTTTGCCACACCCTGGTCAACAGGTCAGTCGATCTCTTAGATTCTTAGAATTTGGGTTCATAAATTCTCTGGTGAAGTTCAGAATCTGCATTTCAAAAGAAATTTTCTGGGAAATTCTGATTTACAGTTAGTTTTGCACTGACCTAACAAATGTGATTCATGAACTGGGCAGCACTCAAAACCAGAAAAGGTTCAGAGAGCCCAGCAGTGTGAGTGGTGAGTTTTTATAGGCCAGACTTGGTTGCAGAGAGATCACCTGATTTGGCTACAACCGGGTGTCTGCCATATTTGAGCATGGTGCAATGAGTTGGCTGTCTGTATCAGGCTGGAACCTGACTGCTCACGATTGGCTGAAACTCAGCTGTTTGCTATATTCCTAAGTCAGGTTTTGGTTTGTTTACATATTCAATTAGGTTGCAGTTTCTTATGTAGGAACTCAAAGTACAGAGACAGCTGCAGTCTAATGGCCTCCTGCTTATTTAATTTAACATCTCAGTATTACACTGATGATATAAACAGAATGCTGTGGGAACACAAAGGAGGGAACAACAAACTTGCTTGAGGGTGACATCCAGCAGCTCTAACTCTGAAGCAAGGACAATGTAGTTGGGGAGAAGTCACCCCAGTCACTAACTTGCGTGTGGATCCCATTTCTTGATAATCCCTAGAAAGATGTCTTGGAGGGCTTTGAAGAAACATTTAGATTTGTACTAGTGGAGAAGAAGTGAAAGGGTTTTGAAAGCAGAGAGAAAAACTAAAGCAAAATGTGAACATCTTATGTTCATGGATATATAAGACTAGGATAAGGAAGAATGGGTGCCTAACATGCATCATAAATTGCAGAATATGAGCACTTTACAAAGCAATCTATATTTTTTTTAAAAAAGCTTGTGGATGTCCCAGGATAATGACTTGGTGCTTTTCCATTGAGGGAATCATGTCTGAGAGTCATTTCTGTGCCACTAGTTTTTGACAAATAAAATCTCAAAAAATGTTTGATGAATGACGATTTTACCCACCTGAGGGACATGAAGATCTTTTTATTTGTAATGAATTAGGCTACATAAAATCTAGGAGATGCTGATAGTTATCTTGAGACCAGGAAGAACATTGTAAGGGGAAGCCACAATCCAAAGGAAGACAGATCCAACTCAAAGATAAAACAATTCCTGGGGATATTACTGAACTGCTGAGTTGAGATGATTCTAAAGTCAGAATATAGCCAACACATTCCATTTATTGCATTTTTCTTTCAGCTTTTTGATTAGATATTTCAAATCTGAAGAAACGAATAGAAAATAACATAAGACATATTGGTATACTTACAACCCAGCATTTTAAAACTGTTAGAATTGCTTCTGCATTTTTCTTAAAGAAAACAATCATTAAAGGTGCTGTTGAAATTCTTTCTCCCACACCACTTGATCCAACGTCCCTACCTTCTGGTCCTCTTTAGAATTACCTGCTTTCCAGATATGGGATGTGCAATTCCCATTATGTTAGTGATAGTAAGGCCTGGTTGCTGTAACAAAGACACACAAAGCTTCAGCAGTTTCGAGAACACCTCTTTGTTTCTTTGTTACTTAGCCCCAGTATGAGCAATGCAGGAAGGAGAGGCAATGTCCTCCCACAAGGTCTTCCAGGGAACATTGTTCTTTCCTCTTGTAACTTCATCATCCCCGGACTGTCATCACCTGCATGATTGAAGCTGAGTCCCTGCCACTTCCCCGTTCCAGATGGTGGGAAGAGGTGGAGAGTCTGAAAGGGGCACATCCATGTCTTAAGACACAAATGCTTAAGTAGCACACACCCCTTCCTTTTGCATTCCATGTCACCCCACCACAGAGCAGTCACAGGAGGGGAGAAATATGGACTGTAGTAAGGCTACTGCATGCCTTACTGGAACTCTACTACAATGGAGGTAGAGAAGAGTGGGTTTTGTAGACAACCAGGAGTCTGCGCTGTTATACTATAGCCCATGCCTTGATACTGCCACTACCTGCATACACATACCTCAATGCTAGAAAGGAAAATGGCCAACTAGCAAAGGCCACCCAAGCCTAGACATGCCAAAGGAGTCGCAGTGAATGCAGGCATGCTTCTTTCTCAGCCCAGTGGGGAAACTTCTGAAATCTCATTACTAAATATGATGTTTGCTGTAGTTGTTTCATGTATGCCCTTATCATGTGAGGGCTTCTTTTAGTTGTGTTTTGCTAAGGGTTTTTAACTTTTTAGTCATGAATAAGGGAAAACTTCCATTTTATGGTTTTTGGGGATCTATTGAGATGATTATATAATTTTTTCCCCTTAATCTGTTAACGATGTGTATTGCATTGACAGAGTTTCTAGTGTTGATCCAGCCTTATATTACTGGGATAAACCCTACTTTGTCATTGTATATTCTTACTGCCGAATCCAGTTTTCTGCATTTTATTTAGGATTTTTGCATTCGCGATTATAAGTAAGATTGATCTGTAATTGTCTTTTCTTGTACTGTTCTGTCTAGTTTCCATATCAAAGTTCTGTTAGCTTCATAAAATTATATGGGTAGCTAAACCTTTAAAATATAGACTCTGCAAAGGTTTGTACTAGAAGGGGAATGTTTGTTCCTTGAAGTTTCCAAAAACTTGCCAGTAAAACAGTCTGGACCTTTTGCTTTTGGAGGGTAGGATTTTGATTCCTGATTCAACTTGTTGAGTTGAATCAAGTAGTTTATTTTAAATGTCCTTAAAAATAAAATATTTGTATATAAGGCTATAATTTTACCTATAGGCATGATTTTGCTGCATTCCACAAGCCTTGATATATACGACCTGTGTCATTTGTAATTCTCACTGTGATTTTTCTTTTTAACTCATATATTAGGCTGAATAATGCTTCCTCTACAAATACATACATATATATGTATATATGTATACACACATATATGTATACACACATACATGCACACACATCTCTTTCCGTACATAGCCTAATCCCTGGAATTTACGACATGGCAAAAAGGCAAATTCTCCCCTAGAGCCTCCAGAGGGAGCATTGCCCTGACATGTTGATTTCAGGCCGGTGATATTGATTTCAGATTTCTGGTCTCCAGAAATGTAAGAGGATTTATTTCTGTTGTGTTCAGCTACCAAGTTTGTGGTAATTTGTAATGGCAGCAATAGGAAACCAATATACCTGTGAATTATTTGAAAGTACATTTCTAAGTTTCCTAATCTATATTTAGCTTATTTTTATTCCATTTTTTGCTGATTTCTACTTCAATTGCTTTTAATTGGAAATCGTTATTCACAACATATTGATTATTTGAAATTTGTAAACAATTTCTCTTTGATCTATACGTAGTACATTTTTATAGTTTATGTGTACTTGAAAATAAAATATATTCTTCATTTGGAGTTATAGGATTGTTTCTGTATTTATGAGAACAAAGTTTTTACTTTCCTGTTCATATTTTTTATATTCTTTCCAATTTAGTGTCTTCTCAACCAATTATTTCTGATGCATATTAAAATATCCCAACAGGTTTGTGGATTAGTCAATTTTTCCTTTTAATTACATCAGTTCTTGCTTTTTGTATTTTAAGTCTATGTTGTTAGATGCATACAATATCATAACTTTTATCTGTCCTCTCTCTGAGCCCCTGAGTCCCTAGTTCTATGTCAGTGATGTTTTGTGCTCCTGTCCCATGTCATGTCACCATGTCACCAAGTCAGTGGGTGAATTGACAGTGGTCCTATTCAAGATGCTATGCCTTTAGCTTTTCCCTTCCAGTCTCATAGATTTGTAGCCTCAAGAACCTCCCAGGCCCTAGCATCAAGCAGTGAACTGGCCTCTAATTCCTTTTTTTTTTCTTTGCGTGTAGTAATGCTATCCAGGCCAAACTCTTAGTCAGTGCTGCTTTCTTCTGTACCTCTGACCCTTTGCATTATTTTTCCATTTGTGGTCTTTAGATGTATTTGTGTAGCTTTGAGCCTCAACTATACCTTTTCTTTTCCAGTATACTTTTCAGGTATTTGGAAGCGTGCCCAGAGCCATCCTGCCTAGAAGTATTGCTGTATTATTTAAACTACTTTGAGTAGCGGGTTCTGTTATTTGCCACTCAATGACATATTATTCCCTCCATTTTACAGATTTAAAAACTGAGACAGAAAAGCTAAATGACTATCCCAAAGTCACATAGCTCACAAGCAAAGAATCCAGAAAACTCATTTAAGTCACCTTGCCGCAAGGTCTAGGTTCTCTTTCTTTCACCATACTGCTTCCAAAAGAACGTTTCTGGAGTCTTTCACCCACACTTGGACCAGCACAGCTGCATCCCATCCTCCACGTACTGCTGCCTCTTATGCTGTCTACACGCATGATACTAGCTTGTTGCATTCATGGCAACCCCATAGCCAGATGAAGCTGACACTGCCAGCTCTGGGGTTTTCTGATGATTCTTACTTTTCTGACTTTGTCTGGATCACATGTTTCCTGTGTGCCTGCCATGGAGAGCACACAGCCACACTGTGTTCACAGGCCACTCTCTACCAACCAATCATCCATAAAACAGACTCCAATAAACACAGCAGCTCTCTTGAAAATGGGCTTCTCTGCAATGTCTGAGTCTCTTCTTGCAAAAGCTTTTGAAGGACTCTCAAATATGACTACATATACCCTTCATCATCAGAGAAAATTAATACTCTCGCCTGCCTGGTTCCCCATCATTACTTTTCTCTCAGCCTCAACATTCAGCCAATTACAGTCATTTCAAAGGAATACATTTCCATTTTCTGATCCTTTTGTTTAATGTAACTGTCCCGAAATTTGGGCCAGGCAACATTCTTTCTTTTCCTTTCTTTTTTCTTCCCATTGACTTAGACAAGAAACTGCTGTGTATTATTTTCCCTTCTCTCTTGGTAAGATGATATTCACCACATTGGCCAAATGAACAGAACTGGAAGTGTTCCATACCCCTAAGAAACCTTCCAGTTATCATAGCATGCAGTCAGCAGATATGAATACAAATAAAGTTAAAATTAAATCAGCTCCAGGAATGTGCTTTCCAGTGTGCATAAATAGTTCTTTCAATGATGAACTCTTTCCTGACTTAAAAAATAGAATAGTAATATATTTTATAAAACTAGATTGATAGTGAACCTTAAGTATAGAATTAAGGGCGTATGTGATAGATAATACCAGAATATCCAAGTAAGATTAGACCCATTTTGTTAATGAAATGGTTGTATCATAGCAAGTTAAGAATGAAATTGGTTTCCCAAAGAGCCTTGCATGGAACACTTGTCTCATGAGATGGATGTTCTCTGAGCTTATGTATATGGGATTGAAACAGACACCTCTAGTGCACAATTCCAGATTCTCTCAGCCTCAGCTGTCTCTTCAAGCCAGCAACTATGGTGTGACCGCTTCTGTGCAGGCTCTGCCCAGCTTCCTGCAGGTGCTGATGTTGTGCTTACACAGTGGGGATACCTGAGTCTGGAGGGTAAAGTCCTGCAGAGTGAACTTTAATTGTGCAGAGAATCAGTAGATAGCTGCCACCCCTTCCCTTCTCCAGTAGAGAGCCCCACACTCATTTCATCCAGCTCTTGGAGACGTCTCCCCAGAGGTGCCCAGATCTAGGACACACTTAGCACAGGCTCTCCCTCTGTTGGCCCAATCCATGGCCTTCTCTCAGGCTCCCTGGACCACAGTAGCCAGTGGAAAGCTTGCACTTAAGCCTTGTTTCAAGCCCTCCTTTCTGGGAAACCCAGGCAAAACATACAGTTCCAAAACATTCTCACATGGGAAATACCATGCACCATATCTCATTTCTGAAAAGCCATGTTGCCTATTAGCTTCTTAAACGTCCTGAGGAATCCTGCACCTAAACAAACAAAGAAACAAGAAAACAAAACAATGCAAAAACCCTTGCTTACTGTTTAACTGGGTTTACCAAATTGCCAAATTATCAAACTTATTTTACATGAAACACAGTTGAAAAACAGCTCTTCAAATCTAGGTGTGTAAGAAACACACTTTGGCAAATGCAAATCTAGAGCTTGCTATATCCACCTTGAGGATTTAGGGCTGTTTCTGAGAGTTTATTTACATATATGCTTGTAGGGGGTTGAAACATGACTTTCAGAAAGGTATTTCCATATCATAATGCCTAGAAGCTGTGAAGTTGACCTTATCTGGATAAAGGATCTTTGCTCATGTTATTAAGTTAAGGATCTTGAGAAGAGAAAATCATCTTGGGATAACTGCGGTAAGCCCTAGTTCCAAGGACAAGTGTTATTATCAGAGAAAGAGGAGACGATGACACTGGGTACAGACAGAAAGGCCACGTGACCATAGGGCAGAGATTGGATTGATGTAGCCACAAGCCAAGGAGTGGCTGGAAGCACCAACAGCCAGAAGAGGCAAGGAAATTTTCTTCCCTAGAGCCCTTGGAAGGAGTACATCCTGGCTGATATCCTGATTTTGGACTTCTGGCCTTTGCAATTGTGAGAAAATAAATTTCTGTTGTTTTAAGTCAGCAGTTTATGATATTTTGTCACAGTAGCCACGGAAAACCAACACGGGTGCCTTGTTCCCAGTGGAAGAGACACATAGAAGGGAGCCACCTTGTCACCCAGACAACTGAATTTGGAGTCGTTCGAGTCCCAGAGTGCTCTCTTTAGAGGCTTGTTTTTGTATCAACAGATTCTGAAGACAAGGTCTATTTCAGGGCAGAGCAGAATTGAGTAGAGGAGGCAGCTAAGAGGGACCCAGTGCCTGGGAGACTCAGGTCTGCCTTGCCCAGCACCTGAGCACAGTGCGCAGCAGTCTATGGCCCCAGATCTGGGGTTTCCTCATTTGCGAAAGGTACTGTGTCATTACTAGCTTCCCCTCCAGCTCCAAAGTTCTGGGATCAGCTACAAGAATCCTTACACGATGAGTTCTTCCCATGTGTTTATCTTATTTTATTATTTCATTTCATTTCATTTCATTTCATTTATTTTGAGACAGAGTCTCACTCTGTCACCCAGGTTGGAGTGCAATGGCATGATCTCAGCTCACTGCAACATCCACCTCCTGGGTTCAAGCAATCCTCCAGCCTCAGCCTCCAGAGTAGCTGGGATTGCAAGCATGCGCCACCATGCCCAGCTATTTTTTTGTATTTTTAGTAGAGATGGGGTCTCGCCATGTTGGCCAGGCTAGTCTCCAACTCCTGACCTCAAGTGATCCACATGCCTCAGCCTCCCAAAGTGCTGGTATTACAGGTGTGAGTCACTGCACCTGGCATGGGTATGGGAGGTAGGGGAAAAAAACGAGTGTCCTCTTGAATTATCAGGGATGTGATTAATACATGAAAGTTGATTCAAACTTAGGCCCATCCAATATGAATGCCCAGGCAAGGCCAGCTCCTCTTCTTTTCTACTTTGAGTTAAATTTGGAATAACTATGGAGGCTACAGGTGCTTTTAAAAATTGGGGTAACAGTGGCTGAGTTGTCCTCAGTATAACTAGACCCTGCCATTAATTCTCTTCTAACACTTCACTTCTATGAGCTATTTCAGAAGAAACACATGAGCAGCAGCTTCTATTGCAAACCCTTTTGTAAATATAGATTTTCTGAACTTTCTGCAAAGCTGTGACTTCTGTTATCTCACTTTTCTTGATGAGGTATTTTGAGGTGCCAGGAGCCCCTGGGGAGAAGGGACAGATAAAACTCTAACGCGAAGGCTCACTTACCATTAGTCTTCTTTTGGAAACACAAATGTCCCATTTTAGTGTTGCTTTTAAAACCTGTGACTGGCCAGGCACAGTGAATCATTCCTATAATCAATCCCAGCACTTTGGGAGGCAAAGGTGGGAGGATCACTTGAGCCCAGGAGTTCAAGACCAGCCTGGGCAACATGGGAAAACCCCATCTCTACAAAAAATACAAAACTTAGCCCAGTGTGATGGCACATGCCTATAGTCCCAGGTACTTGGGAGGCTGAAGTGGGAGGATCCGCTTGAACCTGGGAGGTCGAAGTTCCAGGAATCGTACCACTGCACTCTGACCTGGGCAATAGAGCAAGGCTCTGTCTCAAATAAACAAATATGAATAAAAATAAAACCTTTGACCTATGACTATTTTAGAAAAGTCAAATTAATTTTTTATAAGTTGAACTATATTTACTCGAGCTGTATACAATTTACAGAGAGCAAAGAGTAAACCAGTGGATAGTTATTTGTGGATGAAAATCAGTCTCCTTGGGGGCTCCTGCCCCTGTCTTAGAGCAGGGTGCACCTGCGTGCCCACCTAGCCTTTCTATTGCGAAGCTGTGCGGTGTCGGCCCTTCCTGCTCTGCCAACCTGCTGGCAGCCATGTCCAGGGTTCTGCAGGACGGCCTCCAGGCTAGAGTAAGCAGCAGAGATTCTTGATAAAGGGCCAGATGGAAAACACAGTGACAGCTCTGGATTCCTTCCAGGGCCTAGAAAGGCAGCACTACAGATATAATCATTTCTCCACAGGGACATTAGAAAAGAAAAAAGAGTTACTAACATCTCTAAAATCTTTCCACAGAGTCAGAAGTAAACAGACTCAGCAAAGAGCATATATTTCATGCAGACATCTTCACAGGACATTTGTAGGATGTCAGAATCATGGCCTTGGTGGAGTGAAGGAAACACAGGACAGGAAACAAGGAGGCCTGAAGTGCAGCCCTGGCCGGCCCCTCCATGCTCTAGGCAGCACCACAAGCAGGCCCCTCGCCACACGGAGCCCTCACTCTTCCTCCATAGAAGGAGGGGAGGAGACCAGATTCTTGGGGTTACTGTGAGGACACATGCGATAGAAGGAAATATAATTTGTCAAGATGGCATCTGTCATACATATGCAAAATGTCATTAGGGGCCAGGTGCGGTGGCTCATGCCTGTAATCCCAGCACGTTGGAAGGCTGAGGCGGGTGTATCACCTGAGGTCAGGAATTCGAGACCAGCCTGGCCAAGACGGCGAAACCCCATCTCTACTAAAAATAAAAAAATTAGCTGGACATGATGACGTGCACCTATAATCCCTGCTACTCGGGAGGCTGAGGAAGGAGAATCACTTGAACCTGGCGGCGGAGGTTGCAGTGAGCCGAGATCGCACCTCTTCACTCCAGCCTGGGGGGAAGAGTGAGACTCTGTCTCAAAAAA
This sequence comes from Papio anubis, assembly GCF_008728515.1. Lineage (NCBI taxonomy): Eukaryota > Metazoa > Chordata > Mammalia > Primates > Cercopithecidae > Papio > Papio anubis. Next base: position 10,622,941 of record NC_044988.1, on the reverse strand, counting down.
AAAAAAAAGAAAAAGAAAAGAAAAGAAATGTCGTTAGGGAAGATCCCAGAGAACACTTTCCTGAGAGGGGCATGCGGGGTTCTTGGATGATTTTCTATGAAGCAGCAGGAGAGGGCCCTAAATGTCCAAACTTCCTTTTTTGAGAAAACAGGGTAATATTGAGATTCTTTACCTTATGAGGTAGCCAAACACTTACGTGTACTGTGGCCCCTCTGAGTATGCAGTGACTGCAGATTTTGTTCTCAGAATAATCTGTAATTAAGGGACCTGTGGTTATCCCACGGGGTTACATCCGAGAGTGAGAGAGCTCTGCCTGGGCGACAGAACAAAAGAAAGGTATAACCCTACAGCTGCCATCACTCTCCTCCCTCTCCTTTGCTCTTGGAAAAATATGTCATCAAGTGGAGCAAGAACACTGAACAACTTTTCCCGTAGAAGTTACGCGTAATTATGGGTCTGTGTTCCTGGTCAAGAACTTGGCGTTAAATGGACTATTGATACGCTGCAAACAGAAAGACGGCACGACTGCATGTCACTACATTTCCTTAAACTAAGAATATTATGTTCTGGATGGTAAACAGTTCCACCCAGAAGACCCAGGCCAACATCTCACTTCAGAAAAACAAACTGAGGTCCAAAGTATCTCCTCTGGTCACATGGCTAGGTCACCCATGGGCTCCTGATTCGATATTTTTTCATACCCTGCTCTTGCTTTGTGAAAAAAGATCAGTATGAAGACTGTGCTATCCCCTCGACTATTCAAAAAGGTCACAAATTCCTTTACCTTTCACGGATGAGAAAATTCAACTCAGGGAGTTTTTAAAGCTTGCTTGAAGTTGCATGGCTCTGAACCATCTGAAATTAATTGGTATTTATTATGGCCACTAGAATAACCACTGACTAATGTAGTCTGAAGCTAAGCACTTAATCTCAATCCTTGATACTCAGAAGAGTGAGCTGTGGATCAGCCATGTCAGTGTCCCCCAGGATCTTGGGAGAAATCCAGACCCTCAGACCCCATCCCAGACCTGGTGCATCTCTAACCTCCTTTCCTCTCTAACCCTCCATAATATTAGAATATTTCTAATATTCTAAAGAAATATTTGAAGGAGAAAAGAGGCTACAAAGGCAGCCTGAAAATCACAGTGAAGGGAAAGTGGACAGGGGCATGCATCTTCTTGTTAGGGAGGCTGGCTTCTGAATGTCAGAAATTGTTCGTTCATTGAGCCAAGTCAAAGAACTGTCCCCTTCTTTTCTTTCAATACCTTTCAGAAAGGCAGAAGTTGAAGGACTCCTGCAACAGAAATGGAATGAGGGTGCACAGACATCCAGGAGTGAAGCACATGTGTGTGAAAGGCAGGCCCCAGCCAGTGGCGGGAAGGAAGGCAGCCTGGTCAATGAGGGCCCACTGGGGGCCTTTCTTCTCCCCATTCATTGCCTTCTGAGACTCTCCACATCCTTTTCAGGTATATATGTGACATTTAGATCCAATGACTGATGGGGCTTGTGTACTGGAGTGGACAGAGCCCTCGACCAGGCGTCAAGCGGGGCTGGGTGCTTCTCTCTGACTGCATGTTGGGAAAGGTTAAGTGTCTGGCCCAGTTTTCTCCTCTCTACAGTGAAATAATTGGTTTTCTAAGTAACTTTCATTGACACTATCAAAATCAGTTGTTAAAAATTATCTAGATGATTGTAACCAGGCGTGGTGATGCGTAACTCTGGTCCCAACTACTCAGGAGGCTGGGTTAGGAGGATCACTTGAGGCCAGGAGGTTGAGACTGCAGTGAGCTATGAGAGTGCCACTGCACTCCTGCCTGGGCAACAGAGTGAGACCTCATCTCAAAAAATAAAGAGATACATAAATAATTTTTAAAAATTATCTGATTGTTTATCTTACTTGCCTGTTATTTATTGGTCTGTGTTTGCTAGTAGATTCTTCATTTTCAGCCCAGGATTCCCACAGGCATGGAAACCTGAGCCCTCTTTTTACTCAGTGTATTTCTATCATCTTGTGTTGAATAATTGATGGATTGTTTTCATTTTAGTCCGAACTTATTTGAAAAAAACACCTTTTCTCCCAGCCTGCTTATCAACTTCTACCCTCTTCACACAACTAGGGGTGTGCATGCCTGAAAGCTCCATCAACTGACCCCACCTCACCTGCAAAGCCCTTGTCCGTGTCTGTGGAGAGTAGCCCAGTTTCCTCTGTGAGAGGCTCTGCTTGCTTTCCTCTGGATTTTGCCCCATTTCTGTGAGGCTCCAGCTGGTTTTCATGGATATGTACCCACTTCTGGGTCCTTAGCCTCAACCTTTGTGCACAGAGCAACACGGAGTTCTTCAACTGCATCAGGTGAAATCAGGGTCTTCTGTTCTCATAAACACGAAACTTGTAGGAGCCTAAAGTTGACTTTGAGAGTGACATGCAGCTACACAGAGCTTTTGTTTGCCAAACACTTGCAAATCATTTCCCCCCACAAAAGCCCTTAAAATGTCAGCATTCTGAATATCTCTGCCCACGGGCCACTCTCTTTCTTGGGCCTTGGCAGTGATTTACTGTCCAGGATCCACCAGCCCCAGACCCAGAGAAGGGTGTGGATATTTATAGCTCTCCAGGCACGTTTTCTGGAAATATCTGGGGGAAGTAAGGGCCCTTTCACTTCCCCTCTATGGCACTGAAACATTTTTGTGAAGATATTTTGATTCTCAATAAGTGAACTCAACAAGTGGATACTGAGTGAAAACTAGTGAGGTGTGTCAAAATGAAGCAGAGATTGAAGAAAAAAAGGCCTTTAGTGTGATAACATTCTGATTTTCCTTTTTTTCTCTCTCACTTGCTTTTCTATTTTTGAGGAGTAGAGTATATGGAAAACAGGCATTCAGCCTCTTTAAGAATCAGTTCTGTGTGTAAATCATAGTCTCATGGACTAAAAACAGATCCACGGATGTGGGCTATAGTGGAGGCTTCATTTTCCTGCACAGATACCATGTGAAGGAGATAATTAGTCATCCTGTTCCCCCCTTTAATCAAGACTTCAGGAAAATCAAACTTTGCTGTAAGACTATCATGAATCATCAAGAGAGAAGTAGAATTTATTTTGATTCATAAATGGGCCACAGAGGCATCTGGTGAGGTTCACAGAGGAAGTCAAGACAGACGAGGGGCAAGAGGCACGCCCAACCTTTCCCCAAACACATTTTTCTGTATTTAACCAACACAATATTCTCAAAAGCAAATGAAGAAAATAATAGCACACCATTTTTTTTTTTTATCCAGAAAGGAAAGGTTAACCCAGATCTGAAATACATCATTGTAGTGTTCTAATTAAAGCATACTTCAAGCTCATATTTGGTGGAGGAATTGACTCCCTCCCCAAACCTACATTCCCTAGGCACGGAACAGGATGTAAGGAGAATCCCCAAGTCACCCCAGATCATTTCTCACTCAGCTTTTCCAGCTCTGACTGTATCTGACTCTGCAGATGAGAAAACTGAAGACGATCTTCAAGAATGAAAAATTTTAGAAAGTTTTGTGCAACAGTGTTGAACCAAACAATGAATATTGTGGACATAACTAGATTTTATTTTGCTTTTATACTGAGGAGGTTGAAAGAAAATAGAAAAAGCAGACTTTTTAAAAAAAATTCAAGAAAATTTTGCAGATAAGGATAATGAAGAACTTTAAGGGCTTCTAAAACTAGATCGACATTCACATAAAATCTAGCTTTTAGCTGCATTTTATTCTTTTAAAACTTTGTTTATGCTGTCTTCTTCCTTGCAGTTTCCACAGACAGGGCAAACATTTGTAGAAAGCTCATGTCCCAGACAGCTATAAGATATCAAGTAGGCAGTTTCATTTCTAGAAATCCAAATAAACTCATTTATTTTAAGACCAATGAAATGACAATAACATAAAATAACTGGCTTGCTCTTCATGCTCCATGAGCAAACATAGATGTATGTGCACTCACGTGCGCACACACACACACACAGAGGCACACACAGACATGCACATAATTTCATTTAGCCAAGACAAACCATTCTGAAATAAAATATAAGGGTTTACTCAGTGACTTGGAAGACTATTAGTTTTACTTGAAATTGGGAGAGAAGGAAAAAATAACAACCAGATCTTAAATGCCAAGGCCAGCACAAAGAAGAGGTGATGTGATCAAGTATTTTTATCTTTTATCTTCATGCATGAGTTCAGAAGGTCACCCATATTTCCCTCTGTCTGTCTCCTATAATATGACAAAGTGAACATTCTTTGTAGAGAAACCCCTATAGCATTCATCAATTTCACATTGCTTCCGTTTTGTTTTAGTGAGGTAGGATTTGCATATATTTTTTAAAGTACACAAATATTAAGTATACAGCTCAGTGAATTTTACCTCTGAATACACACCCATATAGCCACCACCTTGATCAATACTGTCATCTCAGTATTTCCCCCAAATGCCTATGCCAGTCAATGAGCATTTGGGGTCTTATAGGTCACTGCTAGAACATTTTAAGTTTCATCTGTATTCCACCAGCACAAAGATTGATTTCTAAAAACTTGTAAGCCATTTGCTTTTCCTGTCTCCAAAATGGGTTCCTATGGTAGTACCACCACCAATTAATGTATTTTTTTAATTTATTGAGAATCAACTGTATTTCACTGGTAACTGGCTTTGCCCTGAAGACACTGCTTCCCTTCCAGCCTCCTCAAGCGGATGGCTGTTTACCTTCCTACTTGTTTTTTTCATTTCCCTCCTTGCATGCCACTGAGGTTGGAGGTGAGGTAGGTGTCCTTGATCCAGGCCATTTATCCTCCTATCACCACACCATTCCTCTCCTGCCCCACCTCAGCTTCTCTGAAGTTCGGGCCACGAGACTGCACCACAAGCTTCTTCTCCTTGGAACAGTCATCCGCAGACCACCTACTCACTCTTTCTTATTTCTTGAAGAGTTGAGTTTATTCTTTATTTCACTGCCATTCTCTCCACTACTAATCCTGTTATGATTCTTCAGGATTTCAATATCCACAGAAAAAAAATTTCCAATAATTTAGTTTCTTAATTCTCCCTCTTCTTTCTTACCTCCCATGAGCCTGCTTCCACTCTCGCCTACCCAATCCAAATAATCGACCCCCCTCTAGACCTTCTCATTACCATTAATTGTGTCTCCTCCATGATCCTGATTTCAAGCCAAGCTTTCCACTTTTCTTTTTTTTTTTTTTTTTTTTTTTTTTTTGAGATGGAGTTTTGCCCTTGTCACCCAGGCTGGAGTGCAATGGCACAATCTCAGCTCACTGCAACCTCTGCCTCCCGCGTTCAAGCTATTCTCCCGCCTCAGCCTCCTGAGTAGCTGAAATTATAGGCGCCCACCACCACGCCACCTAACTTTTTCCATTTTTAGCAGAGACAGAGTTTCACCATGTTGGTCAGACTGGTCTCGAACTCCTGACATCAAGTGATCCACCTGCCTCGGACTCCCAAAGTGCTGGGATTACAGGAGTGAGCCACTGCGCCCGGCCAAGCTTTCCATTTTCTGACCATCATCTCCTGTCTTTTCTGATCACACCTCAGTAACCAAATTCCAACTCTTTGATCTCCTAGGACCCCAACCACTCCTCCCTCCATCTTTTGACAGCTTCTCATCCCTTGTGTCCTCTTGTCCCTTGGCAGCATCTCCCCCTCCCACTACTTGCCTCATTTCTCTATTCTTTGTAGAAAAACTTACCCAAATAATTTTCTAAATTTGTTATTTTTACATTATCTCTTCTGATCCTCTCTTGAACACATTCCAAGAGTTTTTACCTCTATCACTCCACTAAACCACCTGTCAATCCAATTCAATATTTATTTTTATTTATTTATTTGTATTTTATTTTTTTATTTTTATTTTTATTTTTATTTGTTTGAGATGGAGTCTCTCAGTGTCACCAGGGCTAGAGTGCAGTGGCTCAATCTGGGCTCACTGCAACCTCTGCCTCCCAGGTTCAACCGATTCTCCTACCTCCACCTCCCTGTTTATTTCTTACTTCTTTCTTGGTTTAGCTGCAGAATTCATGCCAGTTGATCATTTCTCCTTGAAGTACATTTTTTTCTCTTAGCTTCTAGAGCACCATTTACTCCTAGTTTTCTTCTCATATGATTACCTTCTTATAACTTTGATTTGATTCTTCTTTTTTTTATTTTACAGACAGAGTCTTTCTGTCTCTCCCAGACTGGAGTGCAGTGGTGTGATTGTAGCTCACTGCAGCCTCAACCTCCTGGACTCAAACAATTCTCCCTTATCAGCCTCCTGAGTAGTTGGGACTACAGGTATGCATCACCATGTCCAGCTTGGATTTTTCTTCCTCCTTCAACCTCTAAATGTTGTTGTGTTCCAGAGGCCAGTCCTTTAGTCTCCACCCTCCTTTGTCTATACAGACTCTCCATATAATCTCTAATAAATGCCATTTGCACGCTGATGGCTTGCAAATGTCTATCGGCAGCCTAGGTGTTCTCCTAAATTTGAGATTTATTTATCTACCTGCCTTCTTAGATAGAAAACAAATACGTTAAACTTAGCATGTCCAAAGATGAACTCTTATTACCCAACCCAAATTTGCTTTACACCGATCTTTCCCAGTTAGGTAAATAACTCCATCTTTCCTGTTGTTCAAGACCAAATCCTTGAGGTCTTCCTTCCTTGACACCTTTTCTTCGCAGATCCTGCTTCCAATATAGGGTCAGTTACTCATGGCTGTGTCTTTGGAATATATTCAGAATCTAGTCACTTCTCAATCCCCTTCTTTTTCTGCTTTCATCATTCCTTGCCAACATTGCTGCAGCAGTCTTCTAAGGTCTCCCTGATTCTATCCCTCTGCTTTTCTTCTGTGTGTGTGTGTGCATGCACACACGTGCACACACTTTATTTCTTCTTTTGTTTTAACGCAGAAACCAAAGTGCTTTTAAGCTCTAAATTGGACCTATAATTTATCTGCCCAAAATCTGCCAGGGGCTTCCATCCCTCTCAGAATAAAAGTCAAAGTTTTCACTGTAGCTTATAAAACCCTCCCTGATTTGGCCCCTGCCTCTATCTCATATTCCACAACTCTTCCCCCTCATTCACTCCGCTCCAGCCACTCAGGCTATCATCTCAGGACATCGTTATATATTTGCTTCTTCTAGATATTGTCCATCTGGCTTCATTCAGGGCTTTGCTGAAATGTCAGTATCACACCACCAAAAAGTGATAACCACGTGAGGTGATGGACACATTAATTGGCTTAATTTAGCCATTCCACATTGGGTATATACATATATCCAGTCATCATGTTGTATACCATAAATATACACAGTTTTGTCCATTTTAAATAAATAAATGTCACTATCAAAGACTCTGTCCTCTCTCATATATTTAAAGTAAACACATACTTCATTCTTTTTCTGTCTACTTATCCTGCTTTCTTTTTCTTTCACATTCACCACCAACTGACATAGGATATTTATTGGTTTGTTATCTGTTGCCTCCACTAGAAAGTGAGCTCTATGACAACAATGGCTTTGCTTGTTTCACTGCTGTTTTCCAATAGCTTTGAAATATAGGAGATGACCAAGAAACATGTGTTTCCTGAATAAGTTAACTAAGGAGAGCATTTTTATAATAATAGAACCCCCACATCAGATTCAGCTGTTGACTTAGTCATCATACATCTTTTGACCATCTTCTTTGGGCCACAATACCAATTGCAAAATAAAAACATTGAGAAACTGAAGACAAATGTGCTCATGAAAGATGGTGTTGATAACTGTTTTAAAATATTTTTACAAACACACTGAGATGGTCGTTTGGGCCATATATTAGTCCAAAAGGAGGAAATCAAATGGCGCCTATCTGTCAAAGAAAGATGCAAACGCCAAGGAAAGTCAAGGCTTAATGTGTACACATTGGCTAAATGAATCAAAGATGTAAGCACTAGAAATTTTTCAGGAAAATTTGTACATGACACTTTGATGGCCCGCGGAGGACTCTGAGTCACTGTACATCTATTATGTTTCACTGATGACAGATGTAATCTGTCTCCTTGGCTCTCAAAAGTAAGAAAACACCTCTACACAGGAAAAACATAATAAATTTTATTTGCAAATTAATATCTCTGATCATTGTTCTGACACTCTCTTGAAAAATGTTTCAGATGTGGAAAGAGTTCTTTTGAAAGATTTATTTTATTTACTTTAGCAGTTCATGAGAGCAGTGATGCACTGACATGGAGGGTGGGGAAGGGGTGGCTGTGTTTTATTTGCACTACATTTAATTTGTGTTTGACACATGTGCAACATGGGCTGATGGGAAGAACCTGGAGCATGCGTGGAGAGATGAACTATGAAAACCTAGACATCAAGACATGCAGGCCTCCAACGAGGATAAAACTCCTACCTCTCACCTTGGTCTCCATGTGCCTCTCTGCTCACTATAATCTAACCACAGTGGCTTTTCACTAATCATTGTTGCTTGTTTAGGAAATAGTTAATAACTAAATATTTCTCTGATACCTAATAATATTAAACTTCTTTTCATATGTTCACTAGCCCTTTACGTTTCCTTGTTTTTTGTGTCGGGTTCTGAACTTTCTCCTTCCTCTGCCCACAATTCATTTCCCTGATCTTCCCTCAGCTGTCCCTTCTCCTCTCTCCTACCTCAACTCAAATATCACCTCCTCAAAGAGACCGTAGCTGACCATCCCAGGCAATGACACTCCAACCCTGCTCATGCTCTCTCTCTGACATTACCCCATTTTATTTTCTTCTTAGACTTTACCATTGTCTGCAATTATCTCGTTTTCTTATTTGTGGATATGCTGATTAAATGCTCCTCCCCTTTTGTAACTGAACAAAATTTCCATGAAGGCAGAGACTGTGTCTGTCTTGCTAAGATCTGTGTCACCAATACTGGAGCTGGGCCTGATACAAGTATTTTTTGAGGGGGAAAAATGATTTCTCATTTCTGAACCTGAGCCCCTTGACTCTAGAATGAAAGGGTTGGATGAGATCAGTGTTCTTTAAGTGGGGCCCCAGATCAGCAGCACCAGCATCGCCTGGGAACTTGTCAGAAATGCAGGTTCTCAGGTCCTTCCCAGACCTGCGGCTTCAGAGAGTCTGGCATGGGACCCAGTGATCTGTGGTTTAGCAGCCCTGCAGATGCCTGGATATGCCCTGGAGTGTGAGAGCAACACATGCTCTCTGAGGCCTCTTCTCTTCTTTACACTTAACTTTTTGGCTTTGTTAGTTGCAAAGGTTATTTCATATATAGAAATGAGAACAGAGAATAATTCAGTGACCAGCCTGTCCCCAGTGGCTGGATTGAGCAAATCTTAGCATTACATCATATTTATGTATAGAGAATGCAGAAATAAAGCCATGTATTTACAGCCAACTAATTTTTGACAGACAACAATAACATACATTGGGGAAAGGACACTTTCTTCAACAAATGTTATTGGGAAAACTAGATATTCATAAGCAGAAGAATGAAAGTAGACCCCTATCTCCTATCATATACAAAAATATACTCAAAATGGATTAAAGACTTAAACACAAGACCTGAAACTATAAAACTACTAGAAGAAAACATACAAGAAACACTCCAGGACATAGTTGTAGGCAAAAATTCTATGGCAAAGACCCTAAAAGCACAGGCAATAAAAAAAACAAAAATAGACAAATGGAACTATATTATACTAAAAGGCTTCTGCACAGCAAGGGAAATAATCAGTAGAGTACCTGTTGCATGGAAAAAAAGATTTGCAAAATTTTCATCCAACAAGTGAGTAATTTCCAGAATATAAAAGGAACTCAAACAACTCAACAGCAACAAATGATATAATTAAAAAGTGAGCAAATGATCTAATAGACATTTCTCAAAAGAAGACATGCAAATGGCCAACAGATAAGTAACAAAATGCTCAACATCACTAATCATTAGAGAAAAATCAAAACCACAATATCACCTTACCCAGTTAGAATGACTATTATAACAGATACTTGCAAGGATGCAGAGAAAAGAGAACTGACATACACTGTTGGAGTATGAAAGTGGGAATGTAAATTAGTACAACCTTTATGAAAACAGTATGGCATTTTCTCAACAGAAACTGGACCCCTTCCTTACACCTTATACAAAAATTAACTCAAGATGGACTAAAGACTTAAATGTAAAACCCCAAACCATAAAAACCTTAGAAGAAAACCTAGGCAATACCATTCAGGACATAGGCATGGGCAAAGACTTTATGACTAAAACACCAAAAGCAATAGCAACAAAAGCCAAAAGTGACAAATGGGATCTAATCAAACGGAAGAGCTTCTGCACAGCGAAAGAAAGTATCAGCAGAGTGAACAGGCAACCTACAGAATGGGAGAAAATTTTTGCGATCTACCCATCTGACAAAAGGCTAATATCCAGAATCTACAAGGAACTTAAATGATTTTACAAGGAAAAAACCAAACAACCCCATCAAAAAGTGGGCAAAGATATGAACAGACACTTCTTAAAAGAAGACATTTATGCAGCCAACAAACATATGAAAAAAAGCTCATCATCACTGGTCATTAGAGAAATGCAAATCAAAACCACAATGAGATACCATCTCAGACCAACTAGAATGGTGATTATTAAAAAGTTAGGAAACAACAGATGTTGGAGAGGCTGCAGAGAAGTAGGAATGCTTTCACACTGTTGGTGTGAGTGTAAATGAGTTCAACCAAATTGTGGAAGACAGTGTGGAGACTCCTCAAGAATCTAGAACCAGAAATACCATTTGACCCAGCAATCCCATTACTGGGTATATACCCAAAGGATTATAAATCATTCTACTATAAAGACACATGCATATGTATGTTTACTGCAGCACTATTTACAATAGCAAAGACTTCGAACCACCCCAAATACCCATTAGTGATAGACTGGATAAAGAAAATATGGCACATATACACCACAGATACTATGCAGCCATAAAAAATGAGTTCATGTTCTTTGCAGGGACATGGATGAAGTTGGAAGCCATCCTTTTCAGCAGACTAACACAGGAACAGAAAACCAAACACCACAAATTTGCACTCATAAGCGGGAGTTGAACAATAACAACACATGTACACAGGGAGGGGAACATCACAGTGGGTGGGGGAAAGGGGAGGGAGAGCATTAGGACAAATACCTGATGCATGCCAGGCTTAAAACCTAGATGACGGGTTGATAGGTACAGCAAACCACCACGACACATATATACCTATGTAACAAACCTGCACATTCTGCACACATATCGCAGAACTTAAAGTAAAATTAGAAAAAAAAAAAAAAAAGAAAAGGAAAATAGTATGAGGTTTTCTCAAAAAACTAAAAATAGAACTATTCCATGATCTAGCAATCTCACTACTGGGTATTCATTCAAAGAAAAGAAAAACAGTATATCAAAGAGATACATGTATCCCCATGTTTCTTGCAACACTATTCACAATAGCGAAGATATGAAATCAACCAAAGTATTCACCAACAGATGAATGGATGAAGAAAATGTGGTGTATTTACAAAGTGGAATACTATTCAGCCATAAAAATGAACAAAATCATGTCATTTGCGGGAACATGGGTGGAACTGGCAAATAACCGTTTAGTTAAACAAGCCAGGCATAGAAAGACAGATATTACTTGCATTCACTCATATGAGGGGGCCAAATCATTGATTTCATGGAGGTAGAGAGTAGAATGATAGTCACCAGAGGAAGAGAAGGATGTGTGTGTGCGTGTGTGTGTGTGTGTGTGTGTGTGCGCAGGGGGAGACTGGCTAATAGGTTCAAACTTACAGTTAAATGGAAGGAATAAGTTCTCATGCTTGATAGTAGAGTAGGGTGACTATAAGTTAACAACAATGTACTATACATTTCAAAAGAGCCAGAAGTGAGAATCTGGAATGTTCTCAACACACAGAAATGATACATGCTAGTGGTGATAAATATCCTAAGCACCCTGACTTAATCATTACATATTCTACATATGTAACAAAATATCACATGGATCCCATAAATATGTATAAATATAATGTATCAATTTAAAAAAAGAAGCCAGTAAGTAAATTTTATTTTATTGGATTTCTACAGAATTGTTTTTTATGAAATTATGCTTTGGGCATACCAAGATCCTATGCAAAGGGCCATAGAAAAAAATCTATGAGGCTTCAAAATCCAAGGAAAGTACATTGTTGAGGACATCAATCATTACACATCATGTTCAGGAGGACACCAGGAAGAATTACGTATCTTGCTTTAGTAGAATAATTGAAACCTTTTTCAGTAGTGCATTTTGTTGTTTTCCATCTTAAAAACATTGTCAGTTGTTTAAGTGGCCAGGTTAGGGCCATATCTTAAACCTGACCAAACAGATGTAGGTAAATACACAATGTGTTTTTTAAGCTTCATTTCTTCCTTTGTGGCATTCTTCTCGAACGTATCTTTCTTCTTTCATCTAAAGTGTATTTAGCACTATATTTTATATTATACTTGTTTTCATAATCCACTAACTCATTCTTGGAATTAAGTGAAATATAAACAATAAATAATCTCTTAAGGGCTAACACTTAGAAAATGCTAAATTCTAAATATCTTTGAAGTCTCAGTGACCAAAATATAGTTGGACTTTAAGAAACATAGCAAGTTGCATCACTTCTTCCTCAGGTTGTACCTTCTCAAATCTTAAGGGAAAAGGAGACGTAGTTCCACTCCACTATATTGAAACAAACATCCTCCCCTATGCTCAGTTTCCATCTCTGTTGTTTTGACCCTCAGGATGTGGTTATTCGAAAATTCTAGTTGCACCCCTTGTCAAAATTACTCAGGTAACCTTGAGGACACACTTTGATTCTCTAGTCAAAGAATTCTGACTTTAAGATGACTATAAGTGTATTGATGGAGGAGTAGGAGTGGAGGTCATTATAGAGCATATTTCCTAACCTCATTCTTTCTTCCATTGTGTTCTTATCCTGTTCCATTTTTCTCTTTTTGCCTTATTTATATGTGATATGACATGCCCTATATATTCTATGTATATCTTCTCATGCACTATTAATTCTTTTCTGAAACTAGGTGGGATATAAATTGATACATTGTTTCCTGCTCTGTGAGTTTGACAACCTCTAAATTGTAAATTGGTGAAGTCACCAGACCTCAAGCAGGCATTTTGGTGCTACGGTACTTGTGATGGGCAGAATAATGCCTCTCCCTGAAAAGATGTCCACATTTTAATCCTGAAAACCTATGGATATTACACCTTACACGGCAAAAGGGACTTTGCAGATGTAATTAATTTTATGAACCTTGAGGTGAGGAGATTATCCTGGATTGCCTGAACAGCTCCAATATAATCAGAAGGGTCCTGATAAGAGGGAGGTTGGGAGGGATAAGTGTCAGAGAAGAAGACTTGATTAGGGAAATGGGGCTAAGAGTCAAAGGGGTATTTGAACAGACTATGACTATGCTGCTGCTTTGAGGATGGGGGAAGGGACCACAGAGCCAAGGAATGCAAGTCGCCTCTACAAGCTGGAAACAGGCCAGGAAACTAGAGCCTCCAGAAGAAACACAGCTCTGCCGACACCTTCATTTTAGCCCAGTGAGACTCCTGACTTACAAAACTATAAAATAACGAATTTGTGTTGTTTATGCCAGAAAGTCTGTGGGCATTTGTTAAAGCAGCAGCAGGAATTGAATACAACATTCCTTGAGAGTCTAGATGACTGCCATATCCCAATTGTGTTTGCATGTTTTCTGTCTTTCTCTCTCATTCTCTTATTCTCTTTTGTTCCACAGACTTTGTTCATTTCTTAGCTCTGAGTTTGCTCCTGGTATATGGACTAGATTCTATTGTCCTGCCCAGAACTGTTCAGGTTTGAACTTTATGCACCTGTTTCAACACTGATACATCAAACCTGTTCTGCCTGAGTACTTTGCCCAGATAGGACATCATCTTTCACTGTTCATTCCTTAAACTACATGGTGCCCACCTTCCAAGTACTGACACCTTCCCACATCTGTAGTGTGATCACTGTGCAGTCCACTTGCCTTTTTGCTTTAGGACTCAGTGCCATCCACAGAACTTCTCACAATGATGGGAATGTTCTACCTCTATGTTCAATATGGTAGCCACTGACTATATATGGCTATTGAGCACTTGAAATGTGGCTACTGCCACTGAAAAACCAAATACTTAATTTTATTTGATTGTAATTCATTTAAAATTCATTTTAGGCCGGGCGTGGTGGCTCAAGCCTGTAATCCCAGCACTTTGGGAGGCCGAGACGGGCGGATCACGAGGTCAGGAGATCGAGACCATCCTGGCTGACACGGTGAAACCCCGTCTCTACTAAAAAAAACCAAAAAACTAGCCGGGCGAGGTGGCGGGTGCCTGTAGTCCCAGCTACTCGGGAGGCTGAGGCAGGAGAATGGCATGAACCTGGGAGGCGGAGCTTGCAGTGAGCTGAGATCCGGCCACTGCACTCCAGCCTGGGCGACAGAGCGAGACTCCGTCTCAAAAAAAAAAAAAAAAAAAAAAAATTCATTTTGAATAGGCATCTGTGGCTAGTTGTTACCAAACTGGACAGCAAAACTAGGTTTTCACAAAATTCATATAAATAATGATTAATCGAAACAGTCATCAGACACCTTATAATCCTTAAGCTCAAATCAGCCAATTTTCTTTAAATATTGCTGTAGAGGAAAGGCTGTCATAATAAAAAATACATAAAAACCAAAGACGTTTCTCCATGAAATAGGCTTCAGTTGCATGAGAGAGTGATCAGCACTTAAACAAAATCCCTCTAACTATTAAACCTTTGTGCATGTTACCATTACCTTCAGAAAGTCATAAAAGGAAATGTCCTTAATTAAAAGAGTAATTTTTTATGGCTCTAGGGACATTTAAATGTCTTCAGTATAAATGAACCACATTTGCAGTTGAATTTAAAGGTGTGTCCTTCATTCGTTCCGTTTTCAGTGCCCCAGGTTGTACCCATGCTGAATTAGGTAAGAATCCGGGCTGTGCTGCAGAATGCCTGCTCATGCATTTTGGCTGGCAGCTGGGTCCCCACACTGCTTTCTGTGATTAATCTTCCACGAAACATCTGTGGATGTAAAAGCCCATGTAAAAAGGAGCAAATGGGAGTAAGAGGAGATTGGTAACTACCAGGCACGCACAGGCTGCATTAACAGGAGGAAATACAGCCAGAGCTTTACTAGAGGAACCTTTAGCCTGGGCTTCAGACTAGACGGCCTGAGGTGAGCTGAGTGACACCAAATGGAAGCTGACATGTTTCCCATGACAAAAACCAGATGGTTTGGTGAAGAATGCTGCTCCAGCTTCCTGCCACTCTCCTGGTTTCTGCAAATCAATTCTGTAAGATTTAGACCAAAAGCCTAAACTAAAAGAGGCATCAAATGCTGATTTTATAAATCTTGCATTTGACATCTCTTAGTTTTATGCAAATAACTATATGCTTAGGTTTGCAAATGCATTATAATCCAGAGAGTGAAGGCACAAGAACCACAAGGACAGCCTGTCAATCAGAGATGACGCTGGTTTAACACAGAGACAGTGTGCAATACTCCAGTGAGGCAGATGTTTATCTCCTTCTGGAGAAGCAATGGGCTCCCTGATTTGGGCATTTCTTTAGCGGAATACAGGATTCATCAGTCTCATACTTGCTTCCACTTGAAAAAAAAACAAAAACCAAAAACAAATAAATATAACTTTAAAACATAAGAAAATGTAGCCAAAAATATATCCCTATAATATACAGTCTGTTTGTCCAGATAACAGAATATTTTCAATCTTATAATGAAATGTATTCAAGCTCACTGCATCCTGGATTTTGTAACCTTAGTAGTACTTCTCTGGAAATTTCAAAATGTTGCACAGCTTTATGCACAAATCAGTGACTGAATCGCATGCCAAATATTGCAAGTAAATTCTGAAAAGAATTTAATGTTGTATGAGAATTCCCTATTCTCCCCTCGAAGGTAGAGGGAGCTGGGAGAAACATCTTAATATTCCTTGGTTAAGGGTATCTCCTTTCCCTGTATGTTCAGTCTTCACTCTGGCAGAATTTTGCCACCCCCTCAGCTCTTATGCTCTCTGTGAATGGTAGATGCCACCACTCTAACTTCCAAACCCTGTTAAAAAGGCTGTATTTAAGATGGAAATACCTGGACTGCTTAAGTGGATGTTACAATAAATTTTCCTTAATAGCTCACAATTCCTTAGAGCGTCATTATTTGCTTTACCACACTTGAAACCAGCGCCAAATATTCCTTCATTCCTTACCTTGCCAGCTAGGACTACCACACTGAAAATTTCCTACTGCATGCATAAAAAGAAAAAGGGCCCAGGTAAGGCCAAAGCGGGGTGGGAGGAAATAGACTCTCTGTATCTGAAAGATCGCAGATGTCTGAGCCCAATCAGGGTCGGGGGGATGCTGAGTTGCACAAGGAACTTCCATTTCAGTGTAGTGAGCATCGAATGCATATTAGGTTTCCTAGGGACATCTGAAAAGCAATACTGCTTATTTTTCTCTCCATTGAGCACACATGGTGTGGGACTTTAAACATGTTAGGAAAAAAGAAGGCTAGCAGAGAAAGGAGAGAAGCCTAGCTGAGAGGGAGACTAAGAGTCTGTCGCCAGGCAAGAAGGAAAAAATTCAGATGTTCATATTTTTACAAAATGATTTCTTGTTCAAATTGTACTCTTGCTTTTCAAGAGCAGCCAGGAAAATGAAGTTATTCATACATTCAAATTTTCCCCTCTGCAGTCATTTCAATTTAATTTTTGCTCAAACATCTGTAATGGAAAAAGTTAGGGGCTCAGCAGGGTTTTCAGTTTGGATCTTTCTAAGTCTGTCCCTGAATAAATGATGGAACTTGGACAAGTGACCACGGCCTTAAGAGAGGTTTGTTTCTTCAACTAAAACAAGAGGATCCTAATCTCTACATTACAGTGTGGATGAGAAGATTTAATGAAGTAATAAATGTAACATCAATGTAACAGCAAATAAGTGTAAGTCAATCCTCAGCATGTTAGCTGAGTCCAAATATAATTGTCACATGTTTTAAACTGAGAGTAGGAGTCCTGTTTCCTGCATAACCCTGGAGTTCTTATTTATACCGTATCATCTTGGAGTTTAGGATTTTGCTTGAGACAAATTTATTTGAATTTGAGGAGAAAAGATAGTACATGGTGTCACATCAAAGCAGTGGCCATTGTATCTTCCATCAGAACAAAAGGCAGGAGACGGAGGAGGTCTTCAAGGCTCTGTTTTGTAGGAGTTGGGGATTCTTTTCTAAAGAACTTGGAAAGGTGGTGATGCCTGCAAAGCCTTCCCTAGACATGGAATTTCTTTAAACTAATTTGAAATTGAAAAGTAGCTGACTCTGAGAATTTGGGGGATCCCAGATGATCTGGAGTTATGGAATTCTATGGATAAGAGTTAGGTTTGCTTATTTGCTGTTTGGATTCTGACGTAGCATTCTATAAGTAGATGCCAACAAAAGACCCAACAAAAACATTACCTTAATTCTGACCTGGCTCAGCAGCAGTCTGTATTTACAGCACTCAATAAAATTAAAGTTTTGTTCCAACAAATAGCTTTTTTTTTCCAACTCTTTTATAGACACGGGGCCATTGAATTTTTTTCTTCTCTGGTGTTTTATTCTACAATTGCCTAACTCTCAGAATTGAGCAGAAATAGAGAAACCTTTTCCAATGCATACAATTGATGGTTTGGCTCTTACAGTCTTCTGGTCAAGCTGAAGCAGGCAGGGAATGCGATGCCAACGTCCCCAGGCTCAGCTCAGGGCTTCGAGTCCTTCAGTAGGTTCTCCTACAGCTCTGTTTTTAGAAGAGCAACAGATCCTCTTTAACCAAAGGGAATGAAAGGAGTCCCTTTATCCACTACTCATGTATTCTTTCCAGTCCTGATGGTAGATTTTGTCAGCAGGAGCCACAGCAGGCTAGGAGTTTTATGTAGGTCAGACGCTGAGGCTCTTTCCCCTCCAGCAGCATTTCCCAGCAGGCTAGGTTTCCTCATCAATCACGCGTTGCCCATATTGAGTTTCCTGGTTCAGCTGCTCATGGGACCATGCTAAAGCTGGGGGAACTGGAGTCAGCATTAATCATGAGACACGTCACTCTTGGGGCTGGATTGGCTTTGAGGATGCCTATAGTTAGGCTTTTTCCCTGGAGAAATGTCGGTTTAGACAAAAAAAAAAAAAAAGCTCAACTTCTGCTTGATGTTTAATAGCTTGGTCACTATGAGGGATCCTATAAAACCCCCAACCCCTGCCGTTATGTGGGTGTTTTGTAACCATAAAATCAGTCGTTTCTTCCACAGCATGTTTACCGGCTCCATGGAGGAAAACCTGCAAGGATTCTAATTTACATTTCACCTGTCTCCTTACCTAGTTCCCACACAATCATCCCTGGAGACGACGGAACCCTGGCTTGTTTGTTTAAGTGTGTTGTCACTCAGCTGTGCACTGTCTTTAAGTGACGCCGTGTTGTGTAATTAGTGCAGTTAGCAAAGGTGGCATCTACAGAGTTGCTGGCCGTTGCTGTCAGGTACTGTGGCAAGTTTCAATCACACTGTTTGCTTTAGTGCTAGATGTTGCCTCCGCTTTGAGGTGTGGGAGCTGTAAATCAGTATCTGAAACGTGCATCTGTATTCCCGCTGCTGTATTTCCCCTCATGGCCCCGTCACTGTGACGTCGAAGTCTTCTGTCTGGGAGCTGTTTGTTGAATTTAATTCCACAATGGAGAATAAATATAGGTGTCCTAGGAATTAGCCCATGGAAGGAATCTGCTGAGAATCTAACTACCTTTTAGGGTTTTTCTTGAAGATGACCCTGTAGCAAGGATTTGAGTGCAAGTCGTTTATTTGGGAGGTGATGGGTGGCCCCAGAAACACTAGGAGGGGACTGGGAAAGGTAGACAGGAAGAGACACCAGCCAGTAGTCATCCGGTCACTTACTGCTGTGGACAACTGGAGCTTGCTTGACCTCCCTGGGAAACAATGGCGGCCAGGGTAGCGTGATCCCACCAGACAGACAGGTGAGTTGGGGTGTTTATCCTCAACAGCGCGCTTCAGTCAGAGTGGGCCCCAGAGCCCAGACAAAAATGCCCATGCAAAAAAATGCAGGTGCTGGCAGGTAGAAGTCTGGCCAGTGTGTAACCATGGTAAGGCTGGGACCCAGGGAAGTGTGGGAAGGAGCTCCCCTAACTCCACAACCCAGGTGCCAAAGCAAACTGGCAAAGCTGAAATCCCTGATCATGTCACAAGTAGAAAGGACCTGGGAGAGGATGTCATTCAAGCCTTCTAACTCCTACAGAAATATTTTCCATAGCTGTCATCCAACTTCCACCTGAACACCCCCAAGTGATGGAGGGCTCAAAGATGTCCGTTTCATGGATAGATAGTTCTAATTGTCGTTCTACCTGTTCCTTTCAAAATTTCCATGTTTTATTCAAACAGCCATTCACTCCGTGTTTATCGAACATCTCCTGGGTGAGAAGAACAGTATGAAGAACTGAGATTTACAGATGACACGGCCACTGTCGCTCTCATGGTTGCATATGGAGGAGGGGAATAGACAAGCAGAGATGTTATTCTCCTACAGCATTTTCACAGGGTGCTCTCATTGCACCAGATACATACGCTGCAGAAAAGAGAGCGATTACCTTTCCACAAGAAGGGAAGGCGAAGCAGTCAGAGTAGGTTTCACAAAAGAGTGAAGAGTGATTAAAGCTCACTGAGTGGTAGAAGAAATGGGTGAGATATACTCAGCATGAAGTTAATGGTGGTGACAGCCACATTAGATTCCCCCACGCTTTGAAAACTATCGATGCCAATAGAAATTCCCCACACCTACAGAACGAGCGCTTTATTAGTATCTTAAACTAGAGCTATACTTACAATGGGATTCAAAGAAATAACTTATTCTCTACTTTTAAAAGCATGAGGCCAGGCACAGTGGCTCACGCCTATAATCCCAGCACTTTGGGAGGCCGAGGCGGGTGGATCACTTGAGTTCAGGAGTTCAAGACCAGCCTGGCCAACATGGTGAAACCCTGTCTCTACTAAAAATACAAAAATTAACTGGGTGTGGTGGTGCACGCTTGTAATCCCAGCTACTCAGGAGGTTGAGGCAGGAGAATTGCTTGAACCCGGGAGGTGGAGGTTGCAGTGAGCCAAGATCATGCTGCTGCACTCCAGCCTGGGTGACAGAGTGAGACTCTGTCTCAAAAATTAAAAATAAAAATAAAAAAATAAAAGCATGGGCCTTTTAAAGGGGAATATCAGTATTTTTTCTTCTATCCAGTTTTCCAAACCTCCATCAATTTCTTACCCTAGTGGCTGAAAATGAGCTCATTTACGAGATAATTTTTTACTTCCTCTGCAGATATTTTCAGAGGTATTAGGAGCAAACACATGGATACACAGAAACTACCACCAGTTGTACCACATAGAAATAGATTCTATAAAAAGTAGCAGGTCAACCACACACTAGTCTGGTAGCCTGTGACTAAATAGTGCTGATCACTGTACTTGCTGCATGTGGGAATGCAGAAAAGAAGATGGGTCCACAGCTTGTCATAACATTCGCAACCTTCAACATGAGGTGAACCCAGAAAATGGGCTAATCAAATATGGGTGTGACTGCGTATGTTTATTGCGGCACTATTCACAAGAGCAAAGACTTGGAACCAACCCAAATGTCCATCAATGACAGACTGGATTAAGAAAATGTGGCACATATACACCATGGAATACTACGCAGCCATAAAAAAGGATGAGTTCATGTCCTTTATAGGGACATGGATGCAGCTGGAAACCATCATTCTCAGCAAACTAACACAGGAACAGAAAACCAAACACCACATGTTCTCACTCATAGGTGGGAATTGAACAATGAGAACACTTGGACACAGGAAGGAGAATATCACACACTGGGGCCTGTTGTGGGGTGGGGGAGGGGAGAAGGATAGCATTAGGAGATATACCTAATGTAAATGACGAGTTAATGGGTGCAGCACACCAACATGGCACATGTATACATATGTAACAAACCTGCACGTTTTGCACATGTACCCTAGAACTTAAAGTATAATAAAAAAGAAAAAAATTTTCAATAATAAAAAAATAAATAAAATTCCATTAGAAAAAAAAATGGGTGTGACTGGTTTATATTGGCATACATGTATATATAGAAAGGGGTGGGTGTGTGACAGACATGTACCCTGAAAAATGAATAGAAAAAATTGGTATACTCCTCCCTAAAATAAGAAGTTTATATTCAACAATTTTGTGTCATTTTAGAGATAAAGCAGGAAAAAGTAGCCGAGATACCATCATGTAGAAAAGTCAAAAACTGGCTGTCTTTAAGCCAAATTCAGCTTGTAGACAGGTCATGCTTGGCTCACACAGTGTTCACCCACAGAGAGTTTTAAATATGAACTAGTTGCCATCCTTTAAAAGTAATGATAGTATAGATCAAAATTCAAGTTTCCAAATTCACTTAGGGTATCAAACTGCCTGGCAATTCTGAGGCTGTATTTCACATGACATTCAGCGGTTCTCTCCTTTTAACAAGCATAATACTTTCTAGTAGGCCACCCCCCTCCTCTTACTATGGAAGGTAATTATCACCCATCATTTCATTTCTCCTGGCTTCTTTCATTTACATTCCCTATCTGGCCCTTGCAAAACTCTGAGATGGCCAGAAAGGTATAAACTAAGAAACGAAGAACAAGACTTAGATACTTAAATTTTATTTTCTATGTTGCACTTCCCAAGATCACTGGGAAACTGAAAGATGCTCCAGGATAAAAGACACTCTGTAGGAAAATAAGTTTGATAAACTAACCCCTTTTGAAATTCTCGATGTGCCAGGGCATGTAGAAAATGATGAGAAGTTTCTGGGAAAACTCATGACATGCAAACTTGCTTGGCTTTGGTTAGACAATAAAGAGCTACTGGAAGGTTTCAGGTAGTGGAGGTTGAAAATTTGATCAGAACTATGCATTAGCTAGTTAAATTTGCTGAAAGTACAATTTCCCTAAAAACAAGAGTGAATGTAAATTAAAGCAGCACTATCTATAGCCTTCATGTTTTTCCTCTCATCTTAGTCTTATGCAGGGGTTCTGCACTGAGCATCTTTCCCAGTTTCACCATTAGTTGACCCCTGCAACTTACAGTCCTTGTACTTAAATTCATGTCTCTATAAATTAGTAACAATGCCTTATGTTCTGATACATATGAGGATTAAATGAGATAGTACCTATATTCTCATTTAGATCTTCTTGCTACTGCTAGTATCTACAGATTCATAGATTTCTATATACATATGTTCCAGAAAAATGTCCTGTGCATTGTGATATATTATACAGGACACTGAACTCATCTACTTGCCCAGTGCAAAATGTATGTCCTCTGAAGTGCATTAATGAGGCTCCTTCGGTTGAAATTCTAATTATACTGTATGGAGTTATATATTTTTGTCTTCCTCAGGGAAAGGAAGTTACAAATTGTTGTCTTCCTCAGGGAAGAACATATAGAAAGAAAGGGGAAAGGAAAAGGAAAAGAGAAGGAAGGAAGGAAAGGGAAGGGAAGGGGAAAGAAAGGACAGGACAGGACAGGACAGGACAGGACAGGACAGGACAGGACAGGACAGGACAGGACAGGACAGGAAAGGAAAGGAAAGGAAAGGAAAGGAAAGGAAAGGAAAGGAGAAAAGAACCTTCTTTCCCTAGAGAATAAGAGTGAAAGCAAGCCAGTATGGCAAGTTAATGTTAGTCGGAAACAACAGAAGTTCCTTTGCAAACTAGGAGAATAGAGAATTGGCTCAGTCATTTCCCAGAAATGAGAATTTCTAGGTCAACCGCAAAATTAGAAGTTTATAACCAAGAATTCAGCCAAAAGAGCCAACAGTTCCCCATGAGTCTGAGGGTTGTCCACTACAGTTATGATCAAGTCTATGTTCTGTTTTCAGCTTGGTATTCTAACCATGCTATGGCAGAAATGTCTCTGATCATGCCCTTCTTGCAGTGGTTTGATCTTCCATCTCTGAAGTCAACTGAGGCCATACGCAGTAGACATTTCTGTAAAGACCATCATCAAGCGTGGGATGCTTGGTGCAAAGGCATAGATGAGATCCCCAGAGCTATGATGAGGTTACCTAAAGAATCTCAGGAGGCCGACCCCCAACTACCTGAAGGGGGAACATTTCAAAAATATTAGGATCTTACTATGTTTCAGGAACCAGGCTACAGATGGGGAAACAACAATAATCAAAAAGTAGACCAATATCTGCCCTGTAAAACTTATGGTCTAGAGAGGAAGGCAGACAAATTCTGCAACTTTGGTTAGTGTTCAAGAGGAAAGAGGCTTAGTACTTTGAGGGGCTGTCATCTGGCTTCATCTTGGAGGTCAGAGAAGACATTCCTGGGGAAGCAAAATCTAGATGATGACTAAGAACCAGGCAAAAAAGGGGATGGAAGTAAAGTTTCAGATTCTATTTGCACCAGCCTCATAGCAATAGCATCAGAAATATTCAAGGATCTGAAAGAAAAAACACAGCGTAGTTGAAGTCTACAGAAAAGATCCAACTGATGCACCAAGAGAAAAAAATGAAAAGAACAAAATAGAACATAAGAGATATAGGGAACCCAATCAGATGCTCCCTAGCACAGCTGCAACTTAAGTCCCAGAAGGAGAGGACAGGCTGAGATGGGGCAGAGCATTATTTGAAGAAATAATGTCCAAGAGTATTCCAAAACAGGTGACAGACTTTGACCCACAGACTAGATCTAAATGTTCAGCAAATCCCCGCAAATGATAAACAAATTGTAATATGCCCATACAATATTCAGCAATAAAAGAACTTCTGATATTTGAAACAACATAGAAGACTCTCAAAAGCATTATGATAAATGAAAGAAGCTTGTCACAAAGGGCTACATACTGTATGATGCCATTCATATCACATTCTGAAAAAGGCAACACGATAGTGATAAAAATCAGACCAGTGGCCACCCATGCCTGGGGTGGGTAGGAAACTGACTAGAACGGGGTACAGGAAAACTTCTGGATTGGTGGCCTCTCAGATATTAGCAGTATGATAAAAACAGACTACAAAGTAATATCGCCAGTAGGATGGAGATTTTGTTATGTTAATAATAGAAAAGTCTAAAAGAAGACATCCATAATTCAACCATCAGGAGTTAGCTACTGCTTCATTTTTGCTTGCTTTTAATTGTGTTGTTTATACTTTTCTTTAACTACTGAGTTTTCTACAATGAGAATATAACTATTACAGTTAGGGAAAAGATTATTTTTGAAAACAACTAGTATTATTCACACTGATTCTACAACATAAGCAAGCTATTTCCTAATAAGTTTATAATTTATTTTCTAAGTTTAAATGTTCTCCTTCAATAAAAGAATGTTTTGAAAATAATTTTAAAATTTTATATTATTAATTCTACACACACACACACACACACACACACACACACAAGCTTCATCCATATTTCAAAATCTCTGTCTATAGTAATCACTACCTATGGGTTTGCAGAATGCTTAGCTAAATTATTCACTTATCTGAGGCCCCCCACAAGTCCCCAAATAAAGTGAATTTCCAACATGGTGTTTGCATGGCTAATTGATGCCTACCTGCGAGATTTTCCAAGTGGAAGGTACAAAGGGAGATGGCAGGACTCCAAGAAACAGATCAGGGCTCCCCAGCCCTTGTGCCCCACCCGTTTCTAAACAGCACAATTAGAGCAATAAATGCTGCAGCCCCGTGTTTGGCCTGACAGGATGATGACCCTGCAGCTCAGCAAGGCCACGTATGACAGACTAACTACTTGGAAAAGGACTCTCTTGAGGGTTACTTAACACAGTCACCTGTTGATTTATGAACACACACACTCACACATACCTTGTCTCACCCTTTTAATTATATCAATTTGCTACATCTCAGCAAAAGAAAAGAAAAAAAAACTGAAACCACTAATTACTCACAAATAAGTCAACGGCAAAGCTCCACATCTGCTCAATCTGGATGGACAAAGTTTGTAAACCACTAACACCTCATTTTCCCCTATTTTGTAATGAATTTTTAATTACATAAGAAATAACTGAATTCACTCTCTTCTGAAATATTAGGACATTTACTCAAAAATGCCTTTTGACCACATTCTCCAATTTCTATCCCTCTGAACCCTCCCCTTGGATAGTCTGGGGTTTGGGGATTTATGCTTGCAGTCCTTTTATATATAGCCTATAGTACAGCACAGAAAACAGTATTGCTTCATGAGGGTTTTTCTTGTTTTTCTTTTATTCTTTCTCTCTCTCTCGCCCTCATTCTTTTCTTACATAAATGGTTTCATACTGCAGTTTCATTCTGCAAATTGCTCATTTAATTTTATTTTTTGAGCCTTATCCCAGGCCAGTTCAACTAGATCACTTTTATTTATTTTAACTGCTGTATACAATTCCATTCTATAAATACAGCACACTTTACTTATTCCCTGTTTGATTTCCTGTTGATAGGCATTTAGGTTGCTCCAAGTTTTCACCATCACAAGCAATAACACCATGCACATAGTCATATCTGACAATCCATGTCCACATGTTCCTCTCACCCAGGCACGCCCGGTCCATTGCCACCACACTGAAATGTCAGGCATCTTGACAACCAAGTCACGTGGTGCCTGGGTCTCGGTTCTCCGCGGTCTGGACCTCGGTGGTGCAAGGCTCTTAGGATCTTGCGGCCACCTCACTGGGTCAGGCTCTCCCCGGGGTGGTAGGACAAGCTAATAGGAGAGATAAGGCCATTTCTTCACCCAACCACTCACAGGCTGACACACTCATGTTCAGATTCGAATGCAAAATTTCATTATTTCCCCTGAAACCTAAAAACCCACCTAAAGGCGGTTGACTATTTGGCATTCCCTCTACATTGATCCTGGCTGAGGAGGGCCCAGGGGACTCCGGCCTGAGGAGGCCACGTTTTCCACAGCGGCCCTCCTTCCAGGGCTGCCAGGAGGGGGAAAAGGAACTCAGGGAGTTTTTGCCGGAGATAAGAGCAATTTTTAGTAAGGCAGGAGGTGGAGTCTGCCACGGGTGTCTTTCACACTTGCTACTTTCCAGCCCGTGAATACAATCCCGGCGCTGTTTCCCGGCCCCGCGGCCATTGCAGAGTCATGAAGTCATCGCAGCTGCGCCTGCAGCCAGGCGGGAACGGGAACGGGAACGGGCTGGCCGCCGTCCCATCCCCCGCCAGCCGGAAATGTCCGCGCACTGAAACGCAGACGCTGCCCGGGGAATGGCGAGAGCGAGCGAGAAAAAAAGCCTGAAGGCGGCGCGGGAGCCGGCGAGTGGGGAGACACAGATTCACACCCAGGGGCCTCCGGGCAGGGCCCGCGGGACTCAGGCCGTGTCCCGCTTGGAATGTGGAGCAGGCGCGGCCTCGGCGTCCGCACAGCTTCCCTGCATCTCCCCCTGGGGGTGTGGGGGCCGAGTGGGAGAAAACTGGCGGACAGAGGAGAGGCGCCTCGCTCCCAAGGCCCGGGCGGGGAGGCCTGGCCTCCTGCTCAGTCTGTGCAAATGGAAAAAGAGACGTAAGTGCCAAGTCCCAAAAGAGCAAGTCATGGGCCCAGGCTTTACAATCTGTTTCATGAGTTACTCCTCCAAGCATGCCTGGCCGTCGAGTTTTTTCATTAGTGCTGCAGCAAGCAGATGGGAACATGAGCACCGGAGAGCATGGAGGCCTCGCAGGCAAGCAGGTGGCGGCCCCCGACATTCTGGACAGGCTCTGGGGTCGAGGGAGCACGTTCTGATGCTTAAATAGCCTCCCCTTTTATTCTGACTGGGATAGTCCTGTGTGGTGGTTTGGTGTCAGTTTTACACCTAGACCCTCTCCCTACCCCTTGCCTTCATCCATAAGTAATGTCTGCCTCCGCCTGATCCCAGGCTGCCTTTCTGTGGTTCCAGAGACGCTGGTTGTGATGAGCAGCAAAGGGCCTCACTGTCTAAGTCACCCAGCAGTTCCCTTGTCCTCGGGAAGGCTGCATCTTAATGGAGACCAGGAGAGGTAATGCAGGAATGGAGTCTGGATGAGGACCCGCCAAGTTGCGAGGAAGGCAGAATGGCATAGACAGGGCGTTCCAAGCAGCCCGGGTTAGCCAGTCAGCTTTCCCACTGATAGAAACCTTGGAGGCACTTTATCCTGTGACCCCAACTCTCCTCCTCAGGTGTCAACTTCCTTTCTATTACCATTAACTCCTCTTATTCCAACCACAGCTGTTGTCAACCCTCTCAAACCTCTGAAAAACAGGATAAAAGCTCCAGTAGGTATCAGAATCTCTGCCTTGAAATCCTTTCAAAACGAAGATTGTTATTGAGGGAGGTTTTGAGAATGAAGAGGAGGCTGCTGCAGTCTGAATGTGATGGTATTAGGAGGTGGGGCCTTTGGGAAATGATTAGGGCATGAAAGTCCTCATGAGTGGGATCAGTGCTCTTATAAAAGAGGCCCCAGAGAGCTGCCTTGCCCTTCCCACCATATGAGGACACAGGGAGAAGGCACCTTCTATACAAACCAGGAAACAAACTCTCACCAGATGTTGAATCTGCTGGTGCCTTGCTCTTGGACTTCCCAGCCTCCAGAACTGTGGGAATAAACATCTGTTGCTTATTAGCCACCCAGTGTGTGGTATCCTGTTAGAGCAGCCTCAGATGACTAAGGGAGCAGCTTTCCATCCCCATCTCTGTAGGCCTCAGCCCCCCTCCCACCAGCATTCTCTTCCATCTTCATGAACATGGGATTTCATGGGTCCCCCATAGCCCCCGATCCCTCTAGCACTTTGGTTTCATAATGAAAGAAGTAAGAGGAAAGAAAGATGGCAGAGAAGCAGCACATGGAAACCATCCTCTCTGGAGCAGAGGAGCAAGGAGAGAGGACAGTGTGGGGTGAGATGTTGCTGAGGAAACCCCATTGGGCTGAGGAATGACTGGGCTCACCGTCTTCCCTTCTGTCTGCCCCTCCCTGGGACAGTGCTGCTCCCCATGTCCAAGGTCAGGGACAGGGGACAGGGTGGGATTGCCACTTGAGCAGCATCAGAAAGAAAATAGAAATTCCTGAGGGATAGCTGAGATGGACATGAAAGACAGCCCTCAAAAGTGGCCCCCACACATCCCTTTTAGGAGCCTTTCCTGTCTTTTACCTGAAGTACCTTCATAAATGAGTGTCTGCTTAATTTGTTTTTTAAAAACGGAGTGAAAAACATGCAATGTTTATGTCTCAAAGAAGGGTTTCTGATGAAAACCTGAGAAAGCACAATAAATGCAGTTTTGCAGTACCGTGCAAAGCAATAAACGTGGAGTAGCTTCATACTGGGAGTTTATGTATGAAAAACTGTAAATACTCATTAACAAAATCACCCAACCGAAATCACGTGAAAAAAGTGAGCTCTATAACTATGTATTGGCTATAACCTGGGTGTCTGTATAATCTGTCATCCAAACAAGAAGCTATGGGCACAAATCAAACCATCTAGAATGCCGGTCCCACTGGCTACAACTAAACTTGTCAGAGGTTGCATCTGTTGTCAATGTTGTGATGTATCATAGCCAGCAGTGAACTCCATGGAACTAATAATGAAAGGTGAACAGCAAGAACACAGCTGTGTCTTCATAAAGTTGTGGCTCAGATGCAATAAAGCATACCTCCGTTCATTCTCCTCCACAAGCTACTGACAAAACACAGGAAACAAATGGCAATATGTGGATTTCACAAAAGAGGAAACCCCACTTCCAGTGACATTGCTTCCTGTCACCTGTTCCTCCTCTAAGAGCAGAAAGCCATCATTCTTCGTCTCCAAATTTTATTTTCGAGATCATGACACATGTGTTTCCTTGTATCTTTGAAATTTACTTGAAACTTAAGAAGAACAGTCTAGACTGTTTTGTGCATCATGATCACATGATCACAATGATCAATGATTCTAGGCATTGTGAGAACCCTACTCTTGCCCCTTGAAAGACATCACATTTGCTCTCAAGACAAATCCACAGTACAAGATAGGACATGCTGTCTTTCCATGAGACCATGAGTTCCTCAAAGACAGTGAACATGTTCTAACTTTATCCACTTTCTTTTCAATTTGAGGATGATGCATGCTTCAGGATAGGAACTGAAATACTAGTTCCATTCTCATTCCTAAAAATGTATACCCACCCATCTTCCATGAGCTCCTAGAAGTTGAGTGGGTCTACATTTTAAACAGAAAGCTTACTGGGAATTCATAGGCGCTGTGGTGATACAGGTAATGGAAGGAAGCCCATGTATGGGAAGGCTGGAGATAGAGGCAAGAAAGAGTCAAGAGCGCATCAGGCCCTCTGACCTGCCCTTGGCCATCTGCAACATAGGAGGATGCCCCTTGTGCCAGGTGGCTCTCAGAATCTGGGTACTGTAAGAACCAGGATCAGCAACCGTCAGTCACATGCTGAGCCCAACACTGACAACGAACATGTTCTGTCTATGACTCAAGATATACTCCCCATCTTCTTGAACCTTAAGCATATTACATTGAGTTCCTCAGGAAACAGCACTTAGAAATGCAAGCATTTTCATCTCATCCTTTATCTTTAAGACAAGTTTCTGGAGCCTCCCAGGAACTGATTTAAGGGCACTGAAAAAGGACTGGGTGAGGGTTTAGTTTGCTTGATCTCAATATTTGAAGTACATAACATTATATTTGAACTGAAGTTTAATTTGTGAAAAAATTCAAATTGTTTCTCTATTCTATAGAATATAATTGATTTTTAATGCCTCCTATATGACAAGTGGGAATAGACTGTGGTTTGCTCTCAAGACGTGTATAGGGTAGTAGGGTAAGAACATGTATATATCCAGACTGTTACAGTCTAAGGCAGATACGGGAAAGCTCTGCTTTGAGTTCTCACAATCTAGAGCCTTACCCAGTCGCTGAGGGGTGATAAGCAAATATCAAGACATTGTCCATTGTTGTCTAGGAACTAACTTTTGGTCTCTGTCATATAACACTGGGTTTCTGAGGGTCCCAGTGTGCGTCAGGGGCAGGAGAAACAGTAGGAAGCTCTGTCTGGCTTCTTGCTTCATCACACAGGACCCGGGCGTTTTTGCCTTATTTAGAAATCTACTTGTTTTATTATGACACCAACCGTTTGTTAGCACAGAGAGAGACAGAGAGGCTCACAATGTTTGAGTCCCTTATCTCGAATTGTTTATGTTCTTAAAATAATTTAATTAACTTAATAAACAAAAGCATTTTCAATTCATAAACAAAGAGAGCTCAGAAAAATTAAATGTTCCAAGAGGCAAAATGAATAGAAAAGTCACATCATCCCAAGTCATTCTCTCACCCTCTGTCTTGCACATTCCTGCAAGCCCTGTCCCTGAGAGCCAATGGGACTTCTAAAAACTGTCTTCATATCCTCATTTTGTTAAGATTTTAGTGGGATCTTGGAAGCCTTCTAGATGGATCAATATTAAAACCGGTTCTAAATGCCATGGCTATGTCTACCTTCTGAAATGACTCTAAAAAGATAAAGTGAAAAGGACAGTCAAATGTATGATTTAGAATTTACAAAGCTGTTTCAAATATATAGATAGATTCAGGTTTGGTTTTTTGTTGTTGTTTGTTTGAGATGGACTCTCCCTCTGTCACCCAGGCTGGAGTGTGGTAGCACAATCTCAGCTCACTGCAGCCTCTGCCTCCTGCCTTCAAGCGACCCTTCTGCCTCAGCCTCCAGAGTAGCTGGGATTACAGGCGTGTGCCACCATGCCCGGCTAATTGTTCTGTATTTTTAGTAGAGACAGGGTTTCACCATATTGGCCAGGCTGATCTTGAACTCCTGACCTCAAGTGATCCACCCACCTCTGCCTCTCAAAGTGCTGGGATTACAGGGATGAGCCACCACCGCACCCGGCCTGATTCAGTTTTTAAAGAAGGAAGAGTTTAAAACTCTAGGGCTGAAGGAAGATCGCTGAAAGAGCCAAAGGAATGAAGGAGTTACATCATTCTGGGTTTATGCCATCAACACAAGCAAGTAGACTACATAATTTTAATCTTATACTTTTATTAATTTTTGAGATATATTATTATTATAAACTTTTTAACCCATAAATGATTAGAAACAGTATAACACTATTTATACTCATGACCTCTGAAGTGTACTATAATCTCTGCACTTCAGTAACACAAATGCAGTTTCTGAATTATGAGTGTAAATGTACGTGGATAGAATATAAATTATTATAGGGACAAATGCGCTATCTGCAAGTAGTTATGTATTTTATACAGTTAATATTAGCCAACTTGGCTTAAACATTAATTACATGTTAGGTACATTCTAAGAATTTCAAGTGTATTATCTCTAATCCTCCATGAACCCATGAGGTAGACACAATTGTTTCTTACATTTCACAGATGATGAAACTGAGGTTTGGAGTTTGCCCAACGAACATAGCTAGAAAGTGATAGAGCCAGCCTCGAACCCAACCTCGAACCCTGTCCTGTGGGATGGTGAAGAGACGGCATGGAGATATGATTAGTTGTAATATTATTATGCAATTATTATTTTAAAAGCAGGTGATTTGTCATTGTTTTTGACATGTCTCAGATTTTCCCTGATAAACCCTCTCATCTGTGTCAGTCATAGTTCAGTCAGAAGCAGAATCACTAGGAGGTAATACATGTTTTATGTATGCATGTCAAATACACAGACACACACTTATACACACACAGATACATATATACCTCTGTGTGTGTGTGTGTGTGTGTGTATCTTTGTTATGGGGATTTGTACCTTACAAAGTTGTGAGTTCTTGCTAAGCAATCTCTGTAAGGCCATTGTCCACAAGGCAGGCAGTGGGGAAGCAAGGACAAGATGGAACCCATGGGTACAAGCTGGAACCCATGAGGATGGGCTGAGACTCATGCCAATTCTTGCTGCCTCTGACTTTGATGGTATGGGTGTCCTATAGAAAGAGCTTGTGCCCTTCATCACAGGAGCCAAGAGGCTGAAGCAGGACAACAGGGGGCCTGCTGTCCCATACCAGCAATAAGCAGCATATGTGTGAGCTACAAAAAAGGGCTGCTGCTTCACCTCCAACCTTCACATGTCCCACAGGAGGCTCTTTTGTGGCTCACTCTAACCAGAAACATGCAGGGGAGGGAATTCTGGGAAGTGTAGTTCTGTCTAGGTAAGTTGACACGTTGTAAAGCTATCACACCAAAGTGCACCAAAGGTACAAAGATGGATGGGAGATGGCTCCTGCCTTCAAGGGGCTAACCCTCTAGGGGTGTGAAGGGAAAGAGAAACATGAATGTATAATATCAACACAAGTATTATAACAAGCATTATGATAAGTGCACTTAGGGTGCAACAGAAGCCACAAAAGTGGCTCACCCTACCCAAGGTGGGATTCCAGGAGAGCTTCCTGGAGGATGTGGTGTCTAAGTGGCCTTAAAGGATGAAATAGAAGTTGACTAAGAAAAGAAGGATTAGCAAGGATATTAAGGTGGGTGGGGAGAGGGAATAACCACGAAGATCTATGGCAGAGGCAGGATAGAGAGATGTATAAGCAATACATGCGGAGGGCTGGGAGTGGAAGGAAAAGATGTTGGAGAAGTTAGTGTTGCAAACCCTAGAAAGTCTATGCATTGTACTGTAGGAAGCTTGGACTTCATGTCCCAGTAACTGGGGAGCAATTCAGGAGTTAGACACATGAAAATGATATGGTCATTGAGGTAGATAGTCTCCAAGATAATCGCCTCACTGGCTTTCCTCTCTGTACATGTGTATTGCTCACTGCATTAAAAGGTAGGCTTTAATTTTTCTCCTCTTGAGTTTAGGCTGGCCTAAGCAACTGCTTGGCTAAGGGAAGATAACAGAAGTGACATTCTAAGAAGAGGTCTTAAGAAGTCCTGCAGCTTCTGCCTAGTTCTCTCAGAATACTTGCTCTCAGAACATGACATCTCCTCTTAGGAGCAAACTGCCATGTGGTCAGAGTCTAAACCCCGTGGAGATGCCACATGTAGGTGCTCTGGTCAGTCATCCCAGCTGAGCTCCCAGCCAAAACCACCTTGTGCATTGCTATTGTGAACATCCAGCTAAGTCAGGCCTTTGGATGACTCCATTCCAAGCCACCATCTGAATGCAACTGCATCAAATACCCCAACTGAGGATTGCCCCTTATCAACCCACAGAATTGGAGAGATAATCATAAATTATCTTAGACTTCCAAGTTTTCATGTGGATTGTTACATAGCAATAGATAACCCAAATTGCCATGTTTATGTTTTGGGTGTTTTAGGGGGAAGGAATGGAAGAGGGAAGACACTTTAAGTGAAGCTTACTGACTTAAAAAAAAGATAAAATGAAAGTAGGAAGACTTTGTAGGAATTCATTGCTATAACCAAAAGAGAAGATATGAGAACCTGAGCGTGAGACTACTAGTTGGGGTGAGAAGAAAAGCTGGATTCTAGAAACAGGAAATAAAATTAATAGGCTTTATGGTAAGTGAAGGGCAAAGGAGAGAGGAGGAGTCAAAAATGTTTTGTGTGTCCCCTGTACAACTGGGTGGAAGCTAGCTATCTCAATCACAAAGACCCAGAGCACAGCAGAAGGATCAGGTGGCATAGAGGAGGGAATATTATGAGTTCTATGAGGTTTCTAAGTGAATGGTTAATTTTGTGTGTCAACTTGACTGGGCTATGGGATGCCCAGATCACTGGTAAAACATTATTTCTGGATGTGTTTGTGCAGGGGTCTCAGAAGAGATTAGCATTTGAATCAGAAAACTGCACAAAGAAGATCCACCCTCACCAATGTGTGTGGGCATCATCCAATTATTTGAGTACCTGAATAGAACAAAAAAGCAGAAGAAGAGCGAATTCTCTCTCTGTGTCTCTGCTGGAGCTGAGACATCCATCTTCTCCTGCCCTCAGATATCAGCACTCCTGGCTCTCAGGTTTTTGGACTTAGACTGGAACTTTTACCACTAACCTCCTGATTTGCTGGCTTTTGGACTTAGACTGAATTACATCATTGGTTTCCCTGGTTCTCCAGTTTGCACACAGCAGATCGTCTGTTGAACTTTCAACTACCGTCAGACATGAGCTAGTTCCTATAATAAATTTATTTTTTTTGATATACCTATCTATCCTATAGGTTGTTTCTCTGAAAAACCCTGACTAATACAGTAGAGGATATCCAGATTGACAAGTTCAAGAGAAAGTCTGATTTAGGAGTTGAAAACCCAGACTGGAAAATCCTTTTGATAGATGTCAGTTGGGAAAGACCATGAAAATAGCCAAAATGATTCAAGGAGAAGATGCAAAGTGAACTGTGAAACAGGCCAAAGGTGAATCTCTTTGGTAAACCTATACCTAAATCCTCTGCCATGGAATAGCTGCCTAAACTTGGGCAAATAACCTGACATTTCTCAGTTTCCACATTCCAAAAATGGATTTTTATGAGAATTAAATGTTATGATGCATTCCAACTACCTGGCCTAGAACCTGGCATAAGAGCTCAGTACATATTGGGGAGGGTTATCAGCAGCAGCAGCATCATCTTATTAACATTCCTGTGGAAGGGATGACGGGCTGCTGAGAAATTCATGAAGAAGATGAAAAACTATTAAGAGAGGTGGGAGGAAGAAGAGAGGACTATCACAGAAGCAGAAGAGCTGAGAGTATTGAGAAAGCACGAGGAGTTAGGGGGGACCAGCAAGTACCCTCTAGAGTTGGCAATATTCCGTTTGTTGAAGGCCTTAATGAACTAACGAAGTTGTGAGAGTTAAACAAAGCTGAGATGGGATGTGAATCTCAGGGAGGATATGCGGACTCATTGATTACCATTCCAAGAAGCTTGTCTGGAAAGGAAAGAAGAGATGGTGGTAATCAGAGCAGAGCACCAGGATGCAGGGAGTTTTTATTTATTCCTTTGTTCTTGTTGCTGATGTTGTTTTCATACTGTTTTTTGTTTGTTAAAGAGAGAGAGTTGTAAGTATAAAATAACCTATAAATAGAAAGAACCAGAAACAGATTCATGTGAAGCCCTTGACTGAGAACAGAATTAATTACCGCTGCAGAGGTAATCTTCAAGCCTTGGCAGGTAGGCAAGTGTCTGAGGCACAGCTGGCTCGGGAACAGGGGCCTTTCTTTGGCTGGCAGGCTTGAGGCAGCATGATTTGGAAGCGGATATGAGAAAGGGCATAATAATGTGAAATTTGCCTGCTTAGTGGGGGAGGAAACTTTGAATATTATGAGGCGGTTATGAAAGTATTTCCTTCTTATGGCTTCAATGGCACTGCCTCTGAGCATTAGTGTTTGTCCTCAGGAGGTAAATGTGGTGACTGTATCAGCAGTTACTACCTAGATAAGCATGGTGTATAGCGGTAACATGGTTTATAGCGCATGCAAGCCTTCCCCTCTTTGCTAGATGAGATGTGGAGCCTGAATTCGGAGACCGCGTGACCCCTGAGGCATGGGGAGGTGGGGTCAGAAAGCGTCACTGGCCGTGACCCAGACCCAGGCATGGAGAAACGACCTGCTGGGGTTTTCAGGCAGCAGGAAGGTAGGGCAGGTACGGAGTAGATTCTGGGGGACAGTTTCATAAGAAGTGAGTAGATCTCCACAACTTGGTTTCTAGACTAAATGGACTAAGCATGTTCCGCCCTATTCTTCCTACTAACAATAACAAAAAGCTCTGGACAAAATTCACAAAGCAACCCACAGAAGACTCCGAAGTTGGATAAAGAAAGAAAAACTGGCGATTTTCTCCATACTCAAGGCATCAGGTAGCAGGGAGAGACTTGAGTGTTGTTTATGTGTTTGTTTTCTTTTGTTCATTAATTTTTTGTTCCCGTTTATGGCAGTGTGAGCTCTGGCAACGTCTATAACCCAGAAACGCAGATGGGTACAAATTTTAAAATCCTAAGAAAACTCTTTTTAGCCAAATGACCAGCGTTTCCAGCAGAGCAAAAACATTTTGACCACATCTGCCCTTTTGTGCTGGCTAACCCCTCCCCCTGCCACCATGTGCTGCTGGGGGGATGTTGTAGATGAAGCCCACTCATCTATTCCTCCTCCTGCAGTAACGTGACCATACTCCTCCCACTCCTAACTAGAGGCTGGGGGAGGACTATGTGGAGGACAGAACTGGATAAAGCAATTTTCTAAATTTGTATATGAAATCCTGGGTAGAACTCTGAGTGCCCCATGCACAAAGCAGACAATAAACAACACAGCAAAAAGTTTTAAGGGTCAGAAAAGCTGAACACTGGTCTGAAACACTGCCTGGGTTTCAGATTAGCCTCAGGGTAGCACCCAAGTGGGGCAGATTGAAATAGCACTCTAAAGGCTTTGAAAATGAAATGACTTTTGAGCCACAGCTCACAAAGTGAACCGGAACCAGCATTCTGAACTTAAACAGGTCAAGTGCCTACTAAAATCAAAGATTTAAATAGGAACCAGAATAATATAACATACTACTGAAAATGTCTAGGATGCAATCCAAAATCTCATCACACTGAGAACCATAAAAATCTCAACTTGAAGGAGAAAAGGCAATTGTAAGCACTGAGATTACACAGATGTTGAAACTATCCAGCAAGAATCATAAAGCAGCTATTATACAAATGCACTGATTTTAAAGCAAGTATGAATGCTTGAAACAAATGACAAAGTGGAAACTCACAGCAGAGAAATAGAAAATGTAAGGAAGAACCAAATGGAAATTTTAAAAGTGAAAAATACAATAACCAGTTTTTAAAAATTACTAGATTCAGAAGGAAAGAGCAACAACTCAGAAAAATGGGCAAAGGATATGAAGAGTTTACAGAAAAGGAAATGTAGATAACTCTTACCCATATAAAAATATGTTCAGCCTCACCCATATAAGAAAAATCAAAATTAAAATTACACTGAGATACTGCTTTTTACCTGTCAGAATGGCAAAACTCAAAGTGTGAATATACGCTATGAGAATGTGGAAAATTCTCATAGATTCCTTGTGGGCATCTACAACAATTTGGTTGAATCACTGAAATCCACATGCCATTTGGCCCTGTAATTCTACTTTTAGAAATTTATCATTAGGAAACTTGCATATGAGTGAAATGACATAAGTGGAGTGTTATTCCTAGCTACATTGTTGGTAATCACAAAGGACTACAAAAAATTTAATGTCTATCAATAAGATGCTGATTAAATTAATTCTTACACGTCATACAATGGAAAGTTATAAAACTGTAAAAAACTGAAACTCTCTCTATACCTTGCTACCATATAATAAAAGGAGAGACAATGATCTATATGTATCTGTTTGGATATGCATTAAGAAACTTCAAAGGATAGATAATAAGAAGTGGCTGCCCAGAGGAAAAGTGGGGGATGGGAGGGAGTCTGGACTGTATACCTAATAAAACTCCCAAATCAATAAAAACAAGCTACAAAGCACAGAAATAATCCTTAATGTCCAATCCCAGGGCTTTATCACAGTGGTCCCTTTATGTTTGGATGAGGTAAACCTATCCAGTGTTTCAGTTAACTTGGCTTACTATTAAGCCAATAATATTAAGGAACTTAATATTAGCAGGGATACTCTTTCATCTCGGGCATGTTAGATGCCTTCCATGATCTCCACGAGGAAGAAAAGCCCCTGAATCACCAGGGACACCGGTGAGGATGAAAGCATTTTGTTATGGATCCTTTTTCTTGGTGGCCTGAGCTGCTGGGGGCTTGAAGCCTGCCTCCCTCCCTGCAGGGCACCCCACCCCAACTGCTTTCTGCTCATCACACAGGGTGCCCTTGCATCAGCACTATCCGCCCACTCCTAGGTGTCTGGTTCTGTGTGTGTGGTTTCCTACAGAACCGGGCAGAAAAGTGAGTTCCGGTTTTTTTTTCATCTTCCAGGCACTCAAAGCAAAACGTCACAAACCCAGCCCTGAGCACCTGTCACATTGGAAGTGCTTCCTTCTCTGGTTCAGGAATTTGGTTTTTGTTTTTGTTGGGGTTGCTTGGACCCTACTGAAGGACAGAGTTTGAGGCTGGGGGTCTCTCCCCAGACTTCTCCTGACCCTGATGAAACAACCACAAAAGCCATCACTTTCCATAAGAGGATCAAGTTGCTTTTCTAAAATCGTGAGGAGTCACTGATCTGCGCTGGCTTTCTCACGAGGGCACATGTGGGCTGGGGCACAGCTGTTCCCGTCTGTTACTTGGGCTGACACACAAGGACAGCTGTGAAGGGAGCGTGTCTCCTCCCCGTCTCTGTTCCAATGAGGCCTTGGTTTAGCCCAACTTCTGAATCCAGGTGATACTCCCTAATTGGCAAACAAAAGCCCCAGGAATAAGGCAGAGAAGACTGGCCCTCACAGAGCTCGGCTCCAGTCATTTAAAATGAAATCAATCTCACTTCTCTCTTTTTCCCTCAGTGTCCTGAAATAATATTTGAAGTTCTGTTTAGTCTCTTTGGAGAACTGCCAATGACTTCGAGGCATGTAGTGAAGCTGTATTTCAAGAGATGATTACACCCAGGACTTTGGAAAAGTGATTCTCACTTAGGAATAACATATGATATAGATTTAATAATCTGCCATAATAGTTGTCTCCCTACTTGTTTTGCCTCAACCAAATAAGAATAAAAAACTGACAGTAGCAAAAGGAATCTCTCTTCCATGGATGTGATTGGTAAAATTTTTTTTTTTAATTGAATGAACTATTATCAATGGTGAGTTTTGAAAGGAACCACACACACAAGTTCTTAGATTTTCTGCTTTTGCCATTAACTATCGTAAATGTTTTCAAAAAATCTCTTTCCATCTTTTGTTCTTTGAAAAAAAAAAATTCTTAACTCTATTGAAGTTGTGAGTGAAATAAACAGTTTTTGAGAAAGAACAACCGAAAGCCCACTGGCCTGTTTTCTCCACTCTGACTACAATTATGTAATTAACTGTCAAGCTTGGTGACTCCCTTTCACAATCTGGAGAAGTGGCACTCACTCTTTTTGAAAAATATGACAAGCATATATTTAATTATATAATCATTATATAGGGGCATCCTTATAAAATATTAATGAAATATAGAAAAATCCACTGTCATGTTGAACTGACTCTCCTGTAAACTAAGGGTTTATTCATTCTTGCATGTGTTAATTCATTCTTGCATTGCTATAAAGAACTGTCTGAGACTAGCAAATGTATAAAGAAAAGAGGTTTAATTGGCTCATGGTTCTGCAGGCCGTACAGGAAGCATGGCTGGTGAGGCCTCAGGAAACTTACAATCATGGTGGAAGGTGAGGGAGAAGCAGGCATGTGTTACACAGCCAGGAGAGGGGGAAGAGGGAGAAAGGGGAGGTGCTACACATTTTTAAACAACCAGATCTCAAGAGAACTCACTAATCATCATGAGAACTGCAAGGGGGAAATCCACCCCCATGATCCCATCACCTCCCAGCCTGCCCCTCCTCCAACACTGGGGATTACAATTCAACCTGAGATTCAGGTGGGGACACAAATCTAAACCGTATCAGTGGCATATCCTGTACACATAGAAATACATATGTACACACAGAAATATTTATATATGTAGATACAAATATTTATATGTAAATACAACTACAAATATAGAAATATATAATGTCAAGATTGTCTTTTACATAAACAGAATCATGTTGTACACATTATTCCACAACTTGATTTTTAACTTAATATCTTAATGATGTTTCTGTATCAGTATATGTAAATTTACCTGACTGCTGTGAAATATTCCATCCCTTCTATATGCCACAATTTATTACACTTTTTCCTATATATTTAGATGGTTTCCAATATTTTTACTATTTAAAATGATGTTTCAATAGACATTCTTGTGCAAAGTTCCTCATGCACGTGAATATTTTCCTATAGTACACATCTAGACATGGAATTATTAGGTCAAATGATCTGCTTGTTTTTGTTTTAAAAGATGTTGCTAAACAGTAGTAGTTATGGCTAAATACGGTGACAAACTCTATATTAGCTTAAATAATCCTCATAATCTATGATTAGGCACTATTATTACCCTGAATTTGAAGTTGAGAAAACCAAGGTACAGAGAGGTCCAGTAACTTGTTCAAGGTCACACAGCAGGTAACAATGGAACCAGAATTCAACTCTTGGTACCTAGCTCCAGAATCTATGCTCTCAGCCTAACAGTTGGATGCCTCTCTCTAAAATGCAACTGTACAGATATATGATGCACATTATAAACTATATACAAAAATAGAAATTAAAAGAGAGGCTATAAATTAGGTAACATTTTATGATACTTATTAATACTCAAAAGGTTTTTCTTTCAGTAAAACTATTATTAATAGTAATATTTTAGTGAGAATAAAATAATCGAATGTGTTCCCCTTTTTCAAAAAAATTGACTGTACCCTTTTTGATACAGCCATTGGAAACTTTGGTTCTAAGTTCAATTTATTGTCTGTCATAGCTGAAAATATTGCTGGGCAAATGTAAACTCTAAGGGAAGAAGTATAAAATTGGCTTCTAAATCATAATATTCATTTTTAATCTCATCCACAAATTAGTCAAAGTATTTTCCAAAAGTTTGTCTAGAAATGTTCTTTTTCCCATTTATCAGTGTATTTTCCTTAGAAAGTAATTAGGGCAGGGCAGGATGGCTCATACCTGTAATCCCAGCATTTTGAGAGGTTGAGGCAGGAGGATCGTTTGAGCTCAGGAGTTTGAGACCAGGCTGGGCAATATAACGAGACCTTGTCTCTACAAAAAAATTTAAAAATCAGCCCAGTGTGATGACGCACACCTGTTGGTCCAGCTACTCAGGAGGCTGAAGCAGGAGGATTGCCTGAGCCCGGGAGATCAGGGCTGTAGTGAGCTATGATCACACCACCGCACTCCAGCAGAGTGGAGTGGGTGGCAGAGAGAGACTCTCTCTCTCTCTCTCTCCAGAAAAAAAAAAAAAACAATCAGAACATGTCACATTTTTTGTATTTTTAACAAATTAGATTTAAAAGTTTGGTAGCATGTTCTCCGTGTGGCTGCCATTATCTCTTTCCTATATATGCAAGCCACTCCCCTGTCGAGATAAGACGTTTGTTCTTCTATTCCCTGGAATCTTGGCTGGTTAGTGACTGCTTTAGCCACAGAATATCATAAAAATGATACTGCGTGGCTTCTGAGACTTGATCATCAGAAGCCTTTGGCTTTTGTCTATCTGTTAGTGTTCTACAGAGAAACAGACGCAATTGGATGTACAGTCATCCCTTGATATCTGCCAGGGATTGGTTCCAGGACCCCCACAGATACCCAAATCAGTTAATGTTCAAGTCCTTTGTATAAAATGGTGTAGTATTTACATATAACCCATGCTCATCCTTTTGTATACTTTAAACCATCTCTAGATAACTGATAACTAATATAATGTAAATGTGATGTAAATTGCTGAGGCTTCCTATAATAATAAGTATTACAAAATGCAGAGAAAGATGAAAAGAGATGACTGACCAGGCCCCAACCGCTACAGTCATCTTAGTCTGGATACCAGACATAGAGTGAAGAGATCGTTGGATAACTTCAGTCTCACTCACCATCTGACTGCAGCTGTAGAAGAGATCCCCAAATGAGAACCATCTAGACAAACCTGTCTACATCCAAAATTGTGAAAAATAATAAGTTATTTTAGGCCACTTAGTTTTGGAGTGGTTTCTTATGTAGCGATAGTTATCTAGAACAGAATTCTACTGAAATACCACACTTGAGAGACTTTGCAACAGGTTAGAAAATTTTATTCTCATGTTTTTATTGAAGTGTGCAGATACAAGTATTCTTTATGACTATACTCATAAAATTTTTGCAGAATCATGATAATGAAAAACATTTTCAAGCATTCATTCCCAAAATGCTCTTTTGTGGGCAAAAGTTTCTATTTAAAAAGCATTCTTTTAATTACTTTTTTAAATTTTATTTCCATAGGTTTTTGGGGAACAGGTGGTGTTTGGTTACATGAGTAAGTTATTTACTGGTGATTTGTGAGATTTTGGTGCACCCATCACCCAAGCAGTATGCCCTATACCCAATTTGTAGTCTTTTATCCCTCACCCTCCTCCCACTCTTTACCTCGAGTCCCCAAAGTCCACTGTATTTAGATTCTCATAGCTTAGCTCCCACTTATGAGTGAGAACATATAATGTTTGGTTTTCCATTCCTGAGTTACTTGATTTAGAATAATGGTCTCCAGTTCCATCCAGGTTGCTGTAAATGCCATTATTTTGTTCCTTTTTATGGCTGAATAGTATTCTATGTGTGTGTGTGTGTGTGTGTGTGTATATATATATATATATATATTTCACAATGTCTTTATTCACTCATTGATTGATGGGCATTTGGGCTGGTTCTATATCTTTGCAATTGCAAGTTGTGCTGCTATAAACATATGTGTGCAAGCATCTTTTTCATATAATGACTTCTTTTCCTCTGGGTAGATGTCCAGTAGAGGGATTCCTGAGTCAAATGGTAGCTCTAGTTACAATTCTTTAAGGAATCTCCACACTGTTTTCTATAGTGGTTGTACTAGTTTACATTCCACGAGCAGTGTAAAAGTGTTCCCTTTTCACTGCATCCTCACCAACGTCTATTTTTTTTTTACTTTTTGATTATGGATATAAATAAACAATTTCCAAAGGAAGATATACAAATGGCCAACAAACACGAAAAAAGTTCGACATCACTAATAATTAGGGAAATGCAAATCTTTTAATTACTTATTGTTTAAGTGGCACTTTTCCTAATAGGAGCAGATTAAGTACAATATTTTTTCCAAAACTATCTGCTAAGCAGCATGCCACTAATCACAGTTGTCATCACAAAAAAATTAACTTTTTGTAACATTTTATTGTGAAGTAGCTGTGAGAACAGTACAAAGGGTCCTTGAATAATCTGCACATAGATTCCCCAACTGTTATCATTTTATCATGTTTGGTTTATCAGTCTCTCTAAATATGTATGTATGTATATTAGTTTTTAATGAACGATCTGAAGGTCAGGTGTAGGCACAACGCTCCTTTACATCTATGTAGTTCAGTGTATGTTTCCTGTGAGCTAGGGCATTCTCTTACAAACCCACAGGGCAAAACCAGGAACTTAACACTGATAGAATACTGCTATCCGATCTACAAACTTTATTCAAATTTTACCAATTATTCCAATAATGTCCTTTTTAGCAAAAAATAAAAGTAAAAATTTTTTTTAGAATCAAATTCAGAATTACGTGCTGCATTTAATTGACACGCTTCTTTTGTCTGTTTTAATTTGGGATGGTTTCTTACTCTTCCTTTGTCTCCCATGACCTTATTTTTGGAAAGTTCAAGCAATTTGAGTTCATTTCCTCATGCTTAGAATCATTTTTGGCAACAATACCACAGAAGTGATTCTGTGTCCCTCTCAACGCATCTTATCAAGAGATAAATGAGGTCCTTTTGTTCCATTACTGATGATATTAACTGAGATCAGTTGGTTAAGGTAGTATTTGCCCTGTTTCTCTAGTGTAAAATTGCTATTTACTTCTCCTTTTGTGTTTAATAGTATTTTTGGAGGAGGTACTTTGAAACTATATCAATATTCTGTTCCTCATGAAATGTTCACCCAGAGTTTTGACATCTACTGATGATTATTACTCTCATGATTGCCAAATGATAGATCAGTTGTTCTTGAAAATTTATAATTTTGTAAAATCAAAATGTATAATCAAGTTTTAATTTTGACCATTCCTTTAAATATTTTACATGGGATAATTAGTGAACTATTTTTTATTAAAGAAGTAACTTACTGTTAAAAATACATCTTTTCCTATAACATTTTCTGCAATGTTTCACAACTTTAGTATTCTTAAATTTTATTTTTGAAATAATACTAAGGAATACCATAAGGTAGAGCATGTTAGACATTTGTCCTTTCTATCTACAGTGCAAACCTCCCACATGGCATAATTTATTCTAAGGGATGCTTCTCCATACCTTTGACAATATTTTCTAGTCATCTTTCAATAATATTCGCTACCAAAGAAATGTATATCAGTTTGTTTCAAAATTGTTCTTGTGCAGTAATTCAGCTATATTTTTTTACCATACAATGAAAACCAAATATA
Source organism: Papio anubis (assembly GCF_008728515.1). Taxonomy (NCBI): domain Eukaryota; kingdom Metazoa; phylum Chordata; class Mammalia; order Primates; family Cercopithecidae; genus Papio; species Papio anubis. The sequence goes on along the minus strand of NC_044988.1, from coordinate 10,578,680 downwards.
TACTTATATCTTATTAAATTAAAAAATTTAAGAGACTTTTAAATAATTAAGTTTAGAAAATTTTGGAAAATAATGTAATGAGGTGACATTAATTTGAATCGCTCTAAATACTTCTACAGAGATTTTTCTTCATGTTCTGAATTATTAGTTATTAAACGGTTTTTTTGGTATCAATAGGCTCATTAATGGTCTTATTAGTAACTTAAGATTCTTTACAGTGAAATTACTTGCTAACATTACTGCATGTAAATCTAATTTTCAATAATATTCCTGATAATTTTCCTGTTTTTGACCACTTTTTGTAAGATCTGGTTAGATTTGTGGAGTTTTCCTTATATAGAGAGTCAGTTTTCATTATTTGTGATAGTTATGTTCTATAAAGTCACCACAATGAATTAGCAAATACTGAACCATTGGTCTTAGGGGAAATACAAGGTTAGGTGCCTGTGAACATTTGCTCACAATATTTTCATCACCCAATCATTACATAGCCTTATTTAATGTGCTTCTGTTTAAAGACATCTTAATATATACTTACGGCCAGTAGCACTATAAGTCATGTCAGAGGCAAGCTTCTCTAACACAAATTGCCTCCTGAAGGCACACCACAGCCTTCTTACACTTAGGAACAACAGACAGCACTTCAGCACCACTCTTCAGTGACATGATCAATAAAAAGCACAAAAATATGAGAAACATGGCACTAAATAGCCCCTGAAAAAGACGCTTGCTTACAATACGAGAACTGAAGCAAGAGGGCAGAGCGTCACCTTGTGTGACTTCAGTTAGCAACATGCAAGTCCATTGATGCAACTCTTTCACTGTTGTGCACATGTCTGTGAATTACCACAAAAGTGCTGTGAGCATTGATTGACATGGGGATTACAAATAAATTTCAGTGAGTAGACAAATGTACAAATACGGAATTTATGAATAATGAGGGTTGACAGTATTTATAGATCAAAACACTCAAACTAGGACTAGAAAAAGTGTTATGTCTTCCTTTTCTTCTGGTACCTTCTTATGCTTTTATTATTAGTCTTATCTCCTGTCCACAGTGTCTGCATAAATCTGTTAAGCTAACTGTTCATCTTCGGAGGATTTGTTTAGTTAAAACTAGATAGTAGATCCCAGCATTCTGCCTAACTAGATATCTATAAAAATGTGAGCTACAATATAGCCATCGTCTAAAGAGAATGGGTGGAGGCACCACAGTGAGTCATTTTTCCTCCCTCAGAATGCCTCACATATACTGCACCACACATGACCTTCTGACAAACAGACCAAGTGAATCAGCAGTGTCGATCCACATAATAAATATTATAAAGTTAATTTCCTTATTAATTTATTGAGGAACATAAATTTATGGAGAGACTTTGAGAGTTGAACAGGAAGATGACAAGTGTGGATGTTTCCTCCTGATATCTTTGATGCCAACAACCTAACCCGAGAGAGGGAACCAAAGGCCACGAGGAGTGAGTGAGTAACAGGGAACAAATTTATCCATCAACGTGAAACAACTAAAAAGTAAACAAAACATTAGCAAAAACTGTTTTCAACACGATCAGACAACAAAGGGCAGTGTTCTAAGAGATGGTAAACAAATGAGGTAAGTTCTATAATGGCCCCAGCTTACTCCCTATGGAGAGTTTCCAAGTCATGGTGCATGGTGAGGAAGCCCAGGTGGAGCCCAGCAATGTTCCTGAGTCTGAAGGCCTCCTGAGGTAGGCGTCCAGGGAGGCCAAGATGTCTGAAGTTCACAGAAAAAAAATACCAGGAAGGAGAGAACTTCCCAAAGAGCTCCAAAGAACTGTGAATAGTCCCTCTCAAATCTGCTCAATACTGGTCAGTACACGTGTACAAAGAAACTATCCAAAGCTAGAGAAATAACTCAGGGATCAGAGGGAACCATCCCTAGAGCTCACATAGACTGGGAGTGATTTCTGTTTCCAGTAGCCAGGGTGAAAAACCTCATAGTCACGGAGCATTGTGGAAAGTATTCAGAAGGGTGTTAACCTCAGTAGTGGGGCAAAATTAGCCACGGACAACACACTGGTATGGTTTCGCTTAGCAAAGATGAAAGCAAGACCCAAAGGGATCAAGCTGCTTTTATACCTAACTGCATCCCAGAACAAAGCTCAAGAATATTTACAAGAACACAGAAATTTCCAGGACCCAACAAGGTACAATTTGCAATGTCTGACATCCAATAAAAAGTTACCAAGCATGCAAAGAAACACGAACTTACAACATATAATCAGGAGAAAAAAATAGTCAATCAAAATTGACTCAGAAATGAGACAATAGAATTTATAGACAAGAATATTAAAGCAGTAATCATAACAGTATTTTGTATGGTCAAGAACTAGGCAAAAATTTAAATTTAAAAAATTTAAATATAGACATGGAAAATATAATAAAGATCCACTTTAAATATCTAGAGATGAAAACTACAACGCCTGAGATGAAAAATACACAGGTTGAAATTAACATCAGATTAGATATTGCAGAAGAAAAGATTAGTAAATTTGAAACTATCCAAAATAAAACACAAAGAAAACACTACTAAAAAAATTAACAGGGTGTCAGTGAGCCAAGGAAAAAGTTCAGCTCTTCTAATGCATATGTAATTGGAGCCCCTGAAAAAGAAGTTGGACAGAAAAAAATATTTAAATAAATAAAGGCTAAAAGTATTTTGAATTTAATGAAAAATATTAACCCACAAATCTAAGAAGTTCGATGTACTACAAGCACAGAAAACATGAAGAAAACTATACCTAGTACATCATCATTCAATTGCTTAAAACCAGTAATATTGAGTAGTATATCTTAAAAGCAGCCAGAGACCAAAAAGACAACAGCAGATTTTACACTGGAAACAGTGTAAGACAGAGGATAGTAGAGTAACATTATTAAAGTACTAAAAGGCAACATGTATCAACCAAAAATTTCTACCCAGTGAAAACGGATTTCAAAATAAAGATTATTTTAAAACTTTTTAAGTTCAGAAAAATGAAGATTTCTTTTCAGAAACAAAAAGCTAAAAGAATGTATAACCAGCAAACCTTCATTGTAAGAAACTTTGTAGGAAGTCCTTCAGCCACTAGGAAAATAATACCAGAGAGAAATAAGAAACCGTAAAAGGAATGAAGAACACCAGAAATGGTCATTTCGTGGTGAATATATAGGATTTTTTTGTTACTTATATCTCTTTAAAGTATAATTCCTTAAAAGAAGATAAAAATAACAGCACAGTGTGTGGTTTATAACATATATAATAGTAAAACTTGACAATAACAGTGCAAGGCCTCAGAGAGAGGAAATGTAAGTACACCGTTGTAAGGAGGTTATACATGAAAATAGACAGCGTTACGTTAAAGAGGCATACTGTCAAGCTTAAATCCGAAAGCTAAAATAATACAACAGAGTTGTAGGTAGTAAGTCAACAAATGAAGTGTATCATTTTGTACTCATTTTAATTTTTGGAGGTGACTGAGTGATGACACAAAGAAGCTAATGTCAATTTTTTCTTTTTTTTTTTTTTTTTTTTTGAGACAGAGTCTCACTCTGTCGCCCAGGCTGGAGTGCAGTGGCACGATCTCGGCTCACTGCAAGCTCTGCCTCCTGGGTTCACGCCATTCTCCTGCCTCAGTCTACAGAGTAGCTGGGACTACAGGCGCCCACCACCACGCTTGGCTAATTTTTAATATTTTTAGTAGAAATGGGTTTCACTGCATTAGCCAGGATGGTCTCGAGCTCCTGAGCTCGTGATCCACCCACCTCAGCCTACCAAAGTGCTGGCGTTACAGGCGTGAGCCACCGCGCCCAGCCACTAATGTCATCTTTAAAAGATTTTTATAACTTACATTTCCTGAGAAGAAGGCACATAACACACCATGCAGGACCATGTGAGGAAATACCATTGTTGATCAACAGGCAGAAAGGGGTGAGGGGAAAGCCTAAGCCAGAGTCTTTATTATGTTTTCTGTGGGAAAAACAAGAAGGTCAGAGGAAACAGCTTAGGATTGACTAGTCTGAATAATTCTGATAGGCTTTGGGGCATAGGGCTTGTCCCTAGTTGTCTGGTACCTGGCCCTGAGTTGATTTAGTGAAGGAGAAATAATGACTTGGTGTGTGAGAGTTGGATAACGCAGGTGGTTGGTTATATGAGCTCAGAATTTGTGGATCGTTGTATACCAAGTTATTTGTAAGAATTAGCTAGTCCTGGGAGAGGCAGTTTCTTTCCAGCCAGTAAGGCCCTCGAAGATGTCAAAACATTATAAAATAAAAAAAATTAAAACTATGGTTAATATAAGAGGTGAAATGAAATTATAAAAATACTGAATCCAAAAGAAAGTGGGAAAAGAACAATGAACAGATAGCACATTTATAAAACAAATAGAAAGATTTTTACTTTAAATCCAAATATATCAATAAAAATATTTACTGTAAATGGACTTCCTAATTAAAATCTAGAGACTTGCAGATTGAAAAACAGTAAAACTCAGCTATATATACTGACTTCACAAAACCCACTTTAAATATAAAGACACAAATAGATTAAAAGTAAAAAAAAAATTGAAAAAGATATGGCATGCTAACAAAAGAAAGCTAGAGTGGCTATATTAACATTAGGCAAAGGCAATTTCAGAGAAAAAACTATTACCATCAATAATGAAGACCATTTTATAATGATAAAGAGGTGCATTCATCGGAGGACATAACAGTCCCACATGTTTATATGCGTAATAACAGAGCTTCAAAATATATGAAGCCAAACTGATAAAATTGCAATGACAAATAAACAGATCCACAATTATAGCAAAATAATAAATAGACAGAAAATGAGTGAGGATATAGAAGACTTGAACAACTCTATTAACCAACTAGAACTATTAATTTTTATAGAACAGTTTATCCAACGACAACAAAAGACATATTTCTTTTCAAGTGCATGTACAACATTTACCATAATAGAGCGATAGAACATATTCTGGGCCATAAAACAAATATCAAAAAATTTTAAATGATTCAGACAAAACAAGTATGCTCTTTTATTACAATAGAACTAAATTAGAAATCAAAACCAGAAAGCTATCTAAAAATTTCCCCCTAATATTTGAAAACTAAATAATACATTACTCAACAGCTTGAGTCATAGAGATAATCAAAAGGAAAACTGGGAGATATTTTTAACCTAATTAAAATGAACACATTGCATACCTAAATGTATCTGATGAGGATAAAGCAATACTTAGAAGAAAATTTATAATTTATACCAAAAAAGAAAAGAGGCCTCAAATGTTGACCCTCAATGTGCACCCTAAGAAATGAGAAAAAAAGAAAAACAAGAGACCTAAAGAAAGCAGCAGAAAGGAAATGAAAATCAGACAAAGATATTACAATAAAAGGCAATGGCAGACCAATTTCCTTTATGAACACAGAGGCAAAGAACAATATATATAAATATAATACATTATGACTAAATGGAGGCTTATATTCAAAATGCAATCGGTGCAATTCAGCATATTAGCAAATCAAAAAGACAAACCATTCAAACATCTCAACAGATGCAGGAAAAGGATTTGACAAAATCAAGCAGCCATCCCTTATAAAAACTCTCAGCAAACTAAAGTGAACATTCTTGACTCAATAAAGAACATCTACAAAACAACTACAGCTAGTGTCTTAATTATAATAGACTAAATGCTTTCTCCCTCAAATTAGGAGCAAGGAAAGGATATCTGTCGTCAACATTGTATATGCAACATTGTAGTGTGGAGCTTCTAGCCAGTGCATTAAGGCAAGTGGGGAAAAATATTTCCAGATTGGAAAGGAAAAAGTGAAATTATCTTTTATCATAAGACAACATATTGTCAATATAGAAAATCCTACAGAATCTACAAAAAAGCTACCTAAACTAATAAGTACATTTAGCAAAGATGCAGGATATGAGATCAACATACAAAAATCAATTATATTTCTAAAACTAAAAACAATATGACATTGACATTTTTAAAATACCATTTACAAGCATAAAAAATATTAAACACAGCTAGGTGCAGTGTTGCATACCTGTAGTCCCAGCTACTCAGGAGGCTGAGGTGAGAGAATCATTTGAGTCCAGGAATTCAAGTCTAGCCTGGGCAGCATAGCAAGATCCCATCTCTAATATAATTATAATATATAATTAATATTTTATATCATATATAATATCTTATATAATACATAATAAAATATATATTTTATATATATATTCACACACACACTGTGTGTGTGTGTAAATATCTGAAAGAGTAGATTAAAGAGTGATGATGAGGGATATGACAACCAGAATAAGAGATTTCGCCTGCCATGCTTTGAATGAGCAGATGAAGGAGAGAGGCAGGAGGGTGAGGGGGAGGGAGTGATGACTTAGAAATGCCTTTAGCTAAGTTTTCTGTAAGGACACTGGCACAACTGTTTGGTTTTGAGTAAGCCATCTTCATCAATAACAAAATAGCAGTAATCCTTTATTGAAAACTATGTATCATGAAATTATCTTAATGCTTCCTTTATATAATCTCATTTAATTCTTACAATACCCCTATGAGGTAGATGTTGTAATCCTAATTTCATGGGTGCAAAAAATGAGGTTCAAAGAGGAAAGAGATTTGCCCATGTAGGACTAAGTGAGACAAACTCAAAAGCACTCTTAGTCCGTTTTATGTTGCTATAACAGAATACCTTAGACTGGGTAATTTATAACTAAAGAGGTATCTTGGCAGGCTGGGAAGTTCAGGGAATGACACTGACTTGTGGCAAAAGCTTTCATGCTGTGTCATAACATGGTGGAGAAGGTCAAAGGGGAAACAGACATGTATGAAAGGGCAAAACCCAAAGGATGTCCTGACTTTACAACAACCCACTCTCACTGAAACTAATTCATTCCCATGAGATCTAATCTAGTCTCACCAGAGAGAGAACTCACCTACTCCCTTGAGAACAGCACCAAGCTATTCATGAGGGATTTGCCACCACGACCCAAATACTTCCCACTAGACCCTGCCTCCCAGCACTGCCACACGGGGAATCAAATTCCGACGTGAGTTTATATGGAAACAAACAAACCATATCCAAACCATACCATGCTCACTCTTAAACACATCACTTCTAGGACAGGGTCATACTCATACTCTATTGATAGTCAATGAGAAGTAGAATAATCTGCATACAATGGATTAAAAACATGTTGAAAACAATCTTCTCTCTTCTAAAAACACATAATAATGACCAGATGCTCTGAAATGTATCATTAGATACTAGTACCAAAATAAAGAACCTGCCACTGTCAGCTTGGAAATGCATAAGAAAGCCAAACACTAAAGGTTTCAACTCCATTTAAATAAGCAAGTAAGTCTTATGGCAATATCATCATGTGACTTGGTCTTAGAACATAAAAACTGTAAGAATAAATGCATTACAAATTATTTTTACAAGCACAAATTGTTCGCAACCATCTTCTTTATAAATGGTCAATTTCACCTCTCAAAATCCTGGGCCAAAAACTCTATGTGACTAGAGATTAAATTCCTTCATCAGTAGGCCAAGAATCAAAATATATTGTGTTTTTATTTAGATAGTCGGAGAGTATTGAATTTGTGCTTTTCTTATCATTAACATTCATCTCTCTGGATCATCCACTTTTCTTTGAACTTGAAAAACAGAAATTTAATAGCATAAAATATTTAAATCAATTAAAACAAGAACCCAGACAGAACCAAGTAATTCTGGGAGTTAACAATAATAACTCTTTGATCTTGATAAAGTTCAGTTTAACTGTTTATTTGAAAAATGACCAGCATCAACACTAACTTTCCAGGGTGCATAAATGTGTTTTCCCACATTTACAAATGCTATGTTCTGCTTTTCTAAGATGAAAAATGAACCAAAGTCATACAAGTACTTGTTAGCAAAAGAAAAAAATATTCATTTTAGAGATTAAAAATTTGAACCAACTTTGCAAAATTTTCTATTTTGTTCAGGACAATTTGCACATAATAGGCATTCAACAAAATTTCTTGACTTAGGGTATGGTCATGGCCATCAATCATTGCTGTTGTGCATTAACCAAATAATACAAAAACTTCAGTAGAGCGGGGATAATGCTGCCAGGTATCACTGACAAAGCCAGAATAGAGTTCATGAAGTTTTATTTGATCTGATTTTTATTTGGCTAAATTTTATCTGGTCAGAAAAGTACAAAAAACAAACAAAAGTAATAACAATCACTCATATTCCAACCCAGAATTATTGCTATTAATGTTTGAAATATTTACTTCTAATTTTTCTATTTATACATATGATTATAGAAAGTGTACAAGCTATATGGTAGTAAAACTTTCTTTTAAAGGAATAAATAGATCTTTTCTAATAAGCCTAAGTATCTTTTGCCCTCTACACCTGTTATGGACTAAATGTGTTTCTCTAAAATTCATATGTTGAAGCTACATTTGAAAGAGATATATGATTATATAAGTTTAGTGAGAAGGGCTTTGTAAGAAGTGGTGGCTCTTTGAAGATGTTCTCATCATTAAACAAATCACAGCATCTTTAGTCTTGAAGCCACTATTTTTCTTCTGCTTGAAAACTTTTCCTTTTACAAGCTTTTTATGGTAGGTAGAATCGAGAAAAAAGAAATTATTCTGAACTTGGTGAGGAGAGAGACTTAAAGCATACATTGATAATAATAACCATGTACATTTGCATAGATCTTTTATTTAATATATATTTACATATATTATTTATTTTGAACTCTGACAATATCAAAGACACTTACATTACGAAATAGACCACTGGTTTGTAGCCATCAAAGTCACGGATCCAGCATAGGAAACAAATTTCCTTTTGGACTAGATAATAAACTCTCCTTTTGATTTATTTTCCATGCTATGTTGGCCTCTTGAGTGTTTGTGTGCCTTGTTCTTTTTTGGATCAGTGGAATACATACCCTTAGAACCCATACAAAAGGTCAATTGATATAGTTTGGATATATGTCCCGCCCAAATCTCATGTTGAATTGCAATCCCCAATGTTGGAGGTGGGGCCTGGTGGGAAGTGATTGGATCATGGTGACTGATCCCTCTTTACTTGGTGCTGTTCCTGTGATAGTGAGTGAGTATTCAGGAGATCTTGTTTAAAAGTGCGGTACCTCCCCTCTCTCTCTCTCTCTCTCTCTCTTTCTCTCTCTCTGTCTCTCCCCCTACCACTGCCCATGTGATGCACTTGCTTCCCCTTTGCCTCCCACCATGATTGTAAGGTTTCTCAGACCTCACCAGAAGCCAGGCAGATGTTGGTGCCATTATTGTACAGAATCAGGAGCCAATTAAACCTCTTCTCTTTATAAATTACACAGTCTCAGGAATGTCTTTTTAGCAATGAAAGAATGACTTAACACAGCAGTTATAATTTTTAAAAAGGAGATTATATCCAGTAAATCATAAATCTCTGAAGTTCCAAGCCATTCTTCCAATAGACTACAATGACCCATCTTAATATCCCCCTATCCATAGCAAGACATTCCTCCTGATTCACAGGAGGCCTTTACTTTTAGCTGCATCACGTTATGACACTGGGTGTGAAAGAATTTGGAAGAACAAAAGAAGGAAAGGAGAAAAAGAGGAAGAAAGAGAAGCAGACGATCAAAAAAATCTGTATTAAATAAAGGGAGAAAAACAAATCAAGTATGTGAGTGGGAAAGAGTCAGGTTAGGGGTTGTATTAGACTGGGTCACTTTAACATCAGACATTTGTTTCCCACAGTTCTGTAAAACAGGAAGTCCAAGATCAAGGTACTGGCAGATTTGGTTATTGTTGAGGATCCTCTTCCTGTCTTTGCTAATGGCTGCTTTCTTGATCATATGGCAAAGAGAGAAAGAGCTCTGGTCTCTTCCTCTTTTTATAAGGACACTAATCCCGTCATGGGGACCCAACCCTAATGATTTCATCTAAATCTAATTACTTCCCAAAGGCCTCACCTCCAAATATTATCATGTTGGGAGTAGAGCAGGTATGTGGTGGGCATCTGAGCATATGATCATCACACATCACTCCAGGTGCTTATTTATTGGGTATACATGTTTATATTTCTGAGTATAGTTAATCTTCTTTCTAGTGTCCATCTCAAAGTGAACACACAGAAAAAGACCATGATTGAGAAGATGGGCATGAGGGAGCTTCAGAAGTCTGTCTATTTGGGAGCTGGGGAATAGAAGTAGTGGACATTTTGAAAGTATAATCAGTGCTTTTAAAAATCTAACTATAAGTAAAATTCCCTGTGGCCCATATGGCATTGAGGATAATTTATGAGGCTCTGTCTCAGACAAGGAGGGGAAGGTATGGCCTGCTATAACAAAGAAATTATAGTTCAGTTTCAGTTCACCAAGTAGATTGTTCTGGGTCCATAAGAAGACAATATTTTTTAAATCCGGGCTTTTGTTGAGGACTTTCTTTTCTAAATTCCTCCTTATACATCTTTATGTCTCTGCTTTAATAAATATCCCCATTATACATGAGTTCTGGTCTACTCAGAAAGCAGTATGGCTGTAAGTTGGAAAAGGAGGAGGATATGAGGAAGAGAAACTCCTACCCAAGAGAAAAGAAAGGACTTTCTCACTGGAGAAGATGAATGGGAAAGGGTGGAGGAGATAGAGATTTGAAGGAGTTTCTTATGGTGAGAATGCTGCCTGGGTTCCTACCAACCTTAGGCTTCAGCCCAAAGGGAGAGGGCAGCACAATGGAAACTCTGATGGAACCCTCAGATAGATGAAAAGAAAATCTGAGGATATCCCGACTGGCATTCTACTTGTCCATAGATAGCAATATGGTGCAGCACAGTAGAACAGCAAGGGCAGTACAAGAGTTACAGATGATGAGCTTGAAGTGGCTTTTCTTAGTCTCTCTGCACTCCATCTTGGGTGCGACGGCTGACTGACACACAAAAGAGGGCTGATAGAGAAGACTGTCTAACCTACCTGGGAGAATCACCACAACAGGGGGCAAAGAGACAACGAGGGCTCTAGGGCTCTACAGCCATGTGCCCACATTGGGATTGCCTTGTAGACTTGGCAAGACCAAATCTATAGAACTACAGAAAGCCAAGCCTAATAAACTAGGGAAGATGGATAGGTCCCCAAGAGTAAGTCCTCAGCCATGGCACCTATCTTTGAGGAGACAAGGGATGACAACTTATGCTGTCCTTGAATGCATCAGCTGCCAAAGCCAGCCCCCAACAGAACCAGATAGCTCAAAGACCAGATGCAGACTTCTGGTCCTCCCAGCTCCTATTCCTAGAATACGATGGGAGCACCTCTCCCACTCCCATGCATAGAGCCTCCAGCTTGAGGCTCAATGAGGAGAGGAAGAGAAGAGAAGCCATCCTGACAGAGACTAACCTTGAATTGAACTTGAATTAAGCCAGTAGAGATTGTGTTACTTTCAATTTGGCAAGTTTATATTAGCTGGAAGTCTCCAGAGAAAAATGAGTTCAGTAATACAGAATAGAGGAAGTTGCAGTTTTTTGTACATCAGAAACTTAATACATAAATTTCAACCCAGTTGCCCTACTTTTAAAGGCCAGTGCTCTCCCGTACTCTGAGAAATAATCTTCTGACCATTTTCTTTGACAAAGCAACTTGAGCTTTATCTTACAGATTTTCCCACAGGCATTCTAGGACCATCTCAACCTAACTAGCTTTAGTTTTTTGACTTTGTTGCTTTAACCTTTGGTTCTGGCATTCCTTTTTTTTTTTTTTTTTTTTTTTTGAGATAGAGTCTAGCTCTGTTGCCCAGGCTGGAGTCCAGTGGCACGATCTCTGCCTACTGCAACCTCTGCCTCCCAGGTTCAAGAGATTCTCATGCCTCAGCCTCCTGAGTAGCTGGGACTATGGTCGTGAGCCACCACACCTGGCTAATTTTTGTATTTTAGTAGAGATGGGGTTTCACCATGTTGGCTGGGCTGGCCTTGAACTCCTGACCTCCAGTGATCTGCCTGTCTCGGCCTCCCAAAGTGCTAGAATTACAGACATGAGCCACTGCGCCCAGCCAGTTCTGGCATTCTTATTGACCCTCAAGCCTGATCAAACCTGAGCACCCCTACTCAACTGGCACTTCAAGTTATAAGCCAACCTTTCTTTCCATCCCTAAGAGGGTCTACATTCCCCCAGTTACCACTCACTGGTTCCATAGCTAATCAGTTTCTAAGTTCATTAAGGGCAAAAACTATGCCCCATACATCCATATCCTAAGTTCTTAATAACAATGTGTGTATGTACATGTCCATATGTTTTTGCCCACATAGAAAAGGTATTTTTTGTAAATTAGAAACACACACCCAACACACAACATACACACATACAACACACACACATATACAACACATACACACAACAGACATATATACAAAACACACACATACATATCTCTCTATTCACACTAAGCATTAAAAATTGGACCTGTTTCAAAGTGTATGTAGACAGTTAACATAGGCATCATATCTAAACTGAGATCTTTTAAGGACGCAACAAAAAGCTAGTTTAATCATCATTATTAATCATTATTATTGATAAATGTGGGCTGTGCTGGTATGTAAGCATAACAACATACAAGTATGGCTTTTTGACTGAAATCATTGTCTATCCAGTTACATGACAGTAATAATAAATTATCGTAATTAGTGACAAAGTTTTCTTTTGTTGTGTTTCTATAGAGAAGAACCCTGGGGCTAATTTTACCAGTATGCACATATGATATCACTTCCTGAAAATGCATGAACATGAAGGATTTTGTTGTGGTGGTTGTTGTTTTAGTACAACAGGGCAAGAAATACTGTAGAAGAAATGGCCTCCAGAAACGTGGCTGATTTATATCTCAGGAATGTCTGCGAAGGTTAAGGGCTGAGATGAGGGGACAGATTTTCTCAAATAGCTGCTAAACCAAGCAGGCTCCAGCTAACAGCATTTGGCAAATCAATCCCAAAACTACTACGTGCATGCATCTTAGGTTTCCTTCTATTTCACCAGCTTTTCATTCAAATGGGGTCACATCAATAGCGATAATCTGTATTTTACCCCCACCAGTCCTCTGCTGCTCATTCTAAATTTATTTTCCACTCAAAGTGCCCCCAGATATTTCTGAGACAATCCAGGATAGCTCATATGAACTTATTAACAAGTCTGGTCAGGTGTCATCCCCCGGAACGGCTGTCATTTGCAGCACAAAGTATTTCTCTGGCCACACCCACTGGCTCTCAGGATGCAGGTGAGTTCTTCCAGGGAATAGCAAGCTGGTGAGCAGCTCCACACATTCTGACCACCTTCTCCATGCCCCACGATGGAAAAGGTCCCATTCTGGAAGATGCACTCAGAGCCAGAAAACTTCCTTTCTCTTTTGTGCGTGTGTTTCTCCTTTAGGGACACACAAAGTAGTGTCACACACAGTTTTTCATCAGAGGCACTTTTTAAATTTTTTACATAATGTGAGCTTTTTTGTAGGATCCAGATGAGAGTCCAGAGGACTGGGCCCGGGGCAGAAATAAGTAACAGACAGCACTGTACCAGCATAGCCTGTAGCCTGAACTGAGCCTTTGCCATCAGGGCAAACAAACTTCCAACAGACTTATCATGTTAGCTCATCTGGAAGGCCTGACAAGTAAAATTTCCAGCTGCGATCCAAGCAGATCCCTTACTCCACACTACGTATGGGGACATATAAGTTTTATCTACATATAAAAATAGTCTAAATTGGACATTGAAAAATAAGCATCCAAAAGCGTTTTTGATCAAAACTACAAGAAGATACTACCTCATATTCATTAGGATGGCTACTATCAAAAAAATTTTTTTTAACTTTTAAAAACAAAATAGAAAGTGTTATTAAGAATATGGAGAAATTGAAACTCTTGTGTACTGTTGGTGGGAATGCAAAATGCTGCCGCCACCATGGAAAACAGTACAGTAGTCCCTCAAAAACTACTATTTTGGCTTCCCAGAGGCAATCATACCCCACTACTTTTAGTGTTTCTTGTGGTATTTATGTCCATATTTTAAACAGCCAGCTGGAATCCTGCTATTCCTTGATTCTGGTCAGTTGTAAGGATTCATTGTTTTCATGCTATGGAAGGCAAGGAGTTAGCTCTCCCCACCTTCCTACAATATGACCCATTCTCTTCCCAAGATAATTCTGTTACTTTTATTTTTAAATAAATAGACCCATTGCTTGTGTTTTTCTGGCTGTGTAAATATTCTTGACATTGAGTCACATCACATACAGTACTAACAGTACATTCTCTTCTTGTAGGAGATTTTGGTTTTTTAGGGTTAATTTTTAAAGAATTATTTTAGATATCTTAAGAAGCCATCCCCAAACTCTTACAAAGATATACTAACACACTGTCAGTTTTATCTCAATGTCTGGCTGCTTTTCATATTTATTTTCAACCAAGACTCCCATCCCTCCCCCGACTCTTACATTTTAGACATTCTTGGTCCTCTAATTCCTGAGGTTTTCCTGAGGTTCTGCAACTGTAGAAGGAAGGATCTTGCCAGATCCTTGGCATGAAACCTGCACAGTACAGCAGGCTATGACTGCAGATGAGCCCAGACGTCAGCCCGGATGATGGTTGAGGTGAAGTTAGGTGGTCTCTGATGCTCCCTCCACTCCCATTTCTATGATTTTTCATGGGTTAAACCTCTTTCTTTTCACTCATCCTTTCAAGCTGCCTTTCCCAATGCCTGCAGTTCTAGGGGATTCTGCCTTAAAGATGTGTGTGTGGGCAGGTGCCGATGCGGTGACCCAATACATTTTTTCTCTTCGCTGAGTCACTCGGAGTAAGTTTTCTTTTTAAAATTCATCTTCCTGTAATAATCCTTTCCTGAAACAATCCTTGTTGACTGGTACAGCTGATGCCCACCTGCTGTGAGAACAGGCTGGGATAGAGGAAACTCCAAGGCTGGAGTTATACCTGACATTATACCAGGCTGACTTCCCTTTCCTCTGGACTTTCTCCATCTCAGCTTGGTGTTCATGTTAATCATTATTTCTCTAATTGTTTCTCACTTTCCACAAATTCACATACAGAGGTGGATTGTGGGTTCCCTCTCATATTCCATGCATGACTAAGCTGGAGAAATAGAGCCCCTGGCAACCATCCAGACTGGCTTTCTACTTCTCTGTAGAGACCAATATGGCGCAGCACAGTAGAACAGCAAGGGCCGTACAAGAGTTACGGATGATGAGCTTGAAGTGGCTTTTCTTAGTCTCTCTGCACTCCATCGTAGGTGTGAGGGCTGGCTTGGGTGTGAGAATTGGGAAAAAACACTATTACTTGCCAGTGTCATCATGGAACAGCGATCACCACTTCACCAGTCTGTGGAGGGTCCCCATCATGGGGCAGGATAGCATTGACCCTGGGTAAGGAGCTCCACTGTGGCCCTCTCATCCTCTGATTTGGAGTTTTCAAGTGATTTTTTTTCACCTGATTTATCTCTTCCCTACCCCTTTTAATTTCCCAGTAGGTTTGAAAATGCATAAAACCTCCATTTTTCCCTTTGTAACCTCCAGATGCTGATGTTTCACTCTCAGGCAGTTTTTATCCTGAGGCAAACTGCTTACATTGTGAAACTCTAGTTTCTATTTTAATCCACTTTTAAGGCAATACATCTGATTACATACCAAATCTAACACTTTTTTGAACAAAACCTGTATCTCCACCCACCTGCCCTGCTTCTTCCATTATAACCTTGGCAATGCTTTATCCCTTGGAGACTGCAAGGAGACACAGGCTGGGGAAACCTGACAGTTTTCATCATTTCCCAGATACTGTTTAAATGTGATGCTTGTGTGAATTTATTAGTAGCTCACTTATATTTAAACTATTGTCATATATTTTTGTATCTTTTTGTTCATACGTTAGATCATCTTGTAAAATGTAACAGAAGTAGAGAATCATAGAATAAATAACATGTGATGGTTAATTTTAATGTGTCAACTTGACTAGGCTAAGAGATGCCCAGATAACTGGTAAAATATTATTTGTAGTTTCGTCTGTGTGGGTGTTTCCAGAGAGATTAGAATTTGAATAGGTAGACTGAGCAAAGAAGATCCACCCTCACCAATGTGAGCAGGTGTCATTCAAAACACTGAGAGTCCGAGTGGAAGAAAAGGAGAGGCAGAGAAAGGGTATATTTGCTCTCTGTGTTTAAGCTGGGACATCCATCTTCCCTCTCAGACTGGTGTTCTTAGTTCTTGGGCCTTTGGACTCAGACTAAATTACACCACCAGCTTTCCTGGGACTCCAGCTTATAGACCATTGATCATGTGACTCCTCAGTCTTCATATGTATGCACTGGCTCACATGATACGTAATTCTATTACTTCTACTTCTCTGAGGAACCCTGATGAATACCCCCATGTACTCATTCAACAATTAACTCATAGCATCTATACCTTCATTTCATCTATACCCTCTCTCACTTGTACATCCCAGGATTATTTTGAAGCAAATCTAGACGTCATAATTTTCACTCTAAATTGTTGCTCTAATATATACACATTTGCCTCTTTATTTAAATTTTATAATACTATGATCATATCTGTAAAAATGAGTTTCTTACTATTATCAAATGTCTTCAGTGTTCAATTTTCCCTAATCATCTCATAAATGCTTTCTGCTTTACAGTTTGTTGTTTGAATCAGGATCGTAATAAGGATGATACATTGCAATGAGTTGGCAATGCCTCTTAAGATCTCTTCTATAATGTATTCCTCCATCTCTTTTTTCCACCTTTGCAATTCATCTCGTAACAAAACCAGATCATTTATCCTGTCGAGTTTCCCAGTCTGGATTTTGTTGGTTGCACCCACTTTGTTATTTAACATATTTCTCTGTCCCTGTGTTTCCTGTAATCTGGTGGGTAAATCCAGAGGCTTTTGCAATTTAGGTTTGCCTCCTGATATGGACTGTGTAATAGTATCTTTTTATGCGATGTTCCCGTTAGCACTGTCGCTTCCAGGAATCACAGCGTGATGTGTATGCATATTTTGGAAGGAATATGGTTTTTTCTCTCCTACTTAACTGACATTCATATATTCTCTGGGACTTGCTTTCCCTGTACTTTTTGAACTAAAATTGTGGGTAATTTTTCTTCCCAAGGGACATTAAGGAGATTAATTTATGAGTTCATTTTGGTGAAATCAGAATTCTTAAATCCCAGCACCCCCTCCCCAGCCACATTCAAGAAGAACTATTCCAGCAATAGGCTCCATCTGACTTCCAGTGACCACAATAACTGCATGGAGATTGTGGCTCTTCAGAACACATTCTCGGGAAAAAGTAATGAGCTATGCTTTTGCTGAAAGCTAATATGATCCATTTATCCTTCCATTTCCCACAAACATTTATCTAATTTAGTCCATGTGGATGTAGTTTGACTAAAATAATTAGGGAGTTTCAGTGTGACTGGCTCACCATTCTTTGTGGACAGAGCTCTATGTATCCCGCATGGCACCTGGCAAAGGGGAATACACCCAGCCCCTGGCCTCAGGGAACTTACAGTCTTGTATATAAGCAAATGCCCAACTGACTACAGTGCAAAATGTGCCAGAATAAAGATTATATAGGAAGATGGACAAAACCCAGTGAGGCTTTGAACAAGATGATATAGACCATACAGGAAGATGAACAAAGCTAAGAACAAGAGTTCTCAGCAAGGAAAGATAACAGCCAGGGGACAAAATCTTCACAGAGATGTGATTTGGAAACAGCCTTCCAGGACAGAAAGAATTTTGACAAAATTTCGGGACTACATTCAGGACAGAGGATCTAGCACAGACCAAGGCAGAGGCAGGAAACATTTTGCTGGGTTAGGATGCCCTGGAAGTATCTAGCAGTGGTTCTCCATTTTGGCTGTCATTAGAATGACTTAGGAGCTTTGAAAAATACAGAGGCCCAGGCCCATCCCAGACCAATCAATTCAGAGTCTCTGAGGAAGAGGTCTAGCTATTTGTGACATTTTAAAAATTCCCAGAAGTGATTTTACCGGGCAGCCAGGGTTAAGAACCACAGGCAAACAGTGAAGCTTAGCAGAGAGTTAGGACTAGGGAGGTGAACCGTTAGGGTGCCCTGAGCTGGGCCCCTCTCACCTGCTTCTGGCCATGGAGAAAGTCACCACAGAGTGCCACAGAGTAGCTGAGATGCCAGAAACTCTTAGATCTTACCTGAGTCTATCCTCTTTTGATTATATGTGCTTATTATGCAACTAATACCTGAATGGAGTCTTGTGGTGAATGACCTAAACATTACGAATAAACACAGAATAAACACCAGAAAGGCCTTCACCTCCATTCTCTAAGACTCTCACTGGAAAGGTGACTGTTGAAAATCATCCAGCCCTTCTCTTTCCTAACCTCTCTTTAGATATTTACATTCTTGTATGTGGGAAAAATTTTTATTCACATACTAGGGCGAGAGAAACACCACACATTTATTTTCTCTCCCTAAACAAATGTAATCCATTCTAAATTCTACATCACTGGACTGGTGGGGAACTCCATTCCAACAGACATTGGGGTTCCCTCTTACACTTTGGCACCAGCAGCACTGACTTTAGAGTTTATGCCTTCCAGAAAATTCTAGAAGGGCTCTCTATTTTTATTTCATGCTGGTCTGCCTGTCAGCCTCATGGCTTAAGTCCGTCTCTCCCTTGAAAACAGGCAACTCCCTGAAGATTCTGGGGCATACGTAGGCATAAAGGTGTATTACAATTGCGCAATGCCATTTCTCTTGGGATGCAGTTCCAGCCCCACCCTGAGAATCATGGTTCAGCTCCTATCTGGGTGCTGCATAAAAGTGGAATCCTGGCAGGGTGCGGTGGCTCACACGTGTAATCCCAGCACTTTGGGAGGCCGAGGCCGGCAGATCACGAGGTCAGGAGATGGAGACCATCCTGGCTAACACGGTGAAACCCCATCTCTACTAAAAATACAAAAAATTAGCCAGGCGTGGTGGTGGGTGCCTGTAGTCCCAGCTACTCAGGGGGCTGAGGCAGGAGAATGGCATGAACCTAGGAGGCAGAGCTTGCAGTGAGCTGAGATCGTGCCACCACGCTCAAGCCTGGGTGACAGAGCAAGACTCCATCTCAAAAAATTTTTTAAAAGTGGAATCCAGATTTTCACTGCCACCCCTAAGGAAAGGAGCATATCTATTTTTTTAAGACCAGCTAAATGTCACCTCTTTCTTCAAGTTTCAGCTTTTTTTTTTCTTACTAAACTTAAAATATGTTCCTGTGGCCAGGTACAGTGGCTCACACCTGTAATCCCAGCACTTTGGGAGGCCAACGTGAGAGGATCACCTGCGGTCGGGAGTTTGAGACTAGCCTGACACACATGGAGAAACTCCATCTCTACTAAAAATACAAAATGAGCCAGGCTTGTTGGCGCATGCCTGTAATCCCAGCTACTGGGAAGGCTGAGGAAAGAGACTCAGTTGAACTCAGAGGCATGTTGAGTTGAGCCGAAATCATGCCATTGTGCTCTGGCCTGGGCAACAAGAGTGAAACTCTGTCTAAAAAAAAAAAAAAAAAATTATGTTCCTGTTTCCCTACTCCCTTTTGGGTCATTCCCCGATAGTCCCCCATGAGCCTAGGCTTTTACAGTAGTAGCCTGGAGGGTGTCATCTCTTGGGCTAGCCTCCCAAAAGATGAGCCTCCCTTGGTTCCCATGTAGCATGGGTGCTGAGTTGGGAGACAGAGATTTTGCCATCAGATCAGCTATGGCCTGGCAAAGTGGCTATCAGCAGAAGCTGGAAGCAGGCCAGGAGGCCAGGTGGAGGATATGGCAAAGACACACAGGGAGGGTCAATGACAGCCTAAGTGAGCTACAGCTAGTCCTGACTCCACCTGGCTGTGAACAGGTCAACAAACAGCAAACAAATCATAATCTACAGACTCTGGCATCAGACTGGCAAACAGATGGCCAGGACAGAGAAGCCCCAGGGTAAGAAGACATTACAGGGACATCCCATACAGAGTTGGGGCTTCCTCCCCTTGAACCCCACACTATTAAGACCCAATAAGCTTCTTTATACATCCATAGTCATTTTGTAGAGAAGCAAGGAAAGTAGGTAGAACTCTGGGACACTAGCATTAGCCTTTTTACCTAAAGCCATTGAGCAAAATTGCAATGGACTGTTTAAATTATTGCATCAGCCTAGACTGTAGTTACTGGATTGGGGTTTTATGATGTAGTTTTTTTCCTGCTGCTCAATAAGTGAGACTTGGAAGAAGACCACATTACTTTCTGTAATAAAGAAACACTTCGGCAGGCACGGTGGCTCATGCCTGTAATCCCAACACTTTGGGAGGCCAAGGCGGGCAGATCACCTAAGGGCAGGAGTTCAAGACCAGCCTGGCCAACATGGTGAAACCCTGTCTCTACTAAAAATACAAAAATGAGTGGGGCGTGGTGGCGGGTGCCTGTAATCCCAGCTACTCGGGAGGCTGAGGCAGGAGAATTGTTTGAACCCGGGAGGCAGAGTTTGCAGTGAGCCGAGATCATGCCATTGCACGCCAGCCTGGGCAACAAGAGTAAAACTCCATCTCAAAAAAAAAAAAGGAAGGAAACATTTCCTCTGAAAATTTGAATTACAATGTGAGTTCTTTTGTGATTCGGCTTCCTTTGCACTTCACTAAAGAATAAGCTCTTTTAATGTATTTTTAATTATTTATATTTCCTTTCCTACCAATTTTCTGTTCATAATGTGTCTATTGGTGTGTATCTTTTCTTTATTTGTAGGACCTCTTTATAAATATTGAATGTAGCACCAATTTTACATATGGATGAGACCTGGCAGAGGAAGTTAAGTGACTTTTCCAAGGTGAAAGTACTGAATAGAGAGTTGTAGCTACAGAGACCAGTCCACTTGTGCTCCTGAATCACAACCTAGGCTATCTCTCACTGTTCAACTCATCTATTTTGAGTATAAAATTAGGAAATATGCTTATATAAATATTAGAGATTGTGATCATTTATTTTTATAACACTATATTTTTCAGCAAATACTTACTGAGTTTTTAATATGTTCAGAGGACTGGGATAGAGAATAAAGATAAAACGGTGAGAAAAACAGATATGATCCCCCATGAAGCTTATAGACTAGAAGGAAAAAAGCATTACTCAGACCACTACACCCTTCCACATAAAGACATATGGTAATGGTGGTACTGCCCTTGTCTCAGGGTCGAGGAAGGCTTCTCTGAGAAGTAGCATTTGAGTTGAGATTCGAAGTATGAACAGGCATTACTTAGGTGAGAAAGGATGAGGAAGAGCATTCTTAGCCAAAGAAACTGCTTATGCAAAGGCCGTGTGCAGAAGGGAGAATTACTCACTCAAGGAACAGAATAAGGCCCAGCACGGTAGAAAGTTAGAGTTCAGAGGCAGGTGGTTAGGGGATGGAGAGTGATCCAAGACAATGCTGAAGACAGGAAGGTAGGGGCTAGATCTTACAGGGCTTTGTGTATTCCAAAAGCACGTGCCATTATTTGTAGTGCAGCTGGATATCTGGGCAAGTCTTCCCAGACACAGAAGGTCTCTCGTCTCCCCACTTTTCAACGCCTTACCCCATCCTACTCTCTCCTAGATTTCATGGGGAGAAGCACTATCAAGAAAGGCTTTTGTAAATGGAATCCCTCACTCCTCCTTTCTAGAACCTGGAAATCCTAATGCATCCCACTCATCTACTGATCCCTTCAGCCACCAGGACGGAAAATACATTTAGTTCCTTCTAAGGACTTGGCACCCTACACCAGCATCATTGGTCTGCAACCATATTGTGAAATTCTTGAGTCTAGCTTGGAGAACACCTACAATCCCATCCCGGGCTAATTCATTTCCTTCTCCCCTGCTTCTTTCACTGCTACTCAGAAACAGAATTCAGTTTTCCTTGAGAACTAACTCTCGGGACAGGACCTGAAAATCTTTCTCAGTAAAGACTCGGTATTTGTATGATGTGAAACACCTGTAGAAAGGTACGGACTGTGATACCCCACCCGCAGGGAATGGCGCCGTGGCTTCTGTAATCAACCTGGATTAGTCTATTTTCAGAGAAGACAGAGGAACTCCACTTATGCCCCTGGAATAGTGTGTGTGTGTGTGTGTGTGTGTGTGTAAAAGAAAAAGAAAGAGAATGGGCAGGGAAAGAGAGAGAGATGGGTGGGGGAGAAAGATATTACCTGATTGATTTTGAGTTATAGTCATTAGGTTTCATTAATCATGCTATAAGGCTTTTGTTAGTCACCAGTATCCACTTTCAGACACGTGGGAAGATGTCCTTTCTCCCTCTCTTTGATGTCAGGTATGGCAGTGCAACTCGCTCTGGCCAATGGAATGTGCATGGAAACAACATATGGTGGTTAACCGTGGTTAACTTCCTAGACTATTCTTTCCTTGTTGCTACAGTCTTGGATGCATGTGTTAACATGGAAGTGTCATAAGAGTGAAGCAGCCTGGATTGCTCGGAGGACAATCATGGAGGACAACTGTTTGCCCATATTCATGGAGGGCTATAGCAGAGAGGAAAAACTTCCGGTGAGCTACTGAGACTTTGGGGTTGTCAATTACTGCGGCATTGCTGAGCCTATCCAACTGATATATATGCTTATTTAGGAACTTAGAAACATCAACTTGCATACATAAATTTTGTGTCTGTGTGTGTTGTGGGGGTGTGTGTTTGCTGGGTATGTGTTAGAAAGAGAGAGAGAAAGAGAAAGCCAGAATTGATGTATAGTGAGAGATTGATTTTAGAATAAGATACAAGTTCCTTAACTGCTTGATTTTAGCCAGTTTGGGACTTTTAGTTGTAAATTATGCAAATGGATATATAAGCATATATAAACAAATGTATGGCTTACGTAAGTGTTTGTTTATGCACAATATGAAACATATTCTTATGTTTTTGTTTTGCACTGGCATACAAATGTACTATGGTCACTCAGAGTTGTCTTCTACAATCCACAAATAATATTTAAAAACTTAAGCTAACTAGTCAATTAAAAGCTCTAGGCAAACTTCATCTGTAAGATGCATTCCAGATTACTGTCTGAATCACGGACAATGTACACTGTACATTCATACCAACAGCATAAGAAAAAGCCAGAGCTAGGTTTAGATTTATATTTCCTGAGTTTTCTTGATTGCCGTCTGATCCTTGATGTTATTCCAACATAGAGTGATTTTTAAAGGAGAATTTAATTTAATATAAGTCTGAATATCCTTTGGAATGCTAGAAACCAGCATTACTCCAGCAACCCTAATGAAAAACACAAGTTCCGTGTACCAATTTGTGGTCAGAGCCAGCATTCCAGCCCTGCTCTCTCGTGGCTGCTAGTACTCCATCGTGTTCCTTTTCCCAGCCCTTTGCTTTTCTAGCTCAAGATGTCAGAGGCTGTGGCCCACATGGTATGCTAAACAGCCCACTGCTTACAGAAGGCTCTTACAGCTCAAGTGCAAAGACTTTGAACTTATAAAACACACCACCATCACTACCACCAGCACCACTAAATGGAAGTCTCCGAGGATTTCCTATTAATGTCCCGGCAGATAGGCGTACACTTATTTTAAAACATTCTACATGTGCACACAGATGCATTTCCATACAGATTCAAGACAAGAAGAAAACTCATACAATTAGGCTGAGACTGATTCACTCGCATGTTTTATCACCGGTGTGGAATGCCAGTAACAAGAGCAATCATTTGTTTGTGAATTCACGGAAGACTGGACTTTCACACTGGAAAGGGACTTCCCAATGAATAGCAATGGGGAGACTTGCTGTGTATTAGCATATTTTATCTGCCCTTGTTTTGAAATTAAACAGAGTTGTGGTTGAAAGGAGAAGGCACAGCTTGCCACTGGGCTGGCTTTTTAGAAAAGTGGCATTTGGAATGAGGTTTAGCTATGTGGGCAAATTCTAAAGTTAACTCTTAGGATTCTTGGGCTTGCAGAAGACATTTTCCCCTCCTCGTGTGATAACAGAATTTTCTAGTCACTACTATTCTTTCCAGAAGGCTACTCGTTCTTGGATACAGTGCCTGTCTGTTTTGACTGGAGATACTTAAATATAAATCAGGAGAATTCTAAGCTGTAGTAAAGGCTAATTGGCAAAACTAAATAAAATTGTATTCCACATGTATTTACTGAACATATATTGTGTGCCCAAAGCTAGTCTAAGCACCTTGGGGTCAGGGGAGTGGAGGAAGAAGATGGATGGATAGCAAAATTGAGACTGAGATCAAGATCAAGATGGAAATAGAGCTAGAAGTAGATGCATAAGACAATAAGAGAAAATTTAAAGTACTGTGTCATTAAAACCAATTAATAGTCTAGAAGTTCTAAGAAAAAATGATGAGTATAAGTTGAAGCATTTAGGGTGAATATCAAGAGGAGAGGTGAGTCTACATCTAAATTTGACAGAAAAGGGGAGGATTTGAATAGATAAGGGGCAAGCGTTCTGGAACTGAGAGTCAGTTATTAAGCACAGTAATTAAGTGTGTAGGCTTTACATTGTCAAAGTATAATCTTCTAAACATCAAAAGCATGACTCTCATAAAAATACGAAGTGCATACCTTTCAAAGTTCTACTTAGCTCATTAATCAGGGAATCAGTATATTATAAAAATGACTCAACAGAATGTACGAGAAATCAAAGTACGTGTTGTTCATGAGAGTCAGAAGACTGAAATAAGATTGCTAAGTTAGGCAGAAGGGAGTTCTAACCTTGTTCCAGCATTTGCCCACTGTATGATGTGGCAATGTGCCTTCACTTCCTGGTTCTTCAATTCCTTTATCTATAAAATATAGGCAATAATAGTTCTTAGCACACAGACTTGTTATAGGGATCACATGAGATAATATACAATGTCAGAGTTTTGCGTAATGCCTAGCACATAATGCCTAGGGCTCAAGATACCTTACCTCAGATAAACAGGGAAGGATCACCAGCAAAATCCCACAGATGCAAGTGAGCACAGCGTTTGGAGGGCACTGGATGGAGCAGCCTGGCTGGAGAAGAGAACAGGGAAATAGAGAAAGATAAATTAATAGTTTTTAGTCAGATTTGTGTAGCTCTAAAATCATTTTTAGAAATAAGGAAAGGACAAAGAAGTGCACAGACATTCTGAGAAACCTGGGTTTTATTCTGAAGTCCGTTGAGAGCTACTACCACTATTTTGTGTGTGTGTGTGTGTGTGTGCCACATAATGACATGGTGAATACAGAATTTGGGAAAAACTAACTCAGCTTTCTATAGGGCAATGTGGAACAGGGAGAGTCTGTGGTTAGAGAGGAGAGTTAGGAAGTGGTAAAGGATTAAGAAGCCAAAAGAGAGGAAGGAAATGTACATGAATACTACAGTGTGAAACTGAAAGGTTGTGGGAATGGTGTTCTCTTTGATATTAATAGGCAGCTTAGGAAAAGAAGACAGTGAAGATGAGGAATTCTGTTTGCATCTACTGGCTTTATTTGGGACTAAGAGGTATGGATGTTGAAATGCTCCATAGACTACAGGAGACCAGGATTTGGATGAGAAATTAATGGTGGAGATATAGCTTTAGAGGTCACCCATCTGAACATGATACGTAAAGCCTTGAAAGTCAATGGACAAACCTAGCACTGAAGAAGAGAGAGCAGAGGGACAAGAATGATATGTGTGTTCTTTCTCTCTTTTTTTAAAAAAAGATAGTTGTTTTCCAAAGAATAAAAACATAGCAGGTCATTGGAGAGAGTGGATGGAAAGCTCCAACACTTTGGAATCGAAAGTAGAAGAGCAATGCAGGAAAAGAGTAGAAAACCAATGCTGTTGAATAATCCCCAGAGCTGATGGAGGACGATGGAGGCAAAGCTCACTGAGTTGAGTTGACCTCGCCATTAAATGGAAGAAACTCTGGAAATATATGGAATACATTGGCTTAAATCCACTCTAAGTTATAAATTACCAACAGGAGAGAGTGTTTGCTGGTGGAAGAGTTTGCTGGGAGAAAGGAAATTTTAAAGCATGGGGGAAATTGAAGGTGAGGAGATGGGAGCATGCGGTGCCTTAGGCTTGGTCTCCTTTCAAAGTCACTCTGGGACAAGAATGTGAATGCAAGCAGTTGATTTAGGATGTGATCCCAGGAAGGACCAGGAAAGAAACAGATATTGGGCCAGGGATGGGAAGAAAGTCAACGCAGGGTACATTAATCAGCAGGGTCGCACTGTGGGTGGCCAGGACTCAGTCCTGCTAGGAGCCTGAGAAGGACTATGAAGAACAAGTTCGAGAGCCATCCCAGCTGAGTGGAGACTCTCCGGAGTACTCAGTCACCAAGTCTAGGCTGTTCGATGAGGGATGTTCCTGGATTTTAACTCTCTGGTACTTCTGGTTTATTTGTGCCTGCAACCACAGAAAGCCCTGAGGAGAGAGCCTAGGGCTGGCAGTAAGCAGCCCCTGGTGTGTCCAAGAACAGCAAGCACTGAGGGGCGAAGGGTGGGGCACCCACCAGGTTTAGAGGGCAGAGGCTGCAGCCAGACTGCCTGAATGTGAATGTGGCTGGATTTTCTGCCGCTGAGTACACCTCGGGGCAGGCCTGCTGGGGTCTTCTGATATAGGTACAGTTCAGCTTGCTTCCAGACAGGCCTCAGAAACCTAAGAGTCAAGTTATCTGTCGGGAGCCTGATATCATTATTACTCACCACGTTTTGTTCACTCGCCGTGTGTCAGACATTGTATAAGGTGCTTTCTATGTGCCAGAAACCCCTGCCTGTCCACACAATCTGCTCTCTCCATCCTCAGTGGATAGGGGCTTTGTTACTTTGGCATTAAGTGGCACAGATGAGTTAGCATCACTCCTGAAGTTTCTTCTGTAAAGATGATTAATATTAGGAGATGCTATACTCTAAAAACTCCAGAGACCTAAGGATCTACAGATACTTTTTCAGGATCGATTTGGGAATCACGGTTGTCATGGTGTTGAGAGTGTTGCAATGTTCTTATCAGACAATCACAAACACACACTGAATCCAGAAGATGTTGGACCGTGGGGCATTTCTTTTCACACCATGCAGGTCCAAGAAGTCTTTATTCTCTACTCTTTCTCCCTCTTGTCTCTCTTCTTCCCCTATTAGTTTTCTGCTTCTCTGGCTTCCCTTCTTAATTCTGACTCTGTCATGGAAGCACATGGCAAAGCTGGCCCTGTTTCCTCTAGAATATTCCAGGTCCACTTGGCTGGCCCTCTCCTTAGAACTACATTCCTGGGGTTCTGGGGAGACAACAGCTCCCTGTCATTACTAGCTGAACGGAAGAGTAGCATCCTTCATTAGATCCTCTCAGCCTTGCTCACATCTTTATAGATAGTGCCTTTATCAGCCTCACTTCAAATTACCAAATGAGGGTTTATCTTCTGTTCCTGCTGGACCCTAACTGACAATACAGCACTCAAGTTGACTGCAGGCAATTCCGTGGCAGAAACCCAACCTTATGCTTCTCTCTGAGCCTGTCCTTGCGAAGATACAACCACAAATATTAGTAGAGATTAAAACTGAGGTTCAGTGTGGATTCCGTCAGAGAAGCGTGACTGTTCCTGGAGAAAAAGCATTTTCAGAAGGGGCACTGTAACTTCATTCTTTTATTCAACAAATACTGAAAGCCAGGCACTGTTCTAGGTGCCAGGAAAATAGTATGAGCAAGACAGAATTTCTGCCTCAGGGAGTTATATTCTAATGGAAGGAATGAGTCAGAACTAACACACACTCGTATAAATTAAAAAGACAATTCCAGATAATGCTAAGTAGATTTTTTAAAGTGCTAGAAACGGGAGGATACTATCTGGGGTTAGATGGCTAACTAAGGCGCTTAAAAGTTCATTTTCAAGGTGATTGGGCACCTTCCTTAGCACAACAGAGACACCCCATTTTCAGGACTTCTGAAATCATTGAGGGTAATTTTAACAATGCAATTCAATGTGGGAAGGAACAATGAATCACTGAAATTTGGGTATTAATGTTAAAGGGACTTATTTGGACCCCAAAACAGGACTGTACATCTCTCCACCCTTGTCACTGATGCTTCTAGTAGTTTAAGAAAAACTGTTTCATTGAAGAGTGGCTGCAATTTTTTCTTCTCTTACGGAGACTGTAACTCTGATCAAAGTGATATGAAGATGCTATTCTTCGGCTTCTGCAAATAGAATGAAAATGACTTTTGGCTGTGGGTGTGTGAGATTTTTCTCAAAATGGAATGTGAGGGCGAGCACTAATGTGCTAATAAACCTCTGTTGGCAGGAAAGAGGTTTTGTCAACGAACTGTGAGAGAAGCAGAATACAGTCCCAAGAAGTTGCAAGATGGGGTCTGCTTTACGGGAATTGGAATCAAATTCAAACATTTTATGGTTCAGCCGTTTAAACATTGACTTAAACATTTGGACACGTATCCATCTCTGGTCTAGCCTGGAGCCACTGTAACTTGCACATGAAATCCACTGCAAGCTACTAATTATTGTCTTCACAAAAACCACAGTGCAGGCAGTAGCTGAATTCTGAAAACGGGTTTTCTGCTCTCAAGGAATAATGCTAAAAGGAGGAAATTTGTAGATACCCAGGACCCCTACCCACAAGTATTTCCCCAAAACTTATTAATTTAATCCCAGGGCTCTCCTTCCCTTCTCCAGGTCCCATAGCTACCAACTTCTCTCATCCTCAGCTCTCCGGCTTCTTCCCTAACAGCACGTGCATTACAGTTTCTAGAGCAAGCCCTGCTCAAGACTGTTAGAGGTAATCTCAGTTGACTGTGCACCTTAAGGATGGAGGTGCCACATGGTGGCTTTTGTCAAAGTACTTAAACACTTACATGTGCCCAGCGTGTTTGACTTCTTTTCTAAGGAACTTACCATTTGCCTAACAGAATGACGAAAGCTTGGTAGCATAAGATCTGTTCACATCCCTGATACATGAAAGGCCATGGTTCTCCGACTTTTTAGTCCCAGCACTTCTTCACACTCCTTAAACCTATTAAGGCTCCCAAAAAGCTTTTGTTTTATATAGGTAGCATTTATTGATGTTTTCTATGTTTGAAATTAAAACTGATAATTTTTAAAATTTACTTAAGATAACAATAAATATATTACATGTTGGCATAAATATAATACTTATATGAATAGTAAGTATATTTTCCAAAACCAAAAATATTTAATGAGTAGCACTGTCTTACTGTTTTTGCAAATCTCCTTACTTTAATATCTGGCTTATTAGCAGATAGCTGGATTCCCATTTCTGTTTCCATATTCAATCTGTTAAGGTACTGTTATCCTTTCCCAGTTGGTGGGAAAGCAGCACCATAGGGTAGGAGTGCAGGGGGTGGGGGAAAGAAAGAACTTTCTGCTAATCCCAAGAATGTGCCATGAGATTTGGAGAGTGAAAGAAAAATAGTCTAGAGGTGTTGCAGTTTCACAATTTTACCTCTTGAATCTACAATGACACATTTCAAATATTAGAACTGGATGGGATAAAAAGGAATGAATTAACGGCATTCACCATGACCTGGATGAGATTAGAGGCTATTATTCTAAATGAAGTAACTCAGGAATGGAAAACCAAACATCGTATGCTGTCACTGATATGTGGGAGCTAAGCCACGAGGACGCAAAGGCATAAGAATGATACAGTGGACTTTGGGGACTTGTGGGGAAGAGTGAGGGGAGGCGAGGGATAAAAGACTACACATAGGGTGCAGTGTGTACTGCTCGGGTGATGGGTGCACCAGGTTCTCACAAATCTCCACTAAAGAACTTACTCATGTAACCAAATACCACCTGCACTGCCAATAACTTATGGAAAAAATAAAATTAAAAAAATAAAAAGAACTGGATGGGAACTCAGAGGTCACATGACACACTCTTCAGTCTAAAAAGTAGATTAACTTGATGACAAGTTATTGGGGAGGTGAAGCCAACACCTAAAGGTGTAGCATAAGCACAGACTGATGAGTCCCAAGAAGCAAGAAGGGAATGGAGCATGTTGCCCCATTCCCCCTCCCCCAGGGACCTCCAGTTTTTTCTTTATCGCTGAATTGTTTTCTCCAGCAGCATTGGTCTCCATCCAGTGAATGTATGTTCAGCTAGCCACTTAACAAACTCAAGCTGTGGTTTTAGGGCTGATAAATAATTATGTTAATTAACAGGTTGGAGGAAAAATATGATGTTATTCCTGTGGAATGCTCTGAAAAGCTGGAAACACTTAACTGCAAAAACTACATGTGGTGAAATAACCAATAATTTGCTTAAAAAACCCACATCTGGTTTGCTGGCTCAAAGCAGGGGTTAACAGTCTTTCGAGGGCAGCCAGTGTTGGAGAGGGGTCCCAGGATAAACAGCCAAGCCTTCACAGCAGGAAATATGCTTGTTCTTATAGCACAAGCATTTACGTTGGCTTCTAACCAGAATGAAACGTACAAAGAATTGTTTGGTTTGTCTTTTTCTTTTTTCTCTTCATAACACGCAGTTCAAAAATGCCATCCTCACATTTGTATGCTTGCATGTGGGAGAGAGGGAATAGTCACATGAGAATAACAAAATAATTCATTGCTCCAAAATTCTAAAAGAATGCAGAAAACACACCATGGTAATAGAGAATAGACAGGTTTAATTCACACATGCATAATTATTTACTATCCTAACAGACACTGATTTGATACATAAGTACTGAGCATCTTCCTTGCACAAGACACTGATATGAAAGTTATAACTCATACACAGGTGAGTCATCTGTGGTCCCAGATCTCCAGGAAAAAGTAGCTCAGAAGAGAGTACTCTCACAAAACTACAACATGTGGATAATACAAATCCCAGTGTGATATGTGTCATTAAAGACAGAAGTAAAGTACTATAAGTGGCTTGAAGGCAGGAAATTTCATGTAAGATTGGAAGCGTCCACAAGGTTTTTTTGTCAATAGTGGTATTTCAGCTGAGGCATAGAAAATGTCTACAATTCCAACAGATGAAAATAAAGGCAGAATGGCATTGGACTGGAGCACACCAGCACATCTGTAATAAAAGCAAGAAGCAGGGGACTGTGGCTAGAATGCACAACAGATATAAACAGTGTGGGGAGGGGCCAGGTGCAGTGGGTCACACTTGTAATCCCAGCACTTTGGGAGGCCGAGACAGGTGGATTACCTGAGGTCAGGAGTTCGAGACCAACCTGGCCAACATGGTGAAATCTCATCTCTACTAAAAACACAAATATTAGCTGGGCATGGTGGCACACACCTGTAATCCCAGCTACTTGGGAGGCTGAGACAGGAGAATTGCTTGAACCTGGGAGATAGAAGTTGCAGTGAGCCAAGATCGTGCCATTGCACTCCAGCCTGTGCAACAGAGGGAGACTCTGTCTCAGAAAAAAAAAAAAAAGAAAAGAAAAGAATGTAGGAAGGCTAATCAGAGAAAGGCAGTCATTGGAGATGCCCATTGGAATATTGATCTGGCAGCAATAGCACTGGGTACGATAAAGGGGAAACAAGCCTAAGGACTAGAAAGATATTCTCAAAACTGTTCAGGAAGTCCTTACAGTGGTGCTGTATGTTCACCATTATCTGCCAGATATTTATGTAGCATGAGAACTGATTGGGCCAAGGTAGGGGAGGAACTGAAGATATTTTCATAGGCTCCATCTGCAGAGACTAAGAGGATGTGCTTAAATTTCTGGCCACCAGATAGATCGATCCAGCAGGTGGCTAAAAATTCAGTTATACGTGGGAATCAACAGAAGGAAGAGCACGAGGGAGAAATGAGAAGCAGTCTCCTGTGGCCACGGGAGCCCTCTTCCAATTCCCTCCACACTTCAGCCAGAAAGAGCATCAGGAGATGCACATCTGACCACAGCATCATCCGCTAAAGGCATGCCAATGGCTTCCCATTGCTCTTGGGATACACATCAAAGTTTATCATGGCCTGCAAGGTCCCACAAGTTCTGCCCATTCTGGTCCCCGTCTACCTCTCAAGCACTACCTTCTCCCTCCCCTCTGTTTGTGCTTCAGCCACTGTGGTCTTCTCTCCATCCCTTGGCCTGCTAGGTTCCCTCCTGTCACAGGGCCTTTGCCCTGCTTATGAACATTTGCTGTCATCAGTTGGCCTCGCTACCCTCTACATATAATTCTCAATTAAGTGGCCACTCTTTAAGGCAGTGCTTCATACTTCTTTCTGGTTGGGTGGGTCAAATCTTTCCATTATATTCCCTTACAGCATCTTATGTTTTCTCTTTCCAGACATATCACAGTTGCAACTGTGTATCTTTTTGTACAATTATTTGATTTACAAAGGTTCCCACATGAAGCTGTAAGTTCCTGAGGACAGGGTCACTGTGGATCCTTGATTTTCAGCACTTTACTCCTGGTATGCAGTAGGCTTTCAATGTATAGTTATTGAGTGAATGCATACTAAAGAATGATATAAAAATGCTCTCACCTGCATTATTCCACTCAATCTTCAACAAACAGCTATAAGGTGGATATTACAAGTTTAATTTTACAGACAGAGAGGCTTTACAATGCTGCACCCCTCTCTACCTCTCAGCACCGTATAGAAAGTCAGTGGCAATGTTGTGGTTTTGACTCTGTCCACCACACAGACCCCGCCCTGGGAGCAGAATCCAGGTCTCAGATGCCAAAGGGGCATCAGCGTCTAGATGGCCACCAGTACCAAACGCTGTAGAGGAACCAAAGTAGGATGGGAACGGGGACACTCCATTGACTCGGGACATCATAGTAGCCTTCCAGAGAGTGGTGGCAGAAGAGTGACAGGTGCAGAAGTCAGACTGTGGTCTCTTTAAAGTGTTTGAATGAAGGAAAGTTTTCAGAGTGGAAGGAGTTGCAAGGTGATTAGAAAAAGTCATCCAGGTTGTTGAGAGGGAGGCTGAGAAAGAATATTTGAGGACTGAGAAGACCACAAGCAACTTAAGAGTAGAATCCTCTCCAGGATGAGTGAAAAGACAAAACAGAACCACACTTCTTAAACAAAGAAACCGAAACTCTATTCCGAGACATTTTATTAAAAAAGTGTAAATGGCAAACATGTGGTTCTGTTTATTTATTAGTAATCAGAGATTGAAAAATTAGAATTAGAGGTGCCATTTTTACTTCTCAAACTGGGATTATTTTTTAAAAGAAGGATGCTTGTGGTTGCATTACTATTTATCATCTGATGTGTTTAATAAACCTCATAGAGCATCAGGCTACTGTCCAGAGGTTGTGGTGGCCTTCACTGAGGTGGAGAGTAAGTGTGGTGGGTGTTCTAAGGGAGGAAGAAGCATCAGCTCTCTCCCTTGCCCAGCAGGTTCTTCTGGGGAAATGGGAAAAGCCATCTGCTGAACAAAATGCTGCTCCATAACATCGTATAAGAATGGATGATACGCTCTCTGGGTGGCAAAAGGCCTCCCTAATTTTAAAGCAAGAGAAGCATATAAAGGTATGCTGTCTATACAAACAGTAGTTATGTATAACAAATATTGCCATTAAAATAAAATAAACCAATGTAAGCTTTCAATTTAAAAAAATGTTTTTTAAGAGTACGGTTATAATTCACTGATGGAGGCTTCTGATACTCCAATCAAAACACCTGTAAAGACATATCCAATGAAAGAGGAACGCTTCTTACATTGGAACTAATACAGGCAATCAACCTAATGTTGGTTGGAATTAAGGGGGATTTCCACTACTTGAAGAGCTGCAGACCAGTGTGTGACCTGTATTTGCCCACCTGAAACCAACTACCCCATCCGTCCCACAAGGCTCCCTGTGTCCCCTACTCCTTGGCTCCTTGGCTGAAAGATGAGGGCCTCCACCAACCTGAAAACTCTCCCTCTGTTGTAGGAGTATCATTTTTGAGGATGACTTCTATCCCCTATATCCAGTTGGTGTCTCTTTTTCATCAGTAAAAGAATATAACACAAGGGGATTGTATACAGTGCATCCTAGGAGCTGTAGGCCTACCCAGTAAAATGCTATCAAAATAGGCCAAGTAGCAGGGCACGCAGAGGAAGGGGGCTTTGTTGTGTACTCAGGCACTGGCACTCGTCAGAGAACAGGCAGAGAGAGGGAAAGAAGACCCCTCCTAAGCCCAGCAGAACCTGACTGAGTGGAACCGGGGCTGGGCCAGGAGTTGTAGATGAGAGAAGGTTGTCTGATCTTGCGCATGGACAGGGAGCAGACAAGTGCAGGCTGGTGCCTTGGCCGACGGACCCTGGGTCCAGACAGCCTTCTCTTCATCCTTAACTGGAGAAATGAGCTGGAGAGACACAAGACACCACAAAGTAAGAGAACTGGAAATTCCTTCTAAAGTAATTCTGAAGAACAAACATAGATGTGTCCAAGTAATAAATAGAATAGAATACGCTACCATTTTTGCTTATCAAGTTGGCAAAAAATGTTAATGAAATATTTAAAAGTAATGAAGTTCTTAGAAGAGGCAATGAAAACATTCTTATACACTATCACATACATTATCAACGGAGACATACATTTCCAGAAACTCTCAGGAAAAGATTTAGGTGTACCTGTCTTCATCATTGCAGTCTTATTTAAACAACCTTATGGCCTAATATAGAAGAAGGACTACTTTTTATATACATGTTTGCATAATAGGCCATTGTAAAGATGTACTCTAATTTATTTAATGATGTGGAGAATGCCTATGATAAAACTTTAAATCAAAAAAGCAGGATACAAACTTCATTTCAAAACAATATGACATCAGTTTTAAAACCACCCAAAAGCACATATAGACGCAGAAAAAAAGATTAGAAAGAAAAGAAAAAAAAAATGGGAAGAAATATGTTTAAATGTCAACAGTGGTTATGGCTCAAAATATGTAAGATTTAGGATTATCAATGAAGCAGAATTTGTTATATTTTATCATAACATACGTAAATAAATTTTTTAAACCATGAGGAGATGTTTTTAGAAATAGCCAGAAATGGAGGGAGAGGGGTGCACATCAGCACACGAGATCCCAGTGATGATATGTGCCAGAATTAACGCACGTCAGAGACGACTTTCTTTCTCCCCTAAACAGGCCCCTAGAATACCATTTGAAAATGTCGAGGGCCTGGTAGGCAAATTCATGCGTGATGGATGCTTCACAAATCAGTCATGGAACAGTTTTGTTAACAGAAGTTTTATAGGAAAATGATCTCATTCCAAACGGTGCTCATGGACCCAAACTCTGAGGTAATGGGAGAACTATCATAATGGAAAGACTTTATGGAATGATAAATGAAACACTAGAAAAGCAGTTGAGAGTTTAAATCTGACTCAGAGACCACAGCCCCTCAGGCTCACGTTGGAGGAAGTCCTTGGACAAGTCATTTTACCTTTCTGGGTTCAGGGTCCTCATTTATGAAGTGGGGATTAGAAACTTTCCAGTTTCCCTTGCAGGATTATTACAAATAACAAAGGCAAATGAGTCCTCTGCAAATAAGTCATCACCACACTATTACATTAATGAGAGAAATGCAAAGAGTTTATGAGCCTGGGTACTAAGGTTGTAAAGTTTCATGGCATCACATTTCTCCTAACAATGGTACTACATATTGAGTGTTACTGGAAGATAATCCTTTTCCAGATGAGATAATGTTTTGCAAAGTTTGACTAATATGTGTTCTACTTATAATGCTGGTGTTTCTGTTGTTTTGTTTGGTTTGGTTTCTATTGTTTTGTTTTTTTAGAACACTCAAAAATATTTTTAGAACACTCAAACACATTTGGAATTGGTATTTGAAGCATATTTTCCAAAGAAGTACACTTCCCAAATATAGAAACGTACTTCCCAAATGTGGAAGTATCCATAAAATGTTAAAATCTGCATTTTAAGGGTATTTGGTCAGTGTTATGGGGAAGAACTTCAGTTTCCTGAAATGTTAATGCCTGTGCATGATGTATGTGTTTGTGTGTATGTATGTATGCATGCATGGGTGTGTGCCCGCTGGTACACATGTATATTACAGTCAGGAGGAGGGAGACTAAGTCAAGAAGATATAAGAAGAAGCAGTGAGGATGATGCCCAGATTCACGCCTCTCCAGCTGACCCCTATGAGATCAGGCCAAGTTTTGCAGAAGTGGTCGATCCCGAGTGATTTGCGTTTATTTATAAGGTGTCTTTTCCTTATAAATAAAAGGCAACACATAATTGGTTCCATTTGCACAAAATGTAGACTAATTATGGATAAGAAAACAATATGCACAAAATGTGTTTAGCAGCCATAGTTGTAACAGAAAAATAACAGATCTACCAAGAGGGAACTGGTTAAAGTTCATCCATAAAATAGAGAGTTCCATAGGGTCATTCCAAACTCTGATCAAGATCTACATTCAGATATCAGAAGACATGCATGAGCCACCACCGAGTGATTGAAGCATAAAATATGTATTCTATGACCCAATTTTATAACTATAATCTACAGGTATATTTTGTATTAATGTATACATTGCACAGGGAAAAAAAAACCCTGAAAGGATGTACCCTGTAATGTTCATCCTGGCTATCTCTAAGTGACCCAATTTGAGGTATTTTTAACTTTCTATTTTGGTTCAATTGTTCGAACTTTTAACAGTCCAAATACTATTTTTAACAGCATAAACAAAATAAGACTTTTTCATTTTGAGAAAAATAGCAAATTATATTGTCCACCAAAAAATTCTTAGAATTGAATCTCAGAGATAAGAAGCAATGAACAATTAGCCTTATTCTTTCTCATCATGAGTTCAGGTAATGTGTTTGTATCCTTACCTCTAACCCTAACCTTTGACTTTGAAAACTTGCTGAGCTTATGCAAGAAACAGCAAGTCAGCTCAATTGCACAAAAAGCCTCAAATCGCTGGTATAAAAATTCCTAAATCTTAAATAGCAACCATCCGATCAACAGATGCTCTTATCTCTGTAGGTTTTCTTCCCTTTCTGGTATAAAATCTGGTACCAGTGGCTTCGACAACACTTTTTTTAAAGCCACAAATAAAGGTAAAGCTTGAGTGGAAAGCCAAGTAATTATTTCTTCAGAATTAAAATCGTTGTGGGTGAGGATGTTGAGCCAACTAAAGTTAAAACCGATTTAAAGGTGGTTTAACTGGGAACCTCTGATAGAAATAACTAGCTTGACACACCAATTATACCTAATACACTAGGTAAACAAAGATTTAATGTCAGAATAGTATTAACTATGATGTTTGGTTAGTAGAAAGAAACATTTTCCTTCCTCTAATCCTTCCTTTAAGATAGACAGCAACCACAGGGACCTATTATGGAATTTAAATTAAGTCATATTTTTCAGTTTTTGTATGTAGCCAACAATTCCTCTAAAATCCCCCCTAAAATGCAGTCAGGCATTGCTTTCTTTAAAAAAAAAACAGCAAAATAAGGACGTGTTATGAATTGCAAGAGGCAGTCCTTTAGATACTGCAATTTCCCTTTGAGCCTGAGTTGTGCTGATTCTATTTTCAACCTCATTGCAGTGAAGCATTATTGGAAAATACACGTTTGTGGGGTTAAAGCTAATGTTAGTTTGTAGCATGGAAACTGTGCCGCTAGAAGGATTTTTTTAAAAGTATCTCTTTTTGCTCTCTGGACAAAATAGGGAGCGGAAAAATGAAAATCTGGCATTTAATGCTTCTTGGTGAAAAACCATGTTACTACTCCTATCAATCCAGCCAAAAAAATGTAGTGCTATTTAAGTCCTCATGGACTTTAAAGGAATCTGAATAAGTTTACTCTTCTTTTCTAATCTGTTCAGTTTTGATAATCGTGTGTGTTTTAAAGGAAACGTAATATTTGTAGACAGCCCTGGCTCTTAGCGTTGTGATCTGGGAAAACTGAGGAAGATGTGGAGGGTTGTGGCTAGAGTCAGTTTTGCTTCATTTGCTTTCATCACTGTCCAGTAAAATGTCAGGGATTCTCAAGATTTAGGGAAGGTGACAGTGAGCTTTGGAAATGATTACATCGCTGTGCTTATTAGTGCCTCCTGGTAGCCCCAACCCTATTTCTTTTATAGTTCAGTTCTGTTCTTTTTTACCTTTTGGGAATACATGCTCCATGCTTACAGGATAGCCCAAATGGATGGAGACAGGAGAGCCCAACTATTGTGAAATGTCAATGCTTTTCATAACGAACATGTTTCTCTCTGAGGGCCTCTATATTTAGACTCCACGTTTAGGAGATCCCGGGCCTATGAACCTATACCTTACACCTCACACCTCCATTGGGAGGTGACATCTGGACTCTTAACAAGATGCCTGGGATGGTGGCTGCCTCTTTCCAGAGCCTGTGCTCCTTCTGGCCAGCCCAAAGCCCACACTACTGGACTAGAGTGGGTTGAATAGTTTCCCCTCAAATTCATGTTCGCTTGGATCATTAGAATGTTACCTTATTTAGAAATAGAAACTTCGCAATTATAATCAATTAAGATGAGGTTGTACTGGATTAGGGTGGGACCTCCTTAACAGAGGAATGCCATGTGAAGACAAAGGCACAGCTTGGAGTGATGAGCCCACAAGCCAAGGGATGCCAGCTCCTAGATTTCAAATTTCTAGACTCCAAAACTGAGAGACTAAATATCTGCTGCTCAAGCCACCTGGTTTGTGGTACTAGGAAATGACTACATAGCAGATTGAAGAGGAAGTTCTTAAAAAAATCAAGGAATTTACATTTCTTCAAAGTTAGACACCTGAAGCTTTAAAATCAGGCTTGAAGAAGATCTTTTTAAGCCTCACTTAAAGATCACATGCAAGATAGTTTTTACTTGTAGGTGACAATCTGGAGAAATAAAGAGATTCTTCTTGGTTCTTGCCAAAGTCAGATAATTTTATGTTCTTCCTAAAATGGAAAATTTGAGATCAAAGAAACTGTCAGGACATAACTGCTCTGTTCCCTGGTTTAGATACGACTGGTCACAGCATGCTGTATCATCAAGATCTTTGAAAAAGGACATTTCTTCAGGTCACACAATCCTTAAAATGCAAAGTTGTTTGTGCATTTCAATGCACACAATTTTATTAAAAAATTCATTAAAAGATGCAAAGCATTCCACAAACTCCGAAAAGTATTATGATATTATGTCCTACAAATGTGCTATGTCATAGAGTACACCACAACTTAAGAAATTCAAGTAAGCCATGGACCCCACAGAAGTATTCAATGTAAACTTTAAAATCTATTTCTTAAAATTAAAATACAGTTTATCCCTATAAAGAACAATGTTACTTAAATTCAGGGACTTATGCTGGACTTAGTAATAAGTTAGTTTGCATTTTTAGCAAAGCAACTGACAATTCACATATAAAAGCACATATGCATACTCACAAATGTGAACACTCATGATGTCTCCAAAGCAAGATAACCACTGACTACTTATGCTCATCTGGGTTCTAAAGCATATTGAAAATCCTGAAAAACATAATGCTGTAAAACATCCAGAAAGGCTAAATAAAATAGAACAAACATACTTTCATACATTTAAAACTGCATACGTGATTATAAGCCCAAATGAAAGACCAAAAGTGAAGAGTAAGAGGAAAACAAAAGTAAACAAGTGGAAGTTGGTACTTTGTCTATCCTGAGGTCACAGCGAGGTCTTAGGTTTAATATGTCCCAAGACCAGGAATCCAAGACTTGGACCTGCATGAGTTAAATAGTTGGAACTGAGACACTGGCATACAGGTGGGACTCCCGAAAAACCAGGCTTCAGGTACATAAGATGAACAGTCTAGTTGGAGCACAGGATAAATGCAGGAATTTGGTAGGAGACAGTCATGAAGGCATAGTCAAGCTAGGTTATAATGGACATTCAAGGCCCTCTAAAGATTTAGACTTATTGATCCATCATAATTAAAAATATTCCCCAGTTGGTTCATAACGGATCCCTTTTTTAATCAAGTGGATGTCTATTTCATGTGACACTGAAACTGAAAACACAGCTTTCTAAAAGCTATGGTGCATTTTCCATTGGAACTCTTCAGAGTCCCGACGTTAAACCTAAATCTGGAAAAAGCGGAAAGCTCTAGATAACTGCTGGGACATATCTCTGCTCATCAGGTAGACTATGGGGGCTGCCTCCACCTTCCCTGTATATTTTCTTTAAACTCTTATTAATTTAACAGGCCTGGGAAAAAGGTGAGTCATAAAGGTGGAAAAATATTTTGGCTGCAGCTTTGGTAAAAGGTGAAATGCATTAACCTTGCAATGAGTCATCATCACCTTAGGCAGTTTAAAAAATAAAA
Source organism: Papio anubis (assembly GCF_008728515.1). Taxonomy (NCBI): domain Eukaryota; kingdom Metazoa; phylum Chordata; class Mammalia; order Primates; family Cercopithecidae; genus Papio; species Papio anubis. The sequence goes on along the minus strand of NC_044988.1, from coordinate 10,538,369 downwards.
AACAAAAAAAGTCTTAACCACTGTGGTTACCAATCTCTGGGAGTGCGTCTGCCAGTGTGTTGGGATTTGGTAACTTCTTGTCTGGTGTGAATGCAGCTTAATGCAAGGTTCGTTTCTCCAGAAGGCGGCCTGAAATACCTCATTTCCAACAGGCAGCTTGGAAGCCTGGCTCCCCCACCTCCCAAACCTCAGCGGGAGACACAGCTGCAACCCACCTGGCTCAGGGTAGCCAGTTTTGCTTGGTTGTAAAGGAAGGACCAGCTGCTAGTACCAGCAGAGCCCCCCAAATAGACATATTTTTAAAAATCATGCAGAGCCAATTAAATTCTAAAAAAATTACATTGGTAATAAAATAATGTGGAATGTACTTCTCTCTGAACTGTGACTCCCAGATCAAGTAAACGCCAACAACTCATTAGTCAGTTTAAATATGAACAATATTAGCCATTTCACCATTATATAGTTTTAGAAAAATAATCCCAAATCCTTTACCTGAAAGAAAGAGAGAAAAAAGAAAGAAAGAAAGAAAGAAAGAAAGAAAGAAAGAAAGAAAGAAAGAAAGAAAGAAAGAAAGAAAAAGAAAGAAAGAGAAAGAAAGAAAAACTGCCTGAATATTATGTTCAGGCCTCTATTGTTGTCAATGTTTATGAAAAACGAATGGCTTTCAATTAACCATTTGATGTTGGAAAGGGTTGTAAGGCCTCTCAAGTTATATCAGTGAGTAAATTTCTGTTTACATACCATGATTATTTGAGAATAGTTGCAAGCCTCCTAAAAGAATGGCATTGTTCAGGGCAGGGGAGGCAGCTTTAGGTACTGTACAGACCTGAATTTGAATCTGAAAGTAGTTACTTAGCAGCATGTGACCATGGTCAAACTACTTAGCCTCACTGAGCCTCAGCCTTCTCCTAAGTAAAATGAGGCAATAACACCTCTTTCAGGGTGAGTATGAGGATAAAATGCAGTAACAACGTACCATCCTTCAGCACCCAATAATGCCAGCTCACTTCCCTTTCTCCGTTCCTAAAGCCTTACCCCTTAAGGCCCAGCAGCAGGACTGGTTTCAGCCAGTTCATGAAAGGAGGCCTTCAGTGAACCGCAACTGGAAGGGCAAGAGGGGATGAGAGGGTTATCTTGACAGCAGGAAAAGCTATCGTGAGGGACGATGGGCAGACAGTGGGGCAGGCATATGGTAGATAGTGCTAGTACTATCCAGCCACCAAGAGTAAGTCAGGTGTGGCTGGAGGAAGGAAGTTCTTGGGCATCGTACTAAGGCATTCAGACTTTATACCCTAAAGAATGATGCATCTATGAAGGTTTGGGAGCTGGGAAAAATTTGTCTGACATTGATGACTTCATTCTGATCACCTCATGCTCTTTTGCTGTGAGTCAGCGGAGCCTCTTCTGCAGTGACGAGGAAGCTTCAGTGCTTCCTAGAACTGCCCCATTGCTTCCCAGTGCCTGATCCTGATAGAGACCCTGGCACATCACAACTTTATTTCACAGATGAAGAAAGTAAGACTCAAGGAGGTGAAGTGACTTGCCGTAGGTCGGCACCAAGAACTTGAAGTTCATGTTTTCTCACCCTAAATCATGTGCTTTTCCCTCTACTTCTCACCAATGTTATAAATATTCTATAAAAAGGCATCAGAATAATCAAATTGAAGAAAGGGAAAACCTGGGAAGCACATACAGTCTGCAATATACACACACCACAGAAAGAAATGAAGTTTTAGGGCTGGACGCAGTGGCTCACGCCTGTAATCCCAGAACTTTGGAAGGCCGAGGCAGGTGGATCACGAGGTCAGGAATTTGAGACCAGCCTGGCCAACATGCTGAAAGTCTTTCTCTACTAGAAATACAAAAATTAGCCAGGCATGGTGGCGCATTCCTGTAATCTCAGTTGCTCTGGAGGCTGAGACAGGAGAATCACTTGAACCCTGGAGGCAGAGGTTGCAGTGAGCCAAGATTACACCACTGCACTCCAGCCTGGGCCACAGAGCAAGACTCCATCTCAGAAAAAAAAAAAAAGAAAAGAAAAGAAAAGAAAAGAAAGAAGACAGACAAGAAATGAAGTTCTAGGATTCACTATGCCCCCATCACTCAAATAAATACCTTAGAGCTTAACGATGAGATGGAAAAGGACTCTTCTCAGAAGCCTGCTGGCCTCCCTTACCTCCCCAGCCACGCAGATAAAGAAAACAATGTAAATCTCTTCAAGGACAATTCGAGGCACCTAGCTAGCCCTACAACCAGCAATTAGAAAAGTAAATAAATAACCCACTAAACAAGAATGTAATCATAACTTAAACAATAGGTACCCAAGTGAGCCAAAGTCACAAGGTATTTGGTTCCCCATAAAAGCCCCATATAACATCTTGAAATACGTCGTTGAGTTGTTTTTCAGAACCCAGTACTTCCACCAAATAAAAAATGCCAACCACTGTTACATAAACCTCAGATGAAGGAAAACTGGGGACTAAGCTCTGACCACTGCTCTTGCTCTAAATTTCTTCCTGAGGGACCTGGAGAGACTCACGCCCAGAGGCCAAACCTTAACATTCCTTTCTTCTGACCCCAAGTTTTTAGACAAAGCCTTCCTTAACCAATTGCAAATCAAAAAATCTCTGAATCCACCGATGACCTGTAAGTTCCTCTTTCAAGATACCCTGCCTTTAGAGGCCAAATCAGCGTATAACTTCCATATATTGATTTACAATTTTGCCTATAACTTCTGCTTTCCTGAAATGTACCCCTGCCTTGAAGCCATCAAGGAGTTCAAGTCCTGAGTGTAAACTGTCCAATTCTGCTTGCTTGGTGTCCTACAGTAAATGGCTCACTTTATCTCACTAGAAATCCTGGTGTCAGGTTTGGCTTTTGTGTGCACTGGGTGAGTGAACCCAAGTTTGATTCAGTAACAATGATGTCCCCTAAACTATTAATGTTTTAGGATATAATTCTTGGAGATGGCTAATGTATCTCTAAAGAGGTGTCAGGAGCTTTGATTGAATAAAAACACACCTGAGTTGGCATAAATGCAGCATTTTAGCGAAAGATTTTTCCCCTCAGAAAACTAGCCATGACTATTAGGGTGTGAGGACATGCCTGAGAAAAACCACATCATGGTGCTAAAAGCCCATAACGAAATTCATAGCCCAGCATGGAAACCTTGATATCTGTCTGATGGGGAGATGGTTTGTATACTTGGCTAGAGCTCAAATGCCCAAATGATAAATAGCCATTGTGCCCAAAGTAGCCGTCCCCAAAGTATGGCGCTGGACCAAGGCACACTGCAAAAGGAAGAACAGCCTGCCAAGGGTAATTAAAAGCCTTTCCATAGAGAGCAGGGACTTGGGGCTTCCCTGATTACCTCACTGTTGACCCACAGAGAGCCCTAAGAGTGAACGTATCCCTTGAATCATTCTTTGTCTACCATCAAAAGAACCTTCAGATCCAATTTATTTCTACCCTCGCCCACCCAGCAGGCCACGGTGCTTCTCTACTTAGGTTGCACATGACAAAACCAAGAAATGGAAGTCCCTCCACTCCTGAATAACTTGGCACTGAATTCACGTCTCATTCCAAAAAGTTTAGGATTAGCTAGAGGTTGCCAAATGAAAGACCAGCTTTGTTACATAGATGTGCCATTGATGAGAAGTGGCGAAGACCTCCCTCGACTAGAAAGAGTTCCTTCCATTCTTGAGAGTTATTTACAAATGCTCAAAAAAGTAGACGCCTTACAGCACATAGTACATCCAAATCAGCATTTGAGGTGATTGCCATAGATTACCAGAGTGCCCTGAAAAGATCACGTTATTTGTTTTTTCATTTTTCTCCCATTTACTGCCTAACTGTAGGAAAAATGGTCTTGAGTCAATATGCTCAGTAGGAAGAAGTAGGGAAAAGAGAGAAAACTTCTCAAGAGAAAATGGAGTAGATGTGACTATGATGTGAAACTGCCTAAACACATTTTGAAACAAGGCAGATTTTTAAAAAATAAAGTGAAAACTAAAAGCCCTATGAATGGTCTTCACACAAGTGTTGTGTCGCACCATGCTTTTCCAATGCGGGATGATTTTCAAGTCTCTGTTGTGAAACGGACGAGACAGTGCTTCTGCGTGTGAATCTGCTGTGATTCCATTCTGTGCTTGATGCATGGCCTGAGGAAGGCCTCTCAGAAAGGGAACATTCTCCGTAAAAACACCCGAGCAAAGGGTGTGTGCTGTTCTTCTCATTTGCCAGCCCTTCCTCTTGATCTATTCTAAGCCTTTCTCTCTTGTAGCTCAACACCTGGGCTCCCCCACCAGTGGCTTGCTCCTGGCTGGTTTCTATTCAGACTTAGCCAACAGCAGGCACTGTTGGGAGCATGGAGGATGGGAGAGGAGAAGGTCAGAGTCTTTCTTCCCTGGTTTGGTGCCGTGCCTCTGGCAATATTAGCTTCTCTCTGTGACTGTTGTTCCTGCTAGATTAGCCTCCCCTTTCACAGTACAGCTCTCAGTGGGCTCCAGTAGCACCACTTCCTCCCATGTCCTTCCTGGCCTGAGGGAGGTGGTAATGGCTTCCTGCTGTGATGAGCCTCTGTGTCTCTCAGCATCCCTTGCTTGTGCCCTTAGTCTTACATGCTCCTCTGAAAGTAATACCTTCCTTCAAGTCTCTTTACTTGAACCACCTAGGTAAACTCCTGCTGGGACCATGGCTGTTGTGAAGTTTGAATTGCCCTACCTGTGGGGCTATGCTGGGGCTGCCAGTGGATGTGTCCAAGATTGTAGCACTGTCCCTACCATTTCCCTTCACATAGTAGCACCTTTGGATGAGCTTAGTTTTGTTATCTTTGTTTTATGCTCTCATTCAGAAAACAGCAGAAGGCTGCAGAACTTTTGTAGTTAAGGAGAACATTATTAGCAGTTTCTTAATTAATAATGTCCATGGGGATCCACGTAATTTAAGTATTTATTGAATCACTGGCCCTGTTTTAGGAACCTCACAGTGTTTTGTGTAATTTTCTCAATCTATGGCAAAGAGATTTTAGTCCTCATTTTATTAGCCAAGAGCAGTAAAGTGAAATGCCCAGGCTCACACATCGCAGGCCAGTGGCTAAGCAATGTCTGTCTGTCCTTTGAGACATTCTAATCAGCTGTGGCTTAACCTAGTGCCTTCAAGAATCCACACATGCAAGCAGCTATTGAAAGAGACCAGAGGACACACCAAGCACTTGGGTCCCCAATTATGAGCCAGCATGCTGCCCTGGTGGATAGTGGGCACCTCAGAACTGGATGAAGCCTCACTAGAATGTTGTATGATTTGGTACCAGCTGACCCAGGTGAAGTCGAATTAGGGGACACTGCATGTAATAAACATCCCTCTTGAGCCTCTCTGGACGCCAACATTAGTGAGAAGGACAGAGGAAATTGTCCCAGTGTAAGATTTCTCCTGCAGCCCTCTGAAATATTTGAGCTTAGTCTGTCTGCAGTGAAGGCTGACAAGCTACATTTTGATAACCATTCTGGTGATTCCGAGGCACACAATCAAGAACTACACACTGAAAACTGGTGCTCGAAACTGCCTACCCCACGAGAACAGAGGAAACATCTGTCTCTATCGCCGTCACACTCAAGTGCACAACCAGAGTGTCGGTCAGTGTTTCTGAATGAATGAAGAAG